>NC_042615.1:175108820-175831829 GCF_901001135.1 Rhinatrema bivittatum
GGCAGCCTCCCTTCCACTAGAGGACCCCATGGAGCTATTCCTGCCCTCACTTCTCTCAGAGTCTCTGTCATCCTATGACTGAGCAGGGCTCAGCATACTTAACCCTGTCTCTGAAACAGCTCAGTGCCTTTTCATTGAGTTTACTGCCTTGGACTATTTTCTGGCATCCGGGCCTTCCAGCCTGTCTTGTGTAGCCTTGGGGCCTTTTCAGGCTTTCTTTTCTTGCCTTGCCCTGTGGTCTTTCTGACCTTTTGTTCTTGCCTTTCCCTGTGGCCTTCTAGCCTTCTTTTCTAGCCTTGCCTTGTGGCCTTGTGGCCTTCTGTTCTAGCCTTACCTTGTGGCCTTTCAGGACCTCTATCTAGCCTGCTGTATTCAGGCATCCATGTTCTTTGTTCTCTATTTGGTCTGTCCTGTCCTCATCTTGTCCAGTCCTCGTCTGGTCTGGTCTTACCCTGCCTAGTCCTGTCCCTGGTGTCTACTCCTTGTACTACTAGTACAGTGCCTCCTCTGAGTTTTCCCAGTCTGTCTAGCCTGTCCTGGAATACCACTCTTTTTGGCACTCTCTTCCTGAACTCCAGTCTTGCCTTGCCTCAGACTCCAGTCCTGCACTCCTCCGATCCCAGCCTTACCTCCAACTTCAGTCCTTTACTGTTTCAATTTACAGTCCTGTGCATTCTCTGCTTCCAGTCTTTCACTGCCTCTCCTCCATTCCTGCATAGTCTCTACCTTCAGTCCTGCTCTGCTCCAGTCTTGCTCAGCCTCAGCCTTCAGTTCTGCACAGCTTGCACCTCAACTTCAGCCATGGCCTAAGTCCTGCTGGCCACCAAAACCCAAGGGCTCAACCTGTGAGGGAGGTGGCTAGTATAGGCAGAAGATTCCCCAGCTCTATTCCTGTCTTACCATGAAGTCCTGGACTGCTCCCATGGGGAGTGCTCTAGCTCTAGCTGGACCCTTTGTCATGACAGGTCAATTTGATATTGGTTTTGTCATCCTGTCGCTGGCATCAAACTTTCGTATAATACTGATTGCTTAAGCAATTGTAGTGTATTGTACCGAACATAACTGCATGTCAATATGAACATTTACCAAATCACCTGTGGGATAAGAGAAATTATGACTGAGCCTAAATTTCCCATCTTTTATTTTTGGAACAGTTCTCAAAGGAGATGAAGGGGATGGTAGAGAAAGGTCCTGCTACTCTACCTAGAGCCACTTCCTTCTCTCTAGTCACAGTATCATGCTGTGTAAGAGACAAAGAGTTGCAGCAGCACATTGAATGCAAGTGAGCTAGGCCCAGGGAAGGAATTGAAAAGCCACAGGTGAAACCCTCATAAAGGAACTTGGCAATGTTGCGTAGTGGGTATGTATCAAGCCATTACGCTATAGCACTCAGTTTGACTGGAGATGGCACTACTGCCATTAAATGAATGGTGAAGTTGTCAGTCCTTTCCCCTTCTGTCGCTTGGGCGTTTATACTATGAGGCTGAGGGAGAAACCCCACAACTAGAACAAATGTGCCAGAACATGTAAGGGTTCTAAAAATATATGCCCAAGTGGTATTGCCTGCAAACTTACCTCCCAGAGCAATGGATAATGCTTTTTATTTGCCCTAAATTGGAAGTACTAGTGAATCTATCAGGGTTAAAAAGCCTCTGAAGAGTCATTTCATCCAGCCATAACTCAATAACTCTAAGATGCCATGTGTTAGATTTATCCTCAGCCATACTCTTTCTAAATTTTACATCATAGTTCAATGAAGCCCATCCTTCCTAGCAGCTGCCTGCATGCATGAAGGTGTCTAAATATCATATCATGTATAGACCCTCTATAATCATGCTCATGAGGCAGTCACCATAAAGAATTGAAGGTCTTCATTTCTCTCCTAATTACCTTTATAATAAGGCTAGAATGTAAGCAGTAAGATATAGCTGTGTTTTTTTTTAATTTAATAATCTGATCACAACATCATAAGATTTCTGTCTTTCCAAGACTCATTGTTCTTGTTTGTTTAATATAGATTGTGCATATGAATATTAGCTTTTATGCTAGTAACATTGTAACCAGCTTGAACATAGGAGGTTGCGGGTTAAAAAAATAATTTTAAAGAATAAAGTAAATAAATAAGTAAATAAATAAATAAATAAATAAATAAAACAAACAAACAAACACATAAATATAAGTGTGTGACACCTATGCCATAGAAAAAGTGATTAGAGTTTAAAAAGAACTGAGAGGTTTAATGGTAAAAATGCATGGTTCTGAACTGTGTTAACACCAGTTGGAAGTGCACATAGGGGTAGATTTTATAAATCTGCTCCCACGCATACTTTTCTTCAGGCACCAGGCGCAAACAAGAGTATGCGGGGTTTTAATAGATATATGCATAACCGCACAAATCCATTAAAATCCGGAGTCGGCATGCGCAAGGCTGCCCAAAATCGGCAGCCTGCGTGCGCCGAGCCGCGCAGCCTGCCTCCATTCCCTCCGAGGTCGCTCCAAATTCGGAGCCGCCTCAGAGGGAACTTTCCTTCCAACCCCCCCCTGCACCTTCCCCTCCCTTCCCCTACCTAACCAACCCCCCAGCCCAATCTAAACCCCCCCTACCTTTGTTGCACAAGTTATGCCTGCTCGAGGCAGGCGTAACTTGCGCGTGCCGAGCCGGCTGCCGGCGCGCCATGGTCCGGTCCAGGGGCTGGTCCGGAGGCCACGGCCACATCCCCGGAACGCCCCCAATGACACGCAGGCCGTGACACGCCCTGACACACCCCCGGAATGCCCCCGATTACACGCCAGCTGCAACACCCCCCGACACGCCCCCCAGGAAATCCCCGGGACTTACGCGTGTCCCAGGGCTTGCGCGCGCCGCCAAGCCTACTCAACGTAAGCTCAGCACGTGCAGGGGGAGTTTGGGCCAGGTTTTCGGGGGGATACGCACGTAAGATACGCGCATACCCCTTTGAAAATCTGGCCCATACTGTGCATGGGGAAAAAGGTTAAGAAGGAATTAGCATAGGAATATTCCAGAACTCTAGGTCAGCTATATGTCAGGAGGTATAACCTGCCTTCTTAATAGACAAAGGGGCTCATCCCCTCAGGGGCTCTGTCATTAAGGCAGAAGTGATAAAAGACCTGACTCTATTGAGTTTGGGGCTGTTCCAAATTACCAAGAAAAAGAGGTGGATGGAGCTATGATCCTTATCTAGAGTCTCAGAAGGAAGCAGCAGGAATTCAGGGATTTTCTTCTAAAAATCCCCAGAGGCTTGAGAGGAGAAGAAGTAAAGAGTGCAATACAGCCTGGAAGTTAAAAGTTTAAAAGAAAAAAGCTGCACTTAACTAAAGCAGGAACTCATCTGGACCAGGAAGTCAAACTGTGCCAGAGGGAACTTGTTTTGGGGCTTGGAGGATCCTGATGCTGCACCAGAAGGATTTTCTTGAGCTGAGCAGGGCATTTTGTGAATAACTATTTTGCTAACATACAGGCCGATACAGAAAAACGTGCGGGAGAGCCAGTGAGTGCCCGCTCTCCCGGCACGCGCACAGGCCACTCTCCTGGTCGCGCGATTCAGGAGGGTGGCCTATACAAATTAGGGCCCGTGGCAAAAAGAGGTGCTAGGGACACTAGCGCATTCTTAGCACCTCCTTTTTCACAGGAGTGGCGGCTGTCAGCGGGTTTGACAGCCAATGTTCAATTTTGCTGGCGTCCGTTCTCAAACCTGCTGACAGCCATGGGTTCGGAAAATGGACGCCGGCATAATTGAGCATCCATCTTCCGACCCGCGGGGCATGGACCAATTTTATTTTTATTTTTTTTTAATTTTTGATTTTTTTTTATTTTTGGGGCCTCCGACTTAATTTTGCTATGATATTGTCGGAGGGTGTACAGAAAAGCAGTTTTTTCTGCTTTTCTGTACACTTCCCTGGTGCCGGCAGAAATTAACGCCTGCCTTTGGGCAGGCGTTCATTTTTGAAAGTAAAATGTGCGGCTTCACTGCACATTTTGCTTTCTGTATTGCACGGGAATAACTAATAACTAATAGGGCCATCAACATGCATTTGCATGTTGCGGGCACTATTAGTTTCGGGGGGGTTGGCCGCGCGTTTTCAACATGCTATTACCCCTTACTGTATAAGGGGTAAAGCTAGCGCATCAAAAATGCGCGGCCAAAACCGGTCTAACAGTGCGCTCCACACATAAATTTTGCACAACAAGCAATGAAATGTCATGCAACAATTGTTAGCTAATATGTATAGATGTCACCACATGAACACAGTCATTTTGTCCATTTTTGGAAAATATATATATGTTTTATTATTTATTTTGATTTTAATATTTCATTTGTATTGGCACACATTTATGTTTATTTGTCTACTGTATATGTATGTCTGTCATGTGTAATTTCAATTAATATTGTTCTTGTAGTAGCCCCTGAGGCAGCTCCTGAGAGAGCGAAACTCGGCCAGAGTCGGGCAATATATCAATAAAGAATCCCTTGACACACCGATCACTACCGTTTGTTCTGCTTCCAGCATCATTGACCGGCTTCTGATTTGTTTTTTTTGGGTCCATAGAAGCAGGTACAAGGTACACTGCATGGAAATTTCAAAATGCAATCTTTGTGCATACTTTTCTCCTTCAACTTGTCCTCGCTGTTTTTGAATAAAAGCAAACTGTACTTATTTTTACCCTCATTGGATATTGGTAATAAGACAAGATTGCATATGGGTAAAAATACATTTATTCACATGAAAAGCTTTAATTATTAACCCTTTAAAAATCTACTGAAAGTGATTGAAACCATGAGAGGAAGGAATAATCTAGACTAGGAAGACTAGGTGGACCAATTTGTCTTTATCTGCTATCATTTATTATGCCACTATGATACTAAGAGGAAAACTATTCAGGTGGCCTTCCCTCTCACTCCATATTCACACCTTCTCCTCCAACGAAGACGAACATGAGGAACATGCATTCTGGAAAAATTGGTTGAAATGATGCACATAAATAAGGCAGAGGATCTCAGAAGTGCCATACAACAGTATGTCATTTATTTATTTTCAATTATTTATTTTTTAATTTTTATACAGATATAATATGACCAAAAAGAACTGCAGACGAACAGATTTCATGATACAGTATAACAGGAATATAAAAGGAAAGATTCATGGGGTGAACCTCTTCCACAGCCACGTCTAGGTTTTGGACATATGTTCTCTTTAGGGGGCCCTCTATGAACCATCAAGGAAACCTTGCCTCCTCCTCTTCTGCGAACCCTTGCCTCCTCCACTTCTGTTGCAGTCTGGGAAGCTGCAGACCAGGAGTGAACCCTTGGGCCGAACTACCCCAATGATAGGGCAGGTCGGGAGGCGGAGCCACAGGCAGAGGTCTTCACCCGGGAACCAGGAACCCCCCAGGAGGAGCCCGTAGGGTCCTAGAACCTTGGGACTTAGGAGAACAGTGAGAGTCTCTATAGTAGAAGAAGGCCTGGGCAGAGAGTATGATAAGGTAGTCCAATAGGAATGCTGTAGTCCGTGGGCTAGTTGGGACCGGCGTATGCTGGAGCAGGTAGTGAGCAGATACAGAGTCTATAGCGTGCTGTGACTGGAGCAAGCTGTGAGCAGGATCGGAGTCTGTAGCGTGCTATGAGCTGAAGCAAGCTGTGAGCAGGAACAGAGTCTGTAGCGTGCTGAGAACTGGAACAGACTGTGAGCAGGAACGGAGTCTGTAGCGTGCTGAGAACTGGAACAGACTGTGAGCAGGAACGGAGTCTGTAGCGTGCCGTGAGTTGAAGCAACCTGCGAGCTGGAGCGGAGTCTGTAGCGTGCCGTGAGATGAAGCAACCTGCGAGCAGGAGCGGAGTCTGTAGCGTGCTGAGAACTGGAACAGACTGTGAGCAGGAACGGAGTCTGTAGCGTGCTGTGAGATGAAGCAACCTGCGAGCAGGAGCGGAGTCTGTAGCGTGCCGTGAGATGAAGCAACCTGCGAGCAGGAGCAGAGTCTGTAGCGTGCTGAGAACTGGAACAGACTGTGAGCAGGAGTGCAGACGAACCCAGGTCAGGCTGGCAGCAGGCAGGAGCGGAATCAGGCACGGGCAATGGTCGGTGGCTGGCGGCGAGCAGAAGCGTAATCAGGAACAGGCTGTGGTCAATGGCAGGCGGCAGGCAGAAGCGGAGTCAGGAACAGGCTGAGGTCAATGGCAGGCGGCAGGCAGAAGCGGAGTCAGGAACTAGCAGAAGTCAAGTCAGGAACGTGGAACAAGCGAAGCGCAACTCAGAACTACTAACCAGTAGCGACCCTCGTTGCAAAGCAATGAGACGGTAACCGAACGCCGGTTAAATCAGGCTTGGGGCGTGGCGTCGTTAGCCCGGGCGGGGCCAGACTTCCGGCGGCTGTGCGTCCATAGTGCGCGTCCTCACGCGCGTGCGTGGCGGCAGGGAGATGAGCTGGTAATGGCGGACGCCCTGGACGGCCGGCAGAGCCACGGGAGCGGCGTTTCCACCACTGTAGGGAAACGCAGTGCAGAGCGGATAGGGGGAAAGCGGTGGAGACCGCAACAACTTCTGCCTCTCCTGGTAGCCAGAAGGCAGCATGTCTTACTCCAAACTCAGACTAGAAACAGGTATTTTATGGGGTCCTGGTTAGTCTTAGCCACATTAAAAAAATTGGAAGTCACTCAAAAGTGAACAGTGTCCAACAAATGTAAAGCAAAGTATTAGCACTGTTCCCAGCCCTCTCATGGAGGTACACCTATTCATTTGGGTTTTAAAAATTGCTAAAATGAATATGAATGAAATAGATTTGCATATCCTGAGTCTCTATTGTATACAGATCTATCTCACGCATATAATTATGGATATCCTGAAAACCCGACTGGTAGGTGTGCATCCAGGTGAGGGCTGGGAAACACTGGTCTAAAGAAAAGTCTCACTCTCACTCTGGTAGCCAGACCCATAAACAAGGTACGCGGACACTACACATAGATTAGCAGGAGATAACACATATCAAATTTACCAGAGTTGGAAAGAAGACCCACCAACATTCATTTTTATGATCCCTCAATTGGTCCTGGGGGACCAATTGCAAGAATGCTAGCAGGCAGTGGCTGGGGGCAGCTGAGCAGCTGACTGCCTTCATAGTTCTCACTTAAGCAAGGAAATGAGCACATGATGCCTGCCATATCCATTCCAAGGCTGATGTTGGGGTTGTATTACCTGAATTTAGTTTCCATATCGGTTTGTGCTGCTTAGGCACTGCTGACAGGTGTCTTGTGCTCTTTAGTGATCTCAAATAGCAGGCTTTACAGAAGGAGCAAGAACAGTTTGAGGCATCCTCCAGATGTAGTCCTTTCTGCTTGCATGGCATTATTGCTCTACATGTGTACTGACATGAATCCCTATTCAGCAGGAAGCATGCAGACATCCTAAACTAGAGAGCACTATGCTAGTTAATATTTAGGTTGATTGTGTTGTAGAAGGTGTTAGGTTGCTTGTAGGAATAGGGTGTATGAAGACCGAAAACCTTCTTTTATAGCAGGACTGCATACAAGGTGATGCAGTGAATGAGACCATGTATATGACGACAGATGAGACTCCAGATGTCCCTAGCATTGCTAATCTCTGACGAAATAATGTGAGACACTTTGAGGCTATTACAGCAATACAGGGGTGAGGTTTAAATTATTTATTTATTTGTAACCTGCCTATATCAAAGCACTAAGCAGCATGCAGATTAGATTTAATCAAATGAACATGTAATATAAACAAATACAAAAAACATGGAAGGAAAAATGTCTTGCTAATGACCTGTGAATGGTTGCTTCATGGAAAGAGACGTGATGAGAATAAAGATTGAGTAGATATATATTTATGTATTTATTTTCTGAATATAATTGGTCTTCCATGCCAGCAATTCTGCTTGCTGAGATATTAGCTGTTTATTATCCGACTATAAGTATTTGTGAGTGTGAGCGCTGAGGGTTCTCTCTAATGAGTCCATTGAAACCAGGCTATAAATGTGTTTTAAACAGTGTGCAAATAAAGTTGTGTGAGGATTGAGATGTGAACAAGTGCTTTTGGCTTCTTGATCTTTACTCTTGCTAATGTCAGTTTGTGCAAGTTCAGTATACCCTCTTTCCCTTTTTATATGGGACTGATATCACCCTGAACAATTTCATATGTCTAGAGAGGTATAAAACAATAATGCAATTCATGCATTCTGCATCTCATAACTAGGTAAGTGCCAAATATTTTTTTTATGCTTATTATGTCCCAGTTTGCTGCTATTTATCTTCCTGCATATCTGCTCCACCTTTGAAGAGTGATTATTTTTTAAATTCATTGGCCTTCCTTATTCACCATGGCCTATACTTCTACCTCAAATTAGGTGAATCAAGGCAAATAAAATTAGATATTAAAGTAAAATGGCAATATTCTGTCCTTTACTTCCTTTTTTCACTTCTGTGATTTTCTTATGTGTCTGATGACTAGTTATGGGTTTAACTGTTTTTTCCCAAAAGAAAAAAAAAGGTATGTATGTCTGCATACCAGAGCATGTAAGCATTTTGCTATAAGATCACATATATTTGAAAAAAGGACCAATGGGATACTGAAAGACACTGACAAGAAGATCTTTGAATAATTGCTATGTTGGTTTAGTAAAAGGCATCACAACTTGAATAAAATCCAGCTTTCTTCACAGCCAATAAGATTACAAGTGTTTGGAACTACTGCAAATGTACATACTTTGCCTCCAAAATTCACAAGTATGTCAACATATTTTAAAGCTTTTTACATTTTTCTCCTGAAAATCTCAGATGTCTTGTGCTGTTTCTGTGATGGTCAATGAGCTTTTAGTTGTTTTGCCCGTTGCTTGTGGAACATCATTCTGCAGGGTTGTAGAATGGAAGTTAGTTACTTGACTTTTCAAAAACAAATCGAAGCATGGCTTTTAGAAATGCATTTGGATTTGAGTAGAGGAGAGGCAGTTTATTTTAAAAGGAAGAAAGGCAGATATGTGATGGGGGTTTAAACGTGTTTTAATTATTCTTCATGTATGATATTTTGATTGGAACAAGGTTTGGTGTTTTTGGATTAAAAGGGTGATATCAAGTATAAATCGATAAGCAAATAAATAATAAATAAATAAGTAAATAAACAAATAAATAAATAAATAAAATGGCTGAATCTGCCATTTGTGTGACCCTAAAGCCAAGAACAAGCGGTGCATGGACAAGACAAGACTGAGGGGGTCCCATCAAGAGTATACACAGATGTATTCTGCCTGTATCTGCTACCTTCCCCTTGGGTTGAGCCCTCAGGTGCTGGTGGCTAGCAAGACTTGGACAGGAAAACAGGAAACACAAGGAACATATGGACAATGTAGGACCAAACCTGGAGACACAAAGGTGCCCACTTAATCAATGTAGTCCCACTGCAGGAAGACTGGAATCACAAGCCACATGTTGGAGTGAGATGGGACCAAGCAGGAACACTGGATACGCAAAGCAATCTAGGACAAACAGGAACCAAGAAACATGAGACCAAGCTGTGATATAATGCTGACTGGAAAACTGTAGTATATCAGTGTCCAGACAGAAATAAGATGACCACTAGCAGGAAAGCTGTTTCATAGACCTAAGAGGACTAACCAGATAGTCTCAGGGGCCAATTGAAGCCATCTACTGGCAGGAGGTGAGATCAGCCCACTGAGGGCTCTTATTAACTCCTCCCAAAAGGATGACTCACTCAGGTTCCCAGACCCATGTCAGGGAAGCAAAGTCGTATATAGGGATGGGATCAGAATCGAGCCAGACTTGGCTGGCCTGAAGAAAGGAACACCTGTGATTAAACTTTCAAAAATAACTGCTGCTGGGACACCTGAAGCCACACCTGGAGTCAGCGAAATGTCTGGAGCAGGAATTTTCAGTGCATGAACTGGAGATGAGAATGAAACCAGAATCTCTGGTGCAGAAACTGGAGTCACTGAGATGACTGGAACCAGATTCTCTGGTATAAACATGGAAGCCACTGAGGCAACTAGAATCAGATTCTCTAGTGCAGAAACTGCTGAGGGAAAAATCCTTAATTGGTCAGCTAAACTGAGTTCCTCAGTCTGTGTCAGATTCTCAAAAAAAATGCTGACTAAAGTCATGAAAAATCAGTTCCCTTTCTCTAGGGGTCTGGAGTTACTGAGACAACTAGAGTTGGTCTTTCTAGTGCTAGGACTGGAGCCTTTGAATTGGCTGAAGCATAAACTAAAGTCACTGAGACCTGAGATAACTTGAAGCAAAACTAGAGGTATAAATCATGATTTATCCCCTGTTGGCTGGGCCATCTTCCCCCAAGATAACTAAATATAAGTTCTGAAGAATGACTGCTAAGGCTTCCACAGGATCTGCTTTGTCTGGACTAGCCAGAGCAGCTGAAATTAGAGCTGGAGCTGAATTCACCATTGCAGGACCTGGAGTTGAAGCTGATACAACTGGTGATGCTGGATTCACTATGAGAGTTCCAGAGTTGTTTTTTTTTTGTTTTTTTTTGCTAAAGCAGATCCAAATGTATCCTCCTTAGCCACTGTGTAAATTCCAAAAGTTGCAGTGGTTTCTTCTATCAGAGGAATATTAGGGATGTGCAGCAGGGACGGATTCGTCCCATTTGGGATTCAGATTCGTAAGGGCCCAAATCCGTTGCATCAGTTCTCAGGGGCCCCCGATCCATTCATATGTCAAAAATAAATTTGTTCCTCCCTAAAATCCCCATCCCAACTCTTTAAAGTTATTTTTTTACAACCCCCCACCCTCCTGACACCCCCCCCCAAGACTTGCCAAAAGTACCTCGTGGTCCAGCAAGGTTCCTGGAGCGATCTCCTGCACTCGGGCTGTCGGATGCCTGTATTCAAAATGTCGCCGATAGCCCCTGTGACACAGTAAGGGCAAAGGCTATCGGCACCATTTTGAATACTGGCAGCTGACGATCCGCGTGCAGGAGAGTGTCCCGAGAAGTGGGTCAGGTATATATCCGAGGAGCAGATAGCCAGGGATGCAGAAGGGTCCCCGAGTAGCGGGTACCCAGAGCATCCACATGCCAAGAGAGGAATCTGGAACTGGAAGTCCAAGAATGGAGCGGATTTAGCAAGAGGGAACTCCTTGCTAACTCGTAACAGCAGAGGGCCAATCAGCTTAAGTACAGCAGTGAGTTGACGTCATCCGTAGGGGACGCCCCTGAGGTTCCTGCCATGACGTGTACAAAGGAGGCCCTTGCGTGTGCGCCCTAGGTGATTCTGGGGAAAAGATGGCAGTCGGCAGTGCCCACGCTGCCCCGGGGATGCTGGGGAGGTCGTCGTTGGTTGGCAGAGGCTGCCAATCTTCCTAGGATTGATGGTGCAGGGAAAAAGGAGGTGAGCATGAGAGGTCGCAGCCATCTGTGACTGACAGGCATAATATAACCTATTCACATTTACCCATTCAAGTCCTTTCATGATTTTGTAGACCACTATCATATCCCACCTCAGCTGTCTCTTCTCCAAGCTGAACAGCCCTAACCTCCTTAGCCTTTTCTCAAAGGGGAGCTGTTCCATTCCCTTTATCATTTTGGTCGCACTTCTCTGTAATTTCTCCAGTGCATCTATATCTTTTCTGAGATGCGCGACCAGAACTGTACAGTATTCAAGATGTGGTCTCACCATGGAGCGATAAAGAGGCATTATGACATCCATCATTTTATTCACCATACCCTTCCAAATAATTCCTACCATACTGCTTGCTTTTTTGACTGCCACAGCATAATAAGCCGACAATTTTAATGTATTATCATGACACTTAGATCTCTTTCCTGGGTGGTAACTCCTAATGTGGAACCTAACATCATGTAACCACAGCAAGGGTTATTCTTCCCAATATTCATCAACTTGCACGTCCACATTAAATTTCATCTGCCATTTGGACCCCAGTCTTCCAGTCTCACATGGTCCTTCTGCAATTTATCACAATCTGCTTGAGATGTGTCTGGAGGGGGTGCTGGTGAGCACCAAGGAAGATGGCTGCTTAATCTCTTCACTCCTCAGATCTCTCTGCTCCATGTAGCTTCCTGTTGCCCCAATTATCACCTACTGTTCAGTAGATCTACAGTGAACATTTTTGAATGGCTACTACTAAGTCTAGGAAGACTGAGGCTGCATTTTCCGCTGCCTGTGCGACAAAGCACTCCAAATACGATCCTCCCTCTCCAGAGAAAGTGCTGGCTGGGCAGGTCTCACTGCCTTCAGATACGATTCTCCATGAGTCGAAGCAGCAGCTGAAAGATATGCTGCGCCACAACACAGAAATCACTTGTGCCATTAAGCTCGAATTATTGGATCTCTCTGTGAATGTTGTGACCCTGGCTCCTCTTATGGACAGTGTGGAGCACCACTTTGATTCATGTGAGGCCAGCGTGGCCAACCTCCAGCTCCTTTCACAGAATCCTACCTTCTGCAATGGGAATTTGAAGATCTCTTAAATCATAACCGGCGCAATAATCTCCGAATCCTGGGAGTCCCTGAATGCCGTGAAAGTGTTGATATCCTGTCTTTCCTGCTCCAGCTAATTCCTGCTAGTCTGGGTTTACAATTCAAGTTCCCACTGGAGATCAAGCAGGCACACCAGATCTCTTCATGACCGCTATCTCAAGCTACTCGTCCACAACCCATCATCTTGATGCTTTTGCGCTACCAACATGTTTTGGTGATCTTGGCAGCTGCTAAAGCTAAGTCGCCTATTTTATTTGACAACATGCATTTGCTCTACATTCCGTATGTAGCTAAGACCACCGCCACCTGCAGGATAGCCTTCCTAGGCAGACCACGCTTGCGGGAGGCTGAGGTGTAATATGGCCTGCTCTATCCAGCTAGAATGAGGGTCACCCACAACTCGACTTGATCCTATGATGATCTGGCTGTGCTGATTGCCTTCCTCAATGGCCTCTGACTGGCTTCTCCTATGGTCACTTGAATTCTGCCCTCAGCCACCATTTTTCCATCTTCTTTCCCTGACTGTGCTCTCTGTGCTGGTGTCCCCATTTTGTGAGCGTGAAGAGGTGTCCCAGCATTTCTTTTTTATTGCAGCTTGGACTTTCCATGCCTGTCTAAGCCTCCATTTTTCCTTGGCAATTTTTTGTTTTTCCCTCATTTGTCTTCTTTCATTTTATGAGTGTTGGTTTTTCGATGCCCGATCATTTCTTTTTTTTTTTTTTATTTCTCCTCATTCTCTGGAGCTATCAATGACTGCAAAAAGTCCCTTTTCACGAGCGATAGCTTGCGGGGGGTAGAGTCAGGGCAGAGTCAGAGTGGCGAAGGAAGGAGTCGGGACGGCGAAGAAGTGGTCTCGGCGATGTCTTCACTGGCGGCAATAAGGTAAGCCATGTTATCATCGCCAGTAGCGCGCCCAATAGCACCACCTTTCGCAGTGGCGCTATTGGGTGCGAAAGCCGGCAGCAAAAACACTGCAGTGGTGTGATGGCTGCCGGCTTTCGCAGGCCCGTCCCCTCTTCACCCCCACCCCCCATTTTCGTTAGATTCATCATTCTGCGATAGAATGCTGAATCCAGGCCTAAGTGTATCTAAATGTTCTGTGATTTTATTCTTTATATCAGTTTCCATGATTTTTCCTAGCACTGAAGTCAGGCTCACTAGTCTATAGTTTCCCGAATTTCCTCTGGAGCCCTTTTTAAATTTGGGGGTTACATTGGCCACCTTCCACTCTTCAGGTACAATGGACAATTTTAATGATAGGTTACAAATTTTTATTAATAGGTCTGAAATTTGATTTTTGAGTTTTTTCAGAACCCTGGGGTGTATATACCATCTGATCCCAATGATTTACTACTCTTTAGTGTTTCAATCTTCCCTATTCCATCTTCCAGGTTCACCATAATTTGGTTCAGTTCATCTGAATCATCATCCTTGAAAACCATCTCCGGAACGGCTATCTCCCCAACATCTTCTTCAGTAAACACCGAAGCAAAGGATTTGTTTAGTCTTTCTGCAATGGCCTTAACTTCCCTTAGTGTCCCTTTAACCCCTTGATCATCTAATGGACCAGCCAACTCCCTTGCAGGCTTTCTGCTTCTGATATATTTGAAAAAGGTTTTATTATGAGTTTTTGCCTCTACGGCCAACTTCTTTTCAAATGTTCTCTTAGCTCGTAGAGTTCCTTTCTCTTATTGGATATTGTTTGAATGTTGCAGAACTCTGATTGGATCTGTTCCTGTTGCTATCTCTTCTTCCTATTGTTTCCATATCCCAAGGAATGTTTGGGTCTGCCTAATCTCCTGCTAAGTGTCAGTTAGAAGCAGGCTCTTACAAGCTAACTGTTCTCCTTCATCCTTTTCACACTCCTAGAAAGCTTTTAAGCTTTTACCTTACTTTCTATGTCTATTTCCCTTACACTGCTAGTCTGCCTTAATTGCTAGTAGCTACAACTTCCTCCACAAGCTTCAGTAGTCTTCATCTGATTGCTGAGCTCCAGAACTTATAACAGCAAACCAGGCTGCTGTCTGAATGGCTACTCTTTTTGCCTTGTATGTCACTGTGGGCCTCATTTTCCAATATTGCATTGGTATCGCATGCGATACCAAAAAGGGGTGTACCTTATGCTAATAAGAATGTGTATTGCAATTTGCGATATCAGCTATGCAAAAAGCTATTATTGCACTATTTCTGGACAGGTCTGTTTCAGTATGCTTGAGAGAGAGAGAGAGAGAGAGAGAGAGATGTTAAGCTAGGTTGAGAGAACATTGCACAAATCTCATCTTGGAGTGAGTTTCCTCACTCCGAAGGCCAGCAAATCTTCACAAGAGACCACTGTTCTGTTCGTACGTCTCACGTTGAATGTCAAAGTGGCCCCTACCCCCCTACACTAATACTTAACCCTCACCTCGAGTTACTAGGTGGACCTCCCATAGGGATACAAATACCTGTCTAGGGAGGAGGCACTATAGCAAGTCTCTCTCTCTCTCTCTCTCTCTCTCTCTCTCTCTCTCTCTCTCTCTCTCTCTCTCTCTCTCTCTCTCTCTCTCTCACTCTCTCACTCTCACATTGTGAACTGCAAATGAAAGAGGTGTAGTTATTGGCTGCACTAATGCTGTTTTGCAGCACATGATAAATCCTCCCTACTTTACATTTGCCCCACCCCCTGAATACAAACTTAAAAATTCACGTTAATGGCTGTTAGTGCGATTTGTAAAATTATCACCCGTGGTAACTCCTTGGAAAATGACCCCTTGTGAGTGTTAATACTGTTTCTCTTCATGATAACAAATATTTGCCTGGATTTATCAAAATGCAGTAAATATTGCATGCAATGGGAAAAGGGGTGTGTTTTATGGTAATAGGGAGTTTATCGCAGTTTGCACTAATACCTATGCGAAGAGCTAAGTTACCACAAATTGCAATAACTTTTTCACACTTTGAGATAAATGCCAGAATGTGGTATTTCCTACATACAACCAGGGGGGGGGGGGGGGAGGGAGAGATGGACTCTCTACCTGGGTAACATTTATTTATTTATTTAAAAACTTTTATATACCGACGTTCATAGGGATATCACATCAGTTTACAGATAACAGGGAGATAAAATATATCACAACAGAAGAGGGATGTATTAAGTTACATGTAACGGGGTCTGGAAAAACTTGGGTGGTTGAAGAAAATGGTCAGATGACCTAGGCAAGAGTTTTAAGAGATAGAACTATAGATATAACAGTATGTACATAATATACCTGAGTTAAATTAAAAGTGATGATACTGAAATGGCTGAGGGAGGAGTCTCTAAATAATATACCTGAAATGCTTAAGCAATTATAAGGATATGAGGTTCAGGGCAGTGATACAAGGTAGGAGATGAAGGCAAGTATACAGGGGAGTAGAGTTACAAGATGGTTATACAAGGGGGATGCAATTAAGGATCAAACAATTTAGGTGGGATCTAGGGGGAGGGGTGGGGTAGGTTGGTGCATAGGGAGGGGAGCCGGGAGGAACAGGGATGTATAGAATAGCTTAACTGTCCAGGTTTGATTAACGTCAGGGTACGCCTGCTTGAAGAGCCATGTTTTGAATCCTTTTTTAAACTTGTATGAGGATGGCTCTAGGCGGAGATATGCGGGGAGAGAGTTCCAGAGGGAGGTACCGGCGATCAAGAAGGCTGGTGAGGGCCAGGCGAGCAGTTTTGAGGGATGGGGTGTGTAAGGTTCCAGCAAGGGCAGTTCTGGTGGGGTGCACAGATGAACGGAAATGTGGCATTTCCTCTAGCCAGGGGAAATTATGTTTGTGTAATGAACTGTGTAGGATGGAGAGAGTTTTGTATTGAATATGGAAGTTGATGGGCAGCCAGTGCAGGTCCTTTAAAATGGGGGTTATGTGGATCCTTCTGCGGGTATTGACTCTGGCCATGGCGTTTTGCAGAATCTGGAGGGGTTTGCTCGTGGAGGCGAGAAGGCCCAGGAGGAGGGAGATGCAGTAGTCCAGTTTGGTTAGCATGGTTGTCTGTAGTACAGTGTGGAAATCATGAGTGTGGAGGAGGGGTTTAAGTTTTCTGAGGACATTTAGTTTGTAGAAACCCCCTTTTAGGAGGGATTTGATGTGGGGCTTGTAATTAAGGTGTTGATATATAAGGACGCCTAGGTCTCTTATGAATTGCAGTGGGGTGTGGGGAGTGGCTGTGTTATGCAGTGTAGAATGGGGGGGTGAAGTGGGTGATATGATCCGGGTAGTTGGAGATAATGAGGAGTTCTGTTTTTGAGGCATTTAGAGCTAGGTGGAGATTCGATAGCAAGGAGTTGATGGAGGCAAGGCATGTTTCCCAGAATTGCATGGATTTGTTGAGGGATTTTTGTATGGGGATGAGGATCTGCACGTCGTCTGCATATAGGAAGAAATTCAGGCCTAGGTCGCATGCTGGTATGGGATGGGACTAAGTAGAAACACTGGATACATGAACCATGAAACTATGAAGCCAAACTTTGGCAAAGTACAGACTGGAAGCCTGGACTAAAGATGTGTCCAGGCAAAACCAAGATGGCCACCTGCAGGAAGAGTGGTTCATAGAGTTAGAAGGACTAACCACAGAGACTCTCTGTAAATCTTAGAAAATGTATTAGCAAATTTGAGCCAGATGTTATAAGAAATGAGAGGTTGATATTCAGAGAGTCAGTGAGCCAGTACATTATCCGAGTAAAGTTATGCAGGCAAATTAATCCAGATACCCAGTGAGACTTGTGCACATGTGTGCTGTGGAATATAACTGGATTAAGTTGTGTGCATTGTTTTAGCCAGACAAATTTAGAACAGGTACTTTTCTGTTCAGGTTTATGCATGTACTATAACTTTATCCAGGCAATGCTCAATATCCGAGCTTATTTTGTCCCTGGATAGCCTCCAGTGCCGCCTCTTCTTATCTGGGTACATTTTATGTGCACGAGTTGTGCACACAAAATTCAATAACTCAGCAGGGGGTAGATATCCACATTTTGGCTTTGGCCTGCCTAATTGCAAAAGTTAATCAGATAGTCTTTGAATATTGACCTTTGAGTGTATGAGTAGGGCATTTTTTAACATGACTTGTGCTCACATAGTCACAGAACACAAACTGAGCTGAGAAAGTGTTCAGAATTGATATATCTTCTGAAAACTCTGCTTCTGGGCAGAGCAAATTCACTGGAGATGATAAACCTCAGAGTTGATCATCAAGGCCAATTAAATGAATTACTGTGGAAGAACAGAAGATAATTCATGAGTGACATCTAATCTATTTTAATTTAATTGCACAAAAAGTTTGATGGGAAGTTCAGTATTGTAGTGAGCTCTGTGATTTACTTATTGATCTGTCTGCATTTTTCCAGATTTCTTTTTGAGAGAAGAGCTCTGAGTCTGAATGTCTTTACTTTTGTTAGAATCCAAACTATTGTGCATTTGGAAAAGAAAGTTCAATTTGTGTCACTTATTGAATGTTAACATTATTATTAACTACAAGAAGTCCTTGCTGCTTCAAGCATTGAAATATCACCTATTTCCAAGAATATTTTACCAGAAGTCAATGTAGTAATTGCTGACATTTTAAGGTGGTATTGTAATGAATATATTCTGACCTGAATACACAGTAGAACAATACAATAAACTATCCATACTGAGAATTAGACCTATAATAAAACCCTCACTTATCCTTCCCTCAAGTAAGTTTGGAATGACTTAAACTGAAAAAAAAAATGTATTTGAGCAAATCCTTCTCAGGACCTTAATATGTCCTAAACGATAAATCAGTTTCTTTTTCCCCATTTTTCTCTAGAGCTTTTGACCCGGCTGTGCATTAGCAGACTCTTAACTATCTCCTTTCCCTTACTGTAAATATTATTGACCCATTTTATTCTGGTTAGGACTGATTCACTCCACTGAAACTGCTTTCCGCCAAACTTTTAACCATCTCTTTCTCTTTTTTTCACTGTAGACCTGCCTTGCTCTAAACGTTTTGCCTCAAGAATATCTCTATTAGAGATGTGAATCAGGCTTCGGACGATTGAAAATATCGGACGATATTTTCAAAATCGTCAGAAATCGGGGGCTCCCCCGAAACGATAGGAAAACCCCATGATATTGTTCGTGGGGGTTCTCTTATCATTTTGGGGGAGGGCGGGAAAAACGACACACAAAAATAACCCCTAAACCCACCCCGACCCTTTACAACAAATCCCTTAGCTTCCCCCACCGACCCCCCCAAAAACATTTTACAGGTACCTGGTGGTCCAGTGGGGGTCCCGGGAGCGATCTCCCGCTCCCGAGCCGTCGGCTACCACTAATCAAAATGGCACTGATGGCCCTTTGCCCTTACCATGTGACAGGGTATCCGTGCCATGGCCGGCCCCTGTCACATGGTAGGAGCACTGGATGGCCTGCACCATTTTTAAAGATGGTGTCGGCCATCCAGTGGCCCCCCACTGGCCCCCCACTGGACCACCAGGTACCTGTAAAATGTTTTTGGGGGGGTCGGGAGGTGGGGGGTGAATGCAAATCCTGTCCATGCACGAAAACCCCAGTATTTGCATGCTTGGGTCTTTGAAAATTTACTTATATATGTCCCTTTAACCCCTTGATCATCCAACAGTGCAACCAACTCCCTCGCAGGCTTTCTACTTCAGATATATTTTTAAAAGTTTTTATTGTGAGTATTTGCTCAAATGGCCATCTTCTTTTCAAATTGTCTCTTAGCCTGTCTTATCAATTAACATGCCAAAGTTTATGCTTTATCCTATTTTTTTCTGATGGATCCTTCATCTAATTTTTGAATGAAGATCTTTAGTTTGGTATGTATTTTCATTTCTTTAAATGGTTTCTTTAAGCTATACACTCTTAAACGTATTAAATCTCTATTATACCAATATGATTTCCGCACAGTCTTACAAGCAACTATTTTGTCAAAAATTGATTACTGCAATGCTCTATTACTGGGTCTACCTAAAGCCACCATTCAACCTTTGCAAATGCTGCAAAATGCAGCTGCCCGCATTATCACTGACACAAGCCGCCATGATCACATCACTCCAGCTCTTCAGTCTTTGCACTGGCTACCCGTGGCTTACAGGATAATTTATAAATCTATGTCGCTGATACACAAAGCCATTCAAAACAGAGAAATGCTCTGGTTCACAGATCAACTGCAATTCAAAATGTCTTCCCGCCCAACGAGATTCCAGAATTTAGCCAAACTTAATATCCCAGCACCCAATCTGACTAAACTCTCTAGTACAAAAGAACGATCTTTCATCATTGCTGGATCAACTATATGGAACACCATGCCCTCTGAATTACGCCAGGAACTCTGCCACAAAAAATTTAAACAAAACCTTAAAACCTGGCTATTTAAAAAAGCCTACTATCAATGATCTGTATCCTCAACTACTCTTCCTATCCGCCACAATCTCTCATATATTGCTTATATTCTTTTAATACATAGTTATATACTGTATTGTATTTGTTCAGTTACCATGTTAAATTGTAAAGCGCAATGCTGTATTACTGTTTGAATGTAAACCGAGGTGATGTTTTTTACGTACCCCGGTATAGAAAAATCTATAAATAAATAATAATAATAAATTTCAGAATTACTTTTTGTTTTTATTTGGTTGAGTTCATTTTTTTTAAAGTTTGGTTTGATTGGCAAACAAGAAAAAACCTCAAAACAAGCAAACAACATTTTTAGAATACCAGCTTTCTGCTGTCCTGGCTGGATTTTCCTGACACAAAAAACTGCCTGGTCCTGGCATTAAGGCCTTGGCACCAACTGGAGCTGGGAGCCCAGCACTGAAGCCTAAGCCTAGGATAGGGCACGGACCCAGTGCCAAGACCTAGGCCTGCCATGTCCTTCTCTTTCTCTCCATATGCATTTTCTGGGTGTCGCTCTCAAACAAGGCTGGTGCGAGGGTATTAGGCATCCTAGAAGAAACTTACAGGCTTGAGCTCACAGATCTCTTTACAACAATTAAAAAATAATGCTATTTTAACAGATTTTACAAGAAAAATGTCATACAAAGTAAAGTCTTCTAAGATAAAAATATCACTTAAAATAACATGTATTATATTTATATGCACTTTTATGGTGCCAATCAGAAAACCCTGCATGCAAGCAAAAAGACACTTGGAACCCATATCTCATTAGGCCTATTGCAATGCATGTTGAATATGGGCGTGGCCCTCAGAAATCCATGAATAAACAATTTCAATTACAATATAGTAAACCTCCCATACCAAAACAGTACTAACTGCCAGTTCTCAAACAGTAAGATTCCTACCTATGAATAAGCAGCACTGCAAATATTACACCAGGCCCTAAATAAAAACCCCCTGTTAGGAGAACTGAACAAGCCAGGCTGCATAGATCCCTATACATAAACTGTATACTAGCAAAATACCTCATCTCAGTAAAATATACAGAACATAGACAGAACCTCAACAAATAGAAAATAAAGTAACCATAGACCATAAACAGAAACCGGTAGACAAAAACTGAATTAGAAACCACAAACCAGACATCTGTATGCAGTGCAACAATGAAAAAAATAATTGCACCATTCCTCCTAAAACATAAAATAATAAAATCAAGAAATGTAAAACATCAATCCTATTAGTTAAAGAATCAATATTTTAAATAATCAAATGAATAAATATTTCAAAATAGATGATGAATGTTCAAAACCCATAACAATATTTTTATAATTAATGAAACCCCAAGAAAATATTTCAAACCAGCAGACACATCAAATAGGCCATAATTAAAACTGATAAGAACAAATAAATCCCTCGCTTCCCAGACTTGGGAATGTTTGATTTCTAGTCACCCTGCGATTGCTGTGGATTAGTGGGCAGGGGGGATGGGGGAAAAGGGCACACAAATCTTTTCCTCTGTCAAACACACACACACACACACAAACACAAGCACATATCTCACACACACTTATGCTCTTTCTCTCTTACTCTCTCTCATATACACACGCATCCATCCATGCACTCTCTCACATACACACATACATTTGCACACACCCATTCTCTCTCACACACAGACATCATAGTTCCCTCTAAGCTGAACACTTGAGCAATCACTCATACATTTCAGAGCGTTGCTCATAGTTTTACATGGCCGCTCACATTCTTATTTTCCTTGTGCTATATACAGAAATGCAATGCTAATACTGGCACTCAAAAATTGTTGGTTTAAAAAGGTTGTTGCTCACATGAAAAAAAATTTGCACATGCCTAGTCTCTCCATGGAAGAAACATTGACAGACACATGCAGCCAGGCTCATGTGTAAACATGCACACACAAAAACACCTACACCCATATCCACCCATGCTCTCAAACATGCACCCAGGATCTCTCATACACACATACATACACATACATATGCATGCACCCACCCAGGCTCTATCTCCCACACACACATATAGGCTATAACTCCTTTTCATGGACACACACACATGCACACAGACTCTTTCAAACACACACACACATACATACACATACACACACACAAACACATACTAACACACATAAGTACTCTCTTTCACACACATATGCACACAGGCTCTCACTCTTTCTCAGATATACATATGTATAAAGGCTCTTATTCTATCTTATACACACACATGCATACAGGTTCTCACTTGTCTCACACACACTCACACTCTCAGGGCCTTTTCTCTTTTAGGTCACAGAGGGATGGGTTCTGCCTCAACCCTTCCAGTTCTTTCTTCAGTCCATGGCAGATAGAGTTTACCAGGGCCCCACCTAGCCTCTTCTTTTTTTGGACCCCCCTGCAGACATGCCACCCTTGATCCCAATAGCCAAATGTATGCGGAGAGGGTCATAGCATGAAGGTTTGAGACTGTCCTAATATCTAAGTCTCACAGTTAATGTGTGAAACTTGTCATGTCTGGGAGGAAGGCAACAAACTGATGTCCATGGGGACATTACCATTTTTAAAGTGCAGGAACATGGGCAAGAATGACAGGGCATCATTCCTGCCCTTTTACAAGCAGGATCCAGGAAAGAAGTAAGTGAGGGACGGGGGTGGGAGCTACCTGGCCCCAGAAATTTTACACAGATGGAGGGCCCTATCCCCATCCTGGGCCTAGGTCTTGGCATTGGGCTATGACAATAGGTTGCAGCCCAGGCCTGAGCCCTGATGCTGGTTCCAGACCTTGGCTTTGAAATTGGGTATCATATGAGGCCTAGGCTTCAGTACCAAGAACTATTCCTGGCCTGTGTCTAAGTCTCAGCATCAGTACCTAGCCCCAAACCTAGTCCTTGGCATTAGGCCCAAGCCTAGGCCTTGGCACCAGGACCTACGCCTCAACAAAGGGTCTAAGCTTAGGCTTTAGTGCCAGGCTTTGACCCTGGCCTATGCCTCATGCTGAGCATAGACCTCAGTGCCAGGCTTGGCTCAGGCCAAGACTTCAGCACTGGGCCTCTGCTCAGGCCTATACCTCATTTCCAGGTCTAGCCTGGGCCTAGGCCTTGGTGCTGGACCCTGGCCTTGGCCCGGGCCTAGCCCTCTATGCTAGGCAGGGTCTAGTCCTTTGTGTCAGGCCCAAGCCTAAGCTTAGACTTCTGCTCCATGCCCTGGTCCAGGTTCTAGGCCTAGGTTCATGCCTTATCTTGGGTTTGTCCTCTGTGCCAGGCTTTGGACTATATCACAGGCACCAGTTTTGGGCTAGACATCTGTTCTTGGCTTCAGCCCAACCCAGGCC
This sequence comes from Rhinatrema bivittatum, assembly GCF_901001135.1. Classification (NCBI taxonomy): domain Eukaryota; kingdom Metazoa; phylum Chordata; class Amphibia; order Gymnophiona; family Rhinatrematidae; genus Rhinatrema; species Rhinatrema bivittatum. Next base: position 175,132,084 of record NC_042615.1, read on the forward strand.
AAAGCCACAGTATCAAGCCCAGGGCTTGGTACTGGGCTCCGTCCAAGCCTAGACCCAAGTGGAGGGCCCCATCTAGGCTTCAGTGCTGGACTCTGGCCTGTTTAGGCCTTGGTACCACATTTAGGTCTGGGTCTCAGCATGGCTCCAGACCCAGTGTTAGGCCCCAATATTGTGCTCCATGTACATTTTTTGTCCAAGAAGTACTAGCCAGAACAGCTAGAGGCCCATTTTTTTTTTTTTAATACCACAAATACAAAAACGCAAATTTGGAGGTATTTTTATAGTAGTCTAATTTTGATTTATTAAATTTGGAATGAACTAAAAATTGTCTCATTTTCGGCATTTGTTAGAAATGAATGCATATCCGTAATGTGTAAGCATTTGTGCACCAGTTTTACGCTCCAAAGAAGAGGTGTAACTTTACGTGAGTAAATCTCTGAGCCTATCTGGCTACCTTTTATGAATTTTTAAATCAAACTTATATACACAAGTTCACATTGAAAATCTTTTGGAAAGTCTGCATGTGCACTGTATACACATACTTTACCTCTATGTGGAGAGTTATAAAATTTCACTCTGAATGCACATTAAAATGAAGGCATTAGTAATAGTTATTTTTTATTTGGATATTCCAGATATGAAATTTGAACCAAATGAGTTGCTTTTCAGTTCAGTTTGGGTGCAGTCCCTTGAAAAATAGGAATCCTTTGACTTATACGTTTCAATTCCATTATAGCCTAGGGGGGAATAAAGCTAGAGAGAATGGAGCCAGTTGGGGATGGGCCAAGGAAAGATCAAGACCAACCATATTACAGCAATTTTTCAAGCAGCCTATCCCAGCTGGTAGCTGCATGGATTGACTTCATTTTTTAAGGTGAAAGTAAGCATTTTGAGTAACCAATTACCATTTCTTCTCAGTTATTCCTCTGTTAGATTTCAGAGAAAGAAGGCAGAGATTTTGAAGCATTTGTTTCAAAGTTCTAGAGTTATAGAAAATATTGAAAAAATAGTTTTAGAATTAAAGAAGGCAAGGTGTCATAATTGTCACTGTATCTCCACTGAACTGTGTCACTGTGTCATAACTATCCTGCTTCCCACAGGAGAACCTGAAATTACTCATAGAATAATAACTAGAAATGGATTTGTTTTGTACACACCATGACAAGAATGAACCTTACTCATTAGCCAGAGGTACAATCTAAATCTCTCAAACTTAATGCTAATGCTCACCTCAATTCTTGCTTTGTGCCAAAAAGAGCTATACTCTGTAAATCACAAATATAGGAAGTTCTTTTGAATCACAGAAGTGGCATCTAATCCAATTAGAACTATTTCTGTATTTTGCTGTCTCCTTTTTTGGTCTCTGCATCTTTTGCTACTTGAGGATCTTCTTTTTCTCTATACATTTCACAGAATAGTTGCTTGATACCTGACACATCTATCAGCAATGCTATTCTTATGTTTTCTCCTTTCTCACATTGTCCAGTTTTCTTGCATCAATCTCTTTTTTTGTTGTTGTTCCTATAGGAATATCCCAGAATATTACAACTTCTTCATTCTTTACAATTCTTTCAAGGTCATGATCCAAATGCTTTTTGATATAATGATGTCATAGTTTTTACAGTTTCCAGTGGAAGAGCCACGCCACCTTATTGTGCCTCCTGAAATCAGCATGTAGTACCCAGCCAGGAAACGTTTAACCACATCCAGTTCTATTTTAGGGAACCGGTATTTATCTGTTTGGCCATTTTTTTCTATGCTGCAATTATTAATCTCCAAACTTCAGCTTTAAATTCTACTCCCCTTAGCTAGTCCTGTGTCAGATTTTGATCCCCATGGATTTTCTGAATTAATTTTCTACATTTCCTAAGGTATGCATGCATGCACTTGCCGTTTGTTTTCCCTTATTTGCTGGTCTAACTCTTTAGAGTATTTTTCTTGCTTTGCAAATTCTGTTGCTTCTTTCCCCTCATGGGCAAGTAGATTCTCTTTCTCCTTCTCCAGTGGCTAGTGGTTGACTATTATAGGAGGGAGAGAATATAGTCTTGATTTAGTTTTTTGTTTCCCCCATTCCCAGATGGCATTTCCTTTAATGGTTATTTCATTTCTGTTCCTTTGTAGAAAAAAACTAATTTTTTTTAACCCCCCTGAAAAAGTTTTACTCCTAGAGCCATGTAAGCATGTGTACTGGGCACGCCCAGACATTATTTTGCATTGGTGACATTGTCCGTGTATGTAGGCCTGCGCGCACAAAGATGCGCTCATCAAAAATGGGCGTGTTGGACGCGTGTCGGGAAGACAACTGACATATGTGCATATGACATATATTATAAGGGCCACCTTCTTATGAGATGGCAAGTTCAGGCACAAACACATGCGTATATTTGCTACTGCCTTTTTACACGAGGCAGTGCAAACTTTCATTTTCACCCGGGTGTTTTCGGTGGCTGGGCTAGTCTTTCTGGGTCACTGGACACAGGAGCAGGGCAGGAGGTGGGAGGGAGTATTTCAGGGACAGATTGGCTGGGGAAGGCTGGAATGGGTAATACCATCTAGCTAGCAGATATTGAATCTGGGTTTAAAAGGGGTAAGGCAAGGTTTTCAGATTTTCAAGTGTGGACTGGTGCTTACAGAAAGATAGGGACAAGACAGGAACAGGAGGCTAGGAGACTGTTTTGTACCTACAGCTATTGAGGGGGATACTCATTCTTGGGAGTCCCTTTTCAAGATTATGATTACAATAGCTGCATGGGTACTCAGATAATTATGACTGAGAAGAGAAAGAGAGAGGTGGAGGAGAATGAGCATGAGGAGGAGGAGGTATCCCTTACACATAGTTTACAGCAGGGGTCCCCAACCACCGGTCCGCGAACCAGTACCGGGCCGTTGGGGGTTTTTTGCCAGTCCGCAGCACCGCTCTCCCCGGCTGCCGGTCATTGGCTGCCGCTGCTGCGGGGAGGTGGGGTGAGGCTGAAGTCCCGCCTCCTCCAAACCCACAACCCGAAAAGCAAATTAGCGCGTCGCAGCTGAGCGGTGAACTATGTTGCCGGAGCCGCGCGGGCAGAAAGGAGGAGCTTCAGCCACTGCAGGTGCTCCTCCTACTTCCTGCCCGCCCTGCCCCAGAAGAAAAATGTTGCCGAAGCCGCACGGGCAGGAAGGAGGCGGAGCTTCAGCCACGTGCAGAAGAGAAGCATTGCAGCCCGAGAAGACCAGGGCCGCTGCAGAGCCCATCCTGCAGTGGCCCATGAATAGGAGGCCCAGAGGTGAGAGAGAGGCTGAGGGTTTGTAGAGTGTGTGTGTGTGTGTGTGTGTGTGTGTGTGTATGAGATGAGTTGAGGGATTGTGTGTGAGAGTGAGTTGAGAGACTATGTGTGTGGGAGTGAGGACCTGAATGTTCGCAGAGAGCATGTGAGAGCCTCTGTGTGTGTAAGAGAGACAGCATGTGAGAGTGAGAGCCTGTGCTTGAGCAAGACAGCATGTGGGAGTGAGAGAGAGCCTGTGTGTGTGAGACTCAGACAGCATGTGCCAGTGAGAGACTGTGTGTATGAATGATTGTATGAGAGAGAGCATGTGACAGTGAGAGCCTGTGCTTGAGCAAGACAGCATGTGGGAGTGAGAGAGAGCCTGTGTGTGTGAGACTCAGACAGCATGTGCCAGTGAGAGACTGTGTGTATGAATGATTGTATGAGAGAGAGCATGTGACAGTGAGAGCCTGTGCTTGAGCAAGATAGCATGTGGGAGTGAGAGAGAGAGCCTGTGTGTGTGAGTCAGACAGCATGTGCCAGTGAGAGACTGTGTGAAAGAATGATTGTATGAGAGAGAGCATGTGAGAGTGAGAGCATGTGTGTGTGTGTGTGTGTGTGTGTGAGAGAGAGAGAGTGAGTGAGAGAGGGAAAGCATGTGAGAATGAGAATCTGACTGTGTGTGTGAGGGAAGAAGACAGATGGAGAGAAAAGAAATAGAAAAAAAGGCAATATAAAAGGAATTGGCAAAAAATAAGAAAGGGAAGGTGGGGAAAAAAAAGCCTGTGACCAACCGATTAGCAAACTAAGATCAGACAGCAGATGTAAAAAAAAATAAATTATTTTTTACTGATTGGCACATGTAATCTTTGGGAATGTGCAAGAGTAGCACTTTTTCTATGTGGATCTCACAATGTACGAGGCAGCAGAATGGGCTTCAGTGCCAGTAGCAGCAATCATCACCTCCCCAATAGCCGCGTGGCAGCAGCAACAGTGGCAGCAGAGGAATGAGAGAGGCTCTGAGGTAGTGAGGGAGCCAGTGAGAGTGAGAGCATGAGTGTGTATGAGAAAATCCAGGGGAGTAAGAGTGTGTGTGTGTGTGTGTGTGGGGGGGGGGGGTGGACGGGGAGAGAGTATCTTACAGCCTGAGAGTGTGTCAGTGTCTGTGAGAGCGAGAGCTAATGGTTGGGTATAAGAGCATGAATGTGTATGTATGTGACAGTGTATGTGTGAGAGAGAATAGACATTCTGAACCTATGGTGAGTTGAGTCACATTCACATTATAAATGTCATAATTAAATAAGTATGCACTAAAATCCAACCCCATCCATAACCCCGCCCCCATATGACCAAAGCCATGCCCCTGCCCCACCCCCACCCCACCTTGCCGGGCCATGGAAAAATAGTCTTGCTTGAAGCCGGTCCCTGGTGCAAAAAAGGTTGGGGACCACTGGTTTACAGGACTCAGACACAGTTTCTGGATCTGTCAGACGAGGAAGTAATGCATAGGTTTAGATTTATTTATTTAAAATCTTTTTTATACCATCGTTAAGTTAAATACCATCACAACGGTTTACAGGAAGGCACATACATTAAGGTTGGTTAATGATTTGGAACATACATTCTACATAGGTGCCATAAAGATTTGGTAACATAATTTTGTGATCAATATTATTTGTTGAAGTGATAAATCATGTCCTTTTGTACAGGTTTCATTCTAGATTACAGGTTTAATTTATAAGTTGACTATTTCTTATTTTAATAGTGTGATAAAATAATAAAAGCACACATATCGAGTTAAGTGTTGTGCGCGGGTGTTCTACCACCTGCTCCCTTCTATTTTCTATTGTCTATTCTCCATTCTCTTTGTGATAGGCTTGTTTAAAAAGCCAGGTTTTTAAGCTCTTTCTAAATGTTTTGAGATCTCTTTCTAATCTGATCTCAAGTGGCATGGGGTTCCATAGTGTAGGTCCTGCCAATGATAATGCCCATTCTCTAACTTGTGTTAGTCTTGCTGTTTTGGCAGAGGGAATGGTTAGTAGTGCTTTGTTAGCTGATCTCAGGTTTCTATGTGGGACATGTACCTATAGTGCTGTGTTCATCCATTCTGCTTTTCATTATGTATTAATAATATCTTACCTATGCTAACTGTTAGAGCCAGAACTACAAACTACCACCCAAACAGACCATGCCTTACTAGTACACATCAAGGTCACTACTGCCCTGGCCTTTTTTGCTACCGGCATCATCCAAACACCTCTAAGGGGTCATTTCTGGAACACCTCTAAGGGGTCATATCTGGAATCATTGAGTCGGCCACCTCTAGGTATATAGAACAAATCCTGGCTGCCTTGTTCAGGAAAATACAACACTTTATATCCTTCCCTTGCAGAAAACAGGAACAACACCAAATTATGACTGATTTCAATCAAATTGCACACTTCCCTTCTGTCTTGGGAGCTATCAATTGCACTCATGTCCTCATAAGGGCACCAGGGGGAGATGAGGCCACCTACCATAACCACAAGGGATTCCACTCCCTAAACATGGAAGTGGTCTGTAAGGCCAAGGACATCTTTATGAACGTTGTGCCACAGCTTCGAGGATCCACTCACGATGCCTACTAGGGATGTGAATTGTTTTTTGACGATTTAAAAAAATTGTCAATATTTTTTAAATTGTCAAAAATCATTAGAGTACGCGATACAATACAAATTCCCCCGATTTATCATCAAAAATCGTTAAATCGGGCACAGGAATTATTTGGGGGAAGGGCGGGAAAACCGGCACACCAAAACAACCCCTAAACCCACCCCGACCCTTTAAACCAATCCCTTACCCTCTCCCACCCTCCCGAACCCCAAAATGTTAAATTACCTGGTGGTCCAGTGGGGGGGGGTCCCGGCGTGATCTCCCGCTCTCGGGCTATCAGCGCCATTTTGGTTGCCACTAATATAAATGGCGCCGATGGCCTGATAAAAAAAAAACCCATCTGACCCTTTAAACCAACCCCCTTAGCCTCCCTCACCCTCCCGACCCCCCCCCCCCCTAAAAACCTTTTAAAATTACCTGGTGGTCCGGGGGGGGGGGGCGCGGGGAGCGATCTCCCACTCTCGGGCCATCTTTAAAGATGGCGCCGGTCATCCAGTGCTCCTACCATGTGACGGACCAGCCAATGGCATGGATACCCTATCACATGGTAAGGGCAAAGGGCCATCGGCTCCATTTTTTTTAGCGCAGCTGATGGCCTGGGAACGGGAGATCGCTCCCTGCGGCCCCCCTGGACCACCAGGTATGTGTAAAAGGTTTTGGGGGGGGGGTCGGGAGAGTGGGGGAGGCTAAGGGGGTAATTTTAAAGGGTCGGGGTGGGTATTTTCTTTTATCGGCGCGGGCCTCACTAAAAACCGATCCCAATTCACATCTCTAACAATCAGATTTCCCCCCCCCCCCAGCCGAACCCGATCGTTAAAACGATCGGGCACACGATTCACATCCCTAATGCCTACATTCTCTCACAATGAAGAATTCATTCCAGCAAGGACACATCACTTGGGAATGGCTTCAAAGCAGGAAGGCACTGATCACTTCTACCACCTACCAATTTCACTGCTTCCTATTGTCTCCCTTATAGGGGTGTGCATTTGTTTTCGACGTATTGGCAATCTGCAACATTTATGTCTCTATTCATTGTATTCGTGGGGTCATGAAACGTATGGCGATCCCCCACGAATGCAACATATCTAACGAATAAACTTCCCACCCTCCTGACCCCCCCAAGACTTGCCAAAAGCCCCTGGTGGTCCAGCGGGGGTCCGGGAGCCATCTCCTGCACTCGGGCCATCGGTGGCCTGTAATCAAAATGCTGCCGATAGCCTTTGCCCTTACTATGTCACAGGGGCTACTGGTGCCATTGGTCAGCTCCTGTCACATGGTAGGAGCACAAGATGGCGCTGGCCATCCATTGCTCCTACCATATGACAGGGCTGACCAATGGCACCGGTAGCCCCTGTGACAAAGTAGGTCAAAGACTATTGGAGCCATTTTGAATACCGGGAGCTGGTGGGTGTGAGTGCAGGAGATGGATCCCGGACCCCCCGCTGGACCACCAGGGAGTTTTGGTAAGTCTTGGGGGCGTCATGAGGATGGGGGGGGTTGTATTTAATTTAATTTTAGCCGGGACGGATAAGAATTAACATATAAACGTATCGGGGCCCCCCTTGACGAATGCAACATATCTGCTCCCTGACAAATACGAATCCAGATTGCAACGTATGGTGTCCCTCTGCACATCCCTACTTTCTCCAGAGTTTAGCTTCCTTATGTTAATTGTAATTTCTTTTTTCCAAAGTTATTGGTTACCCTCGTTTACTGTAAACCGATGTGATATTCCCATGAATGTTGGTATAGAAAAGTTTTAAATAAAATAAATAAATAAATAAATAAATACTTTTCTGCAAAAAAGAACTTGGAACCCATATGCTATTCCTCTGAAAACTTTAAAGCACTAATATACGTACTATTAGGAGAATGCCTCACCTCAGTCACACATACAAAACATAAACAGACCCTCACCAAATATAGCATAGAGCTATATAAAGTAGAAATACAAATGCACAGATAAAAACTGAACTGGAAACCGCAAGAAGCCAGACACTCTATACAGTGCAGCAAGAAAAAATAGAACCATCATCATTCTTCAAACATCAAACAATAAAATCAAGAAATAAAATAAATACATAATCATAATACTTAAAACATACTAATAATAAAAAAGGCCAATGAATAAAAGATCAAATAATTACTCATATACAAGTTTTTAAAATGTCCCAAATACCAATAAAATATTTCAAAACAACAGACACATCAAACAACACCTGAAAAATAAAACTAAAAAGAATTTAAAAAATGCATGCTCTCTCTACCTGGGAACTTTGATTTGCAATCACTCTGAGATTGTCATGGATTAGTGTGAGAGGGATGCACAAACTTTATCCTCTCTTTCTTATACACACACACACACACACACAAGCTCATACACACATAAGGTCCCTGTCAGACAAACCCACAGGCATCTCCAGCTCTTCTTTGGTTGGGATCTAACAGCAGCCCCAGGCCCTCATCTTAATTTCAGCTACTGGCAGGTTGGAATCCCTCTGCAGCACCCATTCTCCCTCTCTCTTTCTTTCACATACACACACACACACACACACTCTCTCTCTCTCTCTCACACACACACACTCTCACACACACACAACCCAAACAGCTCCCATTCTCTCTCTCACAGACACACACCGCCTTCAGACAAGCTCCCATTTATACCCTTACACCCCAGGCAGGTACCCATTCTCACACATACAGACGCCAGGAAGGCATCCATTCATTCTCATACATAGATACACCCTCATTCATTCAAGCAAACTTCCCCAGGCAGACTCCCATTCATACACATGCACACACTGAAGGCAAACCCCCTTTCTTTCTTTTTCCAGGATCCTCGGAGCCTCTCTCATTCCTCTGTTGCCATTGTCACTGCTGCCACATGGCCATTGAAGAGGTGTTGATCACTGCTACTGGCAGTGAAGTCCTTTCTTGTGCCTCCTTTGTGCAGGCCCCATTGATTAAACCCCTCCTTCACCATTTTGACTTCCGCATTGTTCTACAAATTCTATTTACCAAAATAGACTATTGTAATACATTACTCCTTGGATTACCTGCTTCTTCCATTACTCCTCTTCAACTTTTACAAAATGCAGCCGCTAGATTACTCAGTAATCACAAAAGGTCAGATCACATTTCCCCAGTTCTCAAATTTCTACACTGGCTACTAATATTTTATAGAATACAATACAAGACTTTATATCTTATTCATAAAGTTTTATACAACAATAAATCTAACTGGATGGATACAACACTCACTTTTCAATCATCAAAAAGAACTTTATGTTCCACAAATACTAGCCTCCTTGAAATTCCCTCTCCTAAAAGATACCGTCTCATCTCAAAAAGACAACGTGCCTTCTCAATTGCTGGCCCAATACTATGGAATTCCCTACCAACTGATTTAAGACTTGAGCCTTCTTCACAATCTTTTAAAAAATAACTGAAAACATGGCTTTTTCAAAAAGCATACTCAAAATGATAAATCATATTATTCTTCTAATCTAATTTTAATTATTTCTCATTACTTCTTTTTCATACTTTTTATTTTTTCTTCTCTTTTTACATTTAGTCTTCTCACTGTTATGATTATTTCAATGTAACATTTCTAACTTTTTGTTATATGTACACCAATGTGATAACTCCAGTTGAATATGTGTATATAAAAAACAAATAAATAAAATAAATACATATTAAATATTTGCTGGGTTTCCAGTTCTTCCATACTGATTTTGTACATTGCGAGATCAGCATAGCAAAGTGCTACTCTTGCACAATCCCAAAGATAACATATGCCAATCACTAAAAATTCAAAAATGATTGGTTTTTTTAGCTTTGCTATCTGACATTAGTTTTCTAATCAGTTGGTCACAGGCTTTTTTTTTCCACCTTATCTTTCTTGGTCTTTTGCCAATTCCTTTTACAGGGTTTCTTTTTATTCTGTTTCTTCTCTATCTACATGTCTTCATTCCTTCTTACCTCCTTTCCTCAAACACGTACTCAGGTTTTCATTCTCACATGCTGTCTCTCTCTCACATACACACACACACACACATACAGGCACAGGCTCTCACACTCACATGCAGTCTCACACACACATACCTTTCACTCAAATGCTCTCTCTTTCAAATGCTGTCTCACTCTCAAACAAACACTCAATTTCTTCAATCACTTTCATACACATACACACACACACGCACACACACACACACACACACACACACACACACACACACACTCTACAGGGCCTCAGCCTCTCTCTCACCTCTGGGCCTCCACATAGCAGGTTACCATGGGGTGGGCTCCACGGCGGCCCTGACCTTCTCAGGGTGGGATCTTATCAGGGTGGGATCCGCAGCAGCCCTTTGCGGAGCCCTCTTCTCAGGTTACCGTGAGGTGGGATCCCACCTCACAGTAACCCTGATACAAACCCTGCTTCTCTTCAGTATGCAGCCGATGCTCTTCCTCCTTCCTCCCTGCATGGTTCTGGCAATATTTTACTCCTGGGGCCATGCAGGCAAGAAAGAGGAGGGGCACTTGGAAGTGACTTATTCTTTTGCTGCCAGTGGACCTGATCCCACCGCTAAGTGGCTAAGATCAGCATATGGGATGGGGAAGGGGGAAGGTTTCTGGGCGGGGGGAAGGATAGGGTGGGAGACTACCGAGGATATGGGCCAACACGGACTGATTACCAGCCCAATCAATTCACATCGTTGTTGGGATGCAGGGGGGTTAAGCTGGGGGCTCCTCTGCACCTTAATTCGCTACAGTATCAGGGGCTAGTGCCCCGGAAGTACAGAGCACTTAATGATAATGGATAAGGTGATATCATGGAATGTCAACGGCTTAGGAACTCCCATTAAAAGGAAAAAAAACACTTAACTACCTGAAACATTTACGAGCTGACATAGCATGCATACAGGAAACACATCTTTCTTTGACGGAGAGCGCAAAACTGTGTAGAGAATGGGTGGGGACAAGTATTTTCGCAGCAGCACAAGGAAGGAAAGGGGGTGTTGCGATTCTTATTCATAAAAGTCTCAATTTCAACATCACCAGCCAAGTTATAGATCAAGAGGGCCATTATGTGGTGATTACTGGCATGTGGAAGGGCAAACCAGTTACAATTTGCAATGTATATGCCCCAAATGAGTACAGACACAGCTTTTTTGAACATTTAGGAAATCTTTTATTAACACACACGCAAGGAACACTTTTCCTTATGGGAGACTTCAACTGTGTGAATGATGCAAGTATGGACTGAAGCCCCCCTGTATTAACGACCCCAGGCAAAAAGCTGAAGGGTATTGCATTTCTTTGCTCCCAATTAGGTCTCCTGGATATCTGGAGAGTGCTACACTCCACAGAAAGAGACTACACACACGTCTCAAGCGCACATTCCTCCTTATCCCGCATAGATTACATTTTAGTTCCACATGCTCACTTTGCTAATATAACCTCTGCCACCATCGAAGCGCAAGCCATCTCAGACCATTCTCCTGTAGCCATCCAAGTTACTCTGACACACAATGGAGACGGACCGAGAATGTGGCGTTTCCCTGCTTACCTGAGACAAGATTTACGCTTTCAGAGGTTCCTTCAGTCTAAATGGGATGAGTACCTTCAGCACAACCAACAGCACACTGACAATCCACAAATTCTCTGGGAAGCAGCAAAAGCTGTTCTTAGGGGCGAAATAATATCATACATGCATACCCTGCATAAGCAAGCAGACTCAGACATTCTACGCTTGGAAAACAGTTACAACATCACAAAAAGGTATTGCTTTCTAGTCCAAGACACTCGAAGATAGATTATTATAACACACTGTCTCGATTGAATACCCTACTACACACAAGGGCACAACGACAACTGTATAAGGGGGAACAAACGTTATTCCAGTTTGGAAATAAGGCAGGATGCCTGCTGGCCAATGTGGTAAAAGCAGCACGGCCCAGAACCTTTACATCACATATGAAGGACACTAGGGGCAACTTGGTTACACAAAAATCAGATATTTGTGAGGTGTTTAGGGAGTTTTACACACATCTCTATAAAGCTGAGCAGAATGAAAACCGCTTTGCGGAAGCAGAGTTCTTTCAGGATTTCTCAATCCCACAACTCTCACAGACACAGGTCAGATTTCTTAACCGCCCCATCGAAACCATGGAAGTCTTAAACGCCATAGCGGTGGTTCAGTCTGGGAAGTCACCGGGACTGGATGGGTTTTCATATGATTTTTACAAAATATTGCGAACTCAACTGGTAGATCACATTATTGCTTTCTACAGAGATGGGTTATATAAAAACACCTTCCCCTCAGACTTTAACATAGCACATATCACAGTTCTTCCTAAACCAGGTAAAGACCCCCTGCTTCCCGGGTCGTATAGACCAATATCGCTATTGAACTGCGATCTCAAACTATTTGCAAAAATCTTAGCAGAACGCCTCAATATGCTTCTCCCCCAATTAATCTCTCTCCATCAGGTGGGATTTGTGAAAGGGCGTAATGGGAATGCCAATATACTCAAACTGATTACAGCCATGAAAATGTGCCGATCCAGTCATACTCCCGCCTTAGCCGTGGGATTCGACTCGGAGAAAGCTTTCGATCGAGTTTCGTGGAACTATATGTTTTTCGTGCTGCATAGACTGGGGGTGATAGGTCCCTTCCTAAATTATGTCTCTCTCTTGTATCGATCTCCGATATCTAGAATCATAGCTAATGGATATGTCTCAGAGAATGTACCTATTTGTCAGGGGGTACGCCAGGGGTGCCCCCTATCACCTCTATTGTATATCCTGGACATTGATCCTTTATTACGGAAAATTGCCACGAACCCCAAAATAACGGGGTTTGGGGGCCCGGAACAACCATTTACCGTCGCGGCGTTTGTGGATGATGTTTTGATCTTCGTGTTAAATCCTGACATTTCTTTTCTAGAAGTTTTAAGGCTCCAGGAACTCTTTGGCACCTTTGCTGGCTTAAAGATTAATCAGGAAAAGTCTGAAGCTGTAGACGTAACAGAGACGGTCAGGGCCACGTGGATAGGTCAATTTCCACTGCGCTGGGTTGATTCCGAGTTAAAATACTTAGGTATCCGAATCCCAATCGAAATTGATGACCTATATACAGCTAACATAAAGCCATTACTACAACATACCTCTCGCACTCTAGAAAACTGGCAGACATTACCACTCTCATTAAGAGGCCAAATACAACTATTTAAAATGATCATATTGCCAAAATGGTTGTATATACTCCAAATGGTTCCCCTGTGGGTGACTAAACAGGATATGAAACTCTTTAATAAATCATTATGCATCTTTTTATGGAGAAAGAAAAAACCGCGACTTCCCATGGATGTATTATGCAGGCCAGCTGGGGAGGGGGGAATGGGGTGCCCCAGCCTTCTCTGGTATAACATGGCATGTAATTTACGTTTGGTACGAGACTGGCTGCTTTCCTCATCTACTTTTGTTCCTTGCAAAACCCTAATAGCTTGGTATAGAGTATTTGGATTAAATCCCCTCTTACAGCTAGATGCCAATCAAATACCAATGAAACTTAAATATCACATCCTATTACTTACTTACATGTCGTAGAACGTGGAGGCAATTACTAAAGCTTTTTGACTTACATCATTGTCTAACCCCATATATTACCATCGCACACAACCCTGATTTTCCACCAGGGAGCCAGAGCTCCATCTTTCATAGATGGTACAGTCAAGGCCTGAGGTATGTGTACCAATTATATGATGGCACCAATGTACAGACACGGACATTTCCATCTTTACAAGAACAATTTGGGTTGTCACCAAAATAATTTTTTGCCTTTTTACAAATCCAACACTATCTAGCAAGCCAAAGGCAGTATCTGTCTCCGTCACCACCTTTCACTAAGCTTAAAGAGTTATTTCCTGAATACCTGAAGCAGAAAATGAACATTACATGGTATTACACAATTCTCTCTAAGAGGGGTACACAGGATCCTATTCAACAACTCTACAGGAAATGGGTGGCATGGTCGGCATTTAAGCTAGCATATGATGATTTTAAGAGGCTATTTGAGGTGGCCAGGTATATCACTGATAATGTCTTACTGCAAGAAACTTTCTACAAATTCATTTGGCGATTCTTCATCACCCCTTCTAAAGCGTATCAAATTCAAATAGCCACTACTGATCACTGCCCAAAATGTAAAGCACAAATAGGCACATATGTTCACTGTTTTTGGGAATGTCAACATATCACTCATTTTTGGGGAGAAATAGCTACTTTATGCTCTAAAATTCTTGGTTACTCCTTACCAGTGGACCCGAACTTATGGTTATTTGGTTATACCGCACATCTGTCCTGGGATCCTTCGCCATATACAGTACTTTTCCTTCATAGGGCAGGACTACTGGAAAAGAAATTGCTTTTATTATATTGGTTAACAGAGAACGTGCCAAGTGTGGACGCTTGGTTTGCCAGGATGATATCTTTAAGTAGTCTTGAATATGCCACAGCTAGGAGTACTTCATATAAGAAACTCAGCACAATGCAAAATATCTGGGAAGCATTCTTTGCATATTTGAAACCTGTAACCTATACTAGATAGAATTAATGCAATGTTAACTAGGTGACATGTATTCCTGTCCCGTTCATAAAATTTCCTGTATCTCCTGTATAACAGGTACTTTATACACAGGCTACCAAGCCCTTGATATATACCTCTCGACCGTATCAGAATATGCTCCACCACCATTTCTCCTTTTATTTATTCATGTTCTACATATTGCCTTACACTACCTTAATATATATTGAATGTACTAAGGGTCCATGTGTATCCATAATACCCTCATACCTGTCATGGTATTCCCTGATGTGCACTGAATTGGGTTTACATTGGCTTTAGTATTGGTGTTTGAAGGTCCTTAACTCGGTAGAGGGGCTGAACGGGTGGCGGGAGGGGGGGTGGGGGAGGGCGGGGAAGGAGAAGAGGGAAGGAAAGGGGTATACGCACCAAGCAAACACAGACTATCAGCACTGCTTGTCTGAATATTCGACCAAAGGGCCAAGTTTGTTTGTGCAACAGTAGATTTTTCAGATAAGTAGATGAGTACAATCTTACAAGAGTATTACAAAATGGACGGAGGGGGCACATCACAGTCATAGGTCTTTTCTCATTTCTGCTTCGCAGATAGAACCAATCACTGATTGGGTTACAGTTTCTGTTACCAACTATGTTTATTGAAGTTTGTCAAAACAGGTCCCATTCCGGACCATCAAGTGGTTGATGTTACTCACTGTTTCTTACTTGTTTAATTACCAACTTGTATCTGTAGATCCTGATGTTAAAAACTTAATAAACAGACTTAAAAAAAAATCATCGGCTCAGTGTGCTGCTGCAGTCAAAAAAGCAAACAGTATGTTAGGAATTATTAGGAAGGGAATGGTTAATAAAACGGAAAATGTCATAATGCCTCCATATCGCTCCATGGTGAGACAGCACCTTGAATTCTGTGTACAATTCTGGTCACCACATCTAAAAAAATAGTTGCGATGGAGAAGGTATAGAGAAGGGCAACCAAAATGATAAAGGGAATGGTAAAGCTCCCCTATGAGAAAAGGCTGAAGAGGTTAGGGCTGTTCAGCTTGGAGAAGAGACGGCTGAGGGGGGATATGATAGAGGTCTTTAAGATCATGAGAGGTCTTGAATGAGTAGATGTGAATCGCTTATTTACACTTTCAAATAATAGATGGTCTAGGGGACATTCCATGCAGTTAGCAAGTAGCACATTTAAAACTAATCAGAGAAAATTCTTTTTCACTCAACGCACAATAAAGCTCTGGAATTTGTTGCCAGAGGATGTGGTTAGTGCAGTTAGCGTAGCTGAGTTAAAAAAAGGTTTGGATAAGTTCTTGGAGGAGAAGTCCATTGACTGTTATTAATCAAGTTTACTTAGGGAATAGCCACTGCTATTAATTGCATCAGTAGCATGGGATCTTCTTAGTGTTTGGGTAATTGCCAGGTTCTTGTGGTCTGGTTTGGCCTCTGTTGGAAACAGGATGCTGAGCTTCATGGACCCTTGTTCTGACCCAGCATGGCCATTTTTTATGTTCATATATTCTTATATATAAACAGAAGTCGATATTCAAAGTTGGCTATTTAAATAACTTAGCTGGATTTAACTTATCTGACTAAGCTACGATATCTATATATCTATATATCTATATATATGCAATATATAGATATATAGATATAGATATAGATATAGATACGACACCCTTTTTCCTCTGATCTCTTCCGGTGATCAGTCTCCTTCCTGGATTCATCTGCTACCAACTCAAACCTTCAAATCAGCCTTACACTTCAGTATCTTCCTGCAGTCACACCGTATTGTTCTCCCGCAAGCTACTATTCCTTTCTTCAGTTCCACCTACCGTAGCCAGTAAACCTTACTCGCGTTTCTTCCCCTAAATCCACCTCACCCACACGGGTTAACCTTCAGTCCGCCTCCACAACAGTCTTCACTAAAACATACCAACAGCATCACCACTACAGCTTGACAACAGCTTCTCATCAACATTTTAACCTCACCTTCAACTATCACAGCAACCATTTAATCCCTTCGGACGTACTCTCTTCCTATTCCATTTTCAGTTCTCAGCTAATCTTCTACCATCCCACTTCTTGCTACCATCCTACACCTCTCCTGATTGTCCACTGCTCCTGCCAGCTCAACCCTCCAGTATGCATCCAGTTTTCCCAATCCCAATTCTACAGCACTGCCTATCACCGAAAGGATTATATACCAGACAAGCCCAACACCGCAACTTAAAAACCCTCACACCTATCCTGATTGCAGCGATCACCCAGCTCCTAGGCCTCACCCTCTTTTCTCTATCTTTATTCAATACGCAATCCCTAACCAAGAAATCTCTAGTCTTCAATGACTATCTCATTGACGCTAAGCCGGATATATGCACAGTAACCAAAAAATGGCTTAAGCCCTCAGATACGGAAATAATAAACCAACTACCTACGCTGACCTATGACATCTTCTCCCTCCCCAGACAGAAAAAAAGGGGAGGTGGAATTCTCTTAGCAACCAAAAAAGACCTCGGATTCTCTCAACATCCACTCAACTCAGATTCCAAACTTGAAATCGGGTTTTTCACTTCACACCAACTTCAAATCTTTCTCATCTACGCCCCTCCAGGCCTCCTGGAAATATATGCCTCCCCTATCGTTGAAATAACCACAACGCTCCTCAACTTGGAAGTTCCAGCAATAATCTTAGGTGATTTCAACCTGCACGTAGACAACCCCACACTTTCAACCAGCTGTGAAACCCTTCTCACAGCCCTTTCAGCTTTGGGATTCAAACAGATAGTCAACAAACCCACACATAAAGCTGGTCACACACTGGACCTTATCTTTGTCAACAAAGGCATCAAGCCTACATCTCACCTGAAGAGCAAGAAGGTACCTTGGTCAGATCACACCCTTATTTCAACATCATTCTCCCTGAAAGAAACCAGCGCCCCCCACGTACCCTCTCCCTCCTTTCCTTACAGGAGATCATGCTCCTCTGAAGACCTTAATAATCATTTGGCCTCACACCTTCCTCTCATAGACCTCACCGATCCAAACACCACCCTCCGTTCCTGGAACGACATCACATAATCTATAGCTAACAAGCTTTGTCCTCTAGCAATAAAAAAATCTCACTCAAACGCTTCCAAAAGACAAACCTGGTTCACTAATGATCTTAGAAGGCTAAAACAAAGTTTAAGACAGAAAGAGAGCAAATGGCGTAAAGCCCCATGCGCTAGTACTCTGTCTGCCTACAAATTTACGCTACATCAGTACAAGTCATCTACCTCAAAATCAAAAAGAGATTTTTACGCGTCTAAGATCCATAACCTGGTCTTTGACGCCAAAGCCCTCTTTGCCTATGTTTCTAGCCTCACTCAGATCAACCCTCCGGAAATTCCCAGAAACCTAGCACAATCCAAAGCCGAAGAACTCGCTCTGTTTTTCCAAAACAAAATCTTCAGCCTCCTAACTCAACTGCCCGCCAATACCACCACCCTCTCGTCTTCTCTGCAGCCTTTCATCAAAAACATTTGCCTTGATGTTTTCGAACCCATCTCCTCTACTGAGATACAAGTTGTTTTAAGAAGAATGAAACCTTCCTCTCATCCTGCGGATCATATTCCCACCAAACTTCTCTTGACAATTCCAGACTCTATCTCCAAAACACTGGCGGACATCAACTGTTCTCTTTTCCAAGGTTCCTACCCAGACGACCTCAAATTGGCCTCACTCAAACCACTTCTTAAAAAACCTAATCTGGACCATAAAGACCCTAACAACTTCCGCCCAATAGCCAACCTTCCCTTCATTGCTAAGATTATGGAAAAACTAGTAAACTCTAAACTATCGGACTACATTGAAGATAACAAACTCCTATTCGCCTCCCAATATGGCTTCCGCAAAAATTTAAGCACAGAATTCCTCCTCACTTCCCTGACAGACTACCTCATCCTGGGTCTCGGCAAAGGTCAATCTTTCTTACTAGTCCTACTAGACCTTTCGGCAGCTTTTGACCCTGTCAACCACTCCATCCTCATTAACCAGTTATCTTCCATAGGAATTACCAGCACGGCTCTAACTTGGTTTAAAAAATTTCTCAGCAATAGAGGTTACAAGGTTAAAATCCAGAACAAAGAATCATCATGCTATGACTCAACCGTAGGAGTCCCACAGGGTTTCTCACTGTCTCCGATGCTCTTTAACATCTACCTTCTACCTCTTTGCCAGCTCCTCACCAACCTCAACCTAAAACATTTTCTCTACACAGATGATATTCAGATCCTGATCCCCATTAAAGACACATTTTCGAAAACACTTGATCATTGGGAAACCTGCCACCAAGAAATCAAACGCCTCCTCAACAGCCTAAACCTAGTATTAAACTCCTCCAAGACCGAACTACTTCTCATCTCTCCTGAGAACAGCAATTCCAACTCTACTCATCCAGCCAACCCACCAGCCACTCAAGTGAGAGATTTAGGAGTGATAACTGATAATCGGTTGAACTTCAAAACTTACATCAATAGAACTATCAAAGACTGTTTCCACAAACACCAAGTGCTAAAAAGGATAAGGCCTCTCTTCCACGCTCAAGATTTCAGAACGATCCTCCAAGCAATTTTTTTCTCAAAGTTAGATTATTGTAACTCTATCTTACTACATCTCCCTTCCTCCTATACCAAACCACTTCAGATGGTACAAAATGAGGCAGCACGTTTACTGACAAACACTAGGAAAAAAGACCATATCTCTCCAATTCTAAAAGATCTACATTGGTTACCAATCCACTTCAGAATCATCTACAAATCTATCTCCATTATATACAAAACCATCCAACACACCACAATTGACCTACAAATCCCTCTCCACTTACACAACTCCTCAAGACCCACCAGAGACACATACAGAGGATTAGGGGTGTGCATTCATTTTGAACTTAAATGTAAAACGCAACTTTTTTTTTTTTTAACTTAAAAAAGTGATGAGGCGAAAACGATCGGATTTCCAACTTATTCAACATAGCTATGTTGAATACGTTGGAAATCGCGATTGTTGATCCTAAATAAAAATTTAAACCCCTCACCCTCCTTAATCCCCCCCCCCCCCAAGACTTACCACAACTCCCTGGTGATCCAGCGGGGAGTCAGGACGCCATTTCTGAACTCCTTTGCGAGGAGCACGTAACATCGGCCTCCTGACCCCCCCAACTTGGGGGGGTCAGGAGGCCCCCCCAAGCTGGCCAAAAGTTCCTTTTGGGCCCAACGAGGGTCCCGGAACGAACCCACGGGGAATCACGTGACGCCACGTCACTCCGACGTGGCGCCGACGTCACGTGCTCCTCGCAAAGGAGTTCAGAAATGGCGTCCTGACTCCCCGCTGGATCACCAGGGAGTTGTGGTAAGTCTTGGGGGGGGGGGGATTAAGGAGGGTGAGGGGTTTAAATGTTTATTTGCACGTATGGACATAGACTCAACTTATGGAATTCTCCATATGTCCATATTGACCGCAAATGGGACCCCCTTTCGACTTATGGACTTATGAACATAAACTTTTGCTCTGCACATCCCTACAGAGGATCAATCCAGGTACCTCCCACCAAAACCACTAGACATATTACCTTAAGAGATTGAGCCATCTCTACAGCTGGTCCTCCGTTATGGAACTCCCCCCCCCCCCGATCTCAGACAGGAGCCATGCCTCCCAACCTTTAGGAAAAGACTTAAGACTTGGCTGTTTAAGCAAGCTTTCCCGTTCTCCAATTAATGCCCTTCTCCATCTACTTACATTACAAAGTGAGCTCAATTTCATCTCTTTGTAAATGATTTTCCGTTATTAACTTTTTCCTTTATTTCTCTCTTCTCCCAGTTCAACAGTCCTTGTTATTTGTAACTGTTTTCTTCTGCACTATAGTTCAAGTTTGATGTCTATATTGCACCCCTGTTTAAATGTAAACCAGCATGATGTGATTGTATCATGAATGCCGGTATATAAAAACCTTAAATAAATAAAATAAATATATTCAGCAGCACAGCGAAGCCACTGAATATACATGTATATGTGCATACTTGGCCAGATAAGTCTAGCCAGCTAAGCTTAAACTTGTTCTGTGGGGCATCTAAACTTATACGCTTAACTCCTATTGGTAGTTAGGTGTTTAAGTTATACAACTAACTTGCTCTGCCCCAGATTTGCCCGATGTATGCCCACTTTTTTTGTGTGTACATTTTAGGCGTATAAAAGAACTTATACAGCTAAGCAGTGGCTGCTGAATATGGAAGTCCCACTTATCTGGCTAAATAGCGCTGAACTCACTTTGAACATTGACCTCCTGGTACATAGTCTATTAAATATATCTGTTCTCTTATAGATTGTGCTATCTTCTGTAAGGATTTGTAAATTAAAAAGAAAACTGTAACATGTAACATGTTCATGGATCACAGAAAAAATTCTGGTGAATTTTCCAATTTGCAAACCATGGTAGTGAAAGTGCCATAATTTGCAGGAAATTTGCATAGTGCACCTCTTCAAAAACAGCCTGTTTTGCACTGGCTGTGGCAAAATTTGCAGATGGCGAGGCAAAGTTGGGAAGGAATGAGAGAGGAAGACAGGCATCCATTAAACTAGTTTCAATTTGCAGCCTTGTTTTAAACAGTTGCTGCTTTTACTGTGGCTAACTTAGCAGCACTAACCTTTCCTTCAATACCCTTGTGCCTTTCAGCAAACGTTTTGCCATTGCCTTTGCTTTCTAAGCTGTCAATATGGCATATCTTATGGGTTCTAAATTCAGAAATAAAATGTAATACGGAAGAGAAAAGTTGAAATCAAAGTTTCACATACAGAGCTTAAAAGACTTTAGGGCTGTAATTACATTTTTTAAGAAGTAAAAGTATGGATTAGTTTCATATTATTTTTCTATGACTATAGAAATGATCTTATAAAAACCCAAGACTGAGGCACTGTGAGAATAATTTACTTTTCTTATCACATGCAGTTCTGCATATTTTACTTTTCGGTGGAACTGCATATTTCTGTGGGGGTTGTTGAGATTCTTCCCAAAGACAATGAAACTCAATGAAACAATATACATAATGGCAATGTTCTATTCAGGTTGTTTGATTTAGGTAGAGAAGGTAAACATTATTCCTGTCAGAGAAATACAATTGAAACTCATTTTAGGAAAATTGCTTCAGGCTGAAATAACTGCCTGGACTGAGAATTGCCTAATGTGGTCTTGGATAAATGAAAAACAAAATCAGAAGAATCAAATGCAGAAGTCTGCGGGAGGGATGGGAGCTCATTGTTCATGTCATTTCTAAGCACTTAAGCCTGCAGACCTCGAAAATGCATTTTGCAGGTGCTTGAGAATAGCTTACACTTTTTGCTGTGAGATGTATTTGTTACTTAAGCAGTAAAACGCAACAGGGCGTATATTTTTGTGGGGTATCTGCATGCCTTGGGAATTTTATTTTGTTTTTTTAAACATGGTAAAAAAAAAAAGTGAATTCCTCCAATTATAGAAGAAGTAATGATCTGGCTGGACGTATCCCAGTATCCTGAGATATCTGTATGGGTTGACACCTTCAGTAGGCAATCGAGGTGCTGAAATTATCTCTACCAATTAGTTCTAGTGGCTGTAAACTTAATTGAATATTGTGAACGAAACACAATATTTTGTCTGCTTAAATAGCAGACCTTACCACAAGTCTAAAGGTGTAACAGAAAGATCAATGTATTTCCTAGCTTTGGATTTTAAAATACAGTATATGCCCTTCAGAACAAGGTTGATATTGATCTGAAAATAACTTGAAAAAAAATCAAAATTCTGACATCGGGTACACTGACTTTATGATTTTCCTGTTAGTGCTCACCTCTTTCTCTACTCACTGCTACTACCTACCACAGCCTTTCATCTTTCCTCTAAGTGTTTTCTCTTCAATCCTCTATAGCGTTACTGTGTACTTCTGCAAACAAGACCAAGGCTTGAGCCTGAATCAAGCAGATTTAGTGAAACATGCAAAGGAGCCTACAGTCAGAATGACTGTCCCCTGCTTTCTGACCCTTGGCAGAAAGATGGCACTACCCCAAAACCTGGGATGGAGCTTAAACTAGTAGGAAACAAAAACAATCTGTACTTCATTACACTTGTCATCTTTCCCTTTTATTTATTTATTTAGCTATTTATTTAGACATTTTATATACCCTCGTTCCATGTATAGATTAGGGATGTGTATCGGGCGCCCGATCGTTTGAGCTTTCGGGTTCGTGTGGCTGCGGGAAAATCTCTTTTTCCCACAGATCGTCATTTTAGTTTTTAGTAAAAATCGTTTTTCGGCTTAGTGCGCACTAACAGAAATAACAAAAAGTAACCAAAAGCGTGCACTAACCCGAAAAGCGATGTTCATGAAAATTTGGAGGAAAAACGTGTTCGTTTCTTGTTTTAACCAATATATAACAAATTCAGAAATATCGTACAATATTTCAATTCGTTATAAAAACGATTCACATCCCTAGTATAGATCACAACGGTTTACAAAGTGACATTCATAGTTATAACTCAACAAACAAACAAGGATTAACTCCAGGGCAGTCCCTGTAGTGGCAGTATTACATTATATTTAGGGCTTCTGATTCTAATCTAAGGGGTTTACAAAATGAAAATTTAGGGGGCTACTTTTCAGATTAGGAGTTTTCTGGGGTTTCAAAAATAGGTGGTTTTTTTGTTATTTTTAAGGTGCAAATTAAAATTGTTGGTGCATTTTAGGTGGATTCAATTTAATAATGCTTAATAATTTATCTTAAAGTTTTTACATGTTGTGCAATGTGTATGTGGCTATGGTGATGTTCATGTGTGTGGCTGAAGTGTATGTTTGTGGCTTCAGGGCTGGAGGAGGGCTATGTGTGACTATGGGACTGGTAGTGTGGGTTTTTGACTGTGTGTGGCTGGAGAGGGTGGCAGGGTGTGCAAGTGTGGCTGGCGGGTATGTGAGTGATTTCAGGGCTGGTGCAGGGCAGTATGTGGCTTTGGAAGGGGCATGTGTACCCCCTCCCCTCTGTATTGTATTGTGATCCTCCTTTCACTCTTCCCTCCATGCCCAATTGTTCTTCTCCATCCCCTTCCCTGCTCATACCACTGATGCTCCCTTTTGGCTGACAGGGTTTGGGTCCCTGCCAGCTCGTTACTCGCACATAAGTCTTCTGCTAGCAGGGCTTAGGTTCCCTGCTGATCCATTCTCCTTGGGCTGGTGCAAGACTTGTGTTCCCTTCTGGCCCATTGCTCCCATGTTTTTGTTTTTCTGTGCCCTAGGTGCTTGGACTGCTCACTGGCCTGCTCTGATAATGTCATTCGGCTGCTACAAGCAGCACCTGAAGGTAAGCTTATTTTCATGGGATTTCAAATAAAACCAATTTCCTATCGGGGGTGTTTTGTAGAGGTTTTTCAGTTTTAACCAAAAATCAGAAGACCTAATTACATTACATTTAAAATATATATGCTACCTTCTACTTGGAAAACACAGGGCAGCTTATGGCATAGTAAAAAATACAATAGCATATCACAAAATGGAAAAATTACTTACCTGATGATTTTGTTTTCCTTAGAGTAGACTGAACGTCTCAGGACCAATGGGTTATGCTCCCCTGCCAGCAGATGGAGACAGAGTCAGGTTCTGAAGCTGACTTCACCATAACCTATAGCTCTGCTGTGACCTCAGCTCTCCAGTATTCTCTTCAAAAGCCACTGTGGACATACTAGTGAAAGGTCTTAACTGAAAATATGATTTAAAATATGATTAAAAAATGGATAACCGTAACTGTACTCAACCAACCATAAACAATGAACTCCAGGAAGGATATAGGTACTTTAATCTAGGGACTGGATGAACACTTACCCATGATCCCCTTGGATTCGAGACTCATTCCAAGGGAGGACCCGTGGCATAGATACTGGGCAGCAGAGGGCGGGACGCTGAGTCCATCTGTCTACACAAAGGAAAACAAAATTATGAGGCAATTAATTTCTCCAATTCCTAGCATGTAGCCAGATGGACTCAGGATCAATGGGATGTAGAAAAGCTACTCCCAATCGGGGCAGGAAGCTGCCCATGCTCCAGTCAACACCACCCATGCAAAGGCTGTGTCCTCTCAGGCCTGTGTGTCCAGGTGATAAACCCTGGAGAAAGGATGCAAGGAGGACCAGGTTGCCACTCGGCAGATATCAATGGGAGACAGCAGTATAACTTCTGCCCATGAGACTGCCTGAGCCCTAGTAGAATGCACTCTGATCTGAGAAGGTAATGGCTTTCCAGCCTCCACATAGGCTGCTGTGACCACATCCTTTATCTAGCGAGCTATGGTAGCCTGAGAAGCTGGTTCACCCTGCTTCCTTCCACCATGAAGGACAAACAGGCGGTCCGTCTTTTGGATCGGTTCTGAGACTTCCAGATACTGCACTAAAAGTCTCTTGACATCCTAATGTCAGAGGAGACAATATTCCTCCGCATCCTTGAGTTTATCTAGGGATAGCAATGAAATGGACTGATTTAAATGAAACTCTGAAACTACTTTGGGCAAGAAGCTGTAATGCCCCTGGAGTCATCCAGAGGTATGGCTCTAAGCATGACAACACCTGCAGTTCAGAGATACATTGTGCTGAGCATATAGCCACCAGGAACACTGTCTTCAAGGTCAAAAAACACAAGGAAGGACTTTGCAGTGGCCAAAATGAAGGACCTGCTGTTGTGATGCTGCTAGTGGGGCCCATTCCATGAGCATCCTCTCACATCTAGTCCGACGCCACCAGTCTCCTGCTTCCAATGTGGCTCGGCCGCCACCACCGCTACTGCAGCTGCTCTCAGCTGCATCTGTGCAGCCAAGTTGCGGCTGACATCATGCTTCACGGCAGGGAGGGCTGCTGCTGACTCTTTCTTCCTGCGTGGCAGGGAAGCTCTGCCGTGTCTGCCACCTCCCCCTCTCGGGCGGGGAAAGCCATTACTGATGTCTCCTCCTCTGTGGCAGGGAAGGCGGCCACAGATTCCACTTCTTTGCAGCAGGAACACAGCCGACGCTGCTGTTCTTCTCCTGCCTGTCCTGGGCCCTGCATAGGTGCGTGCACCTCTTCTCAACGTTTAAAGGGCAATCGGCGGGAAAAGCCCCGCTGTCCCAACAGATGACATCATCAATCAGTTCTGTCACCAGCCCTATAAAAGGGTACTGCTTTTTCTCCTTGGGGCCTTCACATTGGATCTTCATGGTTGTCCATGGTTCTTCTGTCCAACAAGATCTTCCATGGTCTTTACCTGTCCAGATGGTTCCATGTTTTTCGTTAGATGTTCCTAGATGTTCCTGGTCTCTGTTGATGTTCCTGTTCTCATTGGAGCTCCTTTGTTGCCTGTTCCATGTTCCTGATGTTTCATGTTTCCGGCATTCTATGTTCCTGCTGTTTCAGTCCTGGTCCTGATGTTCCTGTCTCCGGCTCTTCATCCTGCTTCCAGGTTTCCTTCTCATCCCCCTTTCCTGGTGTGCCACCGACGTGATCCGTGACCAGCCCATAGAGGGCTATGTAGGGCACTTCATGACACAAGGCCTGTCTTCATGTCTGCAGTGCATGTCTCTGGAAGGCCCTTGCTTTTGATGCCAAGGTCTGTTCCTGAATCCTGAGTCTTGAATCCTGAGACTTGAATCCTGTTCCCGGACTTTGGAGTTCCTTGTTCCTGCTTCTGTCCATGACCTAGACTCAAGTCAGAGCCTTCACCACTTCAGTGTGGTCTGCAACCATCCATAGGCGGTTGCATAGGGTGCACCTTGGTGTAGGCCTCTCCTGAATCTTTGTCCTGTTTCCTGCTCAAGTCTTCATCTTCTCATCTGGAGTCTGCTTCACTTTCAGCATGGTCCCTGACCAGCCATGTGCAGCTGTGTAGGGCATTGTGCAGTACAGTACTCGCCCTGTACTAGTGCCTGAATCCTGAATCCTTGACTGTTCTTCCAAGGTCCTTGGCTCCTCGCCTCAGTCTTCCAAATTCCTTGAGTCTTCATCTGAGTCTTCAAAATTCCTCAGTTCCATGTCTTGTCATATTCATGCCCTCAGCCTCCGACTGACCTTATGGATTCATCATTCCCAAGTTGCTGGTCCGGAAGAGCTACTGAGTGGCTGGATGGCTACTCTTGAGACCAGCATTTAGTTGCTGGGTCTCACCTGTGTGTGCAGGTCCAGTGGAGATCTGAACCTGCCTTGTTCCAGTACCTGCAATGTTCAACGCCTCAGTTCTAGTCAAGCCTTGTTTCAGCTCCAGCCCCATGGTGTGTGTCTTGGGGCTCCTCCCTGAGCCGCACCATGGTTCAAGGGCTCACAACCCTCTAGAACAAGTGACCACACCCCCAAATTCACAACACCTGCCAAGGATTCCAGTACTAAATTGAGATTCCACAAAGGAGCCAGTAACCGTAAGGGAGGTTGAAGGTGCTTCACTCTCTTCTGAAAATGGGCCATGTCAGGATGATCCAACAGGGCGAGCTCCTGAAACAGGAGCGAGCCACTACCTGCACCTTTAAGGAGTTAAGGGCCAAACCTTTATTTAAGCCATCCTGCAAAATTTCTGAATAAGTGGGATTTTGACCATCCGAGGGAAGACACTGAGTTCCTCACACTAGGCCTCAAATACTCTCCAGACCCAAACTTAAGCTTGGGATGTGGAGAACTTCTGAGTGTGGAGCAAGGTGACAATTCCCACCACAGAATATCCCCATTTCAATAGGCGAGCCCTCTCAAGGGCCAGACCATAAGACATAATTGAGTCAGATCCTCATGAAGGACCAGTGCCTGCGGTGGGAGGCACAGGGGGTTCTCCACCAGTAGTCTCCACATACCACAGACACCTGGACCAATCTGGTGCTACTAGTAGTTTTAATCCCCTGTGATGTTTAATTCTTCGAATGACCCTGCCCAGCAGGGTCCATGGAATGAAGACATTTAACAACTCATCTTCCAACCAGATCTGAACAAGAGCATTGATTCCCAGGGACCACATATCTCTTCTGCAACTGAAGAATCGAGGAACCTTTACATTGTGGGATGCGGCCAGCAGGTCGATTAACGGAAGGCCCCAATGATCTACTATCAGTTGAAAGACTTTGGCTGACAACCCCCACTCTCCTGATTCCAGACTCTCCCTGCTTAGAAAGTCTGCTCTGACATTGTCTTTTCCTGTGATGTAGGAGGCTGAGATCATCTGTAGATGTACTTCTTCCCATTCCATAAGGAGGTCTATCTCCTGTGCCACTTGCTGGCTCTTGGTTCCTCCCTAGAGGTTGATGTAGGCCACCAACATTGCGTTGTCCGACATCATGTGGACCGCCTGGCCCTGGAGTCTGTGACTGAACTGTAAACATGCAAATTTGACTGCCTAGGCTTCCAGGTGATTAATGTTCCAGGGGGCCTCTTCTTCTGTCCACCATCCCTCAGCCATCACCTCCTGACAGTGAGCTCCCCAGCCCCGGAGACTTGCATCTGTTGTGAGAATCAGGGTCACACCCCTGCTCAGATGAGCTTCCTGTAACCACCAATGGAAGTGACAGCAGACTCCCTTTGGTAAGTGGAGATGAACCAAGTAATCTTGAGACTGTGGGTTCCAATGCGATAACAATGAACGTTGAAGTGGACACATGTACTGTCACCCATGGCACTACTTCCAGGGTTGCTGCCATCAAACTGAGAACTTGGAGATAGCTCCACACCATTGGGCATACCATGTTCACCATCTGATGCACCTGGTATATCAACTTCTGTATCCGTGTAGATGGAAGAAGACCTTGCCCCACCTGGTGTTGAACTGGATTCCAAGGACTGGGATGGCTTGAGACTGCTCTTGGTAAGGTTTACAACCCAAACAAGTTCCTGTAACAAGGAGATCACTCTATTGGTCACCAGGAGGCTCTCTTCCACGGGCTTGGCCCGTATCAGCCAATCATCCAAGTATGGGTGTACCAGGATCCCATCTTTTCTCAACGCTGATGCCACAACCACCATAATCTTGGAAAAAGTTCTGGAGGCAGTGGCTAATCCAAATGGCAGCACCCAAAACTGATAATGATGACCCAGCACCACAAAGCATAGGAAGCGTTGGTGTTCCTGTCATTTTGGAATATGTAGGTAGTCCTTGGATATGTCCAGGGATGTTAGGAACTCTCCAAGTTGTACAGCAATTATCACAGAGCATAAGGTCTTCATGTGAAAATGATTCGCTCGCAAGTGACAGTTGAAGCTCTTGAAGTCCAGGATGGGGTGAAAGAAACCTTCCTTCTTGGGTACGACAAAATAAATGGAATAACAACCCATATTTTCCTGGGACGTAGGTACTGGGATCACAGCTCTCATCCTGAGGAGAATAAGAAGTGTAAGCTCCACTGCCTGCTTCTTGTGCTAGGCGTGGCAAGGAGTAGGGATGTGCATCGTTTTTTTGACGAATTAAAATATCATACGATATTTCCTAATTCATCATTTATCAGGGGTTCCTGAAAATGATAGGAAAACCCCACAAAATTTTGTGTGGTTTTCTTATCATTTTTTTGGGGGGGGAGAAAGGGCACACAATCCCCCATCCTCCCAACCCCCCTAAAAACTTTACTAAAGTCCCTGGTGGTTTATGGGGGTCCCGGGAGCAATGTCCCCCTCTTGGGCCGTCGACTGCTTCTAATCAAAATGGCACCGATGGCCCTTTGCCCTTACCATGTGACAGGGGCTATCGGTGCCATTGGCCAGCCCCTGTCACATGGTAGGAGCAATGGATGGCCTGTGCCATTTTTTAAGATGGTGCTGGTCGTGGTACATGTGGGCACCAACGACATAGGAAGGAGGGAGGTTATGGAAGCCAAATTTAGGCTGTTAGGTAGAAAGCTGAAATCCAGAACCTCCAGGATAGCATTCTCTGAAATGCTCCCTGTTCCAAGCGCAGGTCACCAGAGGCAGGCAGAGCTCCGGAGTCTCAATGTGTGGATGAGACGATGGTGCAAGGAAGAGGGATTCAGTTTTGTTAGGAACTGGGGAACCTTTTGGGGAAGGGGGAGTCTCTTCCGAAGGGATGGGCTCCACCTTAACCAGGGTGGAACCAGACTGCTTGCACTAACCTTTAAAAAGGAGATAGAGCAGCTTTTAAACTAGAACAAAGAGGAAAGCCGACAGTCGCTCAGCAGCGCATGGTTCGGAGAGAGATATCTTCAAAGGATACTAATGATGCATTAGAATTAGGGCATCCCGACAGTGAGGTTCCAATAATAAGAAAAGTAGTCCAAGTACCTGTAACTAAAAACTTACCTGAGCTAAAAAATTCTAACTTATCCCTATCAATTAAAAAGCAGAATGAAAATACAAACCAAAAACAAACTTTGAAATGCTTGTATGCTAATGCCAGATGTCTAAGTAGTAAGATGGGAGAATTAAAATGTATAGCAGTGAATGATCTAGCAAAGCCATGAGGAAGCAACAAAAGAGTAGATGCCCAAGAAAGTCTTTGCCAATTCTTTAATAGGTGGAGACGTATAAGACAAGTTAAAAACGCTTGACTCAGGCTGAGTTTTGCCACATTCCAGTGGCTGCCTCAGGGGCTTAAATTTAACACACTCAAAAATTGACAAGAGGGGAGACGATTCGAGTTGATCTGCAGAAGACGATATGCCTACACTGCAGATGGCAATTTGAATTCCATTGTGAATTTTTGAGTGTGTTAAATTTAAGCCCCTGAGGCAGCCACTGGAACGTGGCGAAACTTGGCCTGAGTCGGGCGTTTTTAACTTGTCTTATACGTCTCCACCTATTAAAGAATTGGCAAAGACTTTATTGGGCATCTACTCTTTTGTTGCTTCCTCATAGCAGTGAATGATGACATAGACTTAATTGGCATCTAAGAGACATGGTGGAAGGAGGATAACGAATGGGACAGTGCAATACGGGGTACAAATTATATCGCAATGACAGAGAGGAGCACCCGGGAGGCGGTGTGGTGCTTTATGTCCGGGATGGCATAGAGTCTAACAGGATAAACATCCTGCATGAGACAAAATGCAAAATTGAATCTTTATGGATAGAAATCCCTTGTGTGTCGGGGAAGACTATAGTGATAGGAGTATACTACCGTCCACCTGGTCAAGATGGCGAGACGGACAGTGAAATGCTAAGATAAATTTGGGAAGCTAACCAAATTGGTAGTGCAGTAATAATGGGAGACTTCAATTACCTATACACAAAAGACGTCGCTAGCTATGGTTTTTTTAATAATAAAAAGAAGAAAATACAACAAGAAAAACATTAAAAAGAAGAAAAAATCGATTTAATAATAAAGCGGTATTTTGAGGATTAAAAACTATAAGGGACCGATGATTAAACATGACCCGCTGTGGTTGACAGCTTGGCTTACTGCCTAAATCAACCCTGGGTGGTATAATGGTCCATCACCTTCAATAAGTTCATTGCACAGAAAATTAAAAAAAACCATAGCTAGCGACGTCTTTTGTGTATAGATAAGTGGAGCTCATTGCACTTTAGCAATTAACTGTTCTTATTTTAGTAGACTTCAATTACCCCAATATTGACTGGGTAAATGTATCATCGGGACACGCTTGTTGCAACCTCGAAGGCCTTGCATTCTGTTGTGAAATGGGTTTAGTGTGCCCTTGGGCCTCAGCCCGACCCCAGGCGCACCCAGGGCCAACCCGAGGGTTGACGGCGTATTCCAGCGTGACTGGCGAGCTAACCCTCTGCCAGACCTGCAAGCCCCCAAGGCCAACACCCAAGCCCTTTCGGACCTGCTGCAAACGGCATGGGGCAGCAGGCCTGGCCTGAGGTTGACGGGAAGAGCTGGACTGAGAACTGGAACCAGACTAGAACAGTAGACAGGAACTGTAGCAGGACTTGGATACTGGAACCAGGCAGGAACTGTAGAGGGTACAGGAACTGGTGGGGATGCAATGGCATCACAGATGAGGGCTAGTGCGAAGACATCACAGAAGACACTTGGGCAGAAGGACAATTGCACAGTCTCTCAGGGCGCCCTACTCAGCCCACCCGCAGGACTGAGTCCGGACCACCCTGTCCCACTGCGCGCCCTACACAGCCCGAAGGCTGGTCACGGACCACGAGGAGAGCGGGACATGCACAGGGAAGATCCAGGCGAGGAGGACCTCCAATGTCGGGACCAATTACATCCGAAGCTCCGACGGCTGGGAGGAACAGAAGCTCCAGGGCGCAGGTACGGATCCCACCTGTTGGCCACTCCAAGGCCCAGCAGGTCAGAAGGCCAGGAGCACATACGAAGACGCAGGGAAGAACATCCGGGAAGACAGCAAGATCAGGTCGTAGAAGATCATGGCGGGATATCAGGACGAAGATCAGGACAGGAACATCAGAATACCTGGACGGGACATCTGGACGGGACATCTGGACAGAAACCTCAGGCACGAAGACAAGACTTGACATGGCGAGACAACAGGAACTCCATGGAGAAGACAAGAATGCCTGATGGAGCTCTGGCAGGCAGGAACCTCCAGAAGGATGACATTCCGATGCAAGGCCATGAACAGACTGACAAAGCAGCTTTTTATAGGGCTGAAACAGGAAGTCTACTAAAAGGTGGGGCCAGCACACTTCCTGTACCTGGCCCCATGCTGACTTTGTTCCATTAAACCATGTCTTTCTATATGTTCTGTGATTTGGATGTTTAGAACACTTTCCACTATTTTTCCTGGCACTGAAGTCAGGCTAACCGGTCTGTAGTTTCCCGGATCACCTCTGGAGCCCTTTTTA
Organism: Rhinatrema bivittatum; assembly: GCF_901001135.1. Taxonomy (NCBI): domain Eukaryota; kingdom Metazoa; phylum Chordata; class Amphibia; order Gymnophiona; family Rhinatrematidae; genus Rhinatrema; species Rhinatrema bivittatum. The sequence goes on from NC_042615.1 coordinate 175,164,365, forward strand.
AATATTGGGGTTACATTAGCTATCCTCCAGTCTTCAGGTACAATGGAAGTCAGTTATTATTCGCTGGCCTGAGATGCAAGGTGAGTCCGGAGGATAAATCCTCACCTTGCCTTTTCTCTTGTGAGGCATTGTTAACCAAATTTAAATTTAGGAAGGAAAAAAGAGAAAATTTTCAAGAGAACGCTCAGAGCTGCGAAACTCAGCGTCCTTCAGCAGCGGCCATCTTGGACTCCTCCCTTGGATGATTTTAATGATAGGTTACAAATTTTTACTAATAGGTCTGAAATTTCATTTTTTAGTTCTTTCAGAACTCTGGGGTGTATACCATCCGGTTCAGGTGATTTACTAATCTTCAATTTGTCAATCAGGTCTACCACATCTTCTAGGTTCATCGTGATTTGATTCAGTCCATCTCAATCATTGCCCATGAAATCCTTCTCTGATACGGGTATCTCCCCAACATTCTCTTCAGTAAACACCGAAGCAAAGAAATCATTTAATCTTTCCGCGATGGCCTTATCTTCTCTAAGTGCCCCTTTAACCCCTCGATCATCTAACGATCCAACTGACTCCCTCACAGGCTTTCTGCTTCTGATATATTTAAAAAGGTTTTTACTGTGAGTTTTTGCTTCTACAGCCAACTTCTTTTCAAATTCTCTCTTAGCCTGTCTTATCTATGTCTTACATTTAACTTGCCAATGTTTATGTATTATCCTATTTTCTTCTGTTGGATCCTTCTTCCAATTTTTGAATGAAGATCTTTTGGCTAAAATAGCTTCTTTCACCTCCCCTTTTAACCATGCCGGTAATCGTTTTGCCTTCTTTCCACCTTTCTTAATGTGTGGAGTACATCTGGACTGTGCTTCTAGAATGGTATTTTTTAACAATGACCACGCCTCTTGGAAATGTTTTACTTTTGTAGCTGCTCCTTTCAGTTTTTTTCTAACAATTTTTCTCATTTTATCAAAGTTTCCCTTTTGAAAGTTTAGCACGAGAGCCGTGGATTTGCATACTGTTCCTCTTCCAGTCATTAATTCAAATTTGACCATATTATGATTACTATTGCCAAGTGGCCACACCACTGTTAGCTCTCTCACAAAGTCCTGTGCTCTACTGAGAATTAGATCTAAAATTGATCCCTCTCTCGTTGGTTCCTGAACAAATTGCTCCATAAAGCTATCATTTATTCCATCCAGGAATGTTATCTCTCTAGCGTTGTTATGACCTGCTGCCCGCAGGCCCCCCCATGAGCAGAACTATTCACCCATGCTGCCCTTCCTTACCCGACGTGGCAGGATGCCGCCGTCGGGCCTCTTGCGCGGCTGGAGCCGCAGTCTGTTATTTGCCCATGCGGCCCGGATAAAGGTGAACCGGTAGATGTAGTATACTTGGATTTTCAGAAGGCGTTTGACAACGTTCCTCATGAGAGGCTTCTAGGAAAAGTAAAAAGTCATAGGATAGGTGATGATGTCCTTTCGTGGATTGCTAACTGGCTAAAAGACAGGAAACAGAGAGTAGGATTAAATGGACAATTGTCTCAGTGGAAGGCAGTGGGCAGTGGAGTGCCTCAGGGATCTGTATTGGGACCCTTACTTTTCAATATATTTATAAATGATCTGGAAAGAAATGCAACGAGTGAGATAATCAAATTTGCAGATGATACAAAATTGTGCAGAGTAGTTAAATCACAAGCAGATTGTGATAAATTGCAGGAAGACCTTGTAAGACTGGAAAATTGGGCATCAAAATGTCAGATGAAATTTGATGTGGACAAGTGCAAGGTGATGCATATAGGGAAAAATAACCCATGCTATAGTTACACAATGTTAGGTTCCATATTAGGTGCTACAACCCAAGAAAGAGATCTAGGCGTCATAGTGGATAACACATTGAAATCGTCAGTTCAGTGTGCTGCGGCAGTCAAAAAAGCAAACAGAATGTTGGGAATTATTAGAAAGGGAATGGTGAATAAAACGGAAAATGTCATAATGCCTCTGTATCGCTCCGTGGTGAGACCGCATCTTGAATACTATGTACAATTCTAGTCGCCACATCTCAAAAAAGATATAATTGAGATGGAGAAGGTACAGCGAAGGGCTACCAAAATGATAAGGGGAATGGAACAGCTCCCCTATGAGGAAAGACTAAAAAGGTTAGGACTTTTCAGCTTGGAGAAGAGGCGACTGAGGGGGGATATGATAGAGGTGTTTAAAATCATGAGAGGTCTAGAACTGGTAGATGTGAATTGGTTATTTACTCTTTCGGATAATAGAAAGACTAGGGGGCACTCCATGAAGTTAGCATGTGACACATTTAAAACTAATCGGAGAAAGTTCTTTTTTACTCAATGCACAATTAAACTCTGGAATTTGTTGCCAGAGGATGTGGTTAGTGCAGTTAGTATAGCTGTGTTTAAAAAAGGATTGGATACGTTCTTGGAGGAGAAGTCCATTACCTGCTATTAATTAAATTGACTTAGAAAATAGCCACTGCTATTACTAACAATGGTAACATGGAATAGACTTAGTTTTTTGGTACTTGCCAGGTTCTTATGGCCTGGATTGGCCACTGTTGGAAACAGGATGCTGGGCTTGATGGACTCTTGGTCTGACCCAGTATGGCATGTTCTTATGTTCTTATAGATGACCCAATCAAGGATGCACTCAGGTCCGGCATACATCCAGTTAAGGCTTAGACTAACCTATCATCTGAATGGGAAGGACCTGGCTTAACAAAGTCCGATGAAGCCAACTCTCCTTGCCCTTCCTCACAGAGCTGACATAAGTTAGAATCCAGGTCAGGCTATGAAGCCCTGATATGACAAGCATTGCAGAGAGCAAAGCACTTAGGTTTCTTGGTTGCTGGTGCCATTGGCAGTCTTAGATGTGCGTTCAATCGGCTCATGCTTAAAAATTTATGCGCATAGATTTTGAGCATCTAGGGGCATGGTGAAGCACTCGCACAGCCCGTGCACAAAGCTCTTCTTGTATCGTGTGATTTTATAGTTGTACACATAGGGACAAGCCCAACATTATGCACACAGCACGTGAGCTGAGCCAGCGCACTGTTTGCACTGACATCCTATTCAAGGCAATACAGCATGCACAGAAACACGCGCAAGATGGTGCTGCTGCAGCCTACCATGCTGTATGCCATCAAAGCCTACAGCTGGGACTAGCCCACTGGGGACAGCTCAACCCAATTGGAAGTCCAATTTCCCTTACCCAAACGGGAGTGAGAACAATGTTGGTATGGTATGCCGAGCACGGAGGCTAGGGGAGTCCTACCGAAAATCCCTCAAATTATCTCTGAATTAGAAAGTAAAACTTCTTTCTTTTATTTTTTTTAACTTACCTGGGCTCAGTGCTTATTGGCTGAGTACAGAGACAGCCTCTGGCTATGGGGGGACAGGGCTTTGGCTGTCACCACTACACTTGGCTTCCTGCACCTGCTGCCTTTCAGCTGCCTAAGCAGTAAGGTTCACGCCGGAATCAGCTTCCAGACCAAGGGACACCTCTGAGGGATCTCAGAAATCACCTCAGGAATTCTCAACTGGGGGAGGGACCTTTAGGTATCACCACAGGAGAGCGGGGCTCAAATTGTCTCCAATTTGGAATGTAGAATTTTTCCTTCCAAAAAGTATAGCAATCCCCATAGGAAGAGGTATGTCCACCATCTGCTGGAGACAGAGAATACTGGAGAGTTGAGGTTACTGCATTGTTATATGTATGGTGTTGTCAACTTTGCAACCTGACTCCATCTCCATCTGCTGGCAGGGGAGTATAACCCATTGGTCCTGGGTCCATCTGGCTACATGCTAGGAAACAAACAACAGCATATAAAAAATACAATAGCATATATTAAAATAAAAAATAAACAATGTCTATTCTTTCCCTAACCCCCTCACAAGGGATGAGGACGACAACTAAACATATCTTCCCACCCTATCCATACATAAAATGTTGTTCTCTAATCCCCCTTTTCACTTCCAAAGGGGGGAGGGGCTAATAAATTGCTGTAATCATTGTCACTCTAAGAAAATGTGCTAACAGTCCCCATAACTATTCTTCCTCAGCATGCATTTGCTTTTTTTAGAAAGGAAGCTAGAGATGGAAGGGAGGAAGTACACATATGGGAACCAGAAGCACAAGCTCTAACTCTGCTGATTTCCAAACAATACATAAAATAATTAAGATTTTTTTTTACTTATTTTCTAAGGCAAGTTAGAAAATGTGGTAAATAACACAATGAAGTTTACAATGTATGTTTTGACATGATAGTTTAAATATGCAGCATCAAAGACATTTTCTGTATATATAAATAAGAAAATTCAATATTCAGACTTGAACATTGGTATACAACACAGAGAACTGGAATAAAGTAAACAGGTTTAGATTCATATAATCTTGTTTGCTTTTCATATTGTCTTGCTTGCTTTTAAGACTATCTAGCCCAGTGTTTCTCATCCCTTTCCTGGAGGCACAGCTATTCAATCAGAGAGTGCCAAAATGAATATGTTAGAGGGTATTTCCTTATGCTGGGTCTCTGTTTCTTACAAATTTATGTCATGTGTATTAATGATGGATATCAGTTGGGAAAACCCAACTGGATAGGTATGCCTGCAGGAGAGTGTTGAGAAACACTGATTTAACAAATTCATTACTAGGTGGCATTATGATTGAACACCTATGACAGGTTAGACAGCGTTGGACTTGGAGTGCTACACATAGGTCTGTTTTTGAGGACATCCACAATGAATATGAATGAGATAGAAATTTGCATATAATGGAGACAGTGCATGCAAATATATCTCATGCATATTTATTGTGCATATACTGAAAAGCAGTCCTGACTCTCCAGGACTGATATAGCCTACCCCACATCTATGAGGTTGATATTTGGTGCCTCTTAGCAGGTTAGGTTCCAACAGCTTGGATAGTTGCCTGCTGAGCAGCCACTACTTAGCTTGCCAGATAAGTTAGGAGCAGAACAGTGATGTTCCAGGACAGAGCTACTTATACAGCCAGCTAACTTAAGCTAGATAAGTGTTGATATTCAGCTTTATCTATCTTAGCTAGTCTGATAAGTCTAGGTCAGCTATTTAGCAGTCCTATAGTTAGCTGGAGAAACTTATCTGGTTAACTATAAGAAAGGCAAGTATATTCAGTGATGTGGCTGCACTGTTAAATATCTCAACTTTTTTAGCTAGATAAGTTTATTTAGCTAACTTGCTGAATATGGCCTCTATATCAATAAAGGATACAAAAATATTGGCATGGACAACTTCCTCCCCCATCTCCCTCCTCCCCCTCTCCTTCCTCCCCTGTCCTGCTTGAGTTCCTTATTTTGTGACAATTCACCTCCTTGCTGATTTACATAGGTTTACCCACTGTTCCTTGTGGGGTACCTAAAATGAATCAGGAACCCCTCCTTAAAAACTCCCAAACCCCAGATTCTTCACTGTTCTCCCATCTTATCAGTGGCTCTCAGATTTCAGACATCTGGTTAATGATCTGTTAGTTCAGAAGTGAGTTTCTCCAATGCATGAGCTAACCATATCTGCTAGAGGTGTGCATTTGTTTGCAACGTATTGGCAATCCGCAACGTATAGGGCCATATTCGTTGTATTTGTTGCGTCGCGAAACATATCGCGATTTCCCATGAATACAACGTATCTTCACCGAATTATATGGCTGTCTAAAGGAGCTAATTTAAACAAAACCCCCACCCTCCTGACCCCCCCAAGACTTGCCAAAACTCCCTGCTGGTCCAATGGCACCGGTAGCCCCTGTGACATAGTAAGGGCAAAGGCTATCGGCGCCATTTTGAATACCGGCAGCCGACAGCGTGAGTGCAGTAGATGGCTCCCAGACCCCCGCTGCACCACCAGGGAGTTTTGGCAAGTCTTGGGGGGGTAAGGAGGGTGGGGGGGTTGTAGTTTAAATTTTAGCCGGGAAATGAATAAGAATGGAACGCTTGAATGGATCAGGGGCCCCCCTTGCTGAATTCAACATATTTGCCCCCCGACGAATTTGAATACCGAATGTAACGTATGTGATCCCTCTACACATCCCTAATATCTGCTAGTATAATGTACCATCTAGGGATGTGAATCTTTTTTGACGATTTAAAATATCGTCCGATATATTTTAAATTGTCAAAAATCGTTAGGGCCACGATACAATAACAATTCCCTCGATTTATCGTCAAAAAATCATAAATCGGGGGAAGGGGGAGGGCAGAAAAACCGGCACACTAAAACCCCCTAAAACCCACCCTGTCCCTTTAAATTAAATCCCCCACCCTCCTGAACCCCCCCAAATGCCTTAAATTACCTGGGGGTCCAGCGGCGGTCCGGAACGGCTTCCTGCAATTGAATCGTGTTGTCTTCAGCCGGCGCCATTCTGCGCTGCCATTTTGCAAAATGGTGGTGCAAAATGGCGGCGGCCATAGACCAACACGATTCGACTGCAGGAGGTTGTTCCGGACCCCCGCTGGACTTTTGGCAAGTCTTGTGGGGGTCAGGAGGCCCCCCCAAGCTGGCCAAAAGTCCCTGGGGGTCCAGCGGGGGTCCGGGAGCGATTTCCTGCGGCAAATCGTTTTCCATACGGAAAATGGCGCCGGCAGGAGATCGACTGCAGGAGGTCATTCAGCGGGGGTTCCGGACCCCGGCTGAACGACCTCCTGCAGTCGATCTCCTGCCGGCGCCATTCCGGACCCCGGCTGAATGACCTCCTGCAGTCGATCTCCTGCAGGCGCCATTTTCCGTACAGAAAACGATTCGCGGCAGAAAATCGCTCCCGGACCCCCGCTAGACCCCCAGGGACTTTTGTCCAGCTTGGGGGGGCCTCCTGACCCCCACAAGACTTGCCAAAAGTCCATCGGGGGTCCGGAATGACCTCCTGCAGTCGAATCGTGTTGGTCTATGGCCGCCGCCATTTTGCGCCGCCATTTTGCAAAATGGCGGCGCAGAATGGCGCCGGCTGAAGACAACACAATTCAATTGCAGGAGGCCGTTCCGGACCGCCGCTGGACTCCCAGGTAATTTAAGGCATTTGGGGGGGGGGGGTTCGGGAGGGTGGGGGATTTAATTTAAAGGGTCGGGGTGGGTTTTAGGGTGTTTTAGTGTGCCGGTTTTCCTGCCCTCCCCCTTCACCCGATTTAGCTACGGACCGCCACTGGACCCCCAGGTAATTTAAGGCATTTGGGGGGGGGGGTTTCGGGAGGGTGGGGGATTTAATTTAAAGGGTCGGGGGTGGGTTTTAGGGGGTTTTAGTGTGCCGGTTCACGATTTTAACGATTTTCACGATACTCTAAACACCCAAACGGCGACAATACGATTCCCTCCCCCTCCCAGCCGAAATCGATCGTTAAGACGATCGAGGACACGATTCATATCTCTACCATACACATAAAAGTATTCACTGGTGAATTCTAATATCTAGTTACAGTTTGTCTAACAGAAATGAATAGCTTGTTTATCAGAGGAATAGCCAACTTTGTTTCGAGAGGGACTACACTCTTTAGGGATCCAAGCAGGATCAAAGAAGGGCTGAAAGGAAAGAAAATTCCATTTACCTCATGAATCCAAAAAATCACTTCCAACCAAAAATATGGTTTTCTCCGGATACCTCCACTGAATGTGGAAAAGGATTCCTAGTCCTCTACAGTTGTATAGGCAATGATCAGATGACTTAATCCCCATCATTTTAGAGATGTGGTAGTGTAGTAGCATTTCTAAATCATTTTGTATCCGCATTCCTCAATGTGCACACTATTGGAGTTTCATTTGGAATGAAAAAGGACATTCTAGTTAAATTTTCTATTTTGTTTCAATTCATTTTAAAACATAATAAAGGAAAAATGAAAAATAAATAGTTTTATCATTAGTTTAATTAAAAAAAATAAACATCACCACTGCCAAACTCCACCTCACTACTAGGCAGCTGCCTCTTCCACCCCTACCCTGAACCCTCTAACCTGTATTTGAAAATGTCTTCATGGAGCAGGCACAATCCCCAGTTGCTCCTACCCCCACCACTACTGCTATTGTAAATGGCGTCAGCAGGCCAGGGCTGGAGTCATTGCTAATTTTTACTTTACAAAATGGCTGCAGCCTGAGCCTGGCCAGTGTCATTTTACATCTCCAAAATTATCAATGGTAGGAGCATCAATCTACTGTTGCCTTTTCCAATAGCAGCAGACATTTTCAGCTACCGGGTAAAAGGGCCGCAGGGGCTAAAGGGGAGGACCAAGATGTAAATATTTTTTGGCTTTGGACTTGACATTTTTTTTAATTTAGTTTTTTGAAACATTTCATTTGTTGTAGGTTTTCTTTGTTAGTTTTAAATACATAAATAAAAACAAAATAAATGCAAACAATTTGAAAAAAACAAAAATGAAATTAAATGAAAACCAACCAAAATTAAATGTCTGTGCACAACCTGATAGAGTTACCCCAGGAAGGTCTATCACAGATGTAGGCCCATTTTTGGTCAGATAGAGTGAAACCAAGATCCAACTCCTATGCTTTCTTACAGGCAAAGATTCAGCTAGCAGAGTTTGCAAGCAGGATGGAATTGATTCTTTGTTCCTTGATTCATTTGCAATGACATGTGCAAACGCTGTAAGGATCCTGGATATGCTATGGTGCTTTTGTAAATAATCCCTTAAATAGCAAATGCAGTATTTAAAGACAGGCATGGAGCCCGGTCCATCCTTATCCTGTATTTCATTCATCTCTAAGAAAATTCCATTGAGAAATAGTTGATCTCTTCTGACCAGACCCTTTTCTGCCCAAGAATCAATTATAGATTTGGGAAATATCTGTAGTAAATCTAGGATATCCTTTAATGGCATTCATTAATAAGGATGTGAATGTTGTCTGCCTAGATTCCTATTGCTGCTTTGTTTGCAATCAGAGGCAAACTTTAAACAATTGGATTTCAGCTTAGTTCAAGTTCAAAAAAATTTCTAAGAAGCTTTCATATTTTCCCCGAATTGCTGAGAAAAGTCAGCAGATCTTTACTTGAGGATTTGGAAAAAAATTGAAAATGAAGTTGATGAGCCCCATAGTGATCGAGTTTCTTAACGAACCTATTTTGAAGAAGTTGACACATTTCTGTATCCTTGGGCAGCCAGTCTACCTCTGCTTTCAGTCTACTTATGGCAGGAGATTGGTGGAAAAGCAATGTGGAGGAGGGAATAAGGGTAGAAAAACATGGGAAGGGAGAAGAAACTAAAGAAGGAAAGAGAGAACGAGAGCTGGGAGGGGAAGAGTTGGAGGATAAGATAGGAAGAGAGAAACTAGATCATGACAACATATAATACAGGTATTATTTATATTGGAATCATTCAGACTAAAATTCCTCTTATATAGATACATTTTCTTCTTGTCATATAACATACTTATTTTTACTATAAGGAACAATGCTTGAAGTAGCATACTGTATTTATATTTATTTAAAAATTAGGATGAAAAATAAATTATAGATGATATTTCTAAAAAGCTCATGACTTAGGTAATCTTCTATAATAATGCTCTTCTTGTTCTGCTCAGGCTAACAAATCTGTTCACTAAACTACCCAAACAAATTAAAAAGACAATAAACCTCAGATTTATATGATGTTGTTTTACAAGCAATTTTACTTCATTTTACAATTACCAGTTAATGAAAATGTGCTCTTTCCTCCTTTCTACTCAGTACGTTCTACTTTCAAAATAAAATGTTAGCATGTAATTATTTGCTGACTTTGTCAGGCGCACATTTATTGTCTTTTTGCTTCAGTTCAGTCCATAGCTTTATATCATCTACAATATATTGCAATTTGCTTTCAAATCAAACTGCATCAGTGAAGTGCAAAAATATTAGCAGTGGAAGTTAAAATGCCCTTTAATAATAATTGGAATTTTTAGCCTACATTTTTAAAAAATGCTGAAAGTGGCTTATAGCATTATAAGTAATTTAGCTACAATGTCCTTGCCTCAATTTACAAACTAAGGGGGAGATTTATCAGGTCACAATATTTTATTGTGGGAGAGGAAAAATATCTTGGGGGAAGTCCCAAAACATTTTGCCCCTCCCAACAACATTTTGTAGTGATATCACCATGTCATTTCTCATGGAAAAACTCTGCAATAAACAAGAATATGGCAGAGGATGCAAAAGCATTCACTGTTGGCCTGCTATACATGGGGCCATCATCGGTTTAAAGGGCTATGCGACCTCAAACTACCAACCCACCTTAGACACCTGCCCCCCTGCGTCTCAGCATGCTATCAAAAAGAATGTTTTTGTATCCAATAATCTGCTGTAAATAAGTTAATCTCTGCTGTTGGTTTCTTATAATCTGCTGTAAATAACTTCTTCTACTCAGTTATGGTTACTCTTTTTCTACCTTCTTTGCTGCTCTCTCCTCTTCCTCTCTCTGTCTATCCCACCCTCCCCCTGCTCCCTTTTCTGTTGCCTACTCCCCCCCCCCCCCCCGCTCCCTGTTTTTTGTAATTTCCTCCTATCAAGTTTATTGTGAACCGGTGTGATGTGCCCCACGAACGCCGGTATAGTAAAAGCTGTTAAATAAATAAATAAACTAACGCCTCCTTGAAAAAAAAATTGATTAAACTTACTTGGTGATACCATGCCCCTCCTAAATTAACTCCTCTCCTCTTCTGAAAAAATAGCCCCCCTGCCAAGCTAAGCCTCCCTGTACCAATAACAACCTCCCCAGTTGCAGGACTCTGTTCTCACCTCCAACCAAAGCCTAAATCTCTGGAGTCTAGTGTGCCTCCCACCCCCCAACCTTGAACAGAAGCGCTGGTGGACTAATGTGGCCTCAGACCCCCTCCCTACCTATGTAAGAGACATTAATGGGCTAATAAGATCCTGGAGAGTCCCTTAACTCTGGGTCTGGTTGATGCCATTTTCCAAAATGGTGCCAACTGGCCATTGTCCTCACCATGTTATATGGGCATTGCCCAGTTGGTGCCATTTTGGAAAATGGAATTGATCAGACCCAGAGATAGGGGGTGCCTCAAGCTCAAACACTACTTCTAAATAGTGTATTAATTTCAAATAGAGAACACTATTTCTAAATAGTGTTTATGTCATTTCAAATGAATACACATCCCTAACAGGTATTCTGACCAGTGAGCAGCAATATTCAATTTAGGCTGTAGGAGATCAAATGGTGATATGGATACACTTTCTATTTTTTGAAAGAGAGCTATGAGCAGAAGAAGCCTAAGAGATGTGATTAAGAAGGCTGAAAAAGCCCATTCCATGGTATGAGTTTACCTCATCAAGACCAGTCTGCAGAGGTTTTCAGAGTCCGTGAGGGTTAGGAGACGGGGTCCTGTGCCTGACGTTGTGGGAGGGGTGAGTGTGGGGAGGGGGGCAGAGTGAGCCTTATTACAAAATAAAAAAATGGGAAAGGAAGAAGTAGAGGTGTGATATGCAATCTTGTAACATTTGTTTTAAAACTCTTGAGCAGGGTTTGGAGTGTAGGAGTGTTCAACCTGGTAGGGCCAGTTATGAAATATTGGAGGGAGCATGGTTATTGGACTGAAGGCCTGAAGCATACCTTTTTAAAATATATACAGTGAATAATCTTTTCCATAGCTTCAGTTTCCAGAGGCTAAACCCCCTTTGCAGTAGAAAAGGACTGGAAGGCTCATCTGCATTCTGTTCCCAGCATCCCCCTGGAGAGGACTCCAGAGGTCGCAGTGAGCAATCAGGCTTCCATAGGCCCCACGCCCTTTGCAGTAGAAGCGGACCAGAAGGTTAATCTGCAATACTGTTCCTAATATCCCCTGGGATGACACAGAAAGCAATCCAGGCTTCTAACTCCACATGCCCCAGCTTCCAGAGACCCCGCACCATTTACAGTAGAAGAGGACCAGAAGTAAGCGCCAAAACTCAAATCCCTCAATACCTTGAAAGAAGATCAACTTGCTCGTGGTTGAAGAGGATCAGTAATTATAGTTTTGAGAAATAAGAACATAAGAAATTGTCATACTGGTTCAGATCAAGGGTCTATCAAGCTCAGCATTCTGCTTCCCATAGTGACCAATCCAGGTGACAAGTACCTGGCAAGTACCCAAACACTAAGTAGATCCCATGCTACTGATGCCAGTAATTGCAGTGGCTATTCTCTAAATCAACTTGATTAATAGCAGTTAATGGACTTCTCCTCCCAGAACTTATCCAAACCTTTTTTTAAACCCAGCCACACTAACTGCACTAACCATATCCTCTGACAATAAATTACAGACCTTAATTGTGTGTTGAGTGAAAAAGAATTTTCTCCGATTAGTTTTAAATGTGCTACGTGCTAACTTCATGGAGTGCCTCCTAGTCCTTCTATTATCCGAAAGGGTAAATAACCTATTCACATTTACCCGTCCTAGACCTCTCATAATTTTATAAGAACATAAGAACATACCATACTGGGTCAGACCAAGGGTCCATCAAGCCCAGCATCCTGTCTCCAACAGTGGCCAATCTAGGCCATAAGAATCTGGCAAGTTCCCAAATAAGTCTATCCCATGATACTGCTGCTGGTAATAGCAGTGGCTATTTTCTAAGTTAACTTAATTAATAGCAGATAATGGACTACTCCTCCAAGAACTTATCCAATCCTTTTTTAAACCCAGCTACACTAACTGCACTAAGCACATCCCCTGGCAACAAATTTTGAGTTTAATTGTGGGTTGAGTGAAAAATAATTTTCTCCGATTAGTTTTAAATGTGCCACATGCTAACTTCATGGAGTGCCTTCTAGTCCTTCTATTATCCAAAAGAGTAAATAACCGATTCACATTTACCCATTCGACCTCTCAAGATTTTAAACACCTCTATCATAATCCCCCTCAGCCGTCTCTTCTCCAAGCTGAAAATTCCTAACCTCTTTAGTCTTTCCTCATAAGGGAGCTTTTCCATCCCCTTTATCATTTTGGTCACCCTTCTCTGTACCTTCTCCATCACAACTATATATTTTGTGAGATGCGGCAACCGGAATTATACACAGTATTCAAGGTGTAGTCTCACCATGGAGCGATACAGATTCATTATGACATTTTCCATTTTATTCACCATTCCCTTTCTAATAATTCCCAACATTCTGTTTGCTTTTTTGACTGCCGCAGCACACTGAACCGACAATTTCAATGTGTTATCCTCTATGATGTCTAGATCTCTTTCTTGAGTTATTTTTCCCTATATGCATCACCTTGCACTTAACCTCATTAAATTTCATCTGCCATTTGGATGCCCAATTTTCCACTCTCACAAGGTCTTCCTGCAATTTATCACAATCTGTTTGTGATTTAACTACTCTGAATAATTTTGTATAATCTGCTGTTGCGGCAATGAAGACACATCAGGCAGGATTCGTGGTGAAGCAAATGAGTGCCCTGACATCCTCAGGGGCTCTCCTTTTATTGTACATATTCCATAGCATACAGATGTGTCATAACATCATTGGCTGCTTCAGCGTTTATACCATATATGTCTGTGCTGACCTTTTTCTGAGTAAGTGCAAGTGGGCCGTGTATTCAGGAGAGGTCACAAGCTAGTCATGAGGCAGTTGAGATGTGTTATCCTATCTGATTAAGTGTGAAAGCCACATAAGAGGAAGTAGGCCAACGGCAGTTTCGTGGGCTGTTAAAGCTTGCACTATATATGTGTATATCTGGTGCAGGCATCTTATCTACGTGCAGACAGGTTTCCTGTTTTTAGCTAGAAGCAGTGGGGGTTGTTTAGAGTTCATGGTGGTTAGGTCTTGCTGTGCCCTGCATGTTGGAGATGGGGGAAGTGGCAGGGCTGAGTCAGTAGGTTTTGTTTAACCCACTGTATCAGCTCATAATTCCCTACAGTCTGCAAATTTGATTACCTCACTCGTCGTATTTCTTTCCAGATCATTTATAAATATATTGAAAAGTACGGGCCCCAATTCAGATCCCTGAGGCACTCCACTGAGAAAATTGTCCATTTAATCCTACTCTCTGTTTCCTGTCTTTTAGCCAGTTTGTAATCCACGAAAGGACATCGCCACCTATCCCATGACTTTTTACTTTTCCTAGAAGCCTCTCATGAGGAACTTTGTCAAATGCCTTCTGAAAATCCAAATACACTACATCCACCAGTTCACCTTTATCTACATGTTTATTAACTCCTTCAAAAAGTGAAGCAGATTTGTGAGGAAAGACTTACCTTGGGCCATATCCCCTCTCAGCCGTCTCTTCTCTAAGCTGAACAGCCCTAACCTATTTAGCCTTTCCTCATAGGGGAGGTGCTCTATCCCTTTTATCATTTTGGTCACCGTTCTCTGTACCTTCTCCATCGCAACTATATCTTTTTTGAGATGCGGCGACCAGAATTGTACACAGTACTCAACGTGCTGTCTCACCATGGAGCGATACAGAGGCATTATGCATTTTCCATTTTATTCACCATTCCCTTCCTAATAATTCCTAACATTCTGTTTACATTTTTGACTGCCACAGCACAATTTCAATGTATTATCAACTATGATGCCTAGATCTTTTTCCTGGGTGGTAGCTTAGGACTTAAAAAAGTTTGGAGAGATGTGAAATAGTGGGGTACATACTTTAGAGTTTGTGTGTGTCTGAGATAATAAGCATGCTAGAGGGAGTTAATTCTTTTTTGTTATTCACAATTTATTAGTTTTTTTTCAAAAAGTATTCATACAACATACTTTACAGGAAAAAGAAAAAGACATATAAGGTAATTCATTTTTACAGTAATCAGAAAGGCAATTTTCAAAATGTTTAATGCTTTTCAACAAGGAAATAATTAGAAACAAAGGGGGCTAGAATTTAAAGGGCATACAATAATGGTTAATTATTAACAAAGTAATTGGCTTAATGATTATGGTAGTATATACTTTAATGATTGCCATGGGTTCCCTATTCAGAAATGATGTTAATGTTCCTGGCATTCAGGAATGATTTAAGTTGTTCTACTACTATGAAAGCAAAACCTTCCTCTTTACCTTGGATTAAGCACCTACAGGGGTATCTTAATACAAACGAGTAACCAAGAGCTAATACTTCTGGTCTTAAATTAATAAACTCCTTTCTTCTTAATTGAGTGGATCTGGCAAAATCCAGGAAAATCTTGACCAATTGGCCATATAAATGTTCTGTATTATTTTGAAAATCTGCCCTCATCACATTACAAGTATCTTTTTCTACCATAAAGGAAACAAAAAATGTTCCCCTGTCCAATATCTCTATCTCTACCACTGAACTCTCTATAAACTGTGTGAGATTCTCCAATACTCCCAATTGATTCCCTCTGATCTTCCTATGAAATTTTGCCAGGAAATAGGTTTTATTTATAATAGGTAACTTGGATTCTTCGAATTTTAAATTCTTAAGAAAAAACTTCTTTAATGTGCTTTGAGTATCTTCCCCAAAGCATGTGAAAAATTTAAGAATTTTAAGTTCAAATATCTGGTAAGGTTTTCCAATGATTCCAGTCTTTTAGACTGGAATCCAAGATCTTTTATCAATATAATATTGACCATCTGGGCTTGTGCTGTTTTCTGATCCACTTCAGACACTCTATTTCTGAGATCTTTAATCTGTCCTTCCACTTTAAGATTCAAAGACTGTAGATCAGCTTCAACTTTCTTGTATTGGCTCTCACAGTCTTAACTAGCTGACCAACGCTAGCCACTAGATCCCATAATTTATCCAAAGTCACTATGGCCTGTTTAGGGGGGATTTGAAACTCACTCCTTCCCAATCAAACGATGACCCTGGAAACTCCATAACCTCCATTATCCTTCTTCCCTCCTCTATTGGGTCAACAGGAGACAGAAAAGGTTCTGGATCTTCCAACCCTCTCAAAGCTACTGCTCCCAGCAAACTGGAGGAGAGTCTCAAAGGCAGCGTTTGTGATCTATCTCGGCGTCCCCCTCCCGTCAGGTGGATGATGTCATCACTGTGCACTTCTTGCTGGAGGTTCGCCCGGGTCATGGCTGCCAGTGGAGGTCGGGAATCCGGGGGACTGAGGGTAGTTTCCCCTTGCAGTGTCAGAACTCCCTCTCCAGACACTGAAGCAGGGAATTCATCCCATGTTTTTCCCACCATTATGGTCGCAAAGCCAGTAATCCGCTTTTTAACATCAGGCACAGCAGGTTCGGGGGAAAATACCCGCACTTTGCCTTTTCTTTTCGCTGGCATCTCTTCAAGGTAGGATAACAAACAAAAGGTGGCTTCCCAGCGGCTGCTCACACCACCATCTTGGCCCCCTGAGGGAGTTAATTCTAGTGTCTGTCTTTTCCTCCCACCCACCCCTTACTCTTTCCTTGGTTTATAGATAAGGGACACTTTCTTATTAAAAATCAGTCAGGCTCTTATCTTATTTCCTGACTCCGCTTGTTTGCCGCCTGCTATTACCTTTGCCTGAATATTGACTCCACCTGATTGCTACCTGCCTAGACCTCTTCCCAAACCTGACTGCATGTGTTCTTTCTGGACAGGCCTCACCCTGCATCTTGTCGGATCTTCAACTACCTGGAGGCCAGGCACTTAAGTCCAGCCAGCGCTGGCACCCAAGGGCTCAAGCAAATGGAACGAGGTCTGGTATTGGTGAAGCTCCATCTGGGCCTCCACTCCAGTCCACTCCACCTACAAATGGTGGAGATCTATATGGCTATTCCCTGCAGGTTGCACCAACTCCTCCTCGGTCTAAGGGCCCACACTCCCAACAGCTGAAATCCAGAACCTCCAGGGGGCATTCTCTGAATTGCTCCATGTGCAGGGGATTCAGTTTTGCATGGAACTGGACAACCTTTTTGGGGAAGGGGGAGACTTTTTGAAAAGATGGGCTCTACCTTAACCAGAGTGGAACCAGGCTACTGCTGCAAACTTTTAAATAGGAGAAAGAGCAGCTTTTAAACTAGAACAAAGGGGAAAGCCGACAGTTACTCAGCAGGGCATGGTTTGGAGGAAGGTATCTTCGAAGGATACTATTGAAACAGGAGAGTTAGGGCCTCCTAACAGAGAGGTTCCAATAAAAGTAGTCTAAGTTCCTATAAGTAATCACCTCAGCTAAGTGATTCCAAATTATCCCTATCAACTGAAAAGCAGGATGTTAATACAAACAAGTTCACTGGGAAAACTGTCTCTTCGAAATTAAACATCTCCTGGCTAACCTAAACCTAGTTTTAAACTCCTCTAAAACAGAACTGCTTCTCATCTCCCCAGATAATAATGCCATCTCTAATCCTCCAACTATCCCAACTACTACACAGGTGAGAGATCTAGGAGTATTAATTGATAACCGGATGAACCTTAAAGCTTACATCAACAGAACCACCAAGGACTGTTTCCACAAACTCCAAGTTCTGAAAAGAATTAGACCACTCTTCCACACTCAGGACTTCAGAACCATTCTACAAGCTATCATTTTTTCTAAGATCGATTACTGTAACTCTATCCTTCTGGGCCTACCTTCCTCCTATACTAGACCCCTCCAGATGTTACAAAACGCTGCGGCAAGATTACTGACAAACTCCAGGAGGAGGGACCATATATCTCCAATCCTAAAAGAACTCCACTGGTTGCCTGTTCACTTTAGAATCCTCTACAAATCTCTTTCCATAATATACAAAACCATCCATCAACACACCCCACTCGACTTACAAGTCCCATTCCAAATTTATAACTCCTCCAGACCAACAAGAGACACACTCAGAGGATCTCTTCAAGTGCCCCCAGCCAAAACTACCAAACACATTACCTTGAGAGATCGGGCCTTTTCAACAGCCGGCCCCCTTCTATGGAACTCCATCCCACCGGACCTTAGACAGGAGCCCAGCCTCCCAACCTTCAGGAAGAGACTTAAGACCTGGCTGTTTAAAAAAGCTTTCCCGGACACCGATTAATTCTATTCAGCCAGATTCTACCACTTCCACATGTAAAAATGTTATTACTAATGTAAATACCTATACCTAATGTTATTCTCTTTCTTTTCTTCTCTCCTCCCAGTTCTATTACCTTGTTATTTGTAACTGCTTCCTTCTACACAAATAGGTTATTGAATTGTTTACTGTACACCCCTGTTATATGTAAACCGGCATGATGTGTTTGCAACATGAATGCCGGTATATAAAAATTTTAAATAAATAAATAAAATAAAAAAACACACTTGGAAATGTCTGTATGCCAATGCTAGAAGTCTAAGAAATAAGACGGAAAGGTTAGAGTGTATAGCAGTCAATGATGAGATAGACATAATTGGAATCTCAGAGACCTGTTGAAAGAAGGATAACCAATGGGACAGTGCTATATCAGGGTACAAATTATATTATAATGATAGGGAAGATCAACCTGGTGGGGATGTGGTGAGTTATGTCCAGGAGGGCACGGAGTCCACAGATTATACAAGAGACTAAAGGCACAATATAATCTATATGTGAAGAAATCCCATGTGTGTTGGGTAAGAGTATAGTGATAGGAATATTATACCATCCACCTGGCCAAAATGATAAGATGGACAATGAAATCCTAAGAGAAATCAGGGAAGCTAACCAATTTGGCAGTGAAGTATAGGGAGATTTCAATTACCCCAATATTGACTGGGTAAATGTAACATTAGGACATGCTAGAGACATAAAGTTCCTGGATGGAATAAATGACTGCTTCACTGAGTAGTTGGTTCAGGAACCAATGAAAGAGGGAGCAATTTTAGATCTAATTCTTAGTGAAACATAGAATTTGGTGAGAGAGGTAATTGTTGTGGGGCCTCGTGGCAATAGTGATCATAACATGATCAGATTTGAACTAATGAACAGAAGGGGGATGCATGTAAATCCACAGCACTAGCACTACATTTTTAAAAGGAAATCTTTGATAAAATGAGGAAAATAGGAAAAAACTGAAATGTGCAGCTGTAAATATTAAAAGTATACAACAGGCAAGGATATTATTTAAAAATACCATACTGAAAGCACAATCCAGGTGGATTCCACACATTAAGAAAGGTGGAAGGAAGGCAAATTGATTACTAGCATGGTTAAAAGGTGAGGTGAAAGAGACTATTTTAGCCAAAAAAATACATCCTTCAAAAATTGGAAGAAGGATCCATCTGAAGAAAATAGGAAAAAGGATAAGCATTGTCAAATTAAGTTAAGTATAAAACATTGATAAGACAAGCTAAGAGATAATTTGAAATTAAGTTCGCCGTAGAGGCAAAAACTCATAATAAAATCTTTTAAAAATATATTCAAAGCAGAAAACCTGAGAGGGATTCACTTGGACTGTTAGATGACCGAGGAGTTAAAGGGACTCTTAGGAAAGATAAGGCCATTGCAGAAAGACTAAATGAATTATAGACTTCTATGTTTACTATTGAAGATGTTGGGGAGAAACCTGTTCTGGAGACGGATTTCAGGGGCGATGAGTCAGATGAACTGAAGCAAGTCACTGTAAATCTGGACGATATAGTAGGCCAGACTGACAAACTAATGAGTATCAAATCACCTGAACCAGTTGGTATTAGAGATGTGAATCGTGTGCCCAATCGTTTTAACGATCAGGTTCGGATGGAGGGAGAAAAAAATCAGGAGGGTAGGAGAAGCAAAGGGGTAATTTGTAAAGTGTCGGGGCCATTTTTATCAGTGGTAGCCAAAATGGCGCCGATGGCCCGAGAGCGGGAGATCGCGCCGGGACCCCCCCTACTGGACCACCAGGTAATTTAACATTTTAGGGGGGTTCGGGAGGGTGGGAGAGGGTAAAGGATTGGTTTTAAAGGGTCGGGGTGGGTTTAGGGGTTGTTTTGGTGTGCCGGTTTTCCCGCCCTCCCCCCAAATAATTCCCGTACTCGATTTAACGATTTTTCACGATAAATTGAGGGAATTCCTATTGTATCGAGTCCCTTACCGATTAATGACGATTTTAAAATTATCGGACGATAATTTAAATCGTTAAAAAATGATTCACATCCCTAGTTGGTATGCTTCTCAGGGTTCTGAAGGAACTAAAAAATGAAATTTCAGTTCCATTAGTTAAAATTTGTAAGCTATCATTAAAATCATCCATTCTACCTAAAGACCGGAGGGCAGCAATGTAACCCCAATATGTAAAAAGGGCTCCAGGGGTGATCTGGGAAACTATGGGCCAGTGAGCCTGACTTCAGTGCTGGGAAAAATAGTGGTAACTTTTCTAAAGATCAAAATCAGAGAGCATATAGAAGGACAGGGCTTAATGGAACACAGTCAGCATGGATTTATCAAAGGGACTTCTTGCCTCATAATTCTGCTTCATTTTTTTGAAGGGTTAATAAACATGTGGATTAAGGAGAACTGGTAGATGTAGTGAATTTGAATTTTCAGAAGGTGTTTAACAAAGTCCCTCATGATAGGCTTCTAAGAAAACTATAAAGTCATGGGATAGGAGGCAATGTCCTTTCATGGATTACAAACTGGTTAAAATACAGGAAACAGAGAGTAGGATTAAATGTTCAATTTTTACATCAGAAAAATTTAAACAGTGGAGTGCCTCAGGGATCTGTACTTGGACTGGTGCTTTTCAGATTCATGTAGGCTCGAAGAATTGCTTCAGAGTCCTATTGATCCTCTCAGTTTGGCCTTTGGCTTGAGGGTGGTAGGCCGACGTAAAGTCTAGGGAAATATCCAACTTCTTGCAAAGGGATTTCCAGAAACGTGCAATATATTGGACTCCACAGTCAGAGAGAATATGTTTGGGGAGGGGAGGCTGAGGAGATGAAACGCATGCTGCTTGGGATTCAGGCAGTCATGGCAGAGGATATACAGGGAGCAACTCTTTCCTCCATGAGCTTCATTGCTGGGCATACCAGAAGATTATGTAGTTAGTAGGTATCCCCTAAACTCTCAGGCTATCCTGGAATTATATGAAGAAATCTGAAGGAATTTGGATCCGGTCACAGAAAGGTCCCAAGCTGTGTCGGGCCTCACCAAACTATTGGCCACACTGCATTTCCTGGCATTTGACTTCTTCCAGATGACAGTAGGGGTCATTAGGGGAATGTCACAAACCACTTGTCCCTCTGTCTGGGCCAGGTTGTAACAGCTGTATCTGACCACATTAATCACTACTTAGCATTTCCTCAGAAACAGGCAGGAGTTGATGGAATTGAAAAGAGGCTTTTATGCCTTAGATCACTTTCCCAATGCTCTGGGAGCTATTGACTGCACTCACATAGCCATCATCCCACCCATGACAGGAAGGAGATCTTCTGCAACAGAAAGCTCTTCCACTCCATTAACATGCAAGTGGCATGTGACACTCGACAGTGCGTCATCGACGTGGTGGCCATGTACCTGGATGCCATGCACGATTCCTTTATACTTAGGCAATCAGGCCTCTTTTAAAATTTTGAGGGCGGCCTCAATGGTAACGGTTGGCAATGTGTTTACAGCAAATGACATGGAAATGAGGGGGGTGGTAGGGCTGTGGAGAATGTAATAGCATTACTGACATGACAAGTGGCTTCTACAGTTAGATTTGCAGCCCTGTGACTGGATCCAGGGCCTGGATTTCTCTCCCCATGCTTGAGAGGTCTGCTAATCTTGTGAGGCCAAACAATGTACTTGCCATAAAGCTTGGTGTGTGATCAGCCACTACACACTTTCTACAGGTTCATTTTCCAGTCCTCTCAATTGGACCAGTTGAAATTTCATGTGTTACTCACAACCTTTAAGTGTCCACACTGCCAGTACTCACAGATCTGGTTTGCTATGTTAGTGATGCGTGAGCCAGGCTTTCAGGCACAGATGGTCTTGCCCATCACACAGGTAAACCAGAAGCAGCAGCTCGTGAATTTTTGGACCGAGCATATTCCCTGTGTCAGGGCTGACAAATTTGTATCTCTGGAGGACATACTGCAGAAGAGCCAGGGACTTGTACATTCATACCCTGAGGTAGAGGTTTTTGTGCAAGGACATACGAACATAAAAACATGCCATATTGGGTCAGACCAAGGGTCCATCAAGCCCAGCATCCTGTTTCCAACAGTGGCCAATCTAGGCCATAAGAACCTGGCAAGTACCTAGGCATGGCAGCAAGTACCTAGGCGTGGCAGCTCTTCTGGGTTTGATGACTGCTATGGATGAGTAGCCTTAGAACCTGGCAAGTGTCTAGGTGTGGCAGCAAGTACCTAGGCATGGAAGCTCTTCTGGGTTTGATGACTGCTATGGATGAGTAGCCTTAGCTTGGTTGTGAGGGGTTGTCATACATTTGGTGGAATCGCCAAATGAAGTTTCCTAGTCTGGAAGATCTGACCCAGATTCAACTAGTGCTGTAGTGTTCATATGGTGTAACAGAAATAGGTGGCATGGACTTAGGATAGGGAAATAGGCTTTAAATGCTCATGCTATGCTATAGGTTAGCTTTAACTTCTTATAGCATGCCATATCTCAAACTGATGGGGGTATGAATGATGCTCCCATTCTGTCCTTGCTGCAGGAGATTCAGGATACAGTTCCAGGACCTGGATTTCACCCCCGTTGCTATTCCCAACACGCTGGGAGAGATGTGATACAATGATGCCTTATCTTCTATCCATTGTGTCATAGAATGCAGCTTCAGAGTTCTCAAAGTAGATTTCACTGTTTGGACAAACAGATGGAGCTTTAATGTAATCCCCGAATAGCAGATATAGTGCTGCTCTGCTATGTATTCTATAATCTTGCTCTATGCCATGGGATACCAATGGAGATATTTCTGTATCTACTCCCTGATCCCACACGTGCACCTGCACAAGCCAAGGATACCACGCTGAATGGCAGCCAGCTTCGGCAAAGTCTCATAGAATGCTACTTTGCCTGTCAGGCTCCAATTACCCCTTCCCCTTCCATGGAAGGGAGGCCAGTAGAGTATTTGCAGCTACTCTCCACTCTATCTTCTTTCTTTGACTCACTGTTCATCTGTCTGGGTCAGTGTATAACAGAAACCATGTATGCCTAGATACACTTCGTCTTGATAATGGAGCCGTAGACTGTACTTGAAAAATTGTAGTCAAAGTAAAGAAAACATTAAATACATATGAATGGCCTAATGTTTCCGATTGACAGTGAGTCTAAAAGAGGCATGGGTCACAATAGTGTTCATGTAGGACAGCCAACACAGGGTATATAGCCTGGCCTAGCTTGCAGTGTTTTGCTTGGCGGCCCTACCCCTAGGACCCTGTCCTAGCCCTCACATGTAGGTGAGTTAGGGCCATAGGTGTGATGGAGCTCCAGCTGGGCCTTGAATACAAAGAGCAACAGCCCTAGGAATCCTATAAATCACAAGTAGCTCTGAAGCTTAAAGGCACAGTCTAAAGCTACAGGTTTACAGTTTAAATATCAATCACAGAGTTGCCATTTGTAGCCTCATCCCATTGCTGACAACCATGTGCATGTGAAATTATGCACCTGTATCTCAGGATGCTTTGTGTCACATGGGCCTGCAAAGACACTGCTGACAGCACTGCATCAGCGTCAATGCTGACTTCAGAGTACCCACCTGGCAGACCTTCAATTACAGGCTTTAGAAAAGCACCTGTCAAAGATTGTGCCATTCCAACAATGTTCACAGTTCATTGCAAGCTAGCATACCTCTTTGGGGTTGTATGCACCCATATACAGATGCACCCTGCTACTCCTACTTAGGCAAAATATTAACTATTGTGTACTGATGGTCAAGGCCTTTGGCATTGGGCTCTCATGTTGGTTATGTTTGCTTCTTGGGGATACTAGACAAGGATGCTGGTCAGACTGTATTAACACAGGACTGGGAATCAGAAGGTGTCATGCCTTCACTTGTATTTGAAAGTCAGCACCGAAATGTCAAGGCCACAGTCTGCTTTCTAATGACTCTAATAGCACCCAGATGTCTCCTAAAAAAGGTTTTACATCATTGAACCCAACGTAAAAGTGTACTATGAGCTATGTGCCTTGCCTGATACACCACAGGTAGCATTTGTCAAATATGAGATGTCACAGTATTGCAAGGCCCTTAGCCATTGGAAGCTTTTGAAAATAATCCTAGACCAAAAGATTTGCACATATTACATTTTTCTAAAACCAGATTAATATTTCTTTGGAATAGTTTAAGAAGATTTTAAGGGAAAGTTTGCAAATTATACCAAATAATGCTATAACCTTATTAAGTTGTTATGCTCCTGTTTCCAGTAGAGAAGTCAGAGATGATGCATTTATTGACATCTCTTGATAGTGCAAATGTTACTGCTTTTTGCATGACAATTTGGATAACAATGCTACTAGAGTGACACTAATTGTAAACTATGTGTCAAATAAAAATAAAGATTTAATATTGAAACAATATTTTAAAAATAAGAATGCTGTCTTTTGAGGCCCTAAGGTTCAAACATTTCCTGATGTTGCTCAGGAAACTCAAATGCGTAGAAGGACTTTTCTGCAGTTGAAGTTACAGGTTGTTTCAATTGGAACAACTTTTTTCTTGAAGTTCCCTTGTAAATGATTAGTGACTCAACATGGAGATAGATATATTTTTCACAGATCCTGCTCATTTAAAGACTTTTATCACTGACAACAATCTTGTAACTTAAGATGGGAGAGGTTGTTACTCTATATGTGAGGAAATAAGATTTAATTGAATCAGGTACCATTAAGTTGATGTTTTCTTTCTTTTCTTTTTTTTTTTTGTATTTTCCTTTTTTGTCCCATAATGAGGTCTTGAAATAGATATGTTTATGATTTATGCCATTGTTACTTAACTTTTTATTTCCTGTAATGTCCACATTTTCCTGTTTTGTTTTGTTTTTTCATTTTTTTGTGATGAAAAATTCAATAAAGATATATATTAAAAAAAAAAAAGAATGTTCAGATCGTGCTCCTATTTTGCTTAAGTGTAATCTGGATAACCAGATTCAGACTTCCAAGGGTTGGAAATTGGATGATTGTTTGTTAAGGGATGAGCACATTTGCTCTGCTATTCAGGTGGCTATTGAACAATATTTTGAGCATAATGATACTGGGGAAGTCTCTGGGGCTCCACATTGGAATATTGCTGAGAACACCTTGAGAGGGAATCTGCTTTAAATAAGGCTAGAATTCAAAATGCTAATGCACTTGAGAGATTGAGAGATGCTCAATGTAAAGCTGAGCAGTTGAGAAAAAGATTCTGTTCTAACCACCTACAGGAGGTAATGCTTCATAACTGAGCTTTTTTTAAATCCTTTATTACCGAAAAAGTGGAGAAATCTATTTGTAAAGTTAAGCAGTTATTTTACAAGAAAGGGAAAAAAATGAATAAGTTGTTAGCCCACAAACTGAAAACTCTCATGTCTTCCAATCTGGTTCCTGCTATTAAGGCCCATGTGACACTGGGGAAATCTGTGAGGCTTTTAGATCTTATTATACCTCACTGTATACTTCTGAATTTACTGCTGTTGAGGATTAGATTAACACTTATTTAAACAATCCTGCTCTCCCTACAATTCCAGGTACTGCCCTTATGAACCTCAAGGCTCCTATTTCTGTTAATGAAGTTTAGAATGCTATTAGAGCTCTGAGCAATGGCAAGTGTCCATGAGAAGATTATTTTTCTCTACTATTCTATACACTTTTCTGACTCCCTTGCACCTAAATTTACAGCTCTATATAATGCTATTTCATTTGGAGATTCTCTTCCTCCCTTTTCCCTGCTAGTCACTATCTCAGTCATACACAAGAAGGGGAAGGACCCTGCTGAGTGCACTTTTAATCAGCTGTTTTTTCTTTTAAATTAAAATAATAAGATTTTAGCAAAAGTATAGGTCTGCCGGGCAAAGCGTGAGCTGCCCTAGCTAATACACAGAGACCAAAGAAGTTTTATAAAAGGTAGGCAAGGTGTGGGTAACATTAGATGTACTATAGATTTGTTGGATCATGTGAAAGGAGTTAAGGCTGAGTCCTTGTAAATTATGTTAGACACGGAGAAAACATTTGACAGGATTCAATGGACAAATTTATATTTTAAGCTTCAAAATTTAATTTTGGGGCAAATCTTCTAAAATAGGTCCAAAGACTCTGTTTTAATCCCAAGGCTCAGATCAAGGTGAATGCAGGGCCGGTGGAAGCACTAGGCGAACTAGGCCTAGGGCGCCGAGTATTAGGGGGCGCCACGAGCAGTGGTATCCCGAGGGGAGCCAATGCTCCCGGGCACAGGGAGGCTCATGCGGCCACCGGTGGACTTCATCCCACTAGCGGCTGAGCAGTGACACATAGCAGGCAGATCGGCAGGGATGTGGTGGAGCTCACGTCACCACAGTACGAAGAGAAAGGTTGCATTTAAACGCTCTAATGCTCCTCCTCCTTTTTGCCTGCGGGGCCCCGGAAGAAAACATTGCCAGAGCTGTGCGGGCAGGAAGGAGGAGGAGCATCAGCGTGTGCAGAAGAGGAGCAGCGCTTACGGGCCACCGCGAATCCCAAGTCGCAGCGGCCCGAGAAGAGGAAGAGGCCCGGTAGCAGGGCCGCCGCGGCCCGAGAAGATCAGGGCCGCTGCAGAGCCCATCCTGCGGCGACCCATGAATAAGAGGCCCAGAGGTGAGAGAGAGGCTGAGGGTCTGTAGAGAGTGTGTGTGTGTGCGTGTATGAGATGAGTTGAGAGATTGTGTGTGGGAGTGAGAACCTGAATGTTTGCAGAGACAGAATGTGAGAGCCTCTGTGTGTGTGAGAGAGACAACATGTGACAGTGAGAGTCTGTGCTTGAGCAAGACAGCATGTGGGAGTGAGAGAGAGCCTGGGTGTGTGAGTCAGACAGCATGTGCCAGTGAGAGACTGTGTGTATGAATGATTGTATGAGAGAGAGCATGTGACAGTGAGAGCCTGTGTGTGTGTGTGAGAGAGAAAGCATGTGAGAATGAGAACCTGACTGTGTGTTTGAGGGAAGAAGATGGAGAGAAAAGAAATAGAAAAAAAAGACAATATAAAAGGAATTGGCAAAAAAATATGAAAGGGAAGGTGGAAAAAAATAAGAAAGGGAAGGTAGAAAAAAATAAGCATGGGACCAACCGATCAGACAGCAAAGGAAAAAAAAATACTTTTTAGTGATTGGCACATGTAATCTTTGGGAATGTGCAAGAATAGCACTTTCTATATGCGGATCTCACAATGTACGAGATCAGCATGAAGGAAGTGGAAACCCATGGGGCCTGCACAGAGGAGGCAGCAGAATGGGCTTCAGTGCCAGTAGCAGCAATCAGCACCTCCCCAATAGCCATGCGGCAGCAGTGACAGTGGCAGCAGAGGAATGAGAGAGGTTCCGAGGTTGCTGGCAAAAGAAAGAGAGGGGGGTTTGCCTTTAGTGTGTGCATGTGTATGAATGGGAACCTGCCTGGGGGTGTATTGTGTGAGAATGAATGTGTGCATGCCTGGGGGATGGGGAGGGAGTGGTGTGAAAATGAATGGGAGCCTGCCTGGGGGTCAGTGTGTGTGTGTGTGTGTGTGTGTGTGTGTGTGTGTGTGAATGACTGGGAGCTTGCCTGGGTGTGTGTGTTTGTGTGTATGTGAGGGAGCCAGTGAGTGTGAGAGCATGAGTGTGAATGAGAAAATCTAGGGGAGTAAGAGTTTGTATGTGGGGGGGGGGGATGTGGAAGGGGAGAGAGTGTCTTAGAGCCTGAGAGTGTGTCAGTGTCTGTGAGAGCGAGAGGTTATGGTGGATATAAGAGCATGAATGTGTATGTATGTGACAATGCATGTGTGAGAGAGAATGGACATGTGAGTATGTGTGAGAGAGAGAGGATAACCTCCTAATCCTCGACAATATCAGGGTGACTGAAAATCAAGAGCTCCCACAGAAGGGGACAGCAAGGGCTTTTTAAAATCCTTATTAGTTTTAATTATTGGGTGTTATTTGATGTATGTGCTGTTTTGAAATATTTTATTTGAGTTTGGGAAATTGTAAAAAATGTATATGATTTTAATTAATAGAAATTCTATTTATCAGTAGTTTTAAAATATTCTTTTATTATGGTTTTACTATTATAACTGATGCTTTATGTTTCTTGATTTTATTTGTTTTAAGAGGAATGGTGGTTCTGTTTTTCTATTGTTAATACAGAGTCTGGCTTCTTGGAGTTTCCATTTCAGTTTTTGTCTAATTTGTGCTCCTTTATTTTGTATTCTGTATTTGGTGAGAGTCTGTCTCTGCTCTGTGTGTGTGACCGTGATAAGAGATTCTGCTAGCATGTAGTGTCTGTATAGGGATCTATAGCAATTGGGTTTGTTTTGTTTCCTCAGTAGGTGGTGTATTGGTATTCTAGGACCCAGTGTAATATTTACCCTTGCTTTTTCACAGGTAGGGTTATTGTTGTTTGAGTCCTTGGTGTTATTACTGTTATGCTACGATGGGATTACAGTATAGATTTTGAGTGTCTTTTTTTTGTGGGGTTTTGTGTTAGTTCACAATGTGCCTGGCAGTGGAAGGTGTTTGTGCTGCTGTTACTGTGAGGTGACAGCAGAATTTGAAAATATCGTTTAGTATGATGAGCTGTAAGGGAAACATCCAAGCTCCATTGTTTGGGGGAATTTCAGTGGATGTTCAGAGTTAGAGAACTGGAGGTGCAGGATTTGTATTGACATTCTGTCCCTTCCTATATATTCCAGACTTCACTCTCATAGCCATATAGAATTAGTTGAATGAGGCTATAAAATAATTTTATAGTAGTTTTACTAGAAGTGTGAAACTGGCCAGCTTTTTAAAATTACGCAGAAGACCCTTTGGACTTTTTTATTAACACTTTTGTTTTTTTAACCAATTTTAAAGCAGGATCCATGCTATAGATGTGGGTGTGATGAAGAAATGTCATTTTGGCTCCTCCCCCCCCCTAAAAAAAAATTCTTCTGTCTAGAGATGCCACTGATTTTCTGTGACCTTAAACAATAGTACAAGTATGAATCTCCTCACATTTTCACTATTACATCACTTCTACATAACAATTAAAATAAATCCATAATTCTTATGGTCTCAAACAAAAATCAAAAAAGTAAAATGAAACCTTATCAACCAACAAAAACACATTAAATTCCCACAATAATAATGGGCTCACTGGCTCAATGTATTACCGAGCTCAGTGTCAACTGCATCTTCTCTGCAACAACAACAACTAATATCAATAATTTCTATAATCTTCAACAAAACCCATATAGCACAACTATTTCAAAGAAATGGAAGATTTTAAATACCCACAACTGATTCAGACATACCGGCTTCACTTACTGTCATGCTCAACTCTGATCGCGCATTCACAAACCAAATGCCATGATATCCCACGTATTCCACAGACCTTTTTAAACACTGCTTATCCAGGCAAAGCTGAGAACTTAATTACATGAATGCAGACCACTCGATTTCATTATTGAAACTGAGTAGCATCTCTGTGCACCATTGATAAATAAAATGCTAACATTCGCATAATGCTCAAAAAATATCACCTCCTCACATTCCTATCAATTGTTTAATAATAAAAAAATTATATCTTTAACCTTATGTGACTATGCCAGGCAATGTGATTTCAAGGGAGCATTCTACTTAGATCTCCGAACACTGCTCTTGTGTTCTACGATGCACTACCTAACTTCCCTCTTCGTTTGCCCAATATAGATACACAAACATGGGCAGATGATTGCTTAAACTTCACAACTTGATTTACATGTAAAAAATCCTGCTAAAACATAAGGACAGGGCAAACATTTATGCACAAAGTGCTGGATACATAGGAAATTATCACACAATTTACACTCATTACACTTTTTATGTCCCAAAAAATTAATCTTGTTTAATCTGTGCTTCATTCACACTAGATAATCTACTCATTAATGGGTGAATTTTAATTTCCCTACGTGCCTAAAAAAAAGAGCACACATGTTATAAAATCAGTGGGCCTGATTTTAAGACGTACGCGCGGGCGCACATTTGTGCATGCAACCTGGCATGCACAAATGTACGCCCAATTTTATAACATGTGCAGCCGCACGCATGTTATAGAATCCAGGTTTGGTGCGTGCAAGGGGTGCACCTAGTGCACCTTGCGCACGCCGAGCCCTAGGGGAGCCTCAATGGTTTTCCCCGTTCCCTCCGAGACCTCTCCGAAATCGGAGCGGCCTCAAAGGGAACATTCCTTCTGCCCCCACCTTCCCCCTCCCTTCCCTTACCTAATCCGCCCCCCAGCCCTACCTAAACCCCCCCTAACCTTTGTTTTACAAGTTGTGCCTGCCTCTGGGCAGGTATAGGTAGCGCATGCCGGCCTTGTGCCATCGTGCGATCCCCCAGCCTAGCGACCCTACAGAGGCATCTGGCCCCACCCCGCCCTACCCCAGACTGCCCACGCCTCACCCCCGCCCCTTTTTTCAAGGCCCGGAACATATGCGTGTCCCGGGGCTTTGCGCGTATTGCCGGGCCAATGCAAAATAGGCTCTGCGCTCGTAGGGCTTTTAAAATCTGCCCCAGTGCGTCTATTGGCTTGGCAGGATTGCCAGTATTAAAATGAATATTCTTCCTCAGCTTATATTTTGGTTTGATATATTATCCATTTGTGTTACAGACATTTTTTTTTTCAAGAATCACAAAGGTTAAAAGGTGAATTTTAAGAGATGCGTGCTCCAAAATTTGGAAATGAGCATGAATCTAGCACAATGATATGAATACCCAGTTTTCTCACGTCAGTAAAAACAGTGGTGTGGTGTGTGTGGGGCATGTGTATCTATACACCTGGGTGTGTGCCCAGGTCCAGTGCTGCTTAACTTTACTTCTGCTACGAAGGAGCTGTAAATTAAAAAAAAAAAAGATATCCCTGAGTGGTTTGAGGGGACTGGGGTTAC
The DNA here is from genome assembly GCF_901001135.1 of Rhinatrema bivittatum. Lineage (NCBI taxonomy): Eukaryota > Metazoa > Chordata > Amphibia > Gymnophiona > Rhinatrematidae > Rhinatrema > Rhinatrema bivittatum. Next base: position 175,195,202 of record NC_042615.1, read on the forward strand.
TGGAGGGAGAGCAGACTAAAGAACAAATGGACTTTGGAGTACCTGGCTCTAGACTGGAAGAATTGGTGGACAAATGGGTGAAACTGGTCATGGTGTTAACACGCTCCTGATATAAAATTCCCCCATTTACATGGCTTATGCCTGACTTTACATGGCTGTGCGAGCCCACCTGCAAAACTGGGCACATACATACGTGTACCTAGGCTATTTTATAAAATACACACGTATGTGCATGTATGTTCTAAAATTGCCATGTCTCTGGCTTAGTGCCAAGGTACATGATATATGTGTGCTTGCATGCCTGCTTGAAAGTTACCATCCCTTTTTGGATTTTATATGGCAAGGTAAAAAACCCAGAGTTGGTTTCTATGTGTTGACTTGTCAGAGACATAGAGGGGACCTGGCACTCCCCGATTTTCAGGTTTACCATTGGGCATCGGTTTTGAAGAGCATTATTTTTTGGATGAACAACTTCCTGGACAAAAGGCAAATAGCCCCTGAAAAGACTTTTGCTGTTCCTCTTTGGACCTCTCATAAACTGAAACTTTTCCACACAGCTCACCTGTTTCTGTCCATGGTGTGGATATTTGATATATGGTTTTGGTTTCTTGGAAGCTCTCCTTTTTTCCCTCTCCTCTTTCTTCCCTCTGGAATAACCCAGATTTTCCAACTTCATTTCTCTAAGGCTAATTCCTCATTATGATACTCTGGTTGTATTAATAGGATAGGTCAAGCTTTTGGTGATAATTCCTTTTTAGACATTTGAGTTTTGCATGAATAATATTATCTTCTTAATGTCCTGATATTTAATATTTACAACTTAAAGGTTGGACTCTACAAGCTCCTATTACATCAAATTGCCTCAAAGGTTTAACTACCTTTGAAAAATTAGAACTAAACTCTTTTAAAAACAAATGTCTAATCTCCATTATTTTCAAGTAACTAATGGCAATGTATTCCAAAGAGGTAACTGCCCTTATGGGGACATGGGAAAAAGATTTAAGAGTCTGTTTGTCAGAGGAGGTTTAGAAGAGGTTTTTCCTGAACTTTGGACGATGAATTCTATTAGTGCATCATCCATTCAGGTGTCTGGATCAAAATTTTCTACCACTGCCATCTTACTCCCGTAAAGTTACATAATATGGGGTTTGAAATGGATCCTATTTGTGTGGTGAGGGTAGAGGTTCAATCTTCCATGTTTGATTGGAATGCCATATAATTATGATTGTTTGCTCTGAAATTATCTCAAGGACTGACACAATTATTAGAGTTAAACTCCTTTTGAATCCAGCTTGGACACAACTTGAATACTCAAGGTTCTGACTCTATTAGATGCCCTATGTCGATTACCCTTATGTTGGTGGCAGTTAGGCTTCTCATAACCTTGACCTGGAACTCTTCTTCCAAGCGTTCCATTTCCTTGTGATTTCAAAATCTTTGCCACATTTACACTATGGAATTGCTGATGCACCAGGTTAGAAACTCCTACTCTGATGTCTTTAAAACATGAAAACATTTTTTTAGATTATGTTGATATTGGAGCACTGAATCCCTATCTGGGATGAATAATTTCTCCTATATTTTATCTTTCCTTTTTTTCACTGTCTCTTTTTAATTCTTTACTTTTCTCTTCTGTTATTGTTTTTGTAAGACTATTTTTGGGGTGGGTACTGTTGCAGAAATGGCTCAGATACACAGCGTTGGCATCTCATGTATTGTTGTGTATGAAAAGTTACAGAACAAAAGAATAATCCATTTCTCACTGCAGTTTGTGAATAATGTTGTAGCTGAGTAGCTGCATGAAGAGTTTGGGAAGTGTATGGGTAAAGTGAGTTCCTTCTGACAATTGCTTGTACAAGCTTTGCTAAATGAACCAGTTATTCTGTGTATAATTATTTCTGGTCCAGAAGTGCAGTCGGGATCAAGGTACAAAGAAAAACATGCTAGGTGCTTCACAAATCTATTTTTCTACTTGCTCTTCCTCTGGATTAATGATCTCCAGACTGAGAGGCCTCATACTAAGGGCTGGTATTATGGGCTGGTGTGGTGCATTATTTAATGTATGATAATAGCCGATGTTAATTACATGCATAGGAATCTTTAGCAAAATATTATTTTTATTTGTGCAGCCATTATTGCAAAAAAAATAAAAAAAAAATAAAAATATATATATATATAGATAGATAGATAGATAGATAGCAACACACAATTTAGGAAATATATACTTTTACTATGTGCCTAATTATTGTAAACCAAAAACACTCCCTCCAGAGTGGAATAAAAGCACAGATTATTAATTACAACTCACTTTTTCATTTTCTCATTTTATTTATACAAATTGTATCAAAATCCCAATATTCCCAATATATTGACCATCCACAATATTAAGATTGTTCATTCACTTGTTATATTAATCATATCTTTCTTTTAAAAAACATGCCCACTCAGTCTCATATATACTCAATCACACCAATCACGTTCGTAACTTTCTTCCAACATTGTTCAATCCCTGACAATACTATCACCATAACAACTCTCCTCTACAGAAAACAATGTATATTCAATCTTGGAATATAGAACATTTGTCAAAAAATATTGTTAAACACCAAGTTACTTAATGTAGAAATCACACGCTGCAAATATCAATGATTTTCATCTAAACTTCAGTTTTTGACAAATAAGCATGTAATCATACTGAAAAATACTCGGTCTTATTTATCCCCATTTGTCAAGAAATATTGTTGAACACCAATTTCCTTAATGTAAAAATCCCACACTACAAATATCAATAGTTTTCATCAAAACTTCAATTTTTGACAATTAAACATGTAGTCATACTGTTAGATACTCGATCGAGTATCTAACAGTATGTCACTATGCCTTTTTTGTGGTGTAATTAAGTTTACTCCATAATAATAATTCTGTGTCAGAATTTGCAAGTGCTTTTGCATGGTATTTAATAGGAAAACATAGATAATGAGCTGCATATTTATGTAAATCATTTCATTACCTCTTAGGTCGCGCGCCCGAAGGAGCGCGACCTAAGGGGCCTGCCCCTTAGTGTGCCCCTTCGTGCAGACCCAGAGGGCAGACTATATATTTTTGTCTGACAAGATTTTCCATCCTAATCCAGAATTCAGAAAACATTTAGCTGATTAAGTCCCACACTCTTCCCGCTTGCTTCCAATCAGCGGACCAATTGCCCACACTTCAACCACTGTGCACCCACCCACTCGTACAGCCTCTAAGGGCCCCACTCAGCTTAACTAATCACTTTCCCTCAGAGACAACTATACATAACCTCCATCCTCAATATTTTTTTTGGGACCTCAGCCATGCTCATGTTCCCTATTCCAATCATCAAAAACCTCTACAACAACCGGAAAAAACGAGCCGACCCTACTACAGCCCTCTAACACAAACGTCTGATACCAATAATGACAACCCCACTCACTCAATTCCTCGGACTATCCTTATTCTCACTAACACTCTTTAATGCTCAATCAATTTCGAAAAAAACACACATAATCAACGACTATCTCCAGGACACCCAACCGGATATATGTGCTATGACGGAAACCTGGTTGAAACCCACAGACCTAGCTCTAATCAACCAACTACCCCTTTACATCTACGACATCTATTCTATACCCAGACCCAAAAAAAGAGGGGGCGGACTCTGCTTAGCTGCAAAGAAGGAGCTGAGACTATCCCTACAGACCACTATTCACTCCTCGCGACTGGAATTTGCTCTCTTCAGCTCAAAACAACTCCAAATTTGTTTATTATATGCTCCGCCCGGTCTCCTGGATTCGGATCCATCACCACTCATTGAACTCATCGCCAAACACCTAAAAAATGACACCCCAGCAGTCGTCCAAGGAGACTTTAACCTTCACACGGACGTGATCCCATTATCCGCCAATTGCGATATGCTACTATCCTCCTTCAAGGATATGGGCTTCTCCCAAATTGCTAAAAGTCCCACGCACAAAGCAGGGCACACTCTGGACCTTATATTCATAAACTCGGGCCTTTCACAATCTTCCCCACCACAATGCTCCCCTATCCCATGGTCAGACCACCTGATGATCACAACTAATCTCTGTAACAAGGACAACCCTGTATCACCTATCACTAAAACCACAATTCATTACAGGAACTCCTGCTCTAGAGAGGACCTCTCCTCTCTCTTATCTTCGGAACTCGCAAATCTTGACCTTTCAGATCCAGAAGCAGCTATCTCGTCATGGCACAACATCACGAACAAGGTGGCAGAAAAACTTTGCCCCCAAAAAACCAAAGAGATCAACCCATCCTGCAAAAACAAAAAACCATGGTTCACGCAGGAACTAAAAACCATCAAATTAGAATTGAGAAAAAAAGAACACGCATGGCAGAAGAATCCATCCAACGCTACACTAAATGAGTACAAAACCCTCATGCACAGTTACAGAAACAACATCCTTCGCACAAAGAGAGATTTTTATGCCCACAAAATTCACAATTTTTCCTTTGATCCTAAAGCGCTGTTCTCATATGTCTCAGAGCTCACAAAACCCACCTCACCAGCTATCCCAGATGACCAAGCACAAACCAGATGCACAGAACTTGCTCAATTTTTTGAAAACAAAATCCTTAATCTAATGGCTCCTCTGACAACCAGTAACACAGTACCTCCTTCTATCCACACTCTTCATGCAACCAGAATACAAACCTAGATTCATTCATAGAAACATAGAAATGTCGGCAGAAGAAGACCAAACGGCCCATCCAGTCTGCCCAGCAAGCTTCACACATTTTTTCTCATACTTATCTGTTTCTCTTAGCTCTTTGGTTCTATTTCCCTTCCACCCCCACCATTAATGTAGAGAGCAGTGATGGAGGTGCATCCAAGTGAAATATCAAGCTTGATTAGTTAGGGGTAGTAGGGGAAGTAACCGCCACAATAAGCAAGCTACACCCATGCTTATTTGTTTTACCCAGACTATGTTATTCAGCCCTTATTGGTTGTTTTTCTTCTCCCCTGCTGTTGAAGCAGGGAGCTATGCTGGATATGCGTGAAGTGTCAGTTTTTCTTCTCCCCTGCCGTTGAAGCAGGGAGCTATGCTGGATATGCGTGAAGTATCAGTTTTTCTTCTCCCCTGCCGTTGAAGCAGGGAGCTATGCTGGATATGCGTGAAGTATCAGTTTTTCTTCTCCCCTGCCGTTGAAGCAGTGAGCTATGCTGGATATGCTTGAAGTATCAGTTTTTCTTCTCCCCTGCCGTTGAAGCAGAGAGCTATGCTGGATATGGGTTGAACGTGAAGTATCAGGCTTATTTGGTTTGGGGTAGTAACCGCCGTAACAAGCCAGCTACTCCCCGCTTTGTGAGTGTGAATCCTTTTTTCCACATTTCCTCTTGCTGTTGTAGCTTAGAGCGATGTTGGAGTCACAGTAACCATGTGTATGTTTATTGAATAAGGGTATTATCTCCAGGCAGTAGCCGTCGTTCTGGCGAGCCACCCACTCTTTATTGACGGCCTCTTGATTTTATGGATCCACAGTGTTTATCCCATGCCCCTTTGAAGTCCTTCACAGTTCTTGTCTTCACCACTTCCTCCGGAAGGGCATTCCAGGCATCCACCACCCTCTCTGTGAAGAAATACTTCCTGACATTGGTTCTGAATCTTCCTCCCTGGAGCTTCAAATCGTGACCCCTGGTTCTGCTGATTTTTTTCCTACGGAAAAGGTTTGACATTGTCTTTGGATCATTAAAACCTTTCAAGTATCTGAAAGTCTGTATCATATCACCTCTGCTCCTCCTTTCCTCCAGGGTGTACATATTTAGATTCTTCAATCTCTCCTCATAAGTCATTTGATGAAGACCTTCCACCTTTTTGGTTGCCCTTCTCTGGACCGCCTCCATCTTGTCTCTGTCTCTTCGGAGATACGGTCTCCAGAACTGAACACAATACTCCAGGTGAGGTCTCACCAAGGACCTGTACAAGGGGATAATCACTTCAAGTGGATTCAAGGTCTCACCAAGGACCTGTACAAGGGGATTCAAGGTCTCACCAAGGACCTGTACAAGGAGATAATCACTACAAGGGGATAATCACATTTGAACCTATTTCCTCACTCGAAATCGAAATGACTCTCAAAAAGATGAAACCTTCCACTCATCAGATAGATTCCATCCCATCTAAACTCCTACTCACCATCCTGAACATCATAGTGAAGCCCTTAGCAGAGATCATCAATCGCTCGCTAACCCAAGGCCTAGTACCAGACACACTGAAACTAGCCACCCTCAAACCTCTCCTCAAAAAACCCAACTTGAACCCTGCAGACCCGGCTAATTTTCGCCCCATCGCTAACCTACCATTTGTAGCCAAACTTATGGAGAGGATAGTCAAAAAACAGTTATCTGAATACCTAGAAGATCACAAGATCCTCACAACAGCCCAATTCGGATTCCGCAAATCCCTTAGTACGGAATCCCTCCTAACCTCTCTAACTGACAGAGTCCTCGCAGGTCTGGAGAAAAAGACCCCATACCTCCTGATTCTTCTCGACCTATCAGCTGCGTTTGATACCGTAAAACACTCTATCTTAATCGACCGGCTCTCAGACATAGGCATCTCAGGATCAGCCCTGGGATGGTTCAGATCTTTCCTTCATAATCGGACATTCAAGGTCAGAATCAGCAACAAGGATTCCCTCCCGGTCAAGTCCACTTTCGGAGTTCCTCAAGGATCCTCCCTCTCCCCTACCCTTTTTAACATCTATCTTCTCCCCTTATGTCACCTACTCTCAAGTCTTAAGGTCACACACTTCATATACGCAGACGATGTCCAGATTCTGCTGCCAATCACTGACTCCATCTCCAGCACCATCAACTTCTGGAACAATTGTCTACAGTCCATAAACTCACTCCTCTCTAGCCTTAACCTAGTACTTAATACGTCAAAAACAGAACTTTTGCTAATCACTCCAGATGAGAACCTTCAGCCTACCAACAACCTAACCACACCTCCAATGATCAATTCCACTCAAGTAATAGACCTTGGGGTTACCTTAGACAATAGGCTGAACCTCAAAGAATTTGTCAAGAACACAACGAAAGAATGCTATTACAAACTACACATTCTGAAAAAGTTGAAACCTCTCCTACATTTTCAGGACTTTAGAACAGTCCTCCAAACAATTCTATTTTCTAAAATTGATTACTGCAACTCTCTGCTTATAGGCCTTCCAGCCATCACCACCAAACCTCTACAAATGTTACAGAACTCCGCTGCCAGGATTCTTACTAACACCAGCAGAGGTGAACACATAACACCCATACTAAAAAATTTACACTGGCTCCCTATCAGATCCAGAATCATTTTCAAAGTGCTAACTATAACACACAAGACCATCCATTCCCAAACATCGCTTGATCTAAGCTGTCCACTTCGTCCACATGCATCATCAAGACCAATCAGAACCAGTTACTTAGGCACCTTACACGTACCTTCAGCCAAGTCCTCACTCAAGAAACGTGCATTCTCGACTGCCAGCCCCCTCCATTGGAATGCCCTCCCCACGGACATTCGTCTTGAAACCTGTACTCGAACATTCAAAAAGAAACTCAAAACCTGGCTCTTTACAAAAGCCTTCACTTAAAGTTTTCGCTCAGAGCCACGTCCCAGAACTAGACTCATTCACGCATTTCATAATCACGTTAACCAGATATCTGATGCCGCAACTCTTAATTGTATTTCTTGGTCTCATATTCCCAATCGTTAAATTTACAGCATGCTACACCAATACCTTTTAAGTCAGATGTAACCTCAGCTTTGAAGTCTACAAACCTTGAAGATGTAACCGTTAGTTCTTGTAGATTTAAACATTATTCTGAAGATGTAAACTTAGATTTTGAAGACTGTAATCTGTAAGCATTTGTATTTATTGTAAGAATTTGTATTTATTATTTAGCTATTTACATTGATCTGTTACCACTTGGTCCTGTTCTCTCCTTTACCTCAAGTTCTAAGTTCCTACAAAGTTAGCCTTGTTATTTTATACCCACTTGTTTGATGTAATTTTCCAATATTGGTTCTGTGTAAACCGAAGTGGTATGTACTAGTACATGAACTCCGGTATATAAAAGCCTTTAAATAAATAAATAAATTTTGCAGTAAATTTGTAATAGCTAAATATATGGAAAAATGGTGACTAGTGCATGCAAAACCTCACAAGCAGAATATCATTATCTTTATTAAAAATGTCTTAATTGCTAGTGCATTAGCTCTAAGTGATGTACAGATAAAACATACATAATAAAACAGTTAAAACAAACTTTGCCAATCTTATGTCAAGGTCAAGAAAATTAGTTGACCAAGCACTCCCTAGTTTAATCTACCTGATCAAAAGACTCATGCTAACATTGCCAGAGACAAGAAAGATTATTCAACAATAGGCCTGCTTAAAAAGAAAAGTTTTAAGCATCATCCTAGTCTTCAAACTATCTGACAACTATAATTCCATTGGAAGCGAGATTCATACAGTGGGTGCTACAAAAGAAAAGACACTGTCTCTCATGTCAGTGAGGTGAGCTTGCTTGGCAGAAGGAATGTCTATTAGGCCTTTTTGAGATATTCTGAGAGCTCATGTGGGACAGTAAAGGTGCAATAAAGTTTAAGACGAAGACAAAGAATCATAATTGATTATTTTAAAGACCATCATGCAAATCTTATATTGCATTTGGTAAGCAATATGAAGCTAAGGGAGGTCAACCAGCACAGAGAAATATGGTGGCTTTTACCAGTGATTGAATGAGTAGCCGAGTTCTGAAGTAGTTGCAGTGGTTTGAGAACAGAGGCTGGAAGGTAAATGGTATTCTAGTAGTCTAATAATAGTTGCAAGATAGATGCTTGAACAATTAAACATAAATCAGACTGATCTAGCAGTTACTTCAGCCTGGACAACACTTACAATTTGTAAAACCTGTTTCATATAACAGTATAATAGAAGGCACTATCTATTATTTTTTGTACTTTAACACGATTTTCCAAAATACAATGCATTTTACTTGTTCAGTCTGAATGACTACTGCATTTGTATCTTTATTACCAGTTGCTTGTAATACATTTCCTTATTAAACTGCCTAATAGCTCTGTATGCAAAATTAAAATATTTTTAATTTAAATTAAAATATGTTTTTCTTTCTCTATACAGAGCTGGAGACAAATAATGAAAAGATTTGTAATTTAGCTAATTCTGCTATGAAATCCAATGCTATTTAGAAATATAATTTACACTTGCACCTAGGACATTTCTTAAATTATAAACAGAAATAAAGAAACCGGTACTACTGATTCATCTGTTCCTAATTATCTGCTGTCGAATGATGACAATAAAAACATCAAACATTTATTTAAGTGCACATCTATTGCAGACTACTACTTCTTTCCATGGAGCTACTTCAAATTCATGATGGCTTCCTTTTGCCTCTCCAGAGAAGTTAGTTTTTGTGAACACTCTCCCTTGAGCACTCTATAGGCTTGACTTCCTAAGCATTGCTGGTGGATATTTTGACCTCAGTTTTTAAAAAATTCCTTCATTTATTAATGTTACTTCTGCTGGTATCCAGCTCCAAAGTGTCGGGTTGCTTCATTATCTTCTAGAGGTTTGCTTTTACTACATGGCATTGTTTTTAGCATTTAGTTGAAACAAGATTTGTCATAGTGATATTACTGAGATGTCAAATTTAGACTGAAATGCATTTCCTGTTTCTGCCAGTTTTTCTGGGTGAAGTATTCTCTTGAATGAATGTCATTTTATCCATTTTTCCCTTTGATTTTTCATTTTTCTGTAACAAAGCATCAGTACTTGCTAGATTTTTCAAACGATCCACTTGCCTGTTTCTTGGCTCTGTTAACATAATTGTTGAAGGCATATAAAGAACAATTGGCTCATCCAGTCAGTCCTGTTATTCCTGTCCATATTGTCCAGGGTATTGTGCGGCAGTTTATATGATTTTTCCTTATCTAAGACAGTTAATCTATTATTCCTAGGTCTTCCTTAATTTTTCATCCTAATATGTTTTATTTCATACCCATTCTAGATACATGGTTACAATTCTTGATTTTTTTCAGATTCCTTTTGCATGAGTTTTGTGACGATTCACAATCTAGTAATATTTCACAGGGATCACTATGATGGATTTATACAGCTGTCACAACTTAGATTATTAGGAAGAGCTTTCTCAAAATTAAACTCTAAATATTTCTTCAAGTAAAGTTCAAATCTATTAATAATTTACAAACATGGCTGGTGTCGCTGCTTTAAAATACTCCCACAACAGTTCCAGAACTTTCTTCTAATGACTGCATATGGTAACAGTGTCATGCACCGCAACAGCTAAATAGCCATTACACATATGCAAATTAATCATAATGGGCTTTGCCTTCTTTATGGTCTGAGACTCGTTTAGGTGTATGGAGAGAGACAGTTTTGCACAACTTCACTAAGTTGTGGCATGTTACACTGTGTACTTTTATTATTTTGGCACGAGGCTCTACTTTTTTTATTTATCTGATTTTATGTATATATAGTTTATTTATTGTTTGTAGTATGGTAAGGGACCTTCATTTAACACACTAGTAAGTAATAGTGATACATTAGGGATGTGCATTCGTTTTGAACGAATGTGCAATCCACAACAAATAGGTCCCTATTCATTGCATTCGTGGGTCTACAAAATGCATGGTGAACCCCCATGATTGCAATATATCATTAGTTTTATTCTTTTGGTTCGCGCTGTTTGAAATAGAAGGCCATGTGAAAGTAGGGGCGGAATGGCCTATCGGGGGATAGGGCTTCCCCTGGTGGGCCGGACTAGCGGATCACGTGGCCTCCTCTGTTCTGGGCCATTGAGGATGCCGGGCCAAAGAAATGAAGAGACCAGGCTGGCAGGGCCGAAGAAAAGAAGATGGCTGCTACCAGCCGCCGCCGCTGGAGAAATGAAGACCAGCGCAGTCAGCCGCCGATGGAGAGCAGGCCGGCAGGGCCAAAGAAAACAAGATCAGCGCAGCCAGCTGCCACCTGAGACCAGGCCGAAGAAAAGAAGATGGCTGCTGCCAGCTGCCGCCGGCGAAATGAAGACCGGCGCAGTCAGCCACAGATGGAGACGAGCTGTTCAGCTGGGGGCCTTTGTGTGTATATGTATTTGAGATCGGAAGGGTGCTTCTGTGTGTGTGTGTACATGGTGTGTATGTGAGAAAGGAATGGTGCTTCTGTGTGTGTGTGTATGTGGTGTGTATGTGAGAAAGGAATGGTGCTTCTGTGTGTGAGATTGGGAGGGTGTTTGTGTATGTGTGTGGTGTATATGTGAGTCAGGGAGGGTGCTTGTGTGTGTCAATGTGTGTGTGCGAGAGATAGATGGAGTATGTTTTTGGCTGTCTTGTGGCTATGAGAGAGGGCATGTGTATGATTGAACCTGTTTGTAAGTGAGATAGAACATGTGTATGATTGAGAGCTTGTGTGTAAGTGATATAGAGAGTGCATGTGTGTGATTGAAAGCCTGTGTGCAAGTAAGAGAGAGCGAAAGCATTGTGTGATTGAGAGAGACTGGCCAGAGAGGTGACGTGTGTATGTGTGAGAAAGACTGATCAGGGAGATGACTGGTGTGTGTGTGTGTGTGTATGAGAGAGAAAGACTGGTTGGGGAGATGATTGGTTTGTGAGAGACAGAAACTGGTCCTGAGGGTGTGACTGGTATATGTGTGTGTGTGAGAGACAGAAGAGACTGGTTGTGGTCCCTAAGGAAGAGGACAGTGAGGTCAGCATCAGCAGCTACTGCTGCTTCTGGTGTGGCCTGCAAGGGAAAGGAGTAGGAGAACTGCTGGAGAGGGTAAGTAAACGTGGCTTTTTATGTTCATTTTTCTTGATTGACTACCATTTTAATTATTGAGTAGTATGTAATGTGTCTGCTGTTTGAAATATTTTATTGGTGTTTGGTAAAGCATTCAAAATTTGCAAGAGTCTTTAATTATTGGATATTCTATTCATCAGCTGTTTTGAAATTATTTTATTAGTATGATTTTACTATTATGATTAATGATTTATATATCTTGATTTTATTGATTGTTTCATGAGGAATGGTGACATTTTTGTTTTTCCATTGTTACACTGTTTAGAGTCTGGCGTGATGCGTTTTACATTTCAGTTGTTGTCTGCACATTTCTATTTATACTTTATGTGGATTTATTCTGTATTTCGTGAGGGTTTGTGTTGTGCATGCAAAGACTTAGATGAAGCATTCTTTTAATATGTGGTTTCTCTGTAGGGATCTGTAGTAGCTTTAGCTTGGCCTGTTCTGTTTTCCTGATAGGAGGTGTATTGATATTTTAGATTCTGGTGTAATATTTGTGGTATTCTTTTTCATAGGTCGGGTTGTTATTCTTTGAGTGTTGGCAGATAGTACTGTGTTGATACGGGAGGACCATGCTGAAATATATCAAAATAGGTATGATGCCATATGAATTCCAAGATGCAAAGTTTTCTTGTTGGCATCACAACAGTGCATGAAATTATCACAATAACGTATATATTAATTTTACCTCAGAATGTCACTTTACATGTAAAATATGTGTTAAATGCATAATTTAAAATTGTGTATGGGGAGGTCAGGGTAGGGTGCCAGGCTGTAAGGTTTGCCTAGGGTGCCTAATACCCTTGCACCGGCCCTGTGCACAGCAGCAATGCTCCACCCCACCCAGGCATAGTTCATCATGTTTCAGGTCCTAGCACGTGTGTTAGACTCCTTGGTCTGTGTTTCAAGATGGGTCGGGTGGACAGTATGCCCCGGTTGACAGTCGCGTCACATGCTGAGCCTTGTCTTGTCTTTCTCCTTGTCTTTCCTCTATCAACACCACAGTGACATGACTACCTCCGCTCTGCCAGCCTGTCTTGCCCCGATCAACTTTCTGCCACTCTGCCTTTCTGCCATACACCAGACAATTCACTCTACTCCTTGTGGTGTTCTTGCCACTATCATGGTTCCTCAGTGTGTTGATGCTAGTCTTTCTGCTGCTTTGTCCCTTTATCGCTGCCTTGTGTTTTTTTCTGACACTCTTTCTGCTTGCTATGTTCCCCCTTCATTGTGCTGTAGGATGTTGATGCCACTTGTCTTGCCACTTTGCCTGTTGTGCTGCCTTCGAGGGTTGATGCAACTGTTATCGGTGCTCTCTTTTGAAGCTGTGGTGTGTTTTTGACACTCTCGCTGCTGCTTTGCACCTCTGTTAAGGCACTCTTGCCACTCATGGTACTCCTTTGCCCCTTTATAATTCCTTAGGCTATTCATGCCACTTTTGTGCCACTTTGCCACAGTCTAAGTACCTTGGAGCTCTTTTCTCATTCTGATGATTGTTCCCCAGAAGTTTCATCAGAATTGATAAGAAAACCCCAATTCTGCAGCCAAAAATATGCTGCAAATACTTTCCACAATGACTTTAATGGGAAAACAGAAAACAAATCAAACAAATCAAATGAATTGTTTTTTTCCCCATGAAACAAATGCAACAAATTTGGGTCCTGGTGAAACGAATACGAATCAAAACAATTTTTTTCCTTCTGCACATCCCTATGATACAGTTCTGTAGAACTGCTTAACATACATTTTTATACTTCAGGTGTTTTTTCATCTTCCAAAGTAAAGACCTCCAGGAATAGGACAGCAAACAGCTCTTGACTCTCTCTTTGAAATTAATATATATCACTGCTGAGTGATATAATTCCAAAACTTGCATTAATTTTCATTTTTTGTCTGATTTTGATTTTTTAATATTTTAATGTTGTAACCTTCATACAGCATAGTTGAAAAAGGTGATTACAAATGTATCCATTTTATTTATTTGAATATATGACCAAGCAGTGTGGCACATGTGCACATAGTTAACTTTCCCATGATAACAGGTTAAAATGTTTAGCCCAAAACCTAGCTAATCTAGTTGGATGAATTTTTTCTAAAGCAGGCAGGTCCATATTCAATAAACCAGGGACTTGACAAGTTATCTGGCTAAGATTATGTAGGGGACAAGTATCCCACAGCATATATTCTAACAAGAAATCACGTGGATAACTATAGACAAGTAACTATCAATGGTGCTGAATATTCCCAGCTAAAATTAGCCAAGTGGGTTTGTACAGATAACTTAGAACTTAACCAGCTATACCAAATACATAACCAGTTAAGATTGAAAACCACCACCTTGTCCCCCTCCTAAAATGTGGGCCATAGTGGCTCACAAGAAATTAAAATTAATACTGGCTTTGGGCCTCATCCAGAATACCCTCAAATCCTAGAGGTCACATGGGAAGGGAATAGTGTCTACCATGCTCCTAGTGACCTCCCCCTTAGCTCCAACAGCCACATTTGCAGTATATGCTGGGAACTTGGAACAAGTGCACTCATTTTTCTAGATGTATACATTACAGGAATAGGTAACTGTGATCAAGTGCCATAAGCTGGTTGGGTTTTCAAGATATCCATGCTGATTATTCATGAGATGCATTTGTATGCCAGTACATAATCTTTGTTAATATCCTGCATGTTATAAAATCCGGGTCGGCACCCACAAGGGGGTGCACAATAGTGCACCTTGCACGTGCCGAGCCCTTGGGGAGCCCTGCTGGCTTTCCCTGTTACCTCCAAGGCTGCTCCAAAATTGAAGCGGCCTCGGAGGGAACTTTCCTTCCACCCCCCCCCCCCCACCTACCCCTCCCTTCCCCTACCTAACCAGCACCCTAGCCCTACCTAAACCCCTCCCCTAACCTTTATTTTATAAGTTGAGTCTGACTCTGGGGAGACTGCTGTTGCGCAACCCCCCGGCACAGCGGCAAAGACCACTGTGCCGGAGGCCTCAACCTCGCCTGCGACCCGCCCCGCCCCCTGCCCGCTCGTTGCTGGGCCTTTTGAAAATAGGCCTGGCGTGCGTAACCCCCCCCTACGAGTGTAAATCCTCCTGGATTTACGCGCGTAGGGCTTTTAAAATCTGCCCCATTATGTTCAATGACATTCTGGTACATTTTTAAAGTAAATATAATCAGAAGGACTTCATGCAAAATTCTGGATCATGAAAAATTATGCTGATATTTAGCCCACATCAACTTGTTTAGCCCATGATATTTTGTTCACCTCTGAATTTCATGGCACAGAGGTCTTTATTTTTAATAAGAATTTTTCAGTCAACATCATTTGAGACAAAGCTGAAAATTAATTATGTGGATACAGTTCATAATTAAACTGCTCAGCACATTCCTGTAGCAATATTTTTTAAGAGAACTTTTACAATATTCAAAGATTTCATAAAGTGAAGTATAACTTAAGTAAGGCATTTATTACTTAAATAAGTAGTTCAATATTTCCTGTTTCATTTCTGTTGCTGAAGTTTATAAGTAATTTAGAGGTTAATGTTCAAAACTAAACATTTAAATAGATAACATGGAGTTAGATGGGTAACTTGTAAGTTAAATGGATAGCTTGCTATTTAGATGGATAACTTGTGAGTTATCCATTTAAATGGCTTTGAATATTGACCTCTTAGTTTTTGAGGGGTTAAAGAATGTCAAATTCCATCTTGTCTTAATTACATTTTGTACCTGCAAAGTCAGCCAAAACGAAACATGGGAACATGAGGTGAAATAAGTAAAACTATCAGGTTCAATGACAGTTAATTGGCCTGCAAAACTATAAAACAAGGGTAGCACAGGGTTTTAATACTGGATATGCCTTAGCCTGAATATTGTTTCATGTTATATTAAGTTCTTCCATTTTAAAGAAAATACCCATTATACATGCCACAGTAAGCATAACTGAAGCCAGTCCCATCAGAAATTTATAGAAAAATCATAAAGTGTACAGTACTACTTGTTCAAAGCTCTGTGGACCAGAGGGAAGAATAGCATGGTAGATTATTTTAAAATTAAAGCTTTAAACAAAAACTGACACTGCAGTGGAAATCAAAGAAGATTTTTGATGGTTAAAGTGATATGATTAGATGAGAGAGGGAGAGAATGGATGGATAAATTAATGAATTTAGGATTTTGTTTAACATAAGTCAAGGCAAGGACACATTTTAGAAATGTTAGATTTGAGGAAAAATTAGAGACCAGCAAAGACGCGGAGGAGTAGCCTAGAGCAGCTGGCTATGAACCAGGAAAGACAGGGTTTAAATCCTGTGGAAAGTCACTTCCCCTTCCATTGCCTCTGGTATAAGCTTCCAGCCTCATTCTGTAAGCTGTACTAAGCCATTTAACATGAGAAAACATTTTCACATAGCAAATGGCCTAATGCATGGTATCTCAAATGCCTTGTGTTATTGTAGGTGTGGCACCTGCATATTTAAATGAGCTCATTAGCTGCTGTTGTTATTTCCCGAGGATGCCTTGGGACAGTAACGCAGGTCCCGAGGCACCCATGGCTTACATTTCAAGAGGTGGCTCAGCCCCATGAATGCCCCCTTAAGTCCAATAAAAATCCCTGAGGATATTCTTAGACCCCCTTGTCATTCCCCCCTCCCCCCTTCCCAGTTACCCTTGAAGAAATCCATTTGTTTTAAAAATACAATAAATTTGTATTTTATGTCCGGTGATGCTCCACCCCCAACCCCTCCCCTCTACAGTAAAAATTGGCCTCTATAGGCCAGGACCCTGATCCCTCTCCCCTGATCCCGTTAACTAAAAATTATCCCTAGTAGTCTGGGGACTCCCCCACCTCCCGCCTATCCCCGGAGCCCCTGTATCTCAAATTAATCATTGGTGGGGCAGTGTGGGACTGGAGTACCCACACCCCCATCCTCAACCCAAAACAAAATGATCCTGGTGGTCTAGGGGGGTAGGCGGACCCCGTCATTGAATCCATCTGTAACTTTAAACAAAATAATTGATAGTCAGAGGGGGCCTGGAGTGCCCCTTAACTCCAGGCCCTTCAATGATATTTTTCAAAATGACATCAACCTGAACTTGCTCCATCATGTGAAAAGGAATATATATGTATGCTTTCACTTTAAAAATTAGTGTAATGTTCTTGGGTAAAAAGTGCCTGCAGACTTTGTACCAGTGCAGTCAGTTTTAAAGTTACCTCCTTCAGGAGTAATTTTCAGAGTCCCTAAGCAGCATGCACGTCCACAGGTACTTTAAAATTTTAACCTATAAAGAGGTAATTTTGAAAGCATTACGTGAGGGCTGCATACATCAAATGAGCAAATACGTACATAAGTAGCACCTACATGTGTATATACGCTGTATTATAAATTTTGCAAGTACATGCTTACTCATAACGTCACACCCAGCAGAGGGACGATAACTTTCAAAGCAGTGTGTGGGTGCACATGTGTGCGCATTCATCAGCCTGCTGCCAGGAACGTGGATATTTTATAACATACGAGCATATATGCACCTATGTTATAAAATAGCCTGGCTGCGCATACATGTGCGCTCAATTTTAAGTAGGTGTGTGCCTATTTGAGTAAATCCCATTTCTACTGTGTAAGTGGAGGGATTTTAAAATGGATGTGCACCAATGTCATTGCCACTAAAACCAGTTTGTTCCCAGTTCACCCAGTTAAGGGACAAGTCTTCCAAACCCCCATAGTTTAATAGCCTTCCTTTCACCTTATTAGCCCAACTAAAACTTTGCTGATCTGCCTAGATTTTTTTGTTTTATCACTTACATGTGATCCTTAACAGAAGTAAAGTTTTATGACAGGGACTCCGGTGTGCACCAGTGCACATAAGTATTTAGACACAAATTTCAAGTTTAAATCCCGAAATGCCCATGCCCTGCCTTTTTTCAACATTTTCATTTGTGCACACAATGGCATTTTTGAGCATATCAGTGTGGCTTTTAAAATCTGCTTGGTGTGCACCAGCCTGACATATTCATGCATCCATGGTGAGACCACACCTTGAATACTGTGTGCAATTCTGGTTGCCACATCTCAAAAAAGAGATAGTTGCACTAGAGAAAGTGCAGAGAAGGGCAACAAAAATGATCATGGGCATGGAGCAGCTGCCCTATGAGGAAAGGCTGTTCAGTTTAGAGAAGAGATGACTGAGGGGGGGGAATGTGATAGAGGTCTACAAAATCATGAAAGGATTTGAAAAAGTTAATGTAAATCAGTTATTTAGTCTCTCAGATAATAGAAGTTAGCAAGTAGCTCAGTTAAAACAAATCAAAGAAAATTATTTTTCTTCCAGAGCATAGTTAAGCTCTGGAATTCACTGCCAGATGATGTGGTTATTAGAGATGTGAATCGTGTCCTCGATCGTCTTAACGATCGATTTCGGCTGGGAGGGGGAAGGGAATCGTATTGTTGCCGTTTGTGTGAGTAAAGTATCGTCATAATCGTTAAAATCGTGAGCCGGCACACTAAAACCCCCTAAAACCCACCACCGACCCTTTAAATTAAATCCCCCCCCCTCCCGAACCCCCCCCCAAATGCCTTAAATTACCTGGTGGTCCAGCGGCACACTAAAACCCCCTAAAACCCACCCCTGACCCTTTAAATTAAATCCCCCACCCAAATGCATTAAATTACCTGGGAGTCCTCCGTAGCGGCGGTCCGTGGCTAAATCGGGGGAAGGGGGAGAGCACGAAAACCGGCACACTAGATCGTGAGGTCTTCAGCCGGCGCCATTTTTCAAAATGGCCACCGCAAAATGGCGGCGGCCATAGACGAAAATGATTTGACGCAAGAGGTCGTACCGGACCCCCGCTGGACTTTTGGCAAGTCTTGTGGGGGTCAGGAGGCCCCCCCAAGCTGGCCAAAAGTTCCTGGGGGTCCAGCGGGGGTCAAGGAGCGATTTCCTGCCACGAATCGTTTTCCGTACGGAAAATGGCGCCGGCAGGAGATCGACTGCAGGAGGTCGTTCAGCGAGGTCCAGAACCCTCGCGAGATTTCTCGTGAGGGTTCCGCTCCTTGACCCCCGCTGGACCCCCAGGAACTTTTGGCCAGCTTGGGGGGCCTCCTGACCCCCACAAGACTTGCCAAAAGTCCAGCGGGGGTCCGGAACGACCTCTTGCATCGAATCATTTTCGTCTATGGCCACCGCCATTTTGTGGCGGCCATTTTGAAAAATGGCGCCGGCTGAAGACCTCACGATCTAGTGTGCTGGTTTTCGTGCTCTCCCCCTTCCCCCGATTTAGCCATGGACCGCCACTACGGAGGACTCCCAGGTAATTTAATGCATTTGGGGGGGGGTTCGGGAGGGTGGGGGATTTAATTTAAAGGGTCGGGGGTGGGTTTTAGGGGGTTTTAGTGTGCCGGTTTTCCTGCCCTCCCCCTTCCCCCGATTTATGATTTTTTGATGATAAATCGGGGGAATTGGTATTGTATCGTGGCCCTAACGATTTTTGACGATTTAAAATATATCGGACGATATTTTAAATCGTCAAAAAACGATTCACATCCCTAGTGGTTATGGCAATTAGTATAACTGGGTTTAAAAAAGGTTTGGATAAGTTCCTAGAAGACCATAAACTGCTATTAATCAATAAGGAATAGTAGCTTGAGATCTATTTAATGTTTGGGTACTTGGATTGGCCACTGTTTCTTATTTATTTCTGTGGGGGTTTTTTAGGTCTGTCTGTGTGGCTAAGAATTTGATTTTTCATTTGTTTTTTTCTGTGTTTTAGCTGATTTTCAATTTTTTCAATGTTGTCTATTTAGGAGACTGTGCCTGGTGTGACTGGAGGTGGTTCTAGTGTAATTGGTGGAGGTGAGAAGTATGTATGCTATTATTGTGAGGGCTCCAGTGGGAGCAGTGTATGTGAAGGAGAGACAAGAGGAGTAAGTACTGCCATAGAGAGGGTACACAGGCCCAGAACACAGTTTGTGCATCTGTCTGAAAAACAAATCATGTATAGGTTAATGTTCAATAAGGAAAGAGTTCATGCTTTGGCAGTTCATATCAGTCACCACAGCCCTGGCCTTTTTCCTCACTGGCATCTTCTAGAACCCTCTCAGGAGATAGATGGAAAGAGACAGCTGGAATAAGCAAGTAAACCACTTTGCTCTGTATTGATTAGTTTTGGTGCTTTTTTCCAGAACTTAGCAATATAATTTCTTCCTGCTGAGAAAGCGCCGACAGAAAACTATGACAGTTTTATGACACAGCTTATTTCCCATCCATTTTTGGGGCACAAGATTGCTCTGTGTGTGTGTGTGAAATCAGGCACCTGCTGCCAGCAAGATCAGCTTCTGCAATTGCAAGAGCTTCCGTTCCAACATGCAGGTGGTTTGTAATGCCAGAGGCATCGTAATAGATGTTGTATTCAGGTTTCTGGCTTCGGCTGTTGCACATACATTCTGTCCCAGTCATGCATTTGTGATTACTTTCAGGCTGGCTGCATCACTGGGGGATGGTTTTTAGGTAGGTGTGCAGCTCACACGTCTCCACAATTAACCATTCCTCTTTTCTTTCCTGTGTTTAGCAGGGCTTGCAGCACTTTACAAGGAAGAGCACACCAACCTTACTAAAGCCTAGTCATATAGCACTCCACTTTGCTCTTTCCCAACACTTTTCTTCTCTATCTTCTCCTCCACAGGTGAGAGAGGCTATCCTCTTAAAACCTAGCTCGTGATCCACCTAGCACTGCCCAAGAGAATGGCAAATGAACACTATGACCAGGGCAGGCATTGAGGACTTTTAGCATTTGCTGCCTTGCAGAGTCAGTGCAAGGGGATTATGTGCCCAAGGCACCTTCTGCCTTGCGCACCCCCCTCCCCCCCCCCATCCTGGTCGCAGCAACACCTCCCCCCTCCAGTCGCAGCCTCGACTCCTACCTCTCGGTTTATCGGGCCGCGAACAGCACAAGGCCAACAGAATCTCTACTCCTCTTTGCTGCTGCCTCTTGTGGCTCCACATGGCTCGTGCCCAGGTCTAGCTCACCTAGTGCTTCTGCCGGCCTTGTTGTCTGGACAGGTCTGGGGGAATTCTCTTCTTTATAGATCTTTTGAGGCCTGTGACATTTCTAGCCTTCTGAATGCTTCATGGCCTACCTGACTCCTGTGGGTGAAGGCCTGCAGACCTAAAAAAGGAAGATTGGGTAGGGGAAGAATCAGAAAGAAGGAGGAAATGAAAGAGATTCAATACCAGGCCCACAATGAGGCTGCCTACCTAAGAAATACATTGAAACAAAGACATTTTTAAGCTGAGTTCATTTATTTAAATTATGACATGGCAGGCAAATTAAAGGTGATCTAATGATTCCCTGAATAGAATAGAAATTGTGGGGAAACAATTTTATTTATTTATTTATTTATTTTTAATTTTATAGACCGAAGTTCTTGTAAGAACTACAAATCACTCCGGTTTACATAAAACGATGAACTGCCCAAAAGAGAAAGGGGCTTTACATGGAACCATAGAACCGTTGGAACAGTATAACCAATGACAATTTAACATAGTGATAAATAAATATTATATATATATATATATACAGTTAAACTATTTAACGTAGAAATAATGACATATTAAGGCTACAATACAAATACAATAAAAATTGCGATGAACTTTTGGATTCAGAGATTGTTGTACAGTTGCAAAGACATGATAATAATAGTTTAGCACTTAAGAAAATTCATATTAATGTACATTAGATCAGAGGCCCATAGTCCACCTTACTTACTGGATTACAATGTCTCCCTAAGCCTCCCAATACACAAACCTTTCAGAGGGTTTTTCTAGTAGGCCCAAGATAAAAGGTTCTAACAGCTTTGTGTATCTCCAAGCATTATGCAGTTTCTGCTTTAGCATGCAGACAGAACTACTGACAAAAGACACATTGATGCATAGAAAAATGTTGGCACTATATGCATCTCTACCAGGCAAAGGGAAGTTGACAAGTTATCCTGAAGAAGGAGGCAGTGTTAGGACAGTAGTGGCTTGGAAACTGAGAGCTAATACTACCAGATCTTAGAAGATGCTTAGTGTAAATGGGTAAAGGCTAGGGGTTGGCATGGTAAAGGCAACCTAAACACTTTGGATACATACAGGAGAGAGATACTTGTGTGGTGACCTCTTGGGATCACCACTAAGTAGCCCTAGTTCCTAAAACTATTTTGAGCAAGAAGTAAGAGACACAAGTTGAAAGTGAGTTATACCATTCTCAAAACAGCATCTCCACAGAGGCTGCTGGAATAGCTACCCTCCTTTCTGATGTAAAAGCAGCTCGCATCATTGCAAGGTGTCTTAATGAAGTTTTGGTTTAGAGTTCAGGAAGCAGGAGAAATTTTCCTGTTCGAGGTTTGGGCCATCCCAGGGACCAGGCCTCAGTTTGGAATCCACAGGTAGTGGGAGACAAATCCTTTCTAGTACATCCCTGTTTAGTTGCGTTGTCTCTAGAAGTGTGAGGTATTTTTATTTTTTTTAATTTTGCTGATTTTATTTATTTATTTATCTATGTATTTATTTATTTGTGAGATCCCAGGTTCTAGGCCTAGAAAATGATTATGGGAAGGTTCTTTCTGGAGTGGCCAGGATAAGTAAGACTCTGCCCACTCCAGGCCACAATCCGAGGTTGGTAGCCAGTGGTGACCTGCTGCAAGAAAATTCCAGGTTTTTTTTTACTTTTCAGTGAAGAAATTGTGGTAAGGATTTGGGAGTGAGATTTTCCTGCCACCCTTTCTGCCCTGATGGGCAAAACCAGAAAAGTGGCTTGGTTCTTTGCAGCTTAGACGTTTCCTCCAAAAGATCCTGTGTGTCAAGTGGAGAGAGAGTGCTATATGAGTAAGAACGATTTGTTATACTTGGAGAGCCCCATCTGGAGTCTTCACCCTGGGGAGAAGAAGTACAAATGGGAATTTGTGCAGAGACTACAATATTACTATGCCTTATTAGTGAATGCATCCCATTAGAAACAATGGGAGTGGCAGGAAATAATCATGGTAATGCGGTACCACACTTTAATGAATCAGTCTGAAAGCCTGCACATCATTTATTTATTTATTTATTTGTATTCTACAAATCACTAAGATTCTAAGCAAATTTCAACTTATATACATAATACTCATAAACAATATAACATACACCAAATAAAACATATAAAACATTACTGCATTAGATGTTTTACATCTTCAAATACAATCAATCAACATAGACTTGACTAAATAGAAATTACTACATAATGATTTAGAAACATGACTGTAAAAAAAGGCCATATGACCTATCTTGCCAGCCCATCCACATAACTGCTCAGCTCTTTAATCCCTACCACTGTCTTAAATCCTTTCTTCTTGTCCTATGATTTCTTGAATTGGATACTGACATTGTGTCCACTACCTCCACTGGGAGGCCATTCCATACATTTGTCACCCTTTCTATAAAGAAATATTTTGTTAGATTACTCCTAAGTCTATCCACTTTTACCCTCATACCATGGCCCCTCCTCATTCCAGAACCTCCTTACTGCTGAAAGGCCCACTTCCTATGCACTGTAACCTTGGAGGTATTTAAATGTATCATCTCTACTTTCCTTCTCCAGGATATAAATATAAAGCTGTCCTCTGTGCAAATGTGTGGCTGAGTTACAGGTTTTTTAACCTAAAGACAATTTGTGAATATATTTTATTTCTGGTATATTTCGTATGTGATTATGAATGTGATTTTGCAATCCTGTACTGCAGGGGCATAGGGTGACTGCTGAAATTGATAGTGCACCAGAACATTTGCTGCTGCTATGTGCCCTAGAACACAAACCACACTCCTACCTACATTACCATGTAAGCACTACTTTCTTTGATGCAAAAAGCCTATCAATTTTATGCTCACAGCAACCTAATCCTTAGAGGGAACATTAGCTAATCCCTTAAAATAATCACCTAATCTACTAACAGCAGATACAATAAAATATGTGAAAGAAAAAATATTTTCTGCAAGAACAATCAAAGCCACTTTCTGCAGGCAAATTAAATTAATAAAGAGCAGACTTCTGTTTAAAATAGATATGAGGAAGAGATAACCATAATGCTGTAAAAGCCAGTAATAAGTACCATCATTTTCACAGCAAAATTAGTTACACAAGAACTGGACCTTTAAAATGCAGACAAACCCTCTGCAAATTCAGAAAAGAAACATGCCAAGAAAAACTGTACTGGAAACCACAATCCCAACTGTATTATGCAGTACAACAATAGAAAAACAAACATCATTCTCAAAACATCAAGCAATAAAATCAAGAGGTATAAACATCATTCATAATATTAAAATCATGCTAATAAAAATAATAAATGTCAAAACAGGAGGCCGAACATCAAATAAGTAAAAAAAAAAAAAGTGTTCTAATATTTCTCAAACACCAATAGAAAATTTCAAAACATCTGATGAATAAAACATTCAATAATTAAAAAATGTTCTAATATTTCCCAGAAGAAAATATATTTCAAAACAATAAAAACATCAAATTATACCCACTAATTAAAACTAATAAGGATTAAAACATCTCCTGTTCTCCGTACCTGGGATCTTTTGATTTCCAGTCACCCTGAGATTATCATGGATTATCTTCTATCTCTCTCTCTCTTACACCACACACACATACACATACTAACATACTCATTCTTTCACATACTCCTTCTCTCTTATACAAGCTTCAATGGTGGGGGCAAAAAGGGGAATTGGATTTAGACAACAGCCAACACTGGGCCCTGATTTTTACGATATAAGATACTGATATTGCAGATACAGTGGATCCTTGACTTACGAACTCAATTCTTTCCAGAGGGCTGGTTGTAACTCAAGTTGGTTGTAAGTCAAGACAATTTTTTCCATAAGAAATAATGGAAATACCCATAATGCATTCCGACCTCCCAAAGCACCCCTTACCTAACATTTTCAGAATAAAAAAGGGTTGTATAATGTGCATAATTACCAGAAACACCTATAATTTTCCTAGTATACTCACTAAAAAGTTATAAAATGTGCCTAGCCTACCAGAAACAACAATTTCATAATGTACTCACCATTCAAGATGACATCTTTGGCTTGCAGGAAGGGAAGATGGGGAGGATTCCCCCCTCCCCACCCCCTCAGAGCACATCTTTTGCCCCCAAACACTCATTTCCCCTTCCCAGCATACTCATTCCTCCCCTCCTGATACCTTGCTGTAGCCAGCTGAGTGATACACTCCCTTTCTGCTGCTGCACAGAAGCTTCCTTGGTCACCAGTGAGGCTGTTGCTTGCTGCAATGCCATGCTGGGTCTGCCTATGTGCTCCTGTGAACATTTGCAGCTCTGGGTGCACCTGAGATGGACAGGCCTCATTGGCAGCAGCAGCAGCCAATCACTGCAACAGCAGAGCAGAAGTCTCACCCACAGGAAAAAACGCCCAATTAGAAGCAACCGCACGCACGAGTGGATACACATGGCCTTGGCTGGCATTCAGGTTGTAACTCAAGACTTTGATTGTAACTCAAAACTAAAATTTTGGTTGAAACCCAAGTTGTTCATATGTTAAACCGGTTGTAACTTGAGGGTCCACTGTATTAGGGAAAAAGCACATATGTCACAGGGGCTACCGGTGCCATTGGTCAGCCCCTGTCACATGGCAGGAGCACAAAATGGTGCCGGCCATCCATTGCTCCTACCATGTGACAGGGGCTGACCAATGGCACCGGTAGCCCCTATGACATAGTAGGTCAAAGGCTATTGGCAACATTTTGATGCGAGGCAGGCCCAAAAGCCCGACGGCACGGAAGGAGAAATCGTTCGCGGGACCCCGCTGGACCACCAGGGATGTTAGTAAGTCTTGGGGAGGGATCGGGATGGGGGGGGGTTGTATTTAATGTGTTATAGTAAATTTTAATGCTTGGGGTAGGTTTTTTTGAGCTTCGTTTTCCTGCGTCGTTTTTTGGGCCCGTTTCGTTTTTCCCCATTTAGTTTTTGTTCGTTTTTCCAAAAAACTAACTGAGAAAAAGCAAACTTTACCCCAAAGCGTCCGACTCAAAAAATGACCCGGTAGAAAAAAATGAAGATCATCTCTACTGCTCACCCCATAAAAATGTTACTAGCAGTAATTTTGTTATGGGTTTAACAGTTGCTTGGTTTTGATTGTAAATATAACTATCCTTAATATAAAGCTTAGGGTAACCTACACTGAGCAGCAGTTACTACCATAAGAAACTTGCTGGGCAGACTGGATGGACCATTTGGTCCTTTTCTGCCATTGTTACTATGTTATTATGTTACAGTGCTTTCACACACACACACTTCCTCTCACTCACACACATAGGATCTCTCTCCCTCACACATACACATAGGATCTCACAGTACATAATACACACACACTCAGCCTCACACATTGACATGCATGCATACAGGATGACATGCATACAGGCTCTTGTATAGACGTACACACATGCACTGGCTCTCGTATGCATATACACACTCACAGGCTCTCACATACACAGGCACACAAACCTTCACACAGACATACACACATACATGCATAAAAGATCTCACACAGACACAGGTTCACGCACAGACACACAAACACACATGGCCTCCTCTTTTGCTTTGGGCCGTGGTGGAATGAACTCCACCACGGCTCTGATGGCTTCCTCCTTACTTCATGCCATGGTGGGATGGGTTCCATAATGTCCCCGCCGGCCTTTTCCTCAGTTTGGGTTGTGGTGGGCTGGTCTCCACCATTGCCCCTCTGGCCACCTTCTCACTTTGAGCCATGGTGGGATAGGTTCCACCATGGGTCAAGCGGCCTCCTTCTCATTTTGAACCATGGTAGGATGGGCTCCCTCACTGGGCTCCTGCACTGGGTGGGAGGGGTTTTACTGTGTGTACCCATGGGAAAAGCTGTGTGCAGACATGCACGCATGCAACTTTGAGGAATCAGAAGTGATGCCTCTCCCCCCTACAACACTTATCATTTTGTAGGGGGGAGAGGCAGAGAAGTTGTGATTGTTTTCCAAGTTGGTAGTGTCTGGTACATCCCATTTTATAGTTGGAGGTGCCTGTGCACCACTGTGCACTATGGACACTATGCCCATGCTGCACTGGACATTTTTTGGAAGCTACTGAATATAAGAACTGGTATAATTTTTGTCTTATTTAACGTTTCTCCCATATACTTTACAATGAAGATCACTGGCCATTTTAGTAGCCACCATCTGGCTCAACTCTATTATGTTTATATTGTCTTGAAGATGTGCTCTTCAGAACTGAATAGAATATTCCAAATGAGATCTCACAGGGACTTAGATGGGGCAAAATCACCTTTTTTGTTCTGCTGACCATTCATCTCCCCATGCACCCAAACATATTTTGCTGTCACTTTAATGCTTGTTTGGCCCCCTTGAGATCATAGGATACAATGTCTCCCAGACCCCTCTCTTGTTTCTTACATAATTTTACTCCCTAGACCAGTGGTTCTCAACCTTTTTCCCATTGTGAACATCTGACAGATGATGCTCATGTATGTGACACATTGCACACTACATTTAGCAGCTGTACTGAAAGAAAAAACCTAGATATTTTGTTAAAAATGATATAAAAGAAAGATAAGATATTCTTTATGTATCCCCCTTGATGGAGTACATAAAATTAAGGTAGGAAAATCCCCATTGATTAAGGATCATCCTTCCAAATTTGTTTGATAGGTTCTAAAGTTTGGTCACGCAGATACAACTGGACCTTAATGGTAATAGTAGGAGTAGTGAATTACTATTCTCTTCTTTAACTGACTGGACAGCTTCCCTTCATGAACTCTGAGCTGATATCTCACACTTTATTTTCTGAATGAACTAGCCAGCAATATTTACATGAGTGTGAAGCAAGTTGCAATGCTATTCACTGAATGCATTAGAAATTAATGGGCTTCCAACAAGTCATAATCACACATAACATAACTTACTTCTAGGAACATATTAGTTCATTCCTTCCATCTTATCTCTTTTGTCACATAACTGCTTTTACCATGTACCCACCTGAAGAGTTAATCTGAACTCAAGAATTGCTGATATCATACCTCAGTCTCAACTCTTTTTAAGGAATGGTGTTCACTCAGCAGCATACCATTTCAATATTCACATCCAATGGGGACCAAACGCAACTTTCTATTTACATCATCTTCTCACAGTCCTACAGTCTTTGAATTTTCCTTTGGCTTCCATACCACCACCCTCTTAGTGCAGATTCCCCAGACTACTATACTCCAGGAATACGTATTTCTCCAGCATCATTCCCTCATGGGAAATCTGGTCTTTTTTACATTTTACCTCTTCCATCTCCTGGTTAGTTCCTCAAGAGGAGGAAAAAAACAACTCCTTCATAGCTTTGGGCTTTCCCTCTTTGGGAAGACCCCTTACAGGATCCCACTCCCAATGAAAGGGTGTCTCGGCCTATCAGCTGTTCAATTCTCTGGAGGTCCCTGCTACCAAACCTACTCTGCATTTGATATCTATATTTAAATTAATTCATGAAATGCAGATGTTCCTCACCCCTACCTCTGGGATACTCTGTTGCAGAGTTATTACCCTGTAAAGTAAAATCATTTTTTGGACCTCTCATCTTGTCTGATTTTTGGTTCCCATATAATGGATGGCATTTGAGGGACAGTTGGAGAAACCTTCTAATCAACTAGACCAGGTAAGGTTGCAAGGGTTCACATAAATGACACAAAAAGAACATTTTCAAAAAGACATATTCTCTACTTCAGACTTCCAATCTATTACTGAGCTTGTAAGAGCCCATATTGTTTTATTCTTCCTCCGAAGCTAATATCAAGAGTAGAGGCTGCACTTAATATTGGTTGCTTGGTATTGTATATATTGGGTTATGAAATCATCCTTTGGGTTCACTACCAGTAAGGCCCTAGTTAACTCCCTGAGCTAGGACAGACAAGTTAGTAAATTAGAGGAGGTACCATGTGGTACATCCCCTCCATTTGAGGGTGTTAGGATGACCATCCCCATGTCAGATAATAAAAGCAGTTCTCTCCCTGAGAGCATGGGGGCAGTGCAGTTTGATTTTTGGAGTTAGAGGAAGTGCAGGAGCTGTTTCCTAGTTTGGATTTTGGGTCTCCAGTACTCCAGTCTGGTGACCCTGGGGGAAGGGGCAGGATAGGGAAGACCTGCCCCTTTTTTGTACCTTCCTCAATGTCAAAGGAATTGTGGTAACCTGCTGCAAGTTACTTCTGGTGTTTTAAAATCAATTTTGGAAAAGATGCTTTTTGGTTAGAAGACCTGGAGGAAGGTGTTTCTGTTCCCTTCCTTCCTTGAAGGAGAGCTGGGGTGCTCCTGTTTGGATCCTCTTCTCATCGAGGGATACAGAGAGTTAGAAATGCAGGAGAAATGTGTGAGGAAGACTAAATCTCACATATTCTGAAAAATCCATCACCAGGGTGAAGAAGTATTTTGGGACTCTTTCTGAAGACTGATTTTACCATTTTCTTGACAGTTTTGGAGAGGATTTTTTTCTGCCCAAATAAGAATACCCCAGCCCACTTGGAGTGCCCCCTAGTATTTCTATTATCCATAAGAATAAATAACTGATTCACATTAACCCGTTCTAGACCTCTCATGATTTTAAACACCTCTATCATATCCCCCTCAGCAGTCTCATCTCCAAGCTGAAAAGTCCTAACCTCTTCAGTCTTACCTCATAGGGGAGCTGTTCCATTCCCTTCATCATTTTGGTCACTCTTCTCTGTACCTTCTCCATTGCAACTATATCTTTTTTGAGAAGCGGCGACCAGAATTGTACACAGTATTCAAGGTATGGTCTCACCATGGAGCGATACAGAGGCATTATGACATTTTCTGTTTTATTCACCATTCCCTTTCTAATAATTCCCAACATTCTGTTTGCTTTTTTGACTGCCGCAGCACACTGAACCGATGATTTCAATGTGTTATCCACTATGACATCTAGATCTCTTTCTTGGGTGGTAGCTCCTAATATGGAACCTGACATTGTGTAACTATTAGGGATGTGCATTGTTTTTATGATGAATTAAAATATCGTACGATATTTCATAATTCGTCATATATCGGGGGTCCCAGAAAATGATAGGAAAACCACATGAAATTTTGTGTGGTTTTCTTATCATTTTTTTTGGGGGGAAGGGCACACAGAAAAAAAAAACCCAACCCACCCCAACCCTTCAGATATAATTATTAACAATCCCCCACCCTCCCAACCCCCCCCAAAAAAATGTGCCTAAAGTCCCTGGTGGTCCAACGGGGGTCCCAGGAGTGATGTCCCCCTGTCTGGTCATTGGCTGCCATAAATCAAAATGGTGCCGATGGCCTTTTGCCCTTACCATGTTACAGGGGCTATCGGTGCCATTGGCCAGCCCCGTCACATGGTAGGAGCAATGGATGACCCGTGCCATTTTTTAAGATATTTCTTCTATTTGGTTTCTACTATTCTTTGATCTCTTTACGATGGCACATCCAAAGTGGGACAAGATCTATAGCTTTACACATGAACAATTGAGTGATGCATTACAGAGCATTATCCCTGTTCTCGGATGAAGTCCAAGGGCTTTCTCCCACAAGTTGGTCTGAATTAGTTATCCTGCAAAAACATTTGATCCATACGAAGCTACACAGCGCAACAATAGTAGAATATTTGAAACATCAGCGCATTCCGCGTGGTCTCCGAATGGTTAAAGAACCTAAAATTTATACGGAGTGTCCAGAATTCTTGGAGACATGGTTATTCATCCTTAAGAAATGCTCTATGGATTTAATGCTACTAATAGTTAGTCAAGCCCGCACGGTAGCATCTGAACTCCAAGAACAAATGCAAACCATGTTAGATTCCCTAAAAAAAGATGTGGCTTTGGACACATTTGATACCAGCTTACAAGAGTTCAAACACAATATGGAAAAAGTCAAGGCAGAAGTTAAAACCACCAAGGTCAACAAATTTCGCAGAGATGAAGGAGATTATAAAAAAAAGGCCCCATTTACCACTGGCTCAACCAGGATCAAAAACCAAAACAGGTTACATTTAATTTTTCAGATAGCTCATCATGCAGTGATGATGAACGTCCATGGGGGACTACTCACATCCGGCACCATACAAGGGACAGAGTACGAAAGGCAGAAGATGAGGCAACAGGAATTATCAAAACACAGAATGGAATCATCCAAGAATGAGGTCACAATATACGGCCAACAACTACCCCACACAAGGAGGACAGAAAGATTGGACTTAGATTTGTCAGTTATCAATACATCAGAATGTCCCTTGACGGACTTAGAATATAAAGTCCTGAATAAGGGGTTTAATTACATCCCATCACAAAAACATGACCCATTTCAGTTTAGGTGTGATTTTCATAAATTTATAAGACAGTTGCAACGAAAAATATATTTATCATGGATCCCCTTTGAATCTACACCTATGATTGAGCCACTGATCAAATTAATACATTTCAGGAGCTAGTATTGCGAGATGTTGAGAAATTAGAAAAGCAAAAATACACATGTATTACAACATGACACATGAGGAATCACAAGCTGTACACCATTTACAGCACAGAGAGGATATTGTCTTTAAATCTGCCGACAAGGGAGCCACAGTTGTGGTCATGAGCAAGATCTCATATTTACAAGAAGTTTATTGCCAACTCGCCAATGAAACCTTCTATCAACAACTAGGAGAGGACCCTACAAATAGCATCCTAACGGAGGTCAAGGAAGTAGTAGAAAGAGGATTTGAACTTGGTTACCTTACCAGTTCCGAATGAAAGTTTTTGATCAATGATAATCCTAGAATACCAATCTTATATATAGTACCAAAAATCCATAAGACCTTGACAAACCCTCCAGGGAGACCTATAGTTTCAGCGAACGAATCTGTTTTGGAACCAATTTCCATCTTTTTAGATGAAATCCTCCAACCATACATACCCAAAGCAGTTTCCTACTTAAAGACAGCTCGAGCATGTTACAATTTCTCAACACAGTTCAATTGTCTCAAGAATGTTTCCTAGTCACCTTGGGCATTGAGTCACTTTATACAGTTATACCACAAGATCAGGCACTGCTGGCAGTCACCAAAGTCTTAGAAACACATTTGCATACAGTGCTCCCTCCATGTGACAGGGGCCGTCAGTGGCACAGATACCCTGTCACATGGTAAGGGCAAAGGCCATCGGTGCCATTTTTATTAGTGGCAGCCGACGGCCCGAGAGCGGAAGATCGCTCCCGGGACCCCCACTGGACCACCACTATTATGTTTGAAGATAAATTCTATTTACAGACTCGGGGCACAGCGATGGGTGCTGCGATAGCCCCTGACATGGCAAACATTTTTGTTACCATGTTTGAAGTGCTACGTATTCAAGGATGCAAGTGGACCCCTCAATTAAAGTGTTGGAAAAGATATATTGACGACATTTTTGTCATTTGGGAGGGTCCCTTATCTACTTTGCATGAATTCCACGTCTGGCTAAATAACCTGGACTCTTGTCTTAAATTTAATATGAATTATCACCAGCATCAAGTTGCATACTTGGACATATTGATTACCAAAAAGGGTCAAAGTATCATCAAAAGTATATTTCGTAAACCTAATGATCGGAATAATTTATTACGTTTTGACAGTTTCCATCCTGCCAGCTTCAAAACCAACTTACCAGTTGGTCAATTTCTCCATTTAAGAAGGCTGTGTACTGATCATAATGAATTTAAAAACCAAGCCAAACACATGGCTAATTGTTTTCTACAATGCGGATACCCGGTGCATTGTGTCAAGATGGCTTATTGAAGAGCGCTATATTCTAACAGAGATTATTTATTTCTGCAAAAACCATCAGGGCAGGATTCAAACCCACAGACTTTTGGGCTGAAGCACACATTGTTATCAGCCTCTATTAGCAGCGCCATCAGAAAGCAGTGGGGGACTGTTTAACAGATCCACCCTTTATTCAATCAGCCATTGAGGATTTCATACTCCAGGGGTAGAAATATTAAAGATTATGTCGTCCGCACAAGTTGTTTCAACCCTCCTGAAAATTTGGAGTCCTTCAAATCATGCACCAGATGCAAGGTCTACCCACTCAAATCCACACAAACTGATATCAGTACAGCAACAGGCAGAGTGATAGCCTTACCTGAGTTCTCCTGTCATTCTACATTCATGATTAATGCCATTTTTTGCCCATGCCCATTAACATACATGGGCATGACAAAACACCAAATAAGAATTCGGCTAACAGAGCACAAGTGCTGCCTAAACTTGGGCAGACTTGAGGAACCTTTGGTAGCTCATTTTAAAGATTGTAATCACGAATTTAAAGACATCAAGTGGACAGTGTTAGAGATTGTTAACCCACACTGGAGAGGGGGAGATTATGTGAAGAGGCTCAGACAGTGTGAGCAAAAATGGATTTTTCAATTGCAATCAGTTACTCCAGGTGGACTTAACAAAGAAATTGAGTTGTTTCACTTCATCTGATTTCCGCTCAAATCAGGGGTAAATCTGGTATCAGGTGACATCAGTGAATTCAGCCCATAAAATCAGACTCACTCTCAGCCAGTTCCCTGCTTACATGCTGAGACAGAAAATGGCGATGGGTCTGGTAAGTGTATTAGAGCGGCGTCTTCCTATCTGTGTGAGATGTATATATCGCAAAATAATTCACAAATAATGCTACAATGGTCATCTAACCAAAAGCATTTTGATTTTTAGAAGGCATGAGGGACCTCTACAAATTTATTATAAATCAAGTTGCCCACAGCAGCACCCCGTGAAGTGACCAGAGGAGCGCTGGGCAAAGTGAGTCAGCCTGAACACGTCCCTGAAGCAGCGGCTCGTGAAATGCGTGCATCAGACCTCTGACTCCGACAATAATAAAGGGAAGTACCATCTCTTGAGTTTTAAGTAAAAATTTAAAAATTAAAAAAAATTGTGTTTCAAATACTGGACTACATGGACATATGATTAAAGAGGACCCATAAAGGTGCAAAATACAAGTGTAAACTTGCAGCACCGTGTGTGTTATGATGGTCCCTAATTCATCACTAATGTGTTTATATCAAGCTTAAGAAGGAAAAAAGATTTACAGCATTTACAAAAACAAAAAAGTGTGATACAACATTTCTTGCTGAGGTTTATTCAAATCGTTGTTTTGTATATAAAGAGATATTTCTTCTATTTGGCAATTGAAGTCTCCCATTATTACTGCACTACCAATTTGGTTAGCTTCCCTAATTTCTCTTATCATTTCAGTGTCCATCTCACAATCTTGACCAGGTGGACGGTAGTATACTCCTATCACTATAGTCTTCCCCAACATACAAGGGATTTCTACCCTTAAAGATTCGAATGTGCATTTAGTCTCATGCAAGATGTTTATCCTGTTGACTCTATGCTATCCCGGACATAAAGCACCACACCGCCTCCCGGGTGCTTCTCTCTGTCATTGTGATATAATTTGTACCCCGGTATAGCACTGTCCCATTGGTTGTCCTCTCTCTGAGATGCCAATTAAGTCTATGTCATCATTCACTGCTATACTAATCACTGATGTTTGAGCCAGTATAAAACTTTCGGATTTAAGAGACAATTGGTTCCCAAAAAAACATTGTTTTAAGTTAAAATGTAAGCTAAAACCAATTGTCCCATAAGAACAATGTTATAAATTGGGGATTGGTTCCAGTACCAGGGCCCATTATCCTATTTACACCAAAATAACCTATCATTTTGTATTATACAGTAGTTTAAAAAACAGACATTTTAAAATATTACATTTTTTGTCTTAAAAGGAAAGTACCAAGTAATTTCTACAAGATACTGCATTTACATTGTTTAGAAGAAGTCACAGAAACGTAAAAAATTGCCATGCTGGGTCAGCCCAAAGCCCATCAAGCCCAGCATCCGGTCTCCAGAAGTGGCCAGTCCAGGTTGCAAGTACCTGGCAGATCCTATAAAGTAGATAAATCCATGGTATTCTTCCTACTAACATCACCTCACCAGGCCTCATTGTTATCAGCACATCAATGTGTACCTGTTGGGAGATTCTTGGGTATCTTGAAGGCAAAACAAATGTTGTGAGATGAAAATGTAAAAACACTGTAAGGCTTAATGGTAACTCACAATAACCTAAGTTGAGGATTTCCTGTACTCCTATGTTTGCTTTTTTTACCTTGTAGTTTTTTCCTACTGCTTTGTACTTCCAATTTAATCTGAACCAGTATTGGAATGAGTTGAAATTTGTTTCCTATTTTAATATCCCTCCACCCCTGATATATTTAATCTATTCCTTGTAGTAACAGTTCTGGGCCAGAGACCATGCACAGGTCTCCATTCAGACCACTCAATCATAGCTCCTGATCCAGCCACTGGGAGTCTCCCTTAACAATGACCATGATTCCCTCTGCAGCATCCCCAGTCCCAGTTGACCCAGGGAGTGAAATGTCTGACTTTGGAATTGAACCAGGGACCCCATTGGTTGCTTTTACTCTTGAAAACATGAACATAATGGAAGGGATTTGGGCAGTGAACTAAAAAAAGATTTCACAAATGATATATTTGTAAGTGTACCAAGTGATGAATAATTAATAAAATTACACTTCCTACTTATATTTCTAGAGAACTACAATGCAAACAAATTTTAAAACTGAAAATTGAAAAGTCACATAGCTGTGATAATTCTATTTTTGCCCATTAATGTCCACAACCATGAGCCTACTCAGGCAATTAGGGTGATGGATTTCAGTCTTAGCATTTTAACTATGCCCTTTGCAGTTTAGAGTTATATTTTTAGACAAACAAAAAAATCTGCCTGCAATAGTCTTATTTGAATTTGGGTTGGAGCTATTCAAAATATTCCTCTATGGACTAAAATTTAGCTTTTTGGGGAGAGGGGGGAGGTGCACAAAGTGAAGTAATTTAGTAATCTCTATGCAACAGATTAATACAATCACAAAACAAAGGAGGATGAAACCAAGCAAACCATATTAGGTGTTCTGTTTGTTCAGTGCATTCAATAGACCATTTTAATTACATTAATTACCAGGATAGATGAAATCCATTTCACTCTAATGCAAACAGTTATTTTTCTTTACTGAAGGGACAAAGTTTCCCGTGAAAATAACAAGAAAGAATTCCCCAGTGAAGCAACAATATTTGCCCAGTCAGACTATTTTCCTCAGGCATTGGATTCATACAGTAATGAAAAGAGACTATTTGCATCAAAGAAGCATGAACTGCCTATCTGCTGGCATTAGTTTTAATGTTTATGAATACACCATTTCATCCATTAGAAGTGGATGAATTGAAATCAGTGGGGATGCCCTCCTGAGCTCTGCTTGTGACTGCCCACAACAGCAGCAGCCTACTAAGTTTTAATGAATGAGACAATATTGTAATTTACCATGGCACAAATATATTTTAATTGCCAAGTCTGTGATTGCAAGCCTGTTATTTATGTATTCATCTCATAGTTTCCACTCATACCTGGTTTGGTTTTTTTTAATTCATTTTAGGGAGCAGTTGCTAGCTGAAAACAAATATCCAGGCAGATATTGTCATGTGGGATGCAGTTTCAGAGCATCTGTAGGGCTGATTTCTACAGTTAGTGTCTTAGGACTTCAAGGAGGTGGGCTGTTCTTTATACATCAATAGTTTTTCTATTGCCAGAATCTTCCCTGCTCATAGGTCTTAAACCTCTCACAATAAGGCAAAGGGGTTTTTATCTCTAACATGTAGCTAATTCTTAGTGTCGTGAGTTTAGCACTGGTTCAATAAATAAGTATGGCTCTATGTAGGGATGTACAGAAGGAAAAAATTTGTTTCGATTTAGTTTTCATTTCGCTGGCACCCAAATTCATTGCATTCATTTAATAGGGGGGGGGGGGGGGGAACTGATTCATGGATTAGTTTTATTCGTTTTCTGATTTCCCATTAAAGTCAATGGGGGAAGTATTTGCAGCCTATTTCTGGC
This sequence comes from Rhinatrema bivittatum, assembly GCF_901001135.1. NCBI lineage: Eukaryota > Metazoa > Chordata > Amphibia > Gymnophiona > Rhinatrematidae > Rhinatrema > Rhinatrema bivittatum. The sequence continues at coordinate 175,232,143 of NC_042615.1, forward strand.
TGCAAAATTGGAGTTTTCTTAACAATTCTGATGACATTTCTGGGGAGCAATCATCAGAACGAGAAAAGAGCTCCAAGGTACTCAGGCTGTGGCACCAAAGTGGCATGAATAGCCTAAGGCACTTTAAAGGGGCAAAGGGGTAACAGGAGTGGCAAGAGTGCCTTAACAGAGGTGCCAAGCAGCAGCGAGAGTGTCAAAAACACACCACAGCTTCAAAAGAGAGAACCAATAACAGATGCATGAACCCTCGAAGGCAGCACGACAGGCAAAGTGGCAAGACAAGTGGCATCAACATCCTGCTAGAGATGTGCATTATTTTTGTGTTCGTGTCATTCTTCGTTTTTTGGCCGCCATGGAAAATGTCGTTTTTGTTTGGTTCGGGTCTTTTTTCCCGTGAAAAATCACTTTTTAATTAGTGCGTGCTAACTCCCCGTTAGTGCTCGCTAACAAAAACCGTTAGATTTTGTTAAGTTTTCCTAGTTTTTGTTAGTGCACACTAGCGGGAGTTAGCGCGCACTAACGGGGAGTTAGCTGGCACTGACTCCCGTCAGTGCGCACTAATCGGAAAAACAAATTTTTGCAAAAAAATGGGAAAATCCCGATCTTTTTCGGGCTCCCTGAAACATGCCAAATTGGACAATTTCGTTGAAATTGTCCAATTTGGCAAAAACAAATGCACATCTCTACATCCTACAGCACAATGAAGGGGGAATGTAGCAAGCAGAAAGACTAGCACCAACACACTGAGGAACCATAATAGTGGCAAGAACACCACAAGGAGATGAGTCAGTCATCTGGTGTATGGCAGCAAGGCAGAGTGGCAGAAAGCTGACAGGGGCAAGACAGGCTGGCAGAGCGGAGGTAGTCTGGTCCCTGTGGTTTTGATAAGGGCAAGACAGGCTGGCAGAGCGGAGGTAGTCTGGTCCCTGTGGTTTTGATAGGGGCAAGACAGGCTGGCCCCGGGGAGAGTTCCCTTTCCTTTGTGCAGGAAAGGGCTCCCTAGAATGGGTTCACCCCTAGAGTGGGGTGTTTCCATTGGCATCTAGTGAGCTCTTGCTGGTCTTTTAAAATCTGGTGGAGTTAGCAGATATACAAACGAGAATTTTCAAGCCCGAGGCGAAGGAGGGTGCCATGTAAACAGCGGTTCAAAATGGGTCAGCAGGTACTAAGGGAACTCTCCCCAGCTACACCCGGGGAGAGTTCCCTTTCCTTTCAGCTTGAAAGGGCTCCCCGGAATGGGTTGCCCCCAGAGTGGAGCACAAGCCTTCAAAGCGTGGTAATGTGGAGCAGGGTGCCATGTGAACAGCGGTTCAACATGAATCAACAGGTACTAAGAGATAGGCCGGCTACCCAGGGGAGAGTTCCCTTTCCTTTGAGCAGGAAAGGGCTCCCCAGAATGGGTTGGCCTCTAAAGTGTATAATGGTACAAATTGTTAGGATTTAAGTATGTGCAAACAGATCATGACTTCCTGAGCAAGACGTTGGAAGTTCTCTGCTCTGCCCCGGAAACAAAAAGAAAATTGTTTGTTTTAATTAAGGATCCATGCTGTGAAGGATTAGTATTTTGAATTGCCAGAGACTGAGGGTTCCCTTTCCAAGGAGGGTTCAGCCGTTAGGACTAAAAGAAACGCTGATGTCATCTCCCTCCCAAATGTACAATATCAACCTATGCTGACTTTGTAGTTTACACAGTGCCTCTGTAATCTACGGGAAGACAGAGGAAGAACTAGAGTGCAACTACCAATAGTTTTCTATAGTACTAGAAACATTACTGTTGGCACCTAAGAAAGATTTTGGGAACATTGCCCATATTATGAAGGTCATGAAAACTATTGAGCATATGAAATATGCAAGCTCCAAACATCTGAAGTCAGCTTTTTATGTTCTTACATTCCAAATGTGGACGGACAGGCACAGCATTAGAGGTCAAGCCCTTTTAGGGACATAAGGTCTAGACAGTGGATGGACAGGCACAGCGTTTGAGATCAGGCCCTTGTAGGGACATATGGCCTGGATGGACAGGCATAGCATTTGAGGATAGAGGTCAAGCCCTTTTAGGGACATAAGGTCTAGACAGTGGATGGACAGGCACAGCGTTTGAGATCAGGCCCTTGTAGGGACATATGGCCTGGATGGACAGGCATAGCATTTGAGGATAGAGGTCAAGCCCTTGTAGGGACATAAGGCCTAGACAGACAGGCACAGCATTAGAGGTCAAACCTTTGTAGGGATGTAAGGCCTGGATAGACAGGCACAGCATTAGAGGTCAAGCCCTTTTAGGGTCATAAGGCCTGGACAGTGGATGGACAAGCACAGCATTTGAGGTCAGGCCCTTGTAGGCACATATGGCCTGGACGGACAGGCATAGCATTCCAGGATAGAGGTCAAGCCCTTGTAGGGACATAATGCCTGGATAGAAAGGCACAGCTTTTGAGGATAAAGGTCAAGCCCTTGTAGGGAAATAAGGCTGGGACATACAGGCACAGCATTTGAAGTCAGAGATCAAGCCCTTCTAGGGACATAAGGACTGGATGGACAGGCACAGCATTAGAGGTCAAGTCCTTTTAGGGACATAAGGCCTGGATGAACAGGCACAACATTAGAAGTCAAGCCCTTTTAGGGACATAAGGCCTGGATGAACAGGCCCAGCATTAGAGGTCAAGCCCTTGTAGGGATGTAAGGCCTGCACAGACAGGCACAGTATTAGAGGTCAAGCCCTTGTAGGGATATAAGATCTGGACGGAGAGGCACAGCATTCGAGGATTGAGGTCAAACCCTTGATGGGACATAAGGCCTGGACGGACAGCACAGGATTAGAGGTCAAGCCCTTTTAGGGATGTAAGGCCTAGACAGACAGGCACAGCATTAGAGGAGAAGCCCTTGTAGGGACATAATGCCTGGATGGACAGGCACAACATTAGAGGTCATGCCATTGTAGGGATGTAAGGCCTGGATGGACAGGCATAGCATTAGAGGTCAAGCCCTCATAGAGACATAAAGCAAGGATGAACAGGCACAGCATTAGAGGTCAAGCACTTGTAGGGACATAAGGCCTGGACGGACAGGCACAGCATTAGAGGTCATGCACTTTTAGGGATGTAAGGCCTGGATGGACAGGCACAGCATTAGAGGTCAAGCTCTCATAGAAACGTAAAACCTGGATGACAGGCACAGCCTTAGAGGTCAAGCCCTTTTAGGGACATAAGGCCTGGATGGACAGGCACAGCATTTGAAAATAGAGGTCAAGCTCTTGTAGGAACATAAGGCCTGGATGGACAGGCACAGCATTAGAGGTCAAGCCCTTTTAGTGATGTAAGGCCTGGACGGACAGGCACAGTGTTACGAATGGGCACAGGTCATGAGTTGTGAACACCACTAACAGGGGTGTCTCAGGGTGGAGAGAGGCAGGGCTGCAGAAGAGTCTAGATGCTGGCTGGTGCAGGCAGGAATGAGTGAACCCTATGGGCAAGTGGGAAGGTGGAATAGGCAGATGGGGTTTAACACTGGCTGGAGATATCTGATACCAGATGCATGGAGGTAAGGGTGAACTCGAATACTGGAACAGCATGGAGGTATGTGTGAAAGTGAATGCAGGTAAAGGTGTACAGAAAACTGGAACCGGGTGCTGGTAAGGTTGAATTCAGGAAGCGTGCAGGTAAGAGTGATAATGGCTGGAGGTATAAGTGACTGAACTGGGGAAACAAGACTGACAGAGAACTAGACAGACAAACCAGGACAGCACTAACATTGAACATGAAACACATAAGCCCGAAGGCAGCAGAACAAGGCAAAAGGCCCGAAGGCCACACACGCACAGCAAGGCAAGGCAGAAGGCCCTAGGGCCACACACACACAGCAAGGGAAGACAGAAGGCCCAAAGGCCATACACACACAGCAAGGCAAGGCAGACAGCCCTAAGGCCACACACAGCAGGCTGAAGGCCCATAGGCCACACACAGCAGGCAGAGGGCCCGTAGGCCACACACAGCAGGCTGAAGGCCCGTAGGCCACACACACAGCAGGCAGAGGGCCCATAGGCCACACACAGCAGGCAGAAGACCCAAAGGCCACACACGGAAGGCAGAAGAGGCTAGAGCAGGGAGCCCAGACAAGCTCAATGCCGAAGCATCGATGGAAATGCTAAGTAGGGTTATAAAGGGAAGTCTGGAATATAGAGAAGATAAGGAGAACCAGCCAGAAGAGCATGCTCGCGGGGGACCTCTTGTGGTGAGGCAGCTGCATAGCAGCCATGGTCATAACACTACCCCACCTTCAAGGCCTCCTCCTCCTCCTAGATCCCAAGCCTGCAGGGAACACTGCGTAATGGCAAATCCAAAGTCCTTCTCAGTTGGTGTGACAAATATAAACCCTACCTGGGATGGCAGAGCAATGCTAAGTCCGTTCAGGAGCGGGTGGGCAGGGTGAAACCCCCCCGGCGTGAAAATACAGTCTCAGACCCCTCCTTTGGCAGTATGGCAGGGTCAGACCCCTCCGGGGACAGTGCAACCAGGCCAGACCCTTCCTGTGGCAGCTGTGCAGGCTCAAACCCCTCCCAAGGCAGCACGGCAGAGTCCAACCCCTCTTGGTGAAGGAGGGCAGGGTCAAGCTTCTCCTGGGGCAGTAAAACAGTCTCAAGCCCCTCCTGGGGCACAGCGGTAAGTCCAAACCTCTCCTGGGGTGGCACGGCAGGTTCCAACCCCTCCTGGGGTGGTACGGCAGGCTCAAGCTCCTTCAGGGGCACAGCGTTAGGTCCAAACCCCTCCTGGGGTGGCATGGCAAGCTCCAACCCCTCCTGGGGTGGCACGGCGGGCTCAAGCCCCTCCTGGGGTGGCACGGTGGGCTCCAGCCCCTCCTGGGGTAGCATGGTGGGCTCCAGCCCCTCCTGGGGCAAGGCAGACTCAAACCCCTCCCGGGGTGGCACGGCAGGCACCAACCCCTCCCGGGGCGGCACAGTGGGCTCAAGCTCCTCATGGAGCACAGCGGTAAGTCCAAGCCCCTCCTGGGGTGGCAGATAAGGCTCCAGCCCCTCCGGGGGCGGCAGGGCAGGCTCCAGCCCCTCCGGGGTTGGCAGGGCAGGCTCAGGCCCCTCCTGAGGCACAGCAGTAAGTCCAAACCCCTCCCGGGGTGGCACGGCAGGCTCCAACCCCTCCCGGGGCAGCACGGCAGGCTCCAACCCCTCCCTGGGCGGCACGGCAGGCTCAAGCTCCTCCTGGAGCACAGCGGTAAGTCCAAGCCCCTCCTGGGGTGGCAGGGCAGGCTCCAGCCCCTCCGAGGGTGGCAGGACAGGCTCAAGGCCCTTCTGGGGCAGCAGGGCAGGCTCAGGCCCCTCCTGAGGCACAGCGGTAAGTCCAAGCCCCTCCTGGAGCACAGCGGTAAGTCCAAGCCCCTCCTGGGGTGGCAGAGCAGGCTCCAGCCCCTCCGGGGGCGGCAGGGCAGGCTCTAGCCCCTCCTGGGATACTGCAACAGTCTGAGATGTCAGAGTAATGAAGTCAGTTGTGGATTGTTGACCAGTTATGGGAATCATTATTATGCTGGAATGAGAGGAGGATAAAGACTGGGCTGTAGAGGACATGGTAAATGAAGACAGATTCTTAAACCCCAGATCATGGTTTCTTGATTCTGCAGCGGAGACTTGCAGCTTACTGAAGACACAGGCAGCTTTGGGCCGTCTTGGGAAGGTGCTCGTTAGTGGCTGATCAGCAGCTTTGGGAAGCAGAGCCCTGCTAGGGTTAATTTCCCCTCTCTGTTTCAGATGAACTTGTTTTTGAGACCCTACTATGGCAGTCACAGGAGCATTCTTGTCCAGGTGAAATCTTGGGCTTTGTGGGAGATAACATGCTTTTTTATGAAAACTCTTCTTGGTTGAGCCAGAAACAGAACACTGACTAATTGAATTGACAGATGTTTGCTGTGAAGCAGCTTGTTCAGTGGCAGTACAACGGGGGCAAGGTTTGCCTGGAGGTAAGAGAATAGGGAGACAGGAACATTTCCACCAACCTGGTCTGAGAATTTTACAATTTAGACAGTCTTGGTAGACAGACACATTTCTTTTGTGACAATTGCTGCACACCCAGTGCTCCTGGTCCGAGAGCTGACAAGCTAAACAGTTCTGGTAAGTAGGATAATTCAGGGTTTGACAAATGGTACAGGTAAAAAACTGTGGAGACTCACCATCTGGATACAGAGTCCTCTCTTTCTCTCTGAATGTGGATGGCTTCAGCATGCTGTTATGAATGGGCACAGGTCAGGAGTCGTGAACACCACTAACAGGGGTGTCTCAGGGTGGAGAGAGGCAGGGCTGCAGAAGAGTCTAGATGCTGGCTGGTGCAGGCAGGAATGAGTGAACCCTATGGGCAAGTGGGAAGGTGGAATAGGCAGATGGGGTGTAACACTGGCTGGAGATATCTGATACCAGATGCATGGAGGTAAGGGTGAACTCGAATACTGGAACAGCAGGGAGGTATGTGTGAAAGTGAATGCAGGTAAAGGTGTACAGAAAACTGGAACTGGGTGCTGGTAAGGATGAATTCAGGAAGCGTGCAGGTAAGAGTGATAATGGCTGGAGGTATAAGTGACTGAACTGGGGAAACAAGACTGACAGAGAACTAGACAGACAAACCAGGACAGCACTAACACAGAACATGAAACACATAAGCCCGAAGGCAGCAGAACAAGGCAAAAGGCCCTAAGGCCACACACACACTGCAAGGGAAGGCAAAGGCTCGTAGGCTACACGCAGAAGGCCTGTAGGCCACACACAGAAGGCAGAAGGCCCGTAGGCCACACACAGCAGGCTGAAGGCCTGTAGGCAACACACAGCGGACACACACGGAAGGCCACACACGGAAGGCAGAAGAGGCTAGAGCAGGGAGCCCAGATGAGCTCGATGCCAAAGCATTGATGGAAATGCTAAGCAGGGTTATAAAGGGAAGTCTGGAATATAGAGAAGACAAGGAGTACCAGCCAGGAGAGCATGTCCGCGGGGGACCTCTTGTGGTGAGATGGCTGCATAGCAGCCATGGTCGTAACACACAGCTTTCGAGGATAGAGGGCAAGCCCTCGTAGAGATGTAAATCCTGGATGAACAGGCAGGCACAGCATTCAAGGATAGAGGTCAAGCCCTCTATCCTTGGGACACCAGTTTTCTATAGTACTAGAAACATTACTGTTGGCACCTAAGAAAGATTTTGGGAACATGGCCCATATTATGAAGGTTATGAAAACTATTGAGCATATGAACTATGCAAGCTCCAAACATCTGAAGTTAGCTTTTTATGTTCTTACATTCCAAATGTGGAAGGACAGGCACAGCATTCAAGGATAGATGTCAAGCCCTCGTAGGGACGTAAAGCCTGGACAGACAGGCACAGCATTCGAGGACATAAAGCCTGGAAATTAGAGGATAGAAGTCAAGCCCTCGTAGGGACACTAGTTTTCTATAGTACTAGAAACATTACTGTTGGCACCTAAGAAAGATTTCGGGAACATGGCTCATATTATGAAGATCATGAAAACTATTGAGCATATGAACTATGCAAGCTCCAAACATCTGAAGTCAGCTTTTTATGTTCTAACATTCCAAATGTTGCAAAACAGGAAAAGAATATTCTGGAAAGAAGTGATGCACAAATACATGAAACTGAAATTAGAAATACTAGAACTAAACTCAGACAGGCATAGCGTTTGAGGTCAGGCCCTTGTAGGGACATATGGCCTGGACTGTGGACGAACAGGCACAGCGTTTCAGGTCAGGTACATGTGCTGATTTATCTGGAGCATAGGAGCCAGTTGGAGCTGCTGCAAGGCTTTCAATTGCTTTTATTCATCTTGCCATTCACAGGGAAAATTTCAAACCCAAGCAAAGGCAGGTTTATTTTAAAAAACACTAGCATTTCCATCAACTATGGTGCCAGCCTTGAGCGGTGAGGGCTCATGATATCCCCTATCATTGAAAATACACGTTCACTGGGCACACTGGTTGTTAGACATGACAGATATCGCTGAGCCACTTTGGTTAGGTGTGGCCAGACAGTGTACTTGTGTGCCCAATAAGCCAGCAAATTTGTCTGCATGTCCTCTGAGAGATACCGTGTCACTGATAGTTGTGCTGGTGTCTCCTTTGCTTGGGTGGGCTGAGAGTCACTCATGCCAGCTGCTTTCTCTCTAGCCCGTAGCAGAACAGATGATTATGGGCAAAATGCCTTTGGCGTTCTCAAGTGGAGAAGGAGGAGGAGGTACTGAAGAACATAAGAACATAAGAAAATGCCATACTGGGTCAGACCAAGGGTCCATCAAGCCCAGCATCCTGTTTCCAACAGTGGCCAATCCAGGCCATAAGAACCTGGCAAGTACCCAAAAAATAAGACTATTCCATGTTACCATTGCTAATGGCAGTGGCTATTCTCTAAGTGATCTTAATAGCAGGTAATGGACTTCTCCTCCAAGAACTTATCCAATCCTTTTTTAAACACAGCTATACTAACTGCACTAACCACATCCTCTGGCAACAAATTCCAGAGTTTAATTGTGCATTGAGTAAAAAAGAACTTTCTCCGATTAGTTTTAAATGTGCCCCATGCTAACTTCATGGAGTGCCCCCTAGTCTTTCTATTATCCGAAAGAGTAAATAACCGATTCACATCTACCCGTTCTAGACCTCTCATAATTTTAAACATCTCTATCATATCCCCCCTTAGCCGTCTCTTCTCCAAGCTGAAAAGTCCTAACCTCTTTAGTCTTTCCGCATAGGGGAGCTGTTCCATTCCCCTTATCATTTTGATAGCCCTTCTCTGTACCTTCTCTATCGCAATTATATCTTTTTTGAGATGCGGAGACAAGAATTGTACACAGTATTCAAGGTGTGGTCTCACCATGGAGTGATACAGAGGCATTATGACATTTTCCATTTTATTCACCATTCCCTTTCTAATAATTCCCAACATTCTGTTTCCTTTTTTGACTGCCGCAGTACATTGAACAGACAATTTCAACGTGTTATCCACTTTGACGCCTAGATCTCTTTCTTGGGTTGTAGCACCTAATATGGAACTCAACATTGTGTAATTATAGAATGGGTTATTTTTCCCTATATGCATCACCTTGCACTTATCCACATTAAATTTCATCTGCCATTTGGATGCCCAATTTTCCAGTCTCACAAGGTCTTCCTGCAAATTATCACAATCTGCTTGTGATTTAACTACTCTGAACAATTTTGTGTCATCTGCAAATTTGATTATCTCACTCGTCGTATTTCTTTCCAGATAATTTATAAATATATTGAACAGTAAGGGTCCCAATACAGATCCCTGAGGCACTCCACTGTCCACTCCCTTCCACTGAGAAAATTGCCCATTTAATCCTACTCTCTGTTTCCTGTCTTTTAGCCAGTTTGCAATCCACAAAAGCACATCACCACCTATCCCATGACTTTTTACTTTTCTAGAAGCCTCTCATGAGGAACTTTGTCAAACACCTTCTGAAAATCCAAGTATACTATATCTACCGGTTCACCTTTATCCACATGTTTATTAACTCCTTCAAAAAAGTGAAGCAGATTTGTGAGGCAAGACTTGCCCTGGGTAAAGCCATGCTGACTTTGTTCCATTAAACCATGTCTTTCCATATGTTCTGTGATTTTGATGTTTAGAACACTTTCCACTATTTTTCCTGGCACTGAAGTCAGGCTAACCGGTCTGTAGTTTCCCGGATAGCCCCTGGAGCCCTTTTTAAATATTAGGGTTACATTTGCTATCCTACAGTCTTCAGGTACAATGGATGATTTTAATGATAAGTAACAAATTTTTACTAATAGGTCTGAAATTTCATTCTTTAGTTCCTTCAGAACTCTGGGGTGTATACCATCTGGTGCAGGTGATTTACTACTCTTCAGTTTGTCAATCAGGCCTACCACATCTTCTAGGTTCACCATGATTTGATTCAGTCCATCTGAATCATTACCCATGAAAACCTTCTCCATTATGGGAACCTCCCCAACATCCTCTTCAGTAAACACTGAAGCAAAGAAATCATTTAATTTTTCCGTGATGGCCTTATCTTCTCTAAGTGCCCCTTTAACCCCTCGATCATCTAACGGTCCAACTGACTCCCTCACAGGCTTTCTGCTTCGGATATATTTTAAAAAGTTTCTACTGTGAGTTTTTGCCTCTACAGCTAACTTCTTTTCATATTCTCTCTTAGCCTGTCTTATCAAAGTCTTACATTTAACTTGCCAACATTTATGCTTTATCCTATTTTCTTCTGTTGGATCCTTCTTCCAATTTTTGAATGAAGATCTTTTGGCTAAAATAGCATCTTTCACCTCCCCTTTTAATCATGCTGTCTTTCCACCTTTCTTAATGTGTGGTATACATCTGGACTGTGCTTCTAGAATGGTATTTTTAACAATGACCACACCTCTTGGACATTTTTTACTTTTGTAGCTGCTCCTTTCAGTTTTTTTCTTACAATTGTTCTCATTTTATCAAAGTTTCCCTTTTGAAAGGACTTTGCATAGGAATCACCTAAGTTCTAGTTTTTCCTCAGACTCTAACATTCACTGTTCTTTCCTTTCTCTCAGAGAAAAATCCTCTTGATTTTGTCACAGATCCTCCTGATTCAACTTCTTCCACCATCATTAGATTCACAAAGTAAGTCTTGTTTACATTAAAGATTTTTGTCTACCAGGTTGTTTGATTTTGCCTCATTTTTAGACCAGTGTTTGAGAAGCAGAAAAAGGATAGTGGCTTCAATAAGTGCCTTTGGAACAAAAATGTCTTGTCTGTCACGGATCCCCATGATAGATGTGTTCTCCTGTTGTCATCTTGAGTCTGTTTCCTGCTTATCTGCTCGGCTCTAATTATGTGAATTAGTCGTCTCTTCCTGGATGACAGCTGGCTCTGCTCCTTGACACTGACATCACTAAGCATGGGCTTTTCAAGATGGCAAGGATGCCAGAGCTCCAAGGGTGAACTACTTTATCAGCTCTTGCTTTCCTGTTCTGCATTGACTGCTCCTGTTGTCATCTCAAGCCTTTTTTCTGTTCAGCTGCTAGGCTCTGATTCTCAACCCATCCTCTCTCCCTAGTTGACAGTTGGCCTTGCCCTCTGATGCTGATGTCACTTAGCACGGGCATTTCAAGCAAATGAGGATGCTGGAGGTGTGTGCATAAAGAAGCACAACAAAGGAGCTTACCCTTTTGTGCACTTGAGCAGCCCAAAGAACTAGAAGCAGTAAACATTAGGGCTGTGCAATCATTTTTCCTGAATTAGGCAATGTCAACAAAATTGCCAATTTCGGAATGGTTCGGGAGAACCGAAAAACGATTGAAGTTTTTCTGAAATTTCGTAAAAAAATCATTTTTGAGTTAGGGCGCGCTAACTCCCAATAGCGAGCACTAACTCTGCAAGGTTAGAGCGTGCTGACAGAAGTTAGTGTTCACTAACTCCCAGTAGTGCGCACTAACCCAAAAACCGGGGCCCCCGAAAAAAACCACGAACCACGGGAAATTCAAAATTCCCTTGGGGGGCCCCGAAACGAAGCCGACATGACATTTTTATCCAAAGCACATCTCTAGTAAAAACACCTTTCTGAGAGAACTTTAAGATTCTTCTGAGGTGAGAATGTTACCATTGTGATTGTCACTCGGGTTTCTGTGTTATTTAAAATGGACAGTTCATTTAATTATACACTTGTTACAGTGCATGGTCAATACAGCATTGGTATCTTAGGAGCACTAGCTCAAGATCAGATTTAATTCCTTGTGTTACTTGGAGAGTAGTGCTCCCAACTATAATGCGCTGATTTTAGTTTGCATCATTAAGACCTGCTGTATCAGAAAATGCATTCATCTCTCTCATGTTGATTAAAAAAAACAGATATTCTCTCTATGATTGAATCTTGTTTGCTTGAAGGGGTAGCTCAAGACAATCTACTGCCTGAGGTAAAGGATGAAATGGAGCAACCCCCCTCCCCCCCCCCCCCCACACACACACACACACCACCCCATGGCCCAGTACAGGTGAAATCACCGAGGGACAGAGCAGGTGGCAGGCAATGGAGGGTGAAGTGACTTGACCAAGGTCAAAAGGAATGGCAATAGGATTTGAACCCTGGCTTCTCTTGCTTGCAGCCCCCTGCTAAAACCACTCAGTGTTTGGGCCTGTGGCCATCCCACCTCCTGGATCTAGAAATAGGACTCCTCCATTCTCTATTGCCTGCCTCCCACCCTTTTCCAGGATCTGCCCCCTGGGGGTGTGAGAGGTTGGTAAATGATGAAAGTCTGTGTATATGATACTCTATCTTAGGGTTGACACAAGGGTATTAGATGCCTTAGATAAACCTTACAGCCTTTCATCCCTCCCCATCCCACATAATTAAAACATCTGCATTTTTTTCCATTTTAAAATGTATTAACTTCTCCAACTTAAAAAGGGAGATTGCATATGGAAAATAGACATTCAAAGTACAATATTCTGAAATAAAAATATCACTTATAACATATATATTATATAGGCATAAACTGCAAAAAAACAAACAAACCACACTTTCAATCATAATAGTTTAATAGGCTTAATAAAATACCTTTCTCATAGTAATCAAGGCAGTTTACTGGATCCCATATGGTATTAGGCCTATGGTAAAGTGCACTGGATGTGGACATAGCCCACAGAAAGCCAGGAATAAACAGAATTATAATTACAATATAGTAAGCCTTCCATTTCATAATTGCCAGAGTTCAACCTATGAAAAAGCCATACTGCATCAGGTCCTAAACACCAATAAACCTCCTATTAGGAAAACAGATTAAAGCTAGGCTGTAGTAAATCCCTACACAGAAACTACATGCTAGCAGAATACCTAAAGCCTCAGTCACACAAGCAGAATAAAGATAGACTCTCATCAAATACAGAATAAAGAGATCATAAAATATAAATTGAAGTGTGCAGACAAAAATTGAACTGGAAATCAGAAGCCAGACTCTGTAAGCAATGCAAACTAGGGATGTGAATCGTTTTAGGACGATTAAAATTATCATCCGATAATTTTAATATCGTCTTAAACCGTTATGGAACACAATACAATACAGATTCTAACGATTTATCGTTATAAATCGTTAGAATCGTGAGCCGGCACACTAAAACCCCCTAAAACCCACCCCCGACCCTTTAAATTAAATCCCCCACCCTCCCGAACCCCCCCCCAAATACCTTAAATAACCTGCGGGTCCAGCGGCGGTCCGGAACGGCAGCGGTCCGGAACGGGCTCCTGCTCTGAATCTTGTCGTCTTCAGCCGGCGCCATTTTCCAAAATGGCGCCGAAAAATGGCGGCGGCCATAGACGAAAAAGATTGGACGGCAGGAGGTCCTTCCGGACCCCCGCTGTACTTTTGGCAAGTCTCGTGGGGGTCAGGAGGCCCCCCACAAGCTGGCCAAAAGTTCCTGGAGGTCCAGCGGGGGTCAGGGAGCGATTTCCCGCCGCGAATCGTTTTCGTACGGAAAATGGCGCCGGCAGGAGATCGACTGCAGGAGGTCGTTCAGCGAGGGTTCCGGCGCCTCGCTGAACGACCTCCTGCAGTCGATCTCCTGCCGGCGCCATTTTCTGTACGGAAAATGGCGCCGGCCATACGCGTATGGCCGGCGCCATTTTCCGTACGAAAACGATTCGCGGCGGGAAATCGCTCCCTGACCCCCGCTGGACCTCCAGGAACTTTTGGCCAGCTTGTGGGGGGCCTCCTGACCCCCACGAGACTTGCCAAAAGTCCAGCGGGGGTCCGGAAGGACCTCCTGCCGTCCAATCTTTTTCGTCTATGGCCGCCGCCATTTTTCGGCGCCATTTTGGAAAATGGCGCCGGCTGAAGACGACAAGATTCAGAGCAGGAGCCCGTTCCGGACCGCTGCCGTTCCGGACCGCCGCTGGACCCGCAGGTTATTTAAGTTATTTGGGGGGGGGTTCGGGAGGGTGGGGGATTTAATTTAAAGGGTCGGGGATGGGTTTTAGGGGGTTTTAATGTGCCGGTTTTTCGATTTTTCGATTTTTCGATTTTTAACGATTTTTCACGATATTTTACCCCCCCAAACGGCAACAATATGATTCCCTCCCCCTCCCAGCCGAAATCGATCGTTAAGACGATCGAGGACACGATTCACATCCCTAATGCAAACACAATCAAGATATATAAAACATTAAACATACCAATGAAAAGAATGTCAAATCTGCTGATAAATTCAGCCAATTGAAAACACGTATAAAATATTGCCAGATCTAACAAAATATTTCAAAACAGCAGATACATCACATCCAATAATTAAAACTAACAAGGATTAAAAAAAAAAAAATCTCCCACTCTCATACTGTTGTGTCCGTCGGTTCCCGACGCCCTCTTTCCACCCTCCTTACCTCTTAGGCGCCTCCCTCTTCGCCCGTGGGAAGATTGGCTGCCGCGGCGTTCTTCTGCCGAAGTCCTCCAGCGTCCCCGGCCCGGCTAGGTGCTGCAAACCACCATATTTCCTGGAGGCCTAGGGGCGCGTGCGCGTGCGGCACGGCCCCGACTGAAGTATCGGTGATAGTGCGAACCTCGGGGGTGTCCCCTGAAGATGACGTCACCCATGACGGATATATAAGGTCTTAGAATTTGCTAACAGATTGAGTTAGCAAGGGTTACTCTACCTAAGCTACTCTGCCTCCTCGGACTTACTAGGAGTACCCGCTCCTCGGGGGCCTCGCTCTCTCCTTTGTTTTTCAGGTGACAGTCTGGAACCGGTACTCGCTCCTCGAGGGCCCTCGTTACCAGACTTGCTCCGTATTCTCTTCTGCCTGGAAGTCATCACTGCCAACTACATCAGTGAGTTACCATCGCTCTCTCAGAGCTTTCCCTGGAACCAGGTACTCGCTCCTCGAGGGCCTATTCATTCCAGCTCCTGGGCTTCTATGAGACATTGTGTGAGTGTTACCATCTGGTTCAGTACATGAACTCTGCATACCCTGCCTACTCACATATTTCAGTTTCTCTACAGCTCAGCCTCCAGGGATCACTGTTTCAGTATCTGAGGGACTAAAGCCCAGCCGGGCATTCCAGCTCACTACTGCCACCTCTGGTGGTTCAGTATACTGTCTAATAAAAGAACTAGTGTGTGTCTGTCTCCATACTCTGAGCCTGACCGGTGGTCCCTCTTAGGATCTTCCCCTGGGAGCGTGGTCATCTGCCACCGGTCCAAGGATCTACCCACAACTCTCCTAAATAACAACAGATTGCTAATCCCAAGCAGACTGTTAACTCTGAACTGAACACATACCTGGGAACTTTAGATTTCCAGTCCTCCTGAGATTGTCGTAGATTGGAGGAGCGTGCACATACTTTTACCTCTCTCACACACATATATACAGGTACTCTCTCACATGCACACACATGTGCGCAGGCACTCTCCCTCAAAGACACATGCATATACATATACACACAAAAACTCTCATATATATATACACACATACACACACATACATGCATACACACACACTATCATATATACACATATACCCCCCTTTCATATATACAGACCCACACCCCACCACCCTCTCACACAGACATACATACATCCCACCACCCTCTCACATACACACACACACACATACACACATAAGCAGGCTGCCTCACACACAACACACACAAATTGTGCCTTTTCTGATTCTTCCACCGCCACCAACCTGGGCTCTGGCAGTAGCCCATGGCCTCCTTTACCTTTTGTTTGACCGCCACTGGCTTGGGTTCTAGTGATGGCTTGTGGCCTCTTTTTTCCTCTTGGCTGTCACTCTCCCGGGCTCCAGCAGTGACACTTGGGCTTCTCTTCCATTTCCTCAGCCAGAGCTGTAGCTAGGCAATTTGGTGCTTATGGCCAAGTGAACATCTGCACCCTCCCCCTTTACACAAGACATGACACCATGAGTTGGGAGATTCTGTTAAATGTTTGTACAGCAATGTCCATGGCCAGTGCAGGGATATTAGAGGCCCTAGGAAAACTTTATAGTCTTGCACCACCTAGCCCATCACACCCTTCTCACACACAATTAAACATTGTGCATTTATAATAACAGATTTTACATGAAACATTCAAAGCACAGTCTTCTGAGATAAAAATATCACTTACAATATATATATGTTATATTTACATGCACTGCTGAGGTGCCAACCAGAAAACCCTGCAAAAAAACAAGAGATACTTGGAATCTATATGGTATTAGGCCTACTGTATCAGGTGTCTTGGGCATGGGCATGACCTTCAGAGGCCACAAGAAAAAGTAATTTCTATATAAATATAGTACTAACTGCGAGCACTCAAACAGGAATAACCCTATCTATGATAGTTAATCCTACAAATATTACACCAGGCCTAAAATGGTAATACAACCCCATTAGGAAAACAGAACAAGCCAAGCTGCTGTAGATCCCTACATAGAAAATACACACTAATGGAATAACTCACATGCAAAACACAGATCCTCAAATACAGAAGAAAGAGACCTTACAGTATAAATAGAAATTTACAAACAAAAACTGAAATGGAAACTACAGCAAGCCAAATTCTGTATGCACTGCAACAATGTAAAAAACAGAAACATTATCATTCCTTATTGTTACGATCCTGCTCGTGGAGCCCATCCTGTTCACAGGCCTCTCCACTTACCCCAGGATGCCACTGTCATCTGTCTTTGCGGCTGAGTTCTTGCTCCTTGCAGCGTGGAGCCGCCACCATCGACCTTCCTTTTCACGGCCTGTGCTGCCTCTGGAACTCCGCCTTTGCAGCAGTGGGTTTCCCACTGGGATTCCCCTGGGCAGCCAGAGACTGCTGCCAGCGCTGCCTCCTTCATTGCGGCCCTGAGCCGCCGCAGGGTCTCTGATTCTTTAAGGCATACGGGCCACTGACGTTCTTCTTCGGTGCGGCCCTGAAGCCACTGCGCCCGACTCCTTCTTCGCGGCGGGAGGCCGCCTAGCTTCTTCTTCCTGAGCGGCAAGGGAAGCCGCTGCTGCTACGACATCATCTTGCTGCTTGGAGGCCGCTCCCGATGCCTGCCTGCTCCTTCCTCCATCTGCGGCAGGGACCCCACTGTCCATGGACCTGCTTCCTCCCTGGGCCCTTCCTAGGTGCCGGCGTACATCTCTTCTTTGTATTTAAAGGGCCAGTGGTGGGAAAAGCCTGCAGCCCCACTGGACATCCTCTTCAGCTTACTTCCTGCTTCAGCCCTATAAAACGGCTCACTTCCAGTTCTTCAGGGCCTTCGGATCGGATCCCATGGTTCATCCATGTTCTTCTGTGCCGGTCCTGGTCCTCCATGATCTTCACCTGTCTTGATGGCTCTTTGTTCCATGTTCCTGGTCTCCTCGTCCTGATGTTCCTGGTCTCGTCCTTCATCAGAGCTCCTTTGTTGCCTGTTCCAAGTCCTGTTGTTCCAGATGTCCTGATGTTCCTGGTCTCGTCCTTCGTCTTCGCCTTTGCAACCAGTTCCCAGATTCCTGCGTCTACCTTTCCTGGCATGCCACTGTTGTGGTCCATGACCAGCCCATGAGGGCTGTGTAGGGCGCTTCGTGGTACAAGGCCTTATTCTCGTCTGCAGCGCAAGTCTCCGGAAGACCCTTGTTTTAATGTTCTGAGTTCCAAGTTCTTGTTCCGAGTCTTGAATCCTGAGTCTTGAATCCTGTTCCATCTTTCGAGGTCCTTGCCTGATTCCGTCCATGCCCAAGACTCTGCCAAAACCTGCTCCGCTCCAGCATGGTCTGCGACCAGCCACAGGTGGCTGTGTATGGTGCGCTGCGATGCAGGCCTCTATTGAATCTTCAACATGTTCCAGTCTCAAGTTCCACTACTTTGCTTGGCATCTGCTTTGCGCTCAGCGTGGTCCGTGACCAGCCATGGGTAGCTATGTAGGGTGCGCTGCGATGCAGTTCTTACCCAGTACTTTCGCCTGAGTCCTGAATCCTTGTTCCGAGTCTTCTGAGTCACCTGAATCCTTGTTCCCAGTCTTCTGAGTAACCTGACAAGGGTCTGACTCTTTCCAAGTTCCAAGTCTTCGTCTAAGTCCTTTCAAGTTCCAAGTCCTCGTCTGTCCTTCCGAGTTTTTGTACGCCGGTCAGCCACGGAGGCCGTAGTCGACCGAGCTCACCTGCCACAGCTGCGGCCTGTTGCTCTCCAGGGCCTTGACGTAGAACTCGGGGGGCACGCCTGCTCTTTCCAAGGCCTGCTTCGGCATCAGGAGGCCTCTCTCCGCGGCAGGAATGCCGCCACCGCTGAACCTTTGCCCCCGACGTCTCTTAGACGTGCGCGGTGAAGCCTGCCCTTTCTTAAAGGGGCCAGGGCGGGAAACCTTGGAAAGCTCCCCAGATGTTCTCCACCTTTACCGGGTATTTAAGGCTCTAACTCAGATTAAACCACTGAGTTAGCAAAAACTTCCATTTAGCTTCTCTGACCACTTCTAGCTGCACTCCTTGACTCCTTGCTACCCTTCGGGAGTCTCTCGCTTCCAACTACTCTTCGGGGTTAGAACATAAGAAAATGCCAAATAATTTGAAAATGCAAAATTAAAAATTAAAAAAAAAAAAAGAAAATGCCATACTGGGTCAGACCAAGGGTCCATCAATCCCAGCATCCTGTTTCCAACAGTGGCCAATCCAGGCCATAAGAACCTGGCAAGTACCCAAAAACGAAGTCTACTAAATAAGACAACCGCTCTTCGGAGGTCTCTCTTCTCTTTCAGGATTATCTGCGCTCCCAGGTACTTGCTCCTCGAGGGCCTAACCAGCTCAGAATATCCTGCACTATGGACCTCAGGTCCGCCTTCACCATCTACCAGGAGGATTCATGCACTACTCTTCAGTGAGTACCTTTATGATCCAGCTCTCCAATTCCACCCACCAGGTTCGGCTTATCCCACTCTGCAGAATACTACTAACCTAATTATCTGGGTGAGACTTTGACATCTGAGACTGTCTGAGAGTATTGGCACCTTGCTGGACCTCAGTGCCATACCTTCCTGCATTTCTACCATCTATCTACAGCGTACAATAAAGCTTTTCATCTCCAGTGTCTGCTCTCTGAGTCTAGCCTATCACTGTGGTTCCCCACGGGTCCCCTCCCCATGGCATAGTGGAAAAGCAGTGCAGCCCTGCCAGAATCAGCAACATTGCCAGCAGAGCCACACTGCTTTTCCACTTACTAAGGCCACGCTTACCATGCCATTACTTTAGATGGGACAGCGCTGCTTTTCTTTTGCTGAGGACCTGCCGGCAGCCAGCCGCACTGCTCTTGTTGTCACTTATTTGTAGTGGTGCCTATGGCTGTGGCCATATTGGCCATAGGCATGCTAAACTCTGCCTTCAGCAACCACTGGCTTGGGCTCCACGGTGGCTCACGGACTCTTCTGCCATTTCTTCAGCCACTGCCAACTTGTGCTCTGGCAATGAACCACAGTGCCTTCTACTATTTCTTTAGCTGCCACCGGCTTGTGATCTGGCGGAGCTCCCTCTTCCATTTCTTTAGCTGCTGTCAGTTTGGGCTCCGGTGGCAGCTCATGGCCCCTCTTTTATTATTCAGCCACCACCGGCCAGGATGGGTTCTGCCATGGCCCCGCACGGCTTCCTTCCAGCTGCGGCAGGATGGGCTCTACCGTGGTCTTGTAGGCTTCTCTTCCAGCCCTCCATGGCTGTCTTCTGGCAGGTTTTTCTTCAGGCCGCAGCTCCAGCATCCCTTCTTCTTCTCTTTGGCCAGGAAGTAAAAAAAAAAGGCATAATAAGTCAGGGTGAGGTGGCTGTGGCAGGACGTTTTCAGGGGGAAATTCTGCTGCCATAAATCTTGCTGCCTGAAGCAGCCACTTCCACCTGCCTCATTACAGAACCGCCCTTAGTTGCTTAACAGTTACCATGTCCAAATAATTATTCTTTTCTATCTAAACCAATGGCAGTAAACATGGAGGTTGACTCTTAAATGTATTCAAAATATTGTTGTGCTTAGTTTTCAGTGAGCTTCATATTCAAACTCTTTTGAAGCATTATATACCATTAATACAAAGTTGGGCATTTGTCAATTCTATTTCCCCTGGGCCTCTTAGAGAATAATTTTTCTCCTATTATTGAGGCATTGTTAGAGATCAAACTAGAAATGAGTAACACAGTAGCTCTAGGTGATTTTATTTTCACTTGTACACTATAACATTTATCCACATCTTGTGAGATGTTTCTAGCATCTATGGAGGCTTTAGGCTAGAAGCAGATGGTAAAGGAGCCCACCCACTGTTTAAAGAATACTTTAGATTTAGTATTTTCAAGTGCATTGAATCATTCTCATAATTTTACAGGGGTATCATGTGATGAATTCCTCTGGACTGACCATTTTTTACTGACATTTAAGATCATAAGAACTAGGGGTGGGAAGGGGGAAATTTTGATTCATGTTTGAGGTGCTTTTTCCTCATGAATTCCATTTTGTGTAATATTTATTTCATTTCATCAGTTTTAAAGAAACCCCAAAATAAGCATTGCCCTCCCCCTCAAAAAAAACAAACAAAAAAGAAATGGGACCTCCAAAGGCCTCCTATGCCTCCCAACCTGAAAAATGCTGGGACCATGATCCTACCCAGTCTCCACTTACCCAGTCTGGAAGGGATCTGCAGACAAGGTGTAGTTAATTCAAATGCCATACTTCAAAATGGTGTCTTCTGCTGGGGAGATTGCACCAGAGATAATTAAATCCAGCACAATGACTCCAGCATATGGCATTACTTGGTGAAGAAGAGCCAAAGAAAGAAGACATAAAAGAGGAGCTGCAAGGCCCCGGCATCAGTAACTGGCCTCTGGGCCAAGCCCCAATGTTGGGCCTGTGCCTGGGCCCTGGCCTAAGCTGAGGACCAGGTATCGGGGCCCTGCTCTGGGCTGGGCCCTGGCATAAAACCTGGGACTGGGCTAAGGCACCGGCATCAGGACCCGGCCTTGAGCCAAGCCATAGTGAAGGCCTGGTGCAAGGCTTTAGTCTATGCCAAGGCCAGGGGCAGGCCTCTAGCCTAAGCCAAGGCCCAGGTGCCAGTACTTGGCCTCCAGACTGGACCCTGGGTTTGGGTCTAGGCCAAGGCCCTGGTGTCGGTACCTGGCCTAGGGCCTGTGTCTGGGCTGTGGTGTGAGGACCGGGCCAGAGTGCAGCATTGGATTTGGAAAATAAGGAGGGAAGTCGGGAAATTTCCTGGGCCTGAGCCTGGGTCTTTGTTGGGTCTCAGCCTAGGCACCAACATCAGGCCAGGGCCTAGGTTAAGACCCCAATATACTGTACAGGTGTAGGCAATGGCCCATTCTTCGCACCCTGCTTTGGGTCTTGGCCTACTTCTTAGGTGAGGCCCTGGCTTCAGGCCTAGGCCTTGGCTAGACCAGCGACTTTATTATTGTTCAGTAGATTTTTCAAACAAATGAAATTCTGACAAATTTTCACCAGAATTTATTTTGTTCAGTTTTGAAAAAGATCCAAAATGAAATAGGAAATTTCATCTTATTTTGTTTCTCCCAAATGCCCACCCTAATATGAACATTAAATTGCCATATTGGGTAATACAAAAGGTCCATCAGGCACAATTTCTTGTTTTTATCAGTGGCCAATCCAGGTCACAGATACCTGGCATGATGCCAAATGGTAGACAGATTCCATACTGCTTATTTGAGGGATAGGCAGTGGATTTCTACAACTCCTCCTTAATAATAGTTTATGAACTTTTCCTCCAGGAGCTTGTCAAAAATGTTTTAAGCACAGCTACATTTTCAGCACATTCTTTGGCAATGAATTCCAGAGCATAATTATGTGCTGAGTAAAAAAAAATATTTTCTCTTATTTTTAAATGTACAACTTAATAACTTCATTGTGTGTTCTCTGGACCTTGTACTTTTTGAAAGAGTAAACAACTGATTCAAGTTTATTCATTCTACTCCACTCATTTTTTTATAGACTTCTATCACATCTCCCCTCAGCCATCTTTTCTTCAAGCTGAATCATCCTAATCTCTTTAGCCTGCTCTTTGTACTATTTCAAATGTACGAAGACCAGGGGACACAAAATTAAGTTTCTAGGTAACACATTTAAAACTAATAAGAGAAAATATTATTTTACTCAATGCATAATTAAACTCTGGAATTTGTTACCACAGAATGTGGTGAAAGCTATTAGTGTAGCTGTATTTAAAAAAGTTTTGGACAAATTGTTGGAGGAAAATTCGATTAACCATTATTAAGGCAGAGTTGATAAAATCCACTATTTATTCCTGGGATAAGCAACTTGGTATCTATCTCTTCTTGACACCCTGCCAGGTACTTGTGACATGGATTGGCCAGTGTTAGAAACTGGTCTGATCCAGTTTAGCAATTCTTATGTTCTTTTGTTCTTATGAATTTGAAGCTCTGCCTGACTCTGTGGTTCTCATGTACAATGGGGAGCATTTCTGAAAATGCTACCCTGGAGTTTCTGGATTTCAACTTTCTAATTAAAATCCTAAATTTGACTTCCAGACACCCCCTCTCCTGCACATTCTTATGTTGTTGGTACCCACATGTACCAAGACAGCCAGCTCTTCTCCAGCACTATCTAAAATCCTATAAGCATGAGGTCTGCCACATTTGCACAAGGCAGGCAGATGCCAAGTGAACCTCACATCCACCAGTCACCCAGCTATCTTCATTCTTAATATTTGAATCACCAACTACAATGGCTGTTCTAACCCTCTCTCCTAGACATGTGCCCCTGGAGACATATCCTTGCTGTGGGAGGATACTACATCACCTTGAGTGCAGATTCTAGTTATAAGATTGCTTCTTGCTTCACCAGTGTGATGATATCCTTCCAGGTGACCTTTCTCTCCACAAAGGCTTCCAGAATTGAGGTAGGACTTATCTACTAGGTCCCTGAAGGTCTCCTCCATACACCTCCCTATCTCCCTTAGCTTCTCCAGGTCTGTCAATCTAGCCTCCAGAGATTGGATTAATTCTCTGAGGGATATGAGCGCTTTGTACCTAGTGCACACATACAACCTCTCGTCAACTGGGAGAAAATCATACATGTGGTACTCAGTAGGGATGTGAATCATTTTTCAACGATTAAAATTATCGTCCGATAATGTTAATATCGTCTTAAATCGTTATAGAACACAATACAATAGAAATTCTAACAATTTATCGTTAAAAATCGTTAAATCGTGTTAGTGCGCACTAACTCCCGTTAGTGCGCACTAACAGAAAATGATACAAATTGACACTTTCCAGGTCACTGAAGGTCAGTTAGGAATGTATATGTATTCCTAATGGCTGGCTGCCCTCTTATCTATTGATGTTACCAAGGTTCACACTGAGGTGATGGTTGGGGGGATGGGAAATGGAACTGGAAACTCACGAACACCAACAGAAAATGATACAAATTGTTGACACTTCCCAGGTCAGTAAAGGTCAGTTAGGAATGAATATGTATTCCAATTGGCTGGCTGTGCTCTTATCTATTGATGTTACCAAGGTTCCCACTGAGGTAATGGTTGGGGGGATGAGAAATGGAAACATTTGGAAGCTTGACAAAAAAAGTAACGTGATGATCATCACTCATGTACTAGAACTTGTTTGTTTATTATGTTAGCAGGCATGTGAAATGCTAGTGCATGTTGAATTTGCCAATCACTGTGCATTTTAGGAAGGTGGTCCTGGCTGGAACTACACAGTTCAAATATATGTGGTAATTGATTGTTGGTAAGTGTATTTTTTAAGTAGCCACACTGGCCACCAGATCACGGATCATGGAGACCTGCATCCCTGCTCCCAGCCAGTCTGGGGCTGCCTGTCCCAGTCATCCATGGAGGGCTGCAGCCCTGCTCCCAGCCAGTCTGGGGCTGCCTGTCCCTGTAATCCATGCAGCGCTGCATCCCTGCTCCCAGCCAGTCTGGGGCTGCCTGTCCCAGTCATCCATGCAGAGCTGCATCCCTGCTCCCAGCCAGTCTGGGGCTGCCTGTCCCTGTAATCCATGCAGAGCTGCATCCCTACTCCCAGCCAGTCTGGGGCTGCCTGTCCCAGTAATCCATGCAGAGCTGCTTCCCGCTCCCATCCAGTCTGGGGATGCCTGTCCCAGTCATCCATTGCAGAGCTGTATCCCTGCTCCCAGCCAGTCTGGGCTGTCTGTCCCTGTAATCCATGCAGAGCGCATCCCTGCTCCCAGCCAGTCTGGGGCTGCCTGTCCCAGTAATCCATGCAGAGCTACATCCCTGCTCCCAGCTAGTCTGGGGCTGCCCTGTCCCAGTAATCAATGCAGAGCTGCATCCCTGCTCCCAGCCAGTCTGGAGATCACAACACTCCTGGTATTAATAGGGATAGGGCACTGTGTGTAGGAAGATCACAACACTCCTGGTATTGATAGGGATAGGGCACTGTGTGCAGGAAGATCACAACACCCCTGGTATCAGGGTTAGTGCACTGTGTGCAGGAAGATCACAACACTCCTGGTATTAATAGGGATAGGGCACTGTGTGCAGGAAGATCACAACACCCCTGGTGCCAGGGATAGGGCACTGTGTGCAGGAAGATCACAACACCCTGGTGCCAGGGTTAGGGCACTGTGTGCAGGAAGATCACAACACTCCTGGTATTAATAGGGATAGGGCACTGTGTGTACATGGAGATCACAACACCCCTGGTGCCAGGGTTAGGGCACTGTGTGCAGGAAGATCACAACACCCCTGGTATCAGGGTTAGGGCACAAGTTCTAGTCACATTGACTGATCACATTACTTTTTTTGTCAAGCTACCAACTGTTTCCATTTCCCATCCCCATATACTGTCAGTGGGAACCTTGGTAACATGAATAAATAAGAGGGCAGCCAATAGGAATACATATTCATTCCTAAACTGACCTTAACTGACCTGAAAAGTGTCAAATTGTATCAATTTCTGTTAGTGCACACTAACTGGGAGTTAGTGCGCACTCAGAAAAAATGATTTTTAACGATTTTTCAACGAAATAATCGTGCCAAACACGATTTTCTTCTCCTGCCACACGATTTCAATCGTTAAGACGATATGGCACACAATTCACATCCCTAGTACTCAGTGCAAAAGACTGGATAGCCTCTCTCTTGCTGCTGGACTACTGTCTAGAACTTAATTTTGTTCATTTGTTTTTTAGTTTAAATTTCTAAGGGAGTAGGGATGAAAAGCTAAAATAAAGTACATTTAGTCTTTTGATATATTTTATATTTGACTGTCAATGATCAGCAAAACACTACAATCAACCTACTTATAACTATCTAGTTACCCACCTTATTGACTTGTTTCAATTAAATTCCTTCTGTTTCAATTCTATAGTAAATTTATAGTAAGGAGTGTGCATGTGCCAATCCTCTGCTGCTGTAAGGAGTGTGGGGCTTCTGGAAGCCTGGATAGCACATGGTGACCTTTGGAGTTCTGTCCCAAGAGCTGCTGGGTAAGATATGCACATGAGTCTTCCAGTCCTCATTTGCTGCAAGCAGTGTGGGGGGCCTTGGGAAGCTGGGGCTGAGGACTCTGAAGCCTGGATAGATCACAGTGACCTCTGGAGTTCTTTCTTGGGGGCTGCTGGGTAAGGTATGCAGATGAGCCTTCTGGTGCTCCAAATATGGACCATGATTCATCTGCATTTAAAAAAACCAGTTCATTAAGCATATACACATTACTATTAGATAAACTACATGAATTATGGTTACTGAAGTTAGATTCTTTTAGCTCTCTGGATATTAGTTTGGGTGACTATTCCTGGCACGAGACATTATTAAATGCTATTGACTAAATAGCATCTATGAGATTGGTTACTATCAGCAGAGATAGCCTGCACCTTGGCTTTATGCTCTTCTGAAATCTTTAAAATCTAGTCCATGTCAGCTTGAGAGGTGATGACAAAAATCTCACTCTGAGTGTGACCTAGTTGCATTTATTCAGGCTCTGGATAAATATAGAAATGAAGTTATTAAGGCCAAAAAGACATATATATGTGTATTCAGGCTGCAGGAAACAACTATAGTTAGCTATTCTGAACAGTGAAGAAGCTAACAAAGAGTATGTCCATCATTGAGACAAAGCACTCTCGAATATAAGGTACATTTCAACCAGATGATTTTTCTAAAAGTTTTGAAAAAAGATCAGTGATTTAAGTTCTCAATTTCAACTGAGCAGAACATATGCTGAGACATAAACTGTGGAGGAGAAGTTTGAATTAACATCTTCAGAGGAGGTGAAGCAAATAGACTATGAAAGCTTCAGTCTGCCCACTGAATCCTATGAAATACTGTAGTTTTAAAAATTGTTGTTGTTGTTGTCCTTTAAAAGAACTAGTGAATAATTCGCTCAGAGGGCACTGTACCAGCAAGTCTGAAGAAATCAGCAGTTTGTCCTCATTTAAAAAGAACTACACTTCACCCTTCAGAAATAGCAAATTACAGGGGTACTTCAACCAATACCTTTTTCACAAAAGTAGTTGAGGGGGTGGTCTTTAAACAACTTCAAACCATTCCAGATAAAGATAATATAATAGATCATTTCCAGTTTGACTGTAAGCCTAAACATTCTACCCGATATTGAAAGATATCTAGGTATTGAACTTAGCAGGATATGATTTATCTGGCTAAGTTACATGGGATATTCAGTGACACAGCTATGCTGCTAAATATATGTATAAAAGCTGCTACTTAGCCAGCTTTTTTGCAGGTCTAACTTATCCAATTTAACTTAACTAGATAAGAGCAAATAAGTTAAAAGGGATAAGTAGCACCATCCTGATCTGCCCACTGCCCACCCATTGACTATTCAATTATCAACTTAGTTGGATAAGTGACTTATCTGGTTAACTGATGGCCACTGAACATAGCTAGATATTCACTTGCTTCCACTTAACCAGATAAGCTTATCTAGCTAAGTAGCTCTAAATGTGCCTTGAATATCAGAATCCCTAAGATTTTGTTGAGATTTATTTATTATTTATTTATTTTATTTATTTGTGTTTTTTCTTGACCAACCATCATCAGAAATATCATGCCTGTTTACATGTAACAAGGGTAAACAATAAAGCAGGAAGAGAGCAGTTACAAAAAACCAGGTTAACAGAGAACTGGGAAGTGCAGAGACAGTTGCACGGGGAAGCGAAAGCTTAAGGCTAGAAACATCAAAGAAAACTTATGTACATCATAAAGATTCCCAACATTATGAAGAGACGGGAGAGCCAATGTCTCATATCTAGTACAACGTGTGGACAGGTTAACAGGGCTATACAATTACTCGGAGAGTCACACCCGAGGTGTGGACAAGTGTTATCTACAGGCAAATTTATCATGGTTACTCTGGTGGGGTAGGGAGAAGTTTGACAGCGGGGGTTAGAATGAGGGAAGTCGCATATTTATTTAAGGGTAGGCTTGTTTAAAGAGCTATGTTTTGAGTTTTGATTTAAACTTATGTGCACATTGCTCTAGTCTAAGTTCCAGTGGCAGGGAGTTCCAGGCATAGGGGCCGGCAATTGAGAAGGCACGCTCTTTTGTAGATTTGAGGTGAATATGTTTAGGGGGAAGGGTGTGGAGGATACCTGTGTGGGAAGATCTCGTCTGTCTGGTGGGGTTAAGGTAGCGGATAGTATCTTTCATCCAGTGCATGTTTTTGTTGTGGAGTGCTTTGTGCATTATAGTGAGAGACTTGTAAGTTATGCATTGTTGAATGGGGAGCCAGTGTAGGTCTTTGAGTATAGGGGTGATATGGTCACATTTGCGGGAATTTGTGAGAATTCTTGCCGCTGTGTTTTGTAAGAGTTGTAAGAGGTTGATTGTGGCTTTCGGTAGACCAAGAAGGAGGGAGTTACAGTAGTCTATTTTGGACATGTCCGTGGCTTGCAGGACAGTACAAAGGTCGCCGAGGTAGAGGAGGGGTCTGAGTGTTTTTCAGCGTGTTGAGTTTAAAGAAACACTCCATGGTGGCACCAATGAACTTCTGTAGGTTGAGGTGATTATCTATCGTAACACCTAGGTCTCGGGCTTGAAGAGCGAAGGAGGTGCCTGCTAAAGGGGTGCACTGGGTGAGGGTGTGGGGGTAGATAATGAGGAGCTCCATTTTAGAAGTGTTAAGGGCGAGGTGGAGAGAGGTGAGGAGGCAGTTTTTAGATGAGAGGGCAATTTCCCATCTTTTCATGGTGGCGGCTAGGGAGTTGGTGATGGGGATGATTATTTGTACATCATTCGCGTAGATGAAGTGTGTAAGGTGAAGATCGGAGAGGAGTTTGCAGAGGGGAAGTAAGCAAATATTGAACAGAGTAGAAGAGAGAGAGGACCCTTGCAGGACGCCTCTGGATAGGTGGATGGGTTTGGATTCACAATCGTCTATTTTTATTTTGGTTGGTTAGGTAGGATTTGAACCATAGCGAAGGGGTGCCAATGATGCCAATTTCAGTGAGGCGCGTGAGGAGACTGTTGTGGTTCACAGTGTCAAATGCCGCTGAGATGTCAAGAAGGGCTAGTAAATGTGAGTGACCTTTGTCGAAGCCTTTGAGAATGGAGTCAGATAGTGAGAGTAGGAGGATTTCTGTGTTACAGAATTTTGGAATCCGAATTGGGACGGGAAAAGGATATTATATTTTTCCAGGTGGTCAGAGACTTGGGTGTTGACAATTTTTTCGAGTACTTTCAATAGAAATGGGAGGTTGGAGATGGGCTGAAAGTTGGAGAGGTCATCAGGGTTGAGGCTGGGCTTTTTAAGTAGGGGTTTGACGGTGGCTTGTTTGAGGGGGTCAGGAATGATTTCAGAAGAGAGTGAAGTGTTTATGATGTCAGCAATGGGTTTTGCTATAGTGTTAGGAATAGATAGGAGGGCTTTGGTAGGCAGCGTGTCAGAGAGGTGTCGAGCGGGTCTCATTTTTTTGAGTATGTTATCAATTTCTAATGAAGAAGTTAGTTCGAAGGAGTTGAATGTGGTAAGTGAGTTGGTGGAGGGGGGGGAAGTGGGGCTGAAGGGGGAAACCGATGTGTGAGTTTCAAGACTTTTTCATTGAAGTGAAGTGCAATTTTTTTGCCCTTATCAAATCCTTGCTGGATGATATCTAGACTAGATATCTAGACTAGATATCATCCAGCAAGGATGATATCTAGACTAGATATCATCCAGCTGGATGATATCTAGACTAGATATCTAGACTAGATATCATCCAGCAAGGATTTGATAAGGGCAAAAAATTAATTTTGGTGCTGCTTGATATTTCTGCAGCTTTTCATACCATCAACCATAACATCCTGCTTAACCACCTTGCTGAGATTGGCACTGTTCTTGCTTGATTTTGCTTGTATCTCTTAGATTGAATACAACACATTTTTGGTGGAAATAAATCATCTGCACGTTATCCACTTAAAACTGATGAACCCCCAAGAGTCAGCATTGTCTGCCAATTTATTCTATATATAATTAATACCAATCAGAAAATTGCTATCAAGTTTGGTGCTTTATTATCGCTTTTATATAAGTTAACATCACAACTCCCACTTGCTCGCCAAAAAAAGAAACTGAAGAAAAACATGAGCAAGCAAAATGGAACACATTCATCATAGTAATTAAACTCAAAATTAACCAAATCATTACAAGAATTAAGCCTGCTATACACCTGCTGGATCCAATCCCAGCAAGTTCCCTGAAAATAGTACACAACATAATTACCCCAACAATCACAGCCATAATCAGCCGCTCGCTATCAGAAAGATTGATCCCTGCTAGGACAAAACAAGTAGTGATCAAACCAATCCTAAAAAATAAATCTGTCAGAATTGATGATTGGGACAATTATCAACCAATATCCAATTTGTCTTTTATCATAAAGATCCTAGAAAAAGCAGTGTTAACTAGAGATGTGAATCGTGTCCTCGATCGTCTTAACGATCGATTTCGGCTGGGAGGGGGAGGGAATCGTATTGTTGCCGTTTGGGGGTGTAAACTATCGTGAAAATCGTTAAAATTGTGAGCCGACACACTAAAACCCCCTAAAACCCACCCCCGACCCTTTAAATTAAATCCCCCACCCTCCCGAACCCCCCCCCAAATGCTTTAAATTACCTGGGGATCCAGTGGTGGTCCAGAACGGCGGCGGTCCGGAACGGCCCCCTCAATTGAATCCTGTTGTCTTCAGCCGGCGCCATTTTGCAAAATGGCCACCGCAAAATGGCGGCGGCCATAGACAAAAATGATTCGACGCAGGAGGTCGTTCCGGACCCCCCCTGGACTTTTGGCAAGTCTTGTGGGGGTCAAGAGGCCCCCCCCAAGCTGGCCAAAAGTTTCTGGGAGTCCAGCGGGGTTCAGGAAGCGATTTCTTGCCGCAAATCGTTTTCCGTACGGAAAATGGTGCCGGCAGGAGATCGACTGCAGGAGGTCGTTCAGCGGCGGTCCGGAACCCCCGCTGAACGACCTCCTGCAGTCGATCTCCTGCCGGCGCCATTTTCCGTACGGAAAACGATTTGCGGCAAGAAATCGCTTCCTGAACCCCACTGGACTCCCAGAAAACTTTTGGCCAGCTGGGGAGGGCCTCCTGACCCCCTCAAGACTTGCCAAAAGTCCAGCAGGGGTCCAGAACGACCTCCTGCGTCGAATCGTTTTTGTCTATGGCCGCCGCCATTTTGCGGTGGCCATTTTGCAAAATGGCGCCGGCTGAAGACAACAGGATTCAATTGAGGGGGCCGTTCCGGACCGCCGCCGTTCTGGACCACCGCTGGATCCCAGGTAATTTAAAGCATTTGGGGGGGGGGTCGGGAGGGTGGGGGATTTAATTTAAAGGGTCGGGGGTGGGTTTTAGGGGGTTTTAGTGTGCCGGTTTTCCTGCCCTCCCCTTCCCCCTTCCCCCGATTTACGATTTTTTAACGATAAATCGGGGGAATTGGTATTGTATCGTGGCCCTAACGATTTTTGACGATTTAAAATATATCGGACGATATTTTAAATCGTCAAAAAACGATTCACATCCATAGTGTTAACTTAATTAGAAAACTACCTAGAAGACATTAACATTCTATATACAAAACAATAAGTGTTCAGAAAATATCATTCAACAGAACTTTTCTTTAATGGGCCCCGTACTAGGGATGTGAATCATTTTTCTAACAAATTGAAATATCGATTGCTATTTCTAAATTCATTAATATATTGGGTACAAAAAGAAATGATCACTTTTCCCCCAAAATTTTCGTAAAAATCGTTTTTCGGGTTATTGCGCACTAAAAAAAACATTTATTTTTGTTATTTGTTGTTACTTTTTGCTATTTTTGTTAGGGGGCACTAACATGAGTTAGCACGCACTAACGGGAGTTAGCATACACTAACCCAAATCTTACATACTGGTACTAATTGATTTAACAGCAGCCTTCAACACTGTGGACAATACCCTACTAGGCTATCAATTGAGACAAATTGGAATAGACAGAAATGTTCTCTTCTTTCCTAGCAGAAAGGACATTCCAAGTCAATCAAGATATTCACACATCCAACACCTTCCCAATTGATACTATGTCCACCAGGGTTCCTCACTCTCGGTTCCACAATTGAACATCTATATGCTGCCTCTGTGTAGATTTCTAGCAGAACCAGGAATCAACTTCTTATATATAGATGATATACAATTCTACATTCCATTCGCCAATTGACACTATCAACATACATGAAGACTATACAACAAGAACTTTCTCAACTTAAAGTAACTCTAAATACAAAAAAACCCCTGAAATTGTGTGGTTAAGAAGAACCCCCTCTATAGTCAAACTGCCACATCTTAACATGGGTGCTTTTAACATTACAGTCGCAGATCAAGTATGGGACCTAGGAATACAGATCGATGATAACTTGACAATGAAAAAGCACATAAGCAAATTAATTAAATCAGGATACTCTAAGCTGAGAATATTGCATCGGTTGAAATCTTTCCTAACCTTACAAGACTTCCGCACTGTTTTACAAATACTAATTGTTCTGAATCAGGTACACCTCTGTGGTTATTCAGGCAGCTAAACTTTCTCTCCAATCAGTCCTCAAGACAAAGATTCTTTAAGTTTGAAATCATTTATTGAACAGGTAAATTCTACTTACAATTGTTGAATCTCAAACATAAGCTCCTAGGCAGAGATCTTTGACAAATGGAGGGAGGGTAACAGGAGGGATCTGAGGCTGATTTAGTCTTCCAATGAAGTCAGAAGAAGAGAAGGTAAAAACCCAATCATTTGACAGGGTTTCACAGAGCGTTGCTGGCTCAGAGGTAAACATATGATGAGTTTACACAAAGGGTATATAAATACAACTCTCTATAGTCTTGTCATAAATTACACAAATCTTAGAGAGCCAAAATGTATATATAAAACATACATTGAAAATCCCACCCATATATACCTATATAGACATTAAAACTAAGCTAGCACACTCACTCATTCATATCCACAAATTAAAAAATGTCTTTTTGAGATACAAAAAAGTACAGATGTACATTGTTATTACAAATTAATTTTACAAATGCCCATGATTTATCATAGTTGATCAATTGCATATATTATATATTGCCACAATTAAATGGAGTCATTTGTTCAATGTATCCTGTGTCCAACAAAAGAAGATACAAGATCTCTTCGTTTCACCCCTGACCTTCGGGGCTTCCTCAGGGACTAATTTTGTTCAATTCTTTTAAATATGCTTTCACACTGAAAAACACATACGGACAATTATCTCAACATTACACTAGACCATATTCCTCATTCTACAATTACCATCACAATTAATCTAGTTCTAACCATATTTCCTTAAACCCATTATCACATGTGAAAGCATCACCTATCAACTGTAATACCTCATTTTCCCTTTCTTTTTACCCGTAAATTTAAATCAAACTAATTGAAAAACCACGCAATTTTTATTCTTACCCCATACTGAACACCCGAGTCAAAACTCAGGTAAAACTAATAAAAGCCATACCTACCTAAGCATATAGAGTCTTATCATATATGTATCACCTCAGGGCTTCCTTCCAGGCTCATGCAACACAGCGTTCATTTCTAGGTCCTAAACACATCTTCCAGGCGTTCATATTACACGGCGTTCCCCTTAACCGTTAAAATATATTTCAACTCTCACTTCTTTACAAGTCTATTAGGGAACCTGCCGACTTGCAGTCTCAAAGAAACATATTCTGAAAAAAGAAGAAAGAGGAGACCCCAGGAATCCCATTAGAGAAGATAACAGCACATACCGTTAGTCACCAAGTTCCTCACTTTACCAACTGCGGAAATGTCCAATACTCACGTCTAACCGGAAGTGACGATGACACGTCACCACCCGCTGAAATGTGAAATGCCGATGTATGAGTAACTTTATATAGAAGAACCATTAACCGTTTAGACAATCAATTCAATTATCTTTTAATGGATCCCCATCATTTATTCCCAATATGCCAAAGGCTAATATGGAAACCCGTCGATTAATAAAATGCATTCCACTCTATGGGGCCATTTAGACCTGCCGGGGCAATTGTATGCCAGCTATAAATGAATTGTTGTTCAATTTTTCTTAATGTTAAAGACGTTACAAAAAAGTACATCTGTACTTTTTTGTATCTCAAAAAGACATATTTTTTAATTTGTGGATATGAACGAGTGAGTGTGCTAGCTTAGTTTTAATGTCTATATAGGTATATATGGATGGGATTTTCAATAAACTTTGTATGTTTTATATATACATTTTGGCTCTCAGAGGTAAACATAGGCAAGACTGACTCTCATCAAAAGCTGCTAAAGGACACGCCTCCACAAGCTGGAGGCACGGGGCAAGGTCCAATAGCAGCGAGCCTAAGAAACAATTAACACAGGGAAAACATGAAGGGCAGTCCCTTGAGAGTATAGGGCACCTAGAAAGACTCAAGTTAGATTGAGGAACATTCAAGCCTTTCCAATAGTGAGAGAAAGAGGAGGGGGGAGGGGGGCTGGTGATAGAACACTCCCCATCTGGTTTCGCAAGATACCACTATAATCAGTTTTTGTATCCTATGTAACAGTGCAAAGTTCACTACAACTGGGTCTTCCACGTTCAGGGAGGTTCACAATCATCTCGGTCTCTCAGTCATCCAGGCGATGTCTTCTTCAAAAGTTTCACCAAGCTGAAATGAGAGACAAACAACACACAAAAAGAGAAAAAGTCTCTGAAGTGGACAACAGTCCACAGAGGTCAAGTCTCTTCATGCGACTTAAGGAACGCCACCTCATTGTAGAAGATCTTGGATCGCCACTTGCTTCGATGCTGGAGAGTCAGCAAGTACTTTTCTTCCGGCGGATCCAAGGGGAGTTGGTAAGCTGTTGGACTTGTTTCCTTCGATGCCTATAAATCTCTCCACCGTCAAGTTTCCACATGGCATAGGAATGCTAATAGTTTTTTTGCATTAGAAGCATGGCAGATGCAATGTTCAACTCTTTGCAAATTCCTACAAAGTCGGTTCCACAGTCGGAGCAGGTCTGGGTGACTGAACCCCAGAGTTGAGTGTATACATGGAACCTCCTTGTCTGGTTGTAAATGTGGCTCAGTACTGCTTTGCTGTCCAGGTGAAGATGGATGGCATCAATTTGAATGTCCATTTCAGCTGTCATTAACTCCACTGTTTCCACTGCTAGCACCGTTCCACATGATTCCAGACGCGGTATGGTGTGGTTAGGCTATGGTGCCAACTTGGCTTTGCTGAAGATGCACTATGGCTTTGCTGAAGATGCACTATTCATTCAGCGTCTGTCACTCTCAAGAAAGCTACCGCAGCTATGGCCTTCACAGATGCATCAGAGAAAATGCAGATCTCTTTGTGGCTGGCTGTATTAAGTGGTATTGGGCAACACACAAGATTAGATGCCAAGGAATGTCCATTTAGAATCTTTATTCTGGAGACTCATTCATCCAATAAAAAGCCCGACTCAGGCTGTGCTTCACCCACACAATGGGGCTACCTCAGGGGCTACAATACACAAATAGTGAAGTGGTATTGAGACATAAGTGCGTGGTATGTGGAACTGTTCGGGCACATTTAGGGAGCTCTTCCATTTTTCCCATTCTGGATTCATTGCTTGAGGTAGTGGGGTGTCCCATTCGGTAGTACTTGATGAGAGCTCTCTTAACAAGGCTCTTCCTTGTATCATGACTGGAGCCACAAACCTTAGTGGATCATATAGGCTGTTGACTATGGACAAAATACTTCGGCGAGTGTATGGTTTCTCTTGGGTTGAGACTTGGAATGTGAAAACATCTCTCTTTAGATCCCAATTTAATCCAAGGCTTCATTGGAGAGGAGGTGTGTCCACTCTTAGGTCCAAGTTTTTTAAGTCTTTGGCATGATCATGATCAGCAAGTGCTATCAGTTCAGAAAGAGAGTTTACATATTTTGACTCACAGATCTTCTTAGACTACAGTCTTAAGGACCCTCAACCACAGTCGCTACCACTCCACTCCAACTTTACCCCTTGTCACTCATTCATAAAAAAGAACACTAAGATGTTCCAGTTCGCTATTCCCATTATTAGGAACAAATTAAAGTCTCACACAATGCATATGGCCTACCACGATACTCACCCACAAAGACTAATCCCAATCATGTTATCTCCAGAAACACAACTCCTGGGCCTCTCACTATTCACTCTAACCCTATTTAATGCACAGTCACTTTCCAAAAAAATTCACATTTTCAATGACTATCTCATCGATGTTAACCCAGGAATCTGTGCTATCCCGGAAACCTGGTTAAAACCCACGGATCTAGTGTTAACAAACCAGCTCCCTACTCCAGCCTACAACCTAATCTCAATCCCCAGACCCAAAAAAAGAGGAGGAAGGCTCCTCCTTGCTGCAAAAAAAATCTAGGCCTATCTTTACATCAGACAAACTTCACTACCAAACTCAAATTTTCTCTCATCAGATCTGAACAACTACAAGTTTGCCTCATTTACGCCCCCCCTGGAACATTCGACTCAGACCCCTCCACCCAGATCGAGCTCATAGTCAAACACATTAACGTTGACAAACCAGCTATAATTCTGGGTGACTTTAACTTACATTTCTCCACAATGCCACAGTCTACTGTGAAACCATACTTAGGTCACTCAGTCACTTGGGTTTCACCCAAATCGTCAATAGCCTTACTCACAAGGCAGGGCACACTTTGGACCTCATCTTCATCAACAACAGTTTTTCCATTTCCTCCAACCCAATCTGTTCACCGGTCCCCTGGTCAGACCATCATGTCATCAGCACTACCCTCATGATAAAAAACCTCCCACCACAAACCTCCACCAAATCAACTATTCACTTCAGGAAACAATGCTCCCTGGACCTACTCAATGATCAGATTTCAAAAGACTTAAACCAACTAGACCTAACAGACGCAGACTCAGCTATCACTTCATGGTACAACCTCACAAACAAAATTGCGGATCAAATTTGCCCAATGACCACCAAAGTTATACAACCTTCACAGGACAACAGAAAGCCTTGGTTCACTCCTGAACTCAAATCCCTAAAACAACAACTCAGAAATAAAGAACAAAGTTGGAGGAAACACCCATCCTCAACGCTACTCGCTGCCTACAAACTCCTCCTCAACACCTACAGGAACGCCATCCACAAAGCTAAGAAAGACTTCTACGCTAAAAAAATCCATAACTTCATGCTTGACTCAAAAGCACTATTCACATACATCTCCTCTCTCACCAAACCATCACCTCCACTCATCCCAGACCACCAAGCACGTAACAAAGCCAACCAACTAGCTGATTATTTCAAATCAAAAATTGCAAACCTAACCTGCTCTCTCACAACCACTCGCTCTACATCTACTCCCCACATCCCAACTCAGCCTTCTCCCAATTTCAGACTAGACTCCTTCGAACCGACCTCCGCCCTGGAGATAGAAAATGCACTCAAGAAACTCAAACCTTCCGCACACCCTTCTGATCCACTACCTACAAACCTTCTCATCGCCATCCCGAATACTATTGCAAAACCTCTAGCGGAAACCATCAATACCTCTTTATCCCAAGGCACAGTACCCAAACAGTTAAAACTAGCAATTCTCAAACCACTGCTAAAAAAACCTAACACATCTGCAAATGGCCCAGCCAACTACCGGCCCATCGCAAACCTACCAATGATTGCCAAACTGATGGAAAAAACGGTTAACCAGCACCTGTCAGAATACCTCGAAGAACACAACATACTCTCTCCAGCTCAGTACGGCTTTCGGAAATCTCATAATACCGAATCCCTTCTCCTTTCCCTAACAGACACCATACTCTCAAACCTGGAAAGAAAACAATCATACCTACTGATACTATTAGATCTATCTGCTGCCTTCGACACGGTTAACCATACAATTCTCATAGACCAACTATCCAACATAGGCATCATAGGTTCCGCCCTCAATTGGTTTAAGTCCTTCCTGAGCAATAGGTTCTACAAAGTGAAGATAAACAACAAAGAATCCCACCCTGTTCTTTCAGACCAGGGAATCCCCCAAGGCTTGTCCCTTTCACCTACTCTATTCAATATTTACCTCCTCCCTCTCTGCAAACTCCTCACTGACCTCAAGCTTACTCACTACCTTTTTGCTGACGACATACAGATTCTCATCCCAATCACTGAGTCCCTTAAAAAAAACTATTATCTTCTGGAACAACTGCCTTCATCCTATCAAAAACATGCTCTCCAGTCTCAACCTAGTACTGAATGCCAACAAAACAGAGATGCTCTTGATCTCCCAAGACCACTCCACAAACCCACCAAGCCTCATCCATCTTACTACCTCAAACATTAAGATCTCACCAGACATCAGATATCTAGGAACATGGCTGGACACCCAACTAAACCTAAAAAAATTTATAAACATCACCACCAAGGACTGCTTTTATAAACTGCAAGTACTCAAAAAGCTAAAGCCCCTACTCCACTTTAACGACTTCCGTCTTGTATTACAATCCATTATCCTAACAAAACTCGACTACTGCAACTCCCTCCTACTTGGACTCCCCACTAATTCAATCAAACCTTTACAGATGGTTCAAAACGCTGCTGCCAGAATCCTTACAAATGCAAACAAAAGGGATCACATCACCCCCATCCTCCGTAACTTACACTGGCTACCCATCAAACACAGGATCCTCTTCAAAGTCCTGAGCATTATTCATAAAGCCATTCACAACATCGCTCCCATCAATTTGAAGACACAACTTTGTCCGTACACATCCACAAGACCCACCAGAAACGCCTATAAAGGCACACTGTACACCCCACCTATAAAAACCTCCCTCGGAAAGCGAACTTTATCTGTGGCAGGACCCCACCAATGGAATATGCTCCCTCCGGACCTAAGACTTGAACCAAACCACCCTGAATTCAAGAAAAGACTTAAAACCTGGCTCTTCAGCCAAGCGTTCACAGACACATAAACCAACCCCAACTATATTTTGCCCCTACCTAGCCCCTTTAAAAATCTCAAACCTACGTCCAACATCACTAACCACAATGATCTTAAATGCTCTATTCAAAACCCCCTGGCAACATGTAAAATTCCTGAGAAGAAGCACCGAACCAACTTCTCAACTGATCTATAGAACAAGTCTGTAAATAAGTTTATTCTGGTTTCTACCCATGTTTCTACCATATGCTTTTTATTATATGCCTTATAATATGTTTTATATTATTTTCATATTTTTATATTATATTATATTATATTATATGCTCATTGTATTAGCTCCTTGTTCCATGTTCTATGTAAAGCCTAGGGCACCCATACAAAGCCCATAGTGCTTCTTTTTCTGTTAAATGTAAACCGAAGTGATTTGTATCTTATACAGGAACTCCGGTATATAAAAATTAAAAATAAATAAATAATTAAATGATCATCTGAAGAAAATGCTTTCATTACTACAGGACTCTTGGAGGCTATTTTGTGGAGCCTTAGATTTGCGCTTGCCAGCATTCCTTGTGTCGTCTTTATTAAATTGATTGCTTCCTCTGCAGTAGGTAAGGACTTTAGTCCATCATCTACATAGAAGTCCCTTTCTACAAAATGTCTGACATCTGCGCCATACCCTTTTTCTCCTTCTTAGGCTGTCCTTCTGAGCCTTTATGTTGCTACTGCAGGTGATGGACTATTACTGAAGACGTGCACTCGCATCCGGTATTCCACAATCTCCTTACTGATGTCGTTGTCACGGTACCACAGGAATCTTTGGTAATTTCTGAAGTCTTGGTGCACAGCAAAGCAGTAGAACATTTATTGGATGTCGGCTGTAACAGTGACTCCCGGACCCCCACTGGACCACCAGGTACCTGTAAAATGTTTTTTGGGGGGTCAGGAGGGTAGGGGAAAGAAATGGATTAATTTTAAAGGGTCAGGGTGGGTTTAGGGTTATTTTTGTGTGCCGTTTTTCCCGCTCTCCCCCAAAATGATAAGAGAACTCTCACAAACAATATCGTGGGGTTTTCCTATCGTTTCGGGGGAGCCCCAATTTCAGACGAATTTGAAAATATTGACGCTATTTTCAATCATCCGAAGCCCGATTCACATCCCTACAACTTACTGATTAATACGTGAAGGTCATTAAAGTGGAATCTTCATATTACAAACTATTGTCCTGACCGCTAATCAACTTGAATCTGATGTGTTGACCTAGAAAATGTATTTGTTGTTGTAGATACTTAGATTATGATTATTGACCTAGAATATGAATATTTCTTTTTGTAAACAGTTGTAATTTTCCTTTGGAATGCTGGTATATAAAATGCCTAAACAAACAAACAAACAAATAAATAAATAAATACATTTATGTAGATGATATACAATTCTTTATTCCAATCACTTCTGACATAAATACTACAAAGGGCCTCCTTTCCATTTATTTGAATGTTGTCAAAAATTGGTTTACCCAAATGTATTAGACAGGGACCAACAATGTAAAGAACTTCGCTGTATGGGTTAGGCCACTGAATGAGCTGTATATATTGGGGCGGATTTTCATACTCCGCGAATAGGCCTACTTTTGTTTGCGCTCCAGGCGCAAGGCTATCGATTTTGTATAGCCGGCGCGCGCCGAGCCGCGCAGCCTACCCCCGTTCCCTCCGAGGCCGCTCCGAAATCGGAGCGGCCTTGGAGGGAACTTCCTTTTGCCCTCCCCTCACCTTCCCCTCCCTTCCCCTACCTAACCCACCACCTGGCCCTGTCTAAGCCCCCCCCTTACCTTTGTCGGGGGATTTACGCCTCCCTCCGGGAGGCGTAAATCCCCGCGCATCAGCGGGCCTCCTGCACGCCGGGACGCGACCTGGGGGTGGGTCCAGAGGGCGCGGCCACACCCCCGGGCCGCCCCGGGCCGTAGCCACGCCCCCGGAATGCCCCGAAAACACCGCGTGGTTCAGGCCTGCCCCCGACACGCCCCCCGACATGCCCCCTCCGAAAACCCTGGGACTTACGCGAGTCCCGGGGCTCTGCGCGCGCCGGTAGGCCTATGTAAAATAGGCTTACCGGCGCGCAGGGCCCTGCTCGCCTAAATCCGCCCGGTTTTGGGTGGATTTAGGCGAGCAGGGCTCTGAAAATCCGCCCCATTGTGAGTATATATATTTAGGATTTGTTAAGTTTTTTGCCTTCTCTTTTCTGCTAAGCTCTCTGCCTTCTCTGGAAAACCAAATCACTGAATATCGTGTGCTAGTAGTCAGTCTTTGAGGCCCTTAGGAAATGTGCATTACTGAGCTGCCTATAGGTCACATTCCGCTAACCTTTTTGAGCCAACATATGGCAGGGACCCTCTGCCCTAGGGCTGGAATTTTAACAGGAACAACACATTTTGACCACATCATTATAGTTCTTTATGATCTACATTACCTCCCAGGTGAACAGAGGATTCAATTTAAGATTATTATGCAGGTGAATAAAGAGTTGAATAATGAAGCACTTTTATACATTAGCTCATTACTAAAAATCTATTCACCTAAAAGGGTTCTCTGTTCAACAGGTAAATATCTACTTGAGATCCCAGATCTTAGAACAATTAAGAAATCAATGGAAGATTATTTGCCATTATGGCTCCTATTTTACAGAACTGCCACCCAAAATCTTTGAGAAAAGAAATGTATGTAAAAATGTTCAAGAAACAAGTGAAGTCAGTTCTGTTTATGGTGCTGTTATTGTCTTAAGCTATGCAGCATCAGCCTTTTTGTACCTTATGTTATAATATGTAATAGCAGTGTCCTGTTTTTTAAATTATTTTTACTTTATTTTATGTTAGTCTGATGTATATAATTTTTTATAAAAGTAACTCTGTGAGATACTTAGTCCAAGGATAAAGTGGCATACACATGATTTAAATAAAATTTAAAAAGTACATACTCTGCCTTGGGGATAAACATAGGCAAACAAAAATGGGACAAGACAGTGCACCTTGGAAAGAAAATTATTTATTAGTATCAATTAAGTCTAAGTTATAAAGAAAATTGCCCAACTCTGGCCAAGTTTTACCTAATTGGCTGCATCAGGGGCTGTAAAACAACAATCATAGTTTCAATTAATCATATAAATAATGTAAAAATTAAAAATTAAAAATTTTTAATTATTATTTTTAAAAAACAACAATTATTTAAATCAAAATTAAACATCATAAAACGACATAAAAATACCACAAGTAAATGGATCAGAGGTGATAAGGTGAACATCAACATAAACAATTACCGATAATACAAAGTATAAAAAATTCTTATCTACAAAACAGGAAACATAAAATGAACAATTATTACCTTAGTTTTCCTGATAAAATGTTAAAGGTGTGTTAGTATTTATTAGGGATGTGAATCGTTTTTTAACGATTAAAATTATCGTCCGATAATTTTAATATCGTCTTAAATCGTTATAGAACACAACACAATAGAAATTCTAACGATTTATCGTTAAAAATCGTTAAATCGTGTTAGTGCACACTAACTCCCGTTAGTGCGCACTAACTCCTGTTAGTGCGCACTAACAGAAAATGATACAAATTGACACTTTCCAGGTCAGTAAAGGTCAGTTAGGAATGAATATGTATTCCTATTGGCTGGCTGCCCTCTTATCTATTGATGTTACCAAGGTTCCCACTGAGGTGATGGTTGGGGGGATGGGAAATGGAAATGGAAACTTAGGAACACTAACAGAAAATGATACAAATTATTGACACTTTCCAGGTCAGTAAAGGTCAGTTAGGAATGAATATGTATTCCTATTGGCTGGCTGCCCTCTTATCTATTGATGTTACCAAGGTTCCAACTGAGGTGATGGTTGGGGGGGATGGGAAAATGGAAACTGTTGGTAGTTGACATAAAAAGTAATGTGATCAGTCAAAATGACTAGAACTTGTACCCTATTCCTGATACCAGGGGTGTTGTGATCTTCCTGCACTCAGTGCCCTATCCCTGATACCAGGGGTGTTGTGATCTTCCTGCACACAGTGCCCTAACCCTGACACCAGGGGTGTTGTGATCTTCCTGCACACAGTGCCCTAACCCTGAAACCAGGGGTGTTGTGATCTTCCTGCATGCAGTGCCCTATCCCGCCTGCATTACCAGTGAGAGGCTGGCTTCACAGACAGGGGGGAGCTGCCTGATCCTCACTCCTGACTTCCCCCATGTCCCAGCCAGTGAATGGTGTGTGGGTAAGGGGGGGGGAGGATGGTGAAGTCTGAGACAGCTCCCTCCCTGCATTACTAGTGAGAGGCTGGCTTCACAGACAGGGGGGAGCTGCCTGATCCTCACTCCTGACT
The DNA here is from genome assembly GCF_901001135.1 of Rhinatrema bivittatum. Taxonomy (NCBI): domain Eukaryota; kingdom Metazoa; phylum Chordata; class Amphibia; order Gymnophiona; family Rhinatrematidae; genus Rhinatrema; species Rhinatrema bivittatum. Next base: position 175,274,956 of record NC_042615.1, read on the forward strand.
TCCCCCATGTCCCAGCCAGTGAATGGTGTGTGGGTAAGGGGGGGGGAGGATGGTGAAGTCTGAGACAGCTCCCTCCCTGCATTACTAGTGAGAGGCTGGCTTCACAGACAGGGGGGAGCTGCCTGATCCTCACTCCTGACTTCCCCCATGTCCCAGCCAGTGAATGGTGTGTGGGTAAGGGGGGGGGAGGATGGTGAAGTCTGAGACAGCTCCCTCCCTGCATTACTAGTGAGAGGCTGGCTTCACAGACAGGGGGGAGCTTCCTGACCCTCACTCCTCCCCTCCCCCATGCCCCAGCCAGTGAATGGTGTGTGGGTGAGGGGGGGGGGAGAATGGTGAGGCTGAAACAGCTCCTTCCCTGCATTACTAGTGAGAGGCTGGCTTCACAGACAGGGGGGAGCTGCCTGACCCTCACTCCTGACTTCCCCCATGTCCCAGCCAGTGAATGGTGTGTGGGTGGGGGATGGTGAGGCTGAAACAGCTCCTTCCCTGCATTACTAGTGAGAGGCTGGCTTCACAGACAGGGGGGAGCTGCCTGACCCTCACTCCTGACTTCCCCCATGTCGCAGCCAGTGAATGGTGTGTGGGTGAGGGGGGGGGGTAGGATGGTGAAGGCTGAGACAGCTCCCTCCCTGCATTACTAGTGAGAGGCTGGCTTCACAGACAGGGGGGAGCTGCCTGACCCTCACTCCTGACTTCCCCCATGTCCCAGCCAGTGAATGGTGTGTGGGTGAGGGGGGGGGGGGAGGATGGTGAAGTCTGAGACAGCTCCCTCCCTGCATTACTAGTGAGAGGCTGGCTTCACAGACAGGGGGGAGCTTCCTGACCCTCACTCCTCCCTTCCCCCATGCCCCAGCCAGTGAATGGTGTGTGGGTGAGGGGGGGGAGGATGGTGAGGCTGAAACAGCTCCTTCCCTGCATTACTAGTAAGAGGCTGGCTTCACAGACAGGGGGGAGCTGCCTGACCCTCACTCCTCCGGGATATTGTGATCTTCCTGCACACAGTGCCCTATCCCTGATACCAGGGGTGTTGTGATCTTCCTGCATGCAGTGCCCTATCCCTATTAATACCAGGAGTGTTGTGATCTTCCTGCACACAGTGCCCTATCTCTAATACCAGGGGTGTTGTGATCTTCCTGCACACAGTGCCCTATTCCTGATACCAGGAGTGTTGTGATCTTCCTGCATGCAGTGCCCTATCCCTGATACCGGGATGTGTGCAAGAAGATCACAACACCCCCGGTATCAGGAATAGGGCACTGTGTGCAAGAAGATCACAACACCCCCGGTATCAGGAATAGGACACTGTATGCAAGAAGATCACAACACCCCCGTATCAGGAATAGGGCACTACGTGCAGGAAGATCACAACACCCCCGGTATCAGGAATAGGGCACTGTGTGCAGGAGGATCACAACACCCCCGGTATCAGGAATAGGGCACTGTGTGCAGGAAGATCACAACACCCCTGGTATTAGGGATAGGGCACTGTGTGCAGGAAGATCACAACACTCCTGGTATTAATAGGGATAGGGCACTGTGTACATGAAGATCACAACACCCCTGGTGCCAGGGTTAGGGCACTGTGTGCAAGAAGATCACAACACTCCTGGTATTAATAGGGATAGGGCACTGTGTGCAGGAAGATCACAACACCCCTGGTGTCAGGGTTAGGGCACTGTGTGCAGGAAGATCACAACACTCCTGGTATTAATAGGGATAGGGCACTGTGTGCAGGAAGATCACAACACCCCCGGTATCAGGAATAGGGCACTGTGTGCAGGAAGATCACAACACCCCTGGTATTAGGGATAGGGCACTGTGTGCAGGAAGATCACAACACTCCTGGTATTAATAGGGATAGAAATAGATGCCTGTAGTCTTAAAACAATCCTTTATTGCAGTGGAGACACAAGGGTAGCCCGACTCTGGCCGAGTTTCGCCGTTTCAAAACGGCTGCCTCAGGGGCTAAAAACATAAATAAAAAACTTACAATAATCTTCTTGAATTCATTAGTTATATATCGACTAAGAATATAATGTGATCATATAAAGAGCTGTATGATCTCTTATGTTGCGTCTTGAAGCATTCGCGATTGCAGAACTCCACTAGCAAAGGCCTCCTGACCCCCCCAAGCTGGCCAAAAGTTCTTTTTGGGCCGAACGAGCCATCCGGCGCGAACGAGCCGGGAATCACGTGACGCCGGCGTCACTCGACGTGCCGCCGACGTCACATGCTTCTCGCCAAGGATTGCAGAAATGGCGTCCTCACTCCTCGCTCCATCACCAGGGAGTTGTGGTAAGTCGGGGGGGGGGGGATTAAGGAGGGTGAGGGGGTTTATATTTTTATTTTGGCTCAACAATCGCGATTTCCCACATATCGAACATATCTATGTTCGATATGTGGGAAATCCGATCGTTTATGTCGAATCAATTTTTTAAGTAAAAAAAAAATATGAGTTGCGTTTTACTAATGCGGTCAATCCGAATGCACACCCCTAGTGTGCAATATTGGGTACAGGGAGATTCTGAATGCAGTCCTACATCCCCAGAAGTATTCCCATAAAGAGAAAGGTTTACCCTCATATCAGTATCAGGAATTGCAACAGCTTCAAAAGGCCCAGATGCCAGCCACTGATCTTCTTTAAGTACCCTAGTGTGATAGTGTGGTAGGTTTTAGTGGTTTGGAGGGAGCAGAAATCAGGAAACAGCCTGTAGTCTGGCTTCCAGTAAAAAGACAACTTCCTTTTCATCTACTGGTCCATAACCCTTGGGATTTTTCTGCTTCTCAGCTTCTGGAGACAGAGATCATACCCCTTATGACTTCACTCTCTTGCATAAAGGGGGGAGTTGTTGAAGACACTTGCCAGTAGTTTCTGTCTCCCAGCAGCTGCAGACAATGATACTCAGATTTGGCTAAGTGCTTCAGAGCCAGGTTGCAGCCCCAGCCTGAAGCTATTTAAAGCTCCTGAGACAACAACCTCTAGCGGTTACTTTTCCCAGTGTAGCTGCCTTCCAGGGTTTTCTTCCTGATCATTGACTCCTAGGGGTTCATACCACAGCTCCCAAAGAACTGCAGATCCTTCCTAAACTCCCGGCTCAGGGTAAATAAAGTTAAAAAAAAGAAAAAAACCTTGCATAGAGGTTTGCCCTGACAATGAGTGCAGCTCTTATTTCACCTGGAAGAAATACAGGTGTAGCTCTTGTGGCACCTGGAAGAAACCAGCCTAGTTTTGCTGGTATTTTCTGTCCTGCTTTCAAAAGCATGTACGATATTTTCAAAGTCATCAGAAATCGGGGGCTCCCTGAAACCAATAGGAAAACCCCACAAAATTGTTCATGGAGTTCTCTTATCGTTTTGGAGAGGGCGGGAAAATGGCACACCATAACAATCCCTAAACCCACTCCGACCCTTTAAAACTGATCCCTTACCTTCTCCCCCCCCCCCCCAAACTTTTTACCTGGTGATCCAGTGGGAGTCCCGGGAGCGATCTCCCACTCTCGGGCCGTCGGCTGCCACTAATCAAAATGGCGCCAATGGCCCTTTGCCCTTACCATGTGACAGGGTATCTGTGCCACTGGCTGGCCCCTGTCACATGGTAGGAGTAATGGACGGCCGGCGCCATCTTTAAAAATGGCGCGGGCCATCCAGTGCTCCTACCATGTGACAGGGGCCGGCCAATGGCACGGATATCCTGTCACATGGTAAGGGCAAAGGGCCATTGGCGCCATTTTTATTAGTGGCAGCCGACGGCCCGATTGCGGGAGATCGCTCCCGGGATTCCCACTGGACCACCAGGTACTTGTAAAAGTTTTTCGGGGGTTTGAGAAGGTGGGGGAAGCTAAGGGATCAGTTTTAAAGGGTCGGGGTGGGTTTTTTGTTTATCGGCTTGGGCGCAGCTGATAAACAAAACCATGATCGGGCCGCACGAAAAAAAATTAATGATGTGAATCGGAACCGGAATCGGAACCGATTCCGGTTCCGATTCACATCTCTATTGGATAGGCTTCCAGCTTTGAGACTTTGTTGACCTTCAGAAATCAATAGGGATGTGCAATAGTTTTTGCCGAATTGGAAAATTTCAAAGAAATAGTCCAATTCGGCATGGGTTGGAGGACCTGAATCCCTAGACAGATTTTCGGGGAAATTCGTTGTTTGGGTTAGCGTGGGAGGAGGGGCACATTTATTTAAAAAAAAAACCAAACCCACCCCAACCTTTCAATTTTAGTTAATTATAACCCCACATCCTCCCGACCCCCAAAAACTTGCCTAAAGTCCCTGGTGGTCCAGTGGGGGTCCCGGGAGTGATCTCCCACTCTCGGGCCATTGGCTGCCAATAAACAAATGGCGTTGGTGGCCCTTTGCCCTTACCATGTGACAGGGGCTACTGGTGCCATTAATCGGCCCTTGTCACATGATAGGAGCAATGGATGGCCCGCACCATTTTCTAAGATGTGTTTTCTGACCTGACATAAAAAAACGATGCATATCCCTAGAAATCAATACAGAAGAAGATCCAGATTTCTGGTTTGAGGACAAGGATGATTGGCAAAGACCGGTCACAGCTGGATTCCATAATCACAGTGAGCTAAAGCATGTTCTTCTCCTCACTGTCCACAGTCTGTCACTTAGCTTCCAGGATCAGATAAGGATGCTGCCATTTGACTACCTCTGGGACTGTGATAATGTCATATAAGCTAAGTGGGTGCATTCAGAAACATTGGAGGAGATGCCCCATTTTGGCTCATTAGCTATTCCAAATCCTTTTTCAGTGAGTTTGAAAGCTGGTCCCCCAAAAAGATTTCTAGCAGTCTAAGGGTCAATAGGGACTTCTGGCCCAAAGTCTTCAACCTGGATGAGGCTGCAGGATTACGCAAACCACTTCTTAAAAATGTTCATGTGGAAGATCTAGACCTTCTTCCACCTGTCTGAATGAGTCACTTTGTACTCTACAGGACTTGCCTTTTCTAGGCCTTTGTAAGAGCCTTGCCAGCGGGCTAGCAACTTACTATCTAAAGATAGTAATAATACTAGGGTGCAATGTCCTGGTGGAAGTTCCAATGGAGTCTTTTGGAATTGGGTAGCTTGAAACTTATCTACACACAGCCAGGCCTCTCCAGCTTTCTTTACTCCTGCATTTGGATTACAAAATCTACCAGGTTCAGCCCAGGCTCATTTTTTCCTCTGAAGTCTTCCAGTCCTCATTCAGGATTTCCTGTGATCTCTTCCCATAGAGCAAGTCAAATAGGGAGAAGCTGGTAGAAATTTGGGAACTTCTTTTGTATATGGCAATAATATATCCTAGCCTTTGCCCTTTTCAGAAATGAACTTCCTCAACATATACTTGAAGGTTTTATTGAGGCATTAAACTAATCCTTACATTTCTGTGTGGCACACTAAGACATCTAGGGTTTTCATGACCAGCAATACATATACTTTCTGCATTACCAGCAATACATAGATTTTCTGCATTACTCAGGACACAAATGGGGTCTCCTGATTAGTCAATACTTCTCTGGGTAACCTGAGTCATAAGAAGATGTCTATCAGGGCAGTCATTATTGTCAAGAGATTCATATTTCTTAATGGTATGGCCTCCAAATACCATGTGGTATAATCAAGGATAATTAGAATATATTGGTTTCCACAGGTGGATTCTAAGGATCCCACCAAATCCATGCCAGAGTTTTAACAGGGCTCTTGATGATGGTCATCAACAATAGGGGATCCACTCTGACCAAGCAGGCATAATTAATTGGCATATGGGGCAGGATTGACAATAATCTTGAACCTTTCTATATAGACATGGCTATAAGAAGCAGGCCAATATTCTCTCCTGAGTATTTTCTTCCTCTAAATGGCCTTCTAGGAAGAGCCAGCTGAATTATTTGTTGGCTATAGGACTAAATTATTAGGAAAAATTCACAAAATTCCCCTTTGGCTACTCAATATACTAGATCCTTTATTATTATGAAGAAGGATGGAATGGGGTTCAAGCCTCTAGGGCAGGGTCTCGCCTATCATCAATTATTTGTAACCATTCCCAGGCAATCTTAAGTGAGTCAAATTCACTTTGGGCCCACTTAAAGTTTCCAGGGTTACCCTTCCCATTCTATTCTGGAGGAATAGCTAAAGGTTTCTGGGGCACTCGGTCCTTGATCATTCCAGGACCCTTATCCAGCCCTCAGTTATTTCACATACTCTGCCTTCTCTTGGTGATTTTGCCATCAGGGTTTGGGCATTTTGTACACTTTTACATAAATCCAGATCATTCAAAGGAAGATCTCAGGGAATGATGATGCTTTAGTTGTGAAGTCACATGACTTGGGGCTAAGCTAGGGCCATAGAGTCCCAAAGTCAGGAAAATCATGCCCAATGATGATAAAATATGGAAGCCATGGAAGTTCTCCTGCTAAAATGCTGGTTTCTCCAGCTGCTATCTTCAATGAGATATATTTATTTATTTATTTAACATTTTTATATACCGCAATTCATGTAGCAAGCTACATATCATTTCAGTTTACATTATAACAATAACAAGCATGTAAGAATGCGATTACATTAAAACAGGGGAAGAAAACTTGGATAAGAGTAAACAGGGTAATAACACCATAACGTATAATAGTGGTAATATTGCGGTATATGTGGTAGGGTATTGTCATTGATCCACATAAACGCAGGTCAGAGTCATCAAACTTCCATAATTGAGTTAAACTTACTTGACTAGTTTTCTTTGCAATTGCATGACAGTCTTTATGCTTCTGGAATCTTGTAAGGGTGGGAATGGGAGACCAATCCAGCTCAAATGGAACTGAAAGGAATCAGTTCCAGGGTGAGGAGTATCAACATAGTTTTAAAAGTGGAGTCTCATTTGGTTGATGTCCATTGCGTCTGTTGTGTCCATCGCTGCTTGACGCCCTCACTCCGCCCTCTTTACCTCTGTGGCGACTCCCTTCAGGTCTGATGGACGGTTAGCTGCCGCAGCGTCTTCTTGCCATCTCCCTCCAGCCAGTGGCGTAGCCAGAATTGATTTTTTGGGTGGGCACAAGGTTAACATAGGTGGGCACAAGGCATGCAGGTCTACTAGTTGTTTTCTTACTGATAACTAATGCCATATACTGCACCCTAGAATGGCTTTCTAAGTAGTTTGCAACAGCCATTATGTGTCATGTATGAAACTTTAAAATAATTTACTTCAATTATTTCAAGTATAGAAAACAATCAAATCCAATCATATAATAAAACAAAAATTAATGTATTCTTTCATGAACCATCTTTGCAGAAATCCAGAAATCTTCATAAATACAATAAAATATAATTAATCATCAGAACAGGTGCAGCGCAAAGCTAGGGCAATTCACATTACAAGTAACATGAAAAAAAAAATTCAAATTCTGGTGTAATCTCAGCAAAAAATAACCCTCCACTGCTATTTTGTGAAGTAACAAACTCTTGCAAAGAAAGAGGCATCTGGAACCTTGCCAAACAATCACAGCACTGACTCTCAGGATTCAAACAGCAACCTTATGAAAAAGCAGCAATGCAAATACTACACCAGGCCCTAGAACATTAATACATCACCTACGGGAATAACAGAACAGGCTGGACTACTACTACAGAGAAACTATATGCTAGAAATACTCATTTCTGTCACAAACAGGCAAAACTGAGAACGACCCTTACCTAATATAGAAATAAGAGACTATAAATTAGAAACAAAAACATGTAGATAAAGCCAAAATAGAAAGCCTGAGAAACTAAAATGTCTGAACAGTGGAATACTTAAGAAAGAGCAAAATACAAAAATATAAGAATGCACATTCCCAAAGATGACATATTTAAATTGCTTCAAAATGTCGGTACACCTGGTCTTCTCTTAACGCTTATTAAGAGCAAGCTAACATATATTTGTGGGACCTCTCCTCCCAGGGTCATGGTATTTTTACCAGACTCTATCTCATGGTTCTGGGTCCATTTTACTTTATATTTTTTTGGTATTTGTCATTTTTCACCAATCACCATTTTTTTGAATTAAATCTTTTTTTCTTTTTTTCAAAGCCAATGAACATAGTCACTTTTCAAAAGTCACTGAACTCAACATCAAAAGTACTTATCTGCACAACCCAACACGATCGCGTTTCGGACCACATCCCTTGAGGTCCTGCTTCAGGGGACAAAGATTTTCATCATTTAGATTTTCATCATTTTTCTGTGACAAAATAACCAACAAGAAGAGTTCAATAGCTGCATTCAGTCATGTACATTCTTACATCCGCGATCCCGGCGTTGGAATAACGTTGGAATACGTTGGAATAACGTTGGAATAACGCCGGGATCGCGGATATAAGAATGTACATGACTGAATGCAGCTATTGAACTCTTCTTGTTGGTTATTTTGTCACAGAAAAATGATGAAAATCTAAATGATGAAAATCTTTGTCCCCTGAAGCAGGACCTCAAGGGATGTGGTCCGAAACGCGATCGTGTTGGGTTGTGCAGATAAGTACTTTTGATGTTGAGTTCAGTGACTTTTGAAAAGTGACTATGTTCATTGGCTTTGAAAAAAAGAAAAAAAGATTTAATTCAAAAAAATGGTGATTGGTGAAAAATGACAAATACCAAAAAAATATAAAGTAAAATGGACCCAGAACCATGAGATAGAGTCTGGTAAAAATACCATGACCCTGGGAGGAGAGGTCCCACAACTATATGTTAGCTTGCTCTTAATAAGCGTTAAGAGAAGACCAGGTGTACCGACATTTTGAAGTATTGTTTACAACTGGGGTACCCGGAATACATATGGTATAAGAGCCAATATTGTGTGATTGATATTTAAATTGCTAACATCTCTCTCTCTCTCTCTCTCTATATATATATATATATATATTTTTTTTTTTTACCTTTGTTGTCTGATCTTTGTATTTTTCTAATCAGTTGGTCCTGGTCTCTCTTTCCCATTTTTTCCCTTGTCGCTCATTTCCTAATTCCTCTTCAGTGTCTTTTCTACTACTGTCTTCTTCCCTTCCCTTCCACACACACACACACACACATATATACATAAATGCTTTCTCTCACAGACTCCCTCACACACTCAGGCTCTCACTCTCATATGCTCTCCCCCTCCCCCCAGCTCACATTCTCTGCAGACACACATACAAGCTCTCACTTTCTCACCGCTCCCCAGGCTTATATTCTTATGCACACACAGACGCACATCCAGGCACCCATTCTCATCCACACACACAAACCTATTCTCCCATTCTCACCCACACATACACACATTTAAGGTCCCATTCTCACCCACACATACACACTTTCAAGCACCCATTCTTACCCACATATTCAAGCTTCCATTCTCACCCACACACACAAACCCAGGCTCCTATTCTCACCCATATATATACACATTCAAGCTTCCATCCTCACCCACATATTCAAGCTTCCATTCTCACCCACATATTCAAGCTTCCATTCTCACCCACACACACAAACCCAGGCTCCCATTCTCACCCATATATACACACATTCAAGCTTCCAACCTCACCCACATATTCAAGCTTCCAACCTCACCCACATATTCAAGCTTCCATCCTCACCCACACACATTCAAGACTCCATTCTCACTCCCATACACACCCAGGGTCCGATTTTCACCCACACACACAAGGCTCCCATTCTCATCCTCACATACACATTCAAGCCTGTGCACAGTTTCCGCTTCCTCCCCCCAGAGCAGGAAGATCAGCTGGCATCTCCTGCTGCCACTGGCCTCCTGCTATCTTCGAGCCATACGGCCGACTGATCTTCCTGCTGGGGGGGGGGGGGGGGAGCGGAAGCTGTGCACGGCGCTTCCGCTCTCCTCCCCCCCCCAAACAGGAAGATCAGTCGGCTGTACGCAGGAGGCCAGTGGCAGCAGGAGAGGCCAGCTGATCTTCCTGCTTTGGGGGGAGGAAGTGGAAGCTGTGCACGGCACTTCCACTCCCCCCCTCCCCCCGCAAACAGGAAGATCGGTCGGCCATATGGTTGTAGGACCGCTTCCCCACGTGTACCGTGATGGCATGCCAAGCATGGGTTCTCCTCTTCACTGTCGCGGGGATGGGATCCCGCGACAGCCTTGCAGTTCTGGTGTAAGTTGGGTGGGCCTGGGTCTAAATTGGGTGGGCAGCTGCCCACCCAGGCCCACCCGTGGCTACGCCACTGCCTCCAGCGTCCCCGGACCGGCATGATGCTGCGGATCCGCCATGTTGCCTGATGATGTAGGGCGCACATGCGCGCTCCGATTGATGTACCAGCAAGGGCACGAACCTCGGGGGCGTCCCCCCGGGATGATGTCATCCACTTCCAATATAAAAGGTCTCAGTATTCGCTAATGAATCGAGTTGGCAAGGGGATTGCAGGGGATTGCTTCGGCTTTTCTTCCAAGCTACTCTGCCTCCTCAGATTTACCAGGGGTACCCGCTCCTTGGGGGCCTTGCTCTCGTTTCTTTATTTCAGATTGCAGATAGGTGTTACGACTGCTGCTCAGATTTTAGTGGAACCACAGTTGTAGACCGCTTACCTTCTGTAGGAGGAACACAGATCGGAAGAACTGCAGCGTAATCCAAAAGGCAGTCCAGGTCAGGGCAGGCAGCAAGCAATCAGGGACCAAAGCAGATAATCCGGTAGGCAGGCGACAAGCAGGGTAATCCAATAGGCAGTCCAGGTCAGGGCAGGCAGCAAGCAATCAGGAACCAAAGCAGATAATTCAGTAGGCAGGCGGCAAGCAGGGTACTCCAATAGGCAGTCCAAGGTCAGGGCAGGCAGCAAGCAATCAGGAACCAAAGCAGATAATCCAGTAGACAGGCGGCAAGCAGGGTAATCCAATAGGCAGTCCAGGTCAGAGCAGTGAGAAAACAGCAAAATCTAATCGCAGGAACTCCAATAACACTCGTGGCCGAAGCAGAGAGCAAAGGAAAAAGGCTCTCTTTAAATAGCCCGGGTTCCCGCGCAGACTGAACCCTCGTCGGCGTCTGACGTCATGGAGGCGTGTCCTGGCTCCAAATACCGCGGGACCTTGCTGCCGACGTCGACGAAGATTTCCTAGCGTCACCGCCGGAGGGAATGCCCCGATTCGCATGGGACCGCGCTGCCGATGCTTCCGAGCCAGCCCTGCCGCCTTCAGGACCGAGAACGCCCTGTCCCGCGTGGAACCTCGCCGGCAACATCGCGGCAGAGGTAACAGTACCCCCCCCTGCAAGGCCCCCCTCTCGTCTTCCCAGGTCCAGGTTTGTAGGGAAAATGAAGATGAAATTTTTTTTAGTAAGCGAGGAGTCTGTATATTATACGAAGGCTCCCAAGTATTCTCCTCAGGCCCAAAGTTTTTCCAAGAGATGAGATATTGAAGTTGCCCTTTAACTCTTCTAGAATCCAAGATCTCCCGTACTTCATATTGATCATCATCTGGTACTACGGGTATAGTGGTCCTCCGTCGTCTCTGAGGCCATGACATAACGGCAGGTTTAAGTAATGATATATGGAATGCGTTATGAATCCGCAAGGAGGACGGCAAACATAGTCTATACGTGACCGTGTAGATCTGCTGCTTGACAGGAAAGGGCCCAATGAAGCGAGGGACAAATTTTGCGGACGGTAACCGCAAGCGAATGTGGCAGGTGCTTAACCAGACAAGGTCTCCACATTGGAGATGAGGAGCCGGACTCCTCATCTCCAATGTGGCGGCGTTTTTGACCAGCAATGCCCGTGTCTCTGTCCACAATCTGGTCATGGAGGCAACTGTGGCATTAACCGCAGGACAATTGGAGGAGGCACTGATGGGCAAAGGAAGATGCGGATGCCTGCCAAACACAAGGAAAAAGGGAGATCTGCCAGTAGCTTGATGCACATGATTATTATGGGACATCTCTGCCCTGACCAGTAGAGAAGCCCAATCATCTTGTCATTGATTGACATAGGCTCGAAGAAACGTCTTTATAGATTGATTCGTCCGTTCAGTAACTCCATTGGACTGAGTATGGTAGGCTGAGGAAAATTCAAGTTTAACTCGTAGAAGTTTGCAGAGATTAGTCCAGAATTGAGCCGTACACTGTACCCCTCTATCGGATACAATGCTGAGCGGGAGCCCATGGAGACGAAAAATATGATGCAGAAAAAGATGGGCTAAGTCAGAAGCAGAGGGCAGCCCAGGTAGGGGGATGAAATGCGCCATCCAGGAGAAACGATCCACCACCACCCAGATAACAGTATTACCATTGGAAGCCGGAAGATCCGTGATAAAGTCGGCGGCAATATGTGTCCACGGAGAAGTGGGAATGGGGAGCGGCTGCAACAATCCCAGAGGTTTTCGTTGTGGCGTCTTCTGGGCCGCACAGACGGAACAAGAGTTTACATAGTTCTTGACGTCCGTCTCCCATCTCGGCCACCAATAATGTCTGGAGAGAAGTTCCTTAGTACGAGAAACCCCGGGGTATCCCGCCAACTGATCATCGTGGGACCAGCGAAGTACTTTTAATCGTAACCGTTTGTGAACGACGGTTCTCCCTATCGGAACCGTGAAGGTGGCAGCCAGCTGGATGTGAGCGGGATCTATGATGTATCGAGGTGGTTCCAGAGCGTCATCAAGATCAAAGCTTCGGGAAAGAGCGTCTGCCCTCATATTCTTCTGAGCAGGCCGGAAAAGCAGAATAAAATTAAATCTGCTAAAAAAAATGCCCATCGGGCCTGCCGCAGATTCAATCGCTGAGCTGTCGCCAAATATTCAAGATTTTTATGATCTGTATAAACTGTGACGATATGTCGAGCGCCTTCCAGGAGGTCGCCAATGGTGTAATTCCTTTCCGCGGGGGAAAATTTCTTAGAAAAGAAGGCACATGTCACCCATTGATCCTCCTCCGTCCTCTGTAGAAGAACTGCCCCCACACCTACTGCTGAGGCGTCAACCTCGAGAGTAAAATGTTTGGTGGGATTGGGCCGTCGGAGACATAAATCTTTGGTGAACTCCTCTTTCAAACGTTGAAAAGCCAAGACTGCTTCCTCCGACCAGTTCTGTATGGACGCTCCTTTTTTAGTGAGAGCCATGAGAGGTGCCACTAAGGAAGAGAAATTGGAAATAAACTGTCTATAATAATTGGAGAATCCCAGAAACCTTTGTAAAGCTTTTAACCCCACAGGTTGGGGCCAGTTTAGAATGGCTTTGAGTTTGTCAGGATCCATAGATATCCTTTGTTGGAAACAATATACCCTAGAAATGGTAATTGGTGTTTGTGAAATACACATTTTTCCAGTTTGGCGAACAATTTGTGTTCCCGGAGACGTTGTAAGACTTGGCGTACATGAATCAGATGCTGTGGCAGGGTATGCGAAAAAATCAATATGTCGTCCAGGTAGACAATGACATGTGAGTAGAGGATATCACGAAAAATGTCGTTTATCATGTCCTGAAATACAGCAGGGGCATTACAAAGTCCAAAGGGCATAACCCTGTATTCATAATGTCCGTCGTGGGTATTGAACGCGGTCTTCCACTCATCTCCCTCTCGAATTCTTATCAAATTGTAGGCCCCCCGTAAGTCTAACAGTAAAAATTTGCGCTCCTTTGATCCGGTCAAATAATTCAGAGATGAGAGGAATTGGGTATTTGTTCTTTCTGGTGATATTGTTAAGTCCACGGTAGTCAATGCAAGGTCTTAAAGACCCATCCTTTTTTTTGACAAAAAAGAAACCTGCTCCCGCGGGGGATGTTGAGGGTCGGATAAAACCTCGAGCTAAATTTTCTTCGATGTACTGACGTAAGGCTGTGGATTCTGGTTCTGATAAGGTGTAAATTCATCCTTTAGGTGGACTTTTCCCAGGAAGAAGTTCAATAGCGCAATCATACTGTCGGTGGGGTGGTAAGGATTCCGCATGTTGTTTACTGAAAACATCCTCAAAATCTTGATAAGGAGCAGGAATGCCAGAAGAGAGTTGCGTGGATTGAAGTAGAATCTTCGGAAGACCCTTCAGACAGTTCTGAAAACAGAATGGACTCCATGCAGTAAGGTGTAAAGAAGCCCAATCTAGGTGAGGCTGATGAAGCCGCAACCAGGGCAAACCCAATATTATCTGATTGACTGAGGAGGGAAGGACATACAACTGAATGTGTTCCTGGTGAAGGAGACCAGTACTGAGCAGCAGGGGTTTGGTGATATAAGAAATACGCATCTCCACGGATTGTCCTGATACTGATGTAACTGAAAGAGGAATGGGTAAAGATTCAACCGGAATCCGATATCTCCGAACCAGATGTTCCTGAATTAAATTACCAGCCGCCCCTAAATCTATGAAGGCTTGGAAGTGCAATGGTTCCTCGTTCAGCCAAATAGTTGTAGGCAATAAGAGTTGAGGAGAGGGAATGGTGGGACCCAGGGAGGCCTCTCCTACCCGTCCTAGGTCCGGAAGTTTCCCGACTTGTTGGGGCATTTATTGATAAAATGGCCTGCTCCCGCACAATATAAGCAGAGATTCCGTACTCTTCTACGATTCCGTTCCTCGGGAGACAACCGAAATCTATCGATTTGCATCGGTTCCTCCGTATCCCCTGATGCCTGGGTGGTCTGTGGAATGACCATTGGTTGCTGAAAGGTAGGAGCCAGACGAAAAGTTCTTCGAGCAGCGGCTCGCTCTCGCATTCTTTCCTGAAAACGTAAATCCAGTCGGATGGCTAGCCGGATTAATTCTTCTAAAGTCTCCGGAGGATCTCTGCCAGCCAATTGATCCTTTATATTCTCTGCGAGACCTTGTTGAAAGATGGCAGTGAGACTATCTTTCCCCCAAGCGAGTTCTGCTGCTAAGGTTCAGAACTGAATGGCATATTCTCCTACCGATCGTGAACCTTGTTTGATCTGGAGCAGATCATTAGCTGCTGAGGTAGAACGTCCTGGCTCATCAAAGATAAGATGAAATTCTTTTAGGAATCGATCCAGGGTATTGAGAATAGGGTCATCTCTCTCCCACAAAGGGGAGGCCCATGCCAGAGCTGGTCCCTCCAATAAGGACAAGATGAAGGTAGTTTTAGTCTTATCATTAGGAAAAGAAGCTGGTTGTAATGAAAAATGCATTCGGCATTGGTTAATAAAGCCTCTGCATAAGGCTGCAGTTCCATTGAAGCGAGGCGGAGGAGGTACCCTGATGGGATTAGAGGTAACCACCGTGCTGGTTCCTGGCCCTGTCGGAATATGGGCTAGGGCATCCTTGCGGGCGACCAATCGATCCAAGACCCCTGTTACTTGGTCCAGGACCCCCTGTTGTTGTTGAATTTTATTAGCCATCCCGGGGATGGCTTGTAGAGCGGTCAGGTCAACTGGTTCCATGGCTTCGGCCAACTGTTACGACTGCTGCTCAGATTTTAGTGGAACCACAGTTGTAGACCGCTTACCTTCTGTAGGAGGAACACAGATCGGAAGAACTGCAGCGTAATCCAAAAGGCAGTCCAGGTCAGGGCAGGCAGCAAGCAATCAGGGACCAAAGCAGATAATCCAGTAGGCAGGCGGCAAGCAGGGTACTCCAATAGGCAGTCCAAGTCAGGGCAGGCAGCAAACAATCAGGAACCAATGCAGATAATCCAGTAGGCAGGCGGTAAGCAGGGTAATCCAATAAGCAGTCCAAGGTCAGGGCAGGCAGCAAGCAATCAGGAACCAAAGCAGATAATCCAGTAGGCAGGCGGCAAGCAGGGTAATCCAATAGGCAGTCCAAGGTCAGGGCAGGCAGCAAGCAATCAGGAACCAAAGCAGATAATCCAGTAGACAGGCGGCAAGCAGGGTAATCCAATAGGCAGTCCAGGTCAGAGCAGTGAGAAAACAGCAAAATCCAATCGCAGGAACTCCAATAACACTCGTGGTGAAGCAGAGAGCAAAGGAAAAAGGCTCTCTTTAAATAGCCCGGGTTCCCGCGCAGACTGAACCCCCGTCGGCGTCTGATGAAATGGGTGCGTGTCCTGGCTCCGAATACCGTGGGACCTTGCTGCCGACGTCGACGCGGATATCCTAGTGTCACCGCCGGAGGGAACGCCCCAATTCGCACGGGACCGCGCTGCCGACGCTGCCGAGCCAGCCCTGCCGCCATCAGGACCGAGAATGCCCTGTCCCGCGCGGAACCTCGCCGGCAACATCGCGGCAGAGGTAACAATAGGAACCGGTACTCGCTCCTAGAGGGCACATGTTCCTGAACACTCTGAAGATTCTCTACTACCTAGAAGCTATCGCAGATACAGACATTTGTGAGTTACCATCACTATTTCAGTGCTTTCCCTGGAACCAGGCGTTCGCTCCTCAAGGGCCTAACCCTTTCCAGCTACTGAGCTTCCTTAAGACCTTATGTGAGTTTTGTCATCCAATTCTGGCTATGAACACAGCTTACCCTGTCCACTCACTATGTATAGTTTCTCTACAGCTCAGCAACCCTGGAATTGCTGTTCCAGTACCTGAGGGAATTCAGCCCTGCCGGGTATATCAGCACATTACTGCCACCTCTGGTGGTTCTACTAACCTGTCTAATAAAAGAATTATCTGTGCCTGTCTCCATACCCAAGCCTAGCTGGTGGTCCCTCTCAGGATATCCTCCTGCGGCACAGTCATCTGCCATCGGCCCAAGGATCCACCTATCTACATTCCTCTATAGCTGAGTGCCCTCTCCAAGCACTCCGCTGGTAGCAGATTGCTACTCCTTCCCATCAGGAGTTTTCAGCAACAGATTCATAACAGATTGCCAACTCCGCAGTCTATACCTTAACAGATTGTTGCTACTCCCTCTACAGGAGCTCAGCATATCAGATTGCTAACTAGGGATGTGAATCGTTTTAGGACGATTAAAATTATCGTCCGATAATTTTAATATCGTCTTAAACCGTTATGGAACACAATACAATACAGATTCTAATGATTTATCGTTATAAATCGTTAGAATCGTGAGCCGGCACACTAAAACCCCCTAAAACCCACCCCCGACCCTTTAAATTAAATCCCCCCCCCTCCCGAACCCCCCCCAAATAACTTAAATAACCTGCGGGTCCAGCGGCGGTCCGGAACGGCAGCGGTCCGGAACGGGCTCCTGCTCTGAATCTTGTCGTCTTCAGCCGGCGCCATTTTCCAAAATGGCGCCGAAAAATGGCGGCGGCCATAGACGAAAAAGATTGGACGGCAGGAGGTCCTTCCGGACCCCCGCTGGACTTTTGGCAAGTCTCGTGGGGGTCAGGAGGCCCCCCACAAGCTGGCCAAAAGTTCCTGGAGGTCCAGCGGGGGTCAGGGAGCGATTTCCCGCCGCGAATCGTTTTCGTACGGAAAATGGCGCCGGCAGGAGATCGACTGCAGGAGGTCGTTCAGCGAGGGTTCCGGCGCCTCGCTGAACGACCTCCTGCAGTCGATCTCCTGCCGGCGCCATTTTCCGTACGAAAACGATTCGCGGCGGGAAATCGCTCCCTGACCCCCGCTGGACCTCCAGGAACTTTTGGCCAGCTTGTGGGGGGCCTCCTGACCCCCACGAGACTTGCCAAAAGTCCAGCGGGGGTCCGGAAGGACCTCCTGCCGTCCAATCTTTTTCGTCTATGGCCGCCGCCATTTTTCGGCGCCATTTTGGAAAATGGCGCCGGCCGAAGACGACAAGATGCAGGAGCAGGAGCCCGTTCCGGACCGCTGCCGTTCCGGACCGCCGCTGGACCCGCAGGTTATTTAAGTTATTTGGGGGTGGGGGATTTAATTTAAAGGGTCGGGGGTGGGTTTTAGGGGGTTTTAATGTGCCGGTTTTTCGATTTTTCGATTTTTCGATTTTTTAACGATTTTTCACGATTTTTCACGATATTTTACCCCCCCAAACGGCAACAATACGATTCCCTCCCCCTCCCAGCCGAAATTGATCGTTAAGACGATCGAGGACACGATTCACATCCCTATTGCTAACTCCTCCTTCCACAGGAGCCAGTTCATAACAGATTGCTAACTCCTCCCTTCTTGCGGAGTTGAGTATAACAGATTGCTAACTCCTGCCTCTACAAAAGCCGATTCGTAACAGATTGCTAACTCCTCCCTTCTTGAGGAGTAGAGCATAACAACATCTTCCTGAATCTGGAGATATTCCCTGATGAAATGGCCTCTCTCTCCCAAACTGAACCTAAGGATTCCTCATCTATGATGTCTACTACATCCTGCTTGTCCATACAGAAAGCAAAATCTGCCAATCTTTAATAGCTGTTCTCTGAAGACAGCTGAATGAAAGTCCTCACTGAACTCGACTGTCTAAATTTGGAGCTTGATCAAGTATTCAATATCAGTCTTTTCATGATCTGAGGGGAGGCCTGTGCAATATCCATGATGTAGTATAGCATGCATATGCCCAGCTGAGCATGTCAAAGCTCCTAGAAGCTTTGTAGCAACCTTCACTGGCTCTTGAATGATGTCACCACACCTGTCAGGACTTACAGCCTTCTGTTCTCAGACACCACCTGATATAAGTAAGTAACTTTCACTTTTCTGCACTTTCAAACTGCTTAGTAGTAATTTAGAGAAAATAGATTATATTTTGGCAATCAGTTTAGAAGTATTTTTGACATGTACTATAGTGTATCAACCTAATTAAAATAAGATTTTTTTTAGAATACATTGACTGTGTATGAGGATAATGTGCTGAAAAGCTATTAATTTTTCTCAAATAATTACAGATTAACTATTTGTAGAACCTTCAATTTCAGATTTTAATATTTTTAAGTTATCCTGGGAATTTATCAGGGTTTATTATGACAAAAACAGGAGAAAACTGATGGAAAAAAAAGACTCATTTTCCAGGTATATATCAGCTTATTTTGGTAGACAGAAGCCAAGATAGTAAAACAATATTAAGCAGATTCTCCCACCCATCCATTCAGCAACATCCCTCACTCTACCTCTGTGCTCTACCTAGCATGTCCCTCTGTATCTCTGCCCCCAGACAAAAATGTCATTTTCTCCTCCATCACAACAACATTCATCCTTACTGGTGGTGGCTTTAACCTCCTTCTCTTTTCTAAAGCAGCATGCTTGCTTTGGCTCCTGTGCTCTACAGCACTGCACTTATGATTTTTTTTTTTTTTTTTTTTTTTGCAGGATCAGAGAGCCTGCCAGGCAGTTCTTCTGGTAGAGGAAGGGGCGGAGGGGGGGAGGGGGGGGGGGGAGGCGTGCTCTTGAAACACTGCATTGGCAGCTCCAACAACAGGCACTTAGGCTGCTTGGGAGTGGGAGGACTTGAAATTACACATTGAACAGCTCTGGAAGGCAGGCACTTTCAGTGATGGGAGTTGGGCCTTGAAATACAATACATACTGTGGTCCA
Source organism: Rhinatrema bivittatum (assembly GCF_901001135.1). Lineage (NCBI taxonomy): Eukaryota > Metazoa > Chordata > Amphibia > Gymnophiona > Rhinatrematidae > Rhinatrema > Rhinatrema bivittatum. The sequence continues at coordinate 175,294,284 of NC_042615.1, forward strand.
CACTAGCTTCCAGGAGTGGTGAGAGGCCTTGAAACCCTTCAGCTGCAGCTCTGGAGTTGTTCTAAAATCAGCCTAAAATGAAAGTGAAAATCAGTTTATATCCATTTTCAACTTTGGAAAATTATGTGAATTTATGGGTAAAAAAAAATCAGTTTACACTGAAAATGAAGGACCCTAACCAATTGTAATGCAAAGGAAGATATCACTCAGGTATTAGAAGAACAATTTCTTGATCTGGTAAAATAAATTTTGCGTAAGTTCATTACTATATTTTGGGTATTAGATTTTTTTGCTTTAAGCAAAAATAATGACAATATCATTTTTGTTGCCAATGAGTCTGTCAATCAGCTAGTCCATACTAAATTTTAAAAAAGTGCATAAGGGTTACATTTTAAATATCTGTAACAGTATATATTTCTACAACTTCATTAGAATCACAGTAGTTTGACTTTCAGTATGAGGTTCCATCCCCTGGCCTATGGGTGGCTTAGCCCAAATGAACCTCATGCTAATTTGAACTTTCATCCTCAACACAGCAGATTTTAGTTTGTTAGTTTGTTTTCTCAACTGGTTTTGTTGTTTCTACCTGCTCAAGTCTTCTCAGGTGCCATCTTGCTTCTTTCCATCTTACATATTTATTCTACGGCCTTACCTACTTTCATTCCAGAACTTATTCTGTACTATGCTATCATGTGCCCACATGCTTGTACTCTTCTTGTGGTGGTCCTACAACTCCCCAGATCCTGACTCGTTTTAGACTCTTTCTCTAATGGACCTTACTCATCAAAGTGTTCAGCTAGATTCATCCTCAAGGCTACTTTTGTTATGTCTGGTATTCCACTTCCCAGCACTGGCCTTGTGTGGCCAATGACCTGGGGGATGACAACACCTTCCCAAGAGGAAGGTGGCTTTCTTTGCTTTGATACCAGGGTGCTTTATTCAGCGACTTGTTTTACATTGATCTTAGAATCCAGATTGCTCACCATATTGAGTTCCCCACTATCAGAGGAGAATCAACACATCTAACCAAATGGACCCCACCAAGCTGCTCAGTGAAAGCATCTGAGAGAACTGGATCACCATGTAAGAAGGTGGTAGGGGCAGATTGATGCCACTCATTTTAGCTCTCTAACTAAAGGCATTTGCTGGAGCATGGATTCAGGAATCTTTTCTTTTGGCATCCTTGCCCAAATCTATGCCAGTAGTTCCAGCTCCTGCATGGGTGAATCCATCTCCAGCTTTCTCAATAGCTCCAGTTCCTGGATTAATGATTCCAGCTCCAGCTGGTCTAGCAATGCCAGTTTTGCTTTTAGCAACTCCAACTCTATCTGCCCTAGAAACTCCAGTTTCTACACTGGTGATTCCAGCTATCCTAGTAGCTTCAGTTCCTGCACCAGTGATTCCAAATCCAGTTGCCCTCGCAACTCCAATTCCCACTTCAGTCATTTCAGTAATACTAGTCCTGGAAACAGTAGCTCCAGGCATGTCAGTAACTCCAGATTCTGCACACGAGATTCCAACTTCAGCTGTTCTAGTGACTCTCCTCCTGGCAATTCTGGTTCCAGTTGTTTCTGAAGCTTCATCTCCCACACCAGAGACTCTAGGTCCAGTTGTATCAATGACTTCAGGACCTGCACAGGAAGGTCATGCTCCAATTCTCCCATCAACAGTTGTTCCAGACACCATGATCATAGCTGTCCATGACTTCAGGCAGGCCAAGTCTAGGCCAATTATTACCCAATGCCTATATAGGACTTTGCTTCCCTGAAGTGGGTCTGGGAACCAGGAGTCCTTGTGAACCTCTGGAGTCCACCCTTTAGGAGGAGAGATATTGTGATGTTCCACTTTTGAACTGCAGGTGACTTAGCCAAGTGAACCTTGTGATAGAACAAATGTCCATCCTCCCAATAGCAGTTGTCAATATGCTTTCCTCATAAACTTAGTCCTATGCTACACTAATATGTACCCACATGTTTCCAGTCTTCCTGCAGTGTCCTGCTACTTCACAGGTTTCCTGTTTGCTGCTATGATTCCTACACCCTTGCCCATTCATCGCTTGAAACCCATTTCCTGTGGGGAAAATACAGTGATGGCTGGCTGCTTGGTAAGTAAAATTTGCTATGGGCAGGGTTTATAGACAGCCAAGTGGGATGGAAGTATGCGAGGCTCAGAACGAGAACTTCGACGCATTCTTAAAAAATATGTATGTCATTGTTGTGGAGCACGCTCTCAGGCCCGGTTAGGAGCTCGGAGGCACGGTCCCATCTAAGGAAGATGTGAGCCCTTGGGCTGCGGCATGGCTCAGGGAGGAGCCCCAAGACACACCATGGGAGGTGAGCAGGTATGAGCACAGGTGGCGCAGGAGCGAGGCTGGAATGAAGACAAGGCAAGGATTCTGGAACAGGAACTAGGCAGGCTCAGCCCTCCACTGGACCTACATGCACCAATGAGATCCAGCAATGCAATACTGATCTCGAGAGTTGCCCTCCAGCCACTGAATAGCCCTTCTGGACCCATCACTGGGGAATGACGAGTGTGTGAGGCCAGACAGAGGCTGCGGGCTGGAACAATAAGACCTGGATGAAGACTCAGGATAATTAGAGGATACAGACTAGGAGACTTGGGAGACTCAGATGAAGACTTGGATACTCAGGAGACTCAGAGAAAGACTTGGATACTCAGGAGACTTGGATGAGGACTTGAATACTCAGAAGACTCTGACGAAGACCATCCATTGCTCCTACCATGTGAGAGGGGCTGGCCAATGGCACCAATAGCCCCTCTCACATGGTAAGGTGTTTACTGGCAGCTGATGGCCCGAGAGCAGGAGATCATTCCCGGGACCCCTGATGGACCACCAGGTACTTTAGGAAAGTTTTTGGGGGGTCAGGAGGGTGGGGGATTCTAAATAATTAGATTTAAAGTGTTGGGGTGTTTTTTTTTTCTGGCTCGGGACAGTCAAAAACAAAAAACATCCGGACTGCGGGAAATGGAATTTCCTGCGGGTCCACGATCCTGAAACCAGAACCGATTCCGGCACCTGATTCACACCTCTACTATTTATACAATAGTGTAAAAAATAATTAATAGACCATATCAAATATATGCTACATGACTATGGCTAAAAAGGAAGATTGGAAATACTTAAAAAATAATTGTACAATAGGTCTTGTTGGTATTCTCCAGCATAAAAAACTTAAGAAATCCCATACTGGGTCTATCCAGCATCCTGTTTCCCACAGTGGAGAATTCAGGTCCCAATGTATTTTTTCTGATTGTACCCTCCAGGTAGAGACATTGAATAAGAGGACTCAGAAACTCAGGCAGCAAATGCATGAGTGGCTCCAGTCCCTCTGCACCCAGCAGAGTGATAAGTTTATTTGGATTTACAACTGACACAGACAAATAATGAAAACAGGCTGATGCCACTGCTCATCAGGCCTCTCCGTGTGGCCTGCGGAGAGACACCATGACTTGCGCCGAGCCTCTCCCTAGGTGCGCGCACGTGCATCGCTGATCCTTAAGTAAGGACCACGGCGGGAACCTAGCCGCGGCCCAGGATGATGACGTCAACCTATTCATAGTATTTAAGCTCAGGCTCCGCTCCATAGTGTTGCCTTTGCAACAGGTCTCCTCGTGAATCGAGCACTCGTTGCTACTAAGAGAATCATCTCTTCCCTGAGTTCCTGTTCCTAATTGTTCCTGGTTTCAGTTTTCTTGTTCATGTCCTGCTTATGCTTCGGATTAATTACACCGACTTTGACTTTGCTTCACTTGACCACAATACAGTCTATCTCCAGACCCAGACTTCTACCTCGCCTGACCACACTACAGCCTATCTCCAGCCCCAGACCTCTGCTTGTCCGACTAAGAATTGCCTATCTCCAGACCCTGACCTTTGCTTTGTCCAACTACGCTATTGACCATCGCCGTGATCAGACCTCCACTTTGCTTCACTACGCTATTGACTATCTCCATGATCAGACCTCAGTCTTGCTTGCCACTGCCTCTGGATCACCACCAGCACTGACTCAAACCTACCAATGGATGCCTCTTCTGTCTACTCCCTGGATGTGGATTCATCAGGCTTCAGCCTACCTTTGCTCGAGCACCCTCTGTCTGCCCTTGTTCCATTGGCGCCCGATTTTCTAGGATATTATCCGGTCCAGAGTAGGACTGTACCATCTCTCACCTGCTGTCTCAGGGCTGAATTAACTTCTACTGCAACTATTCACAGAGGCCCACCTAAGTCCTGCCAACCCTGGCACCCAAAGTCTCAAACAGCAGGGAGTGAGGGCTTTTATAGGTGAAGCTCCAGGGGCCTCTGCCTGTAAGCCCACTCTACCTGCCGATGGTGGGGACCAGTAGGTCCTCACCTACGGGTTGCATCAACCCCACCTCGGACAAGGTTCCACCTCCGATGCAACAAGCTGCAAAGGCCATTGATTCCGTGGAGCCGCATGCCCTCCAGACCATCCCAGGCCTGGCATCCAAGGTACAAGAACAGTAGCTGTTTCTTGTGGCATTGGATAACTCTATGGATCGTCTTCATGCCCAGCTTGATGTCTTCACCAATAATCCAGTTTCTATCCCGACTCCTCCTCATCCACAGCCATCACCATTGATGCCTCGAGCCTTTCTGGCCCTACCAGCTTCAATGGTGACTCCAGAATCTGCAGAGTGTTCATTAACCAATGCTACATGCAATTCACTGTGCAGCCCTCCATCTTCCAGGACAAATTGACTACTGTCACCTTCATCGTATTTCATCTTGACGATAAGGCACTGGCTTGGGCTTCCCCCCTGTGGGAATGCTCGGACTCCCTTCTAAGGGAGTTGTCTCAGTTTGTGGCTGTGTTTTGATGGACCTTCGATGATCCTGGGCAGCATGCCATGGCAATCACCAACTTATTACATCTTTGTTAAGGTCAAAGAAATCTCTTCGACTATACCATCGAGTTTCGGACTTTGGCTTCCAAGCTCGCTTGGCAGGAAGTCTGCCTGTGAGCTATTTACCTGGACATACTTTCCTCACAGCTGAAGGATGATCTGGCTGCAAGGGAGCTCCCTTCCTCTCTTGAGGACCTTATAGACTTGACAGGCCGAATCAATCACATCTCTACTTTGCTCAATTGTTTTTTTGTAATCTGTACCATTATCCTGAGTTTATATGCTCTTTGCAATCTTTACTATTACACAGAGTTCAAATGTTCCCTGTAACTATGCTATGTTCAATTTTGTACTTTGTTATATTGTTCAATTTAAAGCCCCGCCCCCCCCTTCTTTCTTGGGCTTACCGAGTCAAAATGTTCTCTGTAACTGTACCATTATACTGAGTTCGAATGTTCCCTGTAACTATACTACGTTCAATTTGTACTTGGTTCTATTGTTCTATGTAAAGCCCCTCCCCCCCCCCTTTTTTGGGCATTTCACTGTTTTATGTAAACCGGAGTGATTTGTATTTCATACAAGAACCTCGGTATATAAAAATTAAAAATAAATAAATAATTAAAATAAATCTCTAAGAGCGTCACCAGGAGAATCAGATGCCCAAGAAGCCCTCTGGGGTTCAGTTCCATTCGCCACCGACCACCAACCCTGCCCCAAGCAGGGTCACTACTGTGGCTAAGACGGAAGAGCCCATGTAGTTGGGCCGTGGGTGGCTGACACAGGAAGAGTACCTCTGGTGGAGACAAACAGGTCTGTGTCTGTATTGTGGAGCACCTGGCCACCATCTACAGACCTGTCCTATCTGTCCGGGAAACTTCCCGGCCTAAGTTCAGTAGGAGTCCTGAACTTGGACACAAATTCTCTGGCCCCTCAATTATCAGTACCAGTCACCTTGATCTGGAATTCCCTTTCCTTTCCAGTTCTTGCTCTAGTGGATTCTGGAGCAGGAGGTAATTTCATTCTCAAGGATCTTATCCAGCTCCTGGGTATAAAGACCCATTCACTAGAGACTTCCTTGTGTATAGCATCTATTTATGGAGAACTGTTACCCAGCCGAATCTTCCTTACCACGGAACCTGTCCAGCTGCGCACTGGTGCCCTACATATAGAAGAACTTGAACTGTTAGTATTAGAGAAATCCATCCAGCCAGTAGTCCTCGGACTCCCCTGGCTACAAAAACATTCTCCCCAATTTAATTGGGGATCATTGCAACTGGTGGAGTGGGGTCCTGCCTGCCACCAATCCTGTGTTCAGAAAGTTGTACCGCCATCTGTGATTACTTTGGCTGTCACTTCTTCTGGCATACCCGCTCCTTATGCAGATTTCAAAGATGTGTTTTCCAAGCAAAATGCAGAATTTATTCTACCTCTTTGGAGGTTTGACTGTCCTATTGATCTTCTTCCAGGGACCACACCTCCTCGAGGATGTACCTACCCTCCGTCTCTACCCAAGACGTGGGCCATGACAGAATACATCCAAGAAAACCTTGCGAAGGGATTCGTCCACCTCTCAACATCTCCTGTTGGGGCGGGATTCTTTTTTGTGACCAAGAAAGATGAGTCACTTAGGCTGTATATTGACTACCACAACCTAAATGCCATCATCCACAAAGACAAGTGTCCTCTGCTACGAATCTTTGAATTATTCGATTGTCTTCAGGGAGCATCTATATTCACAAAATTAGACCTACGTGGGACATATAACCTGGTATGAATCTGTCCCAATGACATTTGGAAGACTGCCTTTAACACCCGAGTCGGGCATTACGAATACCTGGTGATGCCTTTTGGCCTCTGTAATGTGCCGGCAGTTTTCCAATGAATGATGAATGAAATATTCAGAGATTTACTATATACCAAGGTTGTGGCCTACCTGGACAATATCCCTGTCTTTTCTAAAGATCTGGCAACACACCGCACTGATGTTCGCACCGTCCTCCAACGCATTCGCGAGAACGACTTGTTTGCAAAATTGGATAAATTCTTGATCAAGAAATCCAGCCTGCCTTTCCTCTGATACATTATCTCCCAACAAGCATTTTCCATGGACCCGGCTAAGTTAAAAGGTATCCGGGATTGGCCACAGCCCATGGGTCTTAAAGCTCTTCAGCACTTCCTGGGGTTTCTAAACTACTACCACCATTTCATTCCATGTTACTCTATTCTGGCTGCTCCTTTGACAGCCCTAACTCGTAAGGGTCAAGATACTCAAAATTGGACTCCGGAGGCAGTTGCAGCCTTCCACTGCTTCAAAGAAGCCTTCCAAGCAGGGTCTTGCTTACACATCCCAACCCAAACTGTCCATTTCAAGTGTAAGTGGACACCTCTGGGGCCGTCCTGAGCCAACGCACTGCTTCCGGCACTATAGTCCCATGCTCATTCTACTCCCATAAATTCTCATCTGCAGAGCAGAACTACAGCATAGGAGATCGTGAGTTACTGGCCATAAAATTGGCACTCGAAGAATGGCACCCGTGGCTAGAGGGTGCACAACATAAGTTCACTGTGTTCACCGATCATAAGAACCTGGAACATCTGAGCCAGTCCCAATGTCTCAATGCCGTCAACCTCGATGGGCTCTGTTCTTTTCCAGGTTCAATTTTGAGCTTCATTACCATCCAGCCCTATCACGCTCTTTCAAGCCTGAAGATACTCCGGAAGAACCCAGCCATATAATAGACCCAGCCTATATCTGTTTGTCTGCTACTCACCCAGTCCCTTCTGGGAAGATGTCATGCCCCAATGACTCCGAGACAGAGTTCTCCACTGGGCGCATGATTCTAAGTTCACCGGTCATGCAGGACAAGCATGAACCTTGGCACTGCTCCAGCAGTTCTTCTGGTGGACTACTATGGTCTCTGACACTAAAGCATATGTCAAATCCTGTAGCACTTGTACACAGCAAAAGCCCCCAGTTGGTCTACCTTGGGGTCTCCTGCAACCACTTCCAGCACCCGAAGAACCATGGACCACCTATCTATGGATTTCATCGTGGATTTGCCTCCATCGAAGGGTCATACCATAATATGGGTAACCAATTTTAAAAAATGGCCCATTTCGACCCTCTACCAGGCCTACCATCTGCTCCAGAGTTGGCACGCCTATTTTTTCACCATATCTTTAGATTGTATGGCCTACCCAAGGACATTGTCTCAGATAGAAGTTCACAGTTAGTTGCCGGAAATTCGGTATTAACATCAGTTTAACAACTGCCTATCATCCCCAAGCTAACAGACAAGCCAAGTGAATGAATCACTCTTTGAAGGCCTTTTTGCATGCTTACATCAATAATTGCCAAGGCAATTGGTCCAAACTGATATCCTGGGCAGAGTTTTCTCATAACTCATGCATGAGTATGAACCTCATACTCAATCAAAACAAAACTGAAATCCTCATCATCTCGCCGGATGAAAACCACATTCTCACCAACTCCCAAAGCGCAACACAATTCGCAAAATCATACATTAACCACTCCCCCTCTGTCAGGGACTTAGGGGTGCGACTCGACAATCAATTTAACCTTAAATCCTTCGTCCACAACCCCACTAAAGAATGTTTTTTCAAACTTCAAGTGCTCAAAAATCTGAAACCGCTCCTTCATTTCAGCGACTTCCGATTAGTAATTCAGTCTATAATCCTGTCAAAGTTAGACTACTGCAACTCCCTTCTACTAGGTTTCCCTGCCATTTCCACAAAACCACTACAAATGGTGCAGAATGCTGTGGCGAGGTTACTCACCAACTCAAATAAAAGAGCCCACATCACACCAATTCTACACGGCCTTCACTGGCTTCCTATAAAATCCAGGATCACCTTCAAGACATTAATGATGATCCACAAGGACATTATGGGCATCGCCCACCTACATCTAAACACGCAACTCCGCCCTCACACATCACAAAGACCCATCAGATACAATTACAAAGGATCATTATATGCTCCTCCGGTCAAATCCTTATTAAGAAAACGAGCACTCTCTACAGCCGGGCCCACCCTCTGGAATTCATTACCTCTGGAACTTCGCCTAGAAACATGCCATCAAACTTTTAAGAAACACCTAAAAACATGGCTCTTCCGGCAAGCCTTCCCGGAATCGCAGGAACACTCAGATACCGGTCAAAGGGCAAAATAGAACACAACAAATCTCTTGAAAACCCCCAATCCCCGCTGGGCCCGCTTACGCCTTATCCGGACAGCCCACAGGTTATGAAAGTCACCACTGTAGATGCACTAGCTCATTAGCTCTCGTTATGTTCAGGTCATGCCCTTCAACATTGTACACTGTTACCTGCTACACTCAATTTATTTTACTATTTATTGTAGATATTTTTGTTTTTTACGTCTTTTGAACACTGTTTGATGTGTTATTGATGTCTATTTAATATTTACGTTCTTATGTTCAGAAACTCTGTTTAATATTTACGTCCTTATGTTCAGAAACTCTGTTTAATGTTTAATGTTTTACCGCGACTGTTTTTGTTCAGTGGAAACCGACCTGATTTGATATGTGTATCGAGAATGTCGGTATATAAAAATACTAAATAAATAAATAAATAACTCCCACATCGCCACTGCTACAGTCAAGTAACCGTTCTCTATCACCTATGGAAAACAAACAAAACCACTGCTACCCATACCTTTGTCAGTGCTGTCCCCTGTGGCGCAGGCTACTGTGAATGCCCTCAAGACTTTATGGGAGCAGACAAATCTTCGCTTATGTCAAGCCACTTCCCGGGCCAAGAGAACTGCTGACAGTCACCGATGCTCAGCTCCTGAATTCCTCCCTGGCAAAAAAGTCTGGTTAAGTATTCGGTATTTCCAACTTCCCAAAGATTCACTGCAAGGTATATTAGACCTTTTACAGTCACCCGACGCATTGGACCTGTTACATACCATCTCCGGCTGCCTCCTATGCTGGGAATACATAATACGTTTCATGATTCTTTCTTAAAACCTGTGGTCCTATCCTGGCCTGCCCAAAAGGCTCCTGGACCATCTCCACTTGTGGCTGAAACTGACACGACGTACAAGGTACTGGGTATCAGAGTGGAGGTGGGCTTTACTGCACACCCACCTGACATACCAGGCCCATACCACAGCAAATATTCTAGCATGCATTAAACAGATGCTGGAGGGCTGGTAACTACAACAGCGAAACAGTAATCCTCAGGCAAGGTTCTTTGACACAGACAATGGTGCAAACATGGTAAAGGCAATAACCGAGGGGCGCCTTAAGAACATCCGATGTTTTGCACACACTCTGCATCTGGTAGTGAAGTTAGCTCTGGGGTTGGAGTCCAAGCACCAAGACAATCGATACCTGCAGCACTTAATACACAAGTGCAGAACATAGGAGCACACTTCCACAGAAGTGTGAAGGCAGGGCAGGTTCTCCGACAAAAGCAGACTGATTTGGAGATGCCTCACAAGCATCTCATTCAAGACATTGCCACCCGGTGGAATTCCACCTTTATGATGCTGCAGAGGTTAGTGGAACTGCAGACACCCCTTCATGAACTTTCTGGTTCAATGGACATAGGTGTGCAGAATCCCCTAGGGCAGTGGTTCTCAACCCTGTCCTGGGGACCCCCCCAGCCAGTCGGGTTTTCAGGATATCCACAATGAATATGCATGAGAGAAAATTTGCATACACTGCCTCCATAACATGCAAATTTTCTCTCATGTATATTCATTGTGGATATCCTGAAAACCCGACTGGCTAGGGGGGTCCCCAGGACAGGGTTGAGAACCACTGCCCTAGGGCATCATGATTGGTTAATCATGAGTCAGCTGGTAAAAATCCTGCAGCCCTTCAAGGATGTCATGGAGGAGCTGAGTTCCAGAAGTGCCACCTTGGCTGACATCATCCCTATAGTTAATTTCCTGGATGAAAATTTTGAGGCCTTTAAACAGGAAGAGGGAATGACAGTTGAGATGCTGCATTGTCTTTACGTTTTGCAGCAGCAGGTGGAAGAGACATTAAGGCCTTTAACAGAAGACCACACATACATATTCACCACAGTCTATGATCCCCTTGTAAAAGGGAAAATTTCACACGGGGTTTCCATATTGCCTCCTATTGGTGAAGGACCTGCTGTCAGCAAATGTCCGTGAACAGGAGCGCCAAAGGCAGAGACAGATTAGGCGTGAAGCAGAGGAGGAAACAGCGGGCACTTCAGAGGTTCGTGCTAGCCCAAACAGGAGCAGCACTCTGTCAGTGACAGCTAGTACCTCCTCCTCCTCCACTTCAGAAAACCAAAGGAATGTTGCTCATAAAGATTCATCTTTTGTGCTACAGGCTAGAGAGAAAGCAGCTGGCATGAGTGACTCTCAGCCCACCCAACAAAGGAGACACCAGCACAGTTGTCAGTGACACGGTATCTCCCAGAGCCCACAGAGAACATGCAGACAGATCCGCTGACATATTGGGCACACAAGTCCACTGTCTGGTCTGGCCACACCTAGCCAAAGTGGCTCAGTGATATCTGTCATGTCCACCAACCTGTGTGCCCAATGAACGTGTCTTTTCAATGACAGGCAGATTGTGATAAATTGCAGGAAGACCTTGTGAGGCTGGAAAATTGGGTATCTAAATGGCAGATGAAATTTAATGTGGACAAGTGCAAGGTGATGCATATAGGGAAAAATAACCCATGCTATTTTTCCACAATGTTAGGTTCCATATTAGGTGCTACTACCCAAGAAAGAGATCTAGGCATCATAGATGAGCTACCTTAAGAGCCCGTGCCTCTCTGGATGACGAAAAACCTTTAGATCTACCTTCAAGAACAAGTTCATCAATCACATCTTGAAGATCCTCTGTGAGATCCAAAGGGAGCTCCTGGTAATATTTGGAGTCACTTACTTGACGGCGAATCTCAGCCACATAGTCACTTGTATCTTGAATGACAATAACGCCCCCTTTATCTGCAGGTTTTACAACCACATTCGAATTGTTGACAAGCTGTTTAATTGCACAATACTGATCATACGACCACTCAGAAGCATAATGAGTCTTCTGATGGGAAGGAATACTATCCAATTTGTCAACATCTCTAAGAACAAGCTGCATAAATGTTGAAATAATCAGATCCACAGGTCCAGGAGACACCCAAGATGATTTGGGTGTGACAATAGAAAAATCACCAGCATGATCACTGGAACATTCAAAAAATAGCCTCAACTGGAGACGATGAAAAAAACGGTGAAGATCAATATATACTTGAAAAGAGTCAAACTTACTATAGGGCACATAAGACAAGCCCGTACCCAAAGCAATATATGTCTCCTTTGAAAACTTTTCCTTAGAGAGATCCAAAATTGTTGTTGTTGACTCCGTTGTTGCGCCCGTGTGATCGGCCCTGTCCAAGCTGATACTCGTGTTGATGATCCCGTCCAATCTTGTGGTCTGGTTCGTGCTGACAGTCCTGTCCAATCTGGTGGTCTGGTACGTGTCCGACCTCTATTCAGACCGCTATGAAGAATAACAGATGTAACCACCAGAGCATTTTGGGGAAATTAAGCTGAATTGAAATTTTGCGTCCTGGTAATGATGAATCTCTCCGGATGAGTTGCTTGCCCCTGAAGCAGGACCCGGTGTGGTCTGAAACACGATTGTGTTGGGACATCTTTTGGAATGGACTTTTGCCATTTAATTTCAGATGAGTATCTCTCTATTATTAATGAGCTTTTGAAACTACAAAAAGACAGAGGTCTACATTATTATTTTTGCAAGTATTATTGCCTTATTGAGCCTGTAATGTTCATGTAAAATATGAGATTTGCGATTATTACGTCATAACCTATCCGGAAGGATTTGCAAGGACATCCATTGTATGTGTGTGTATCAGCTTCAGTTTATGGATATAGCTTTTTATTGAAAACAAACTTTTTGGGTTCTATAAAACTTTTTTTTTTTTTAATTGGTTCTGGTATTAATAAATTAAATGGACCATTGTACCCAAGTATGAGTTTGAATGATAGCCAAACTCATCAAGTTATAGGTCCTACAAATTGAGTTCCTTTTGACATATCTGGTTCATTACATGTGTATGAATTTTGACCAGCGATACCCTTTTTTTTAATGTGTGTTTACAGTGTGAGGGTTCTGGAATACGTCTGGGCTTTTTTTGTGTTGTCTCTATCAATACCAGAGGGATCTGACTCTACCTCCACTGTGCCAGCCTGTCTTGCCTCTATCAACTTTCTGCCACTCTGCCTTGCTACCATACACCAGACGTCAGATGACTCTACTCCTTGTTGCGTTCTTGCCACTATCATGGTTCCTCAGTGTGTTGGTGCTAGCCTTTCTGCTGCTTTGTCCCTTTATTGGTGCCTTGGGGTTTTTTCTAACACCTTTTCTGCTTGCTATATTCCCCTTCATTGTGCTATAGAATGTTAATGCCACTTCTTGTGCTACTTTGTCTCTCGTGCTGCCTTCAAGGGTTCATGCAACTGTTATTGGTGCCCTCTTTTGAAGCTGTGGAGTGTTTTTCACACTCTCGCTGCTGCTTTGCACCTCTGTTAAAGCACACTTGCCACTCCTGGTACCCCTTTGCCCCTTTATGGTGCCTTAGGCTTTTCATGCCACTTTGGTGCCACTTTGCCACAGTCTAAGAACCTTGGAGCTCTTTTGCCCTTCTGATGATTGCTTCCCAGATGTTTCATCCAAATTGATAAGAAAACCCCAATTCAGCCAAAGATAGGCTGCAGTACTTCCCCCATTGACTTTAATGGCAAACGAAAAATAAATCAAACTAATAAACACATTTTTTTTTTTTTGCTTTAAAACTAATGAAACAAATTAGGGTTCCAATGAAATGAATAAACAAACTGAAACAAAATTTTTCTTCTGCACATCCCTAACTGGTGTACAAAGTCAATTTTGAGATCTAACTTTTCTTTAAAAATTGTTTATCTTTTTAACTCATTTCACCTAAAAGAGTTTTCTTCCTTCTCTCATATTAAATGTGCAGTGCTATATAGAAACACACTTTTCTATTTAGGTAACCGATTAATGAGATTTATTTGAACCAGTGTGAAAGAGATAAGTGACTAATTACATTTTTGCCTATTTTAAAATAATAAAAGTTTAATTGTTTACTTTTTCTTTATCCTGTATTAAATGTATGTATAAGAGGGCAACTCTCTCAAACTACCTTAAGAAACCTGCCACAGAGATCTGTTCATATCTTCTTTAAGGATCAGCCCTGCAAGGGAATATAGACCCAGGGAGGTTCCCTTCAGCTAACATAGGGCCTCATTTTCCAGAGGGATCGCACGCGATAAGGGACGTTTCGCACACAAAAAGTCTCTTATCGCATGCAATACCTAAATGGGAGCGGAGTCGGCCCCAGCAGAGGAGGAGTCAGGGCGTCACTAGGACCGACTCTGTGAAGATGCCGCGACGATGGAAAGGTAAGGCCCTTTTCACGTCCGAGTTCGCGCCCAATAGCTACACCTTCTATGGTGGCGCTATTGGGTGTGAAACTGGCAGTGATCGCACCACGACGGTGCAATCGCTGCCGGCTAGTGCAGGCCCGCCCCCTGTTTTGGCCCCCTGCCCCTCATTCTCTAAAGTATCACAGGCCTGTGATACTTTAGAAAATGAGGCCCATAAATTGGAAGGGCCCAGAATAATTATAGAGGCCCTAGGAAGCAGGCAAAAACCAGAAATATGTCAAGACCTGCTATGTGTGATACCCAGTATTTGTAAGATACCTGAAATTCAAAACAAGCTGCCTAATTTGTTTGTTTTGCTTTACACTGTACTTTGTTTTTATTGTAAATAAACTTCACTTAAGGAACAGCCAAAGTCTGCCTCCTTTTTCCTCTGTCTGTTTCTAAGCTATCAAGTTATCACAATATAATTTCACCATTTATTTATGTTGGAGTATTCTGTTTGGATTTAAAGAAAAATAAAGGAAAAAGATTATTAAACAATGTGATGTTATTTATTAATGAATACAGGAATAACTAAATTACTAAATATTGTCCTGTACATGAGGAAATGCATAAGTGCAGGGGCTTCAATATAAACAAAAGAAAAATATATGTACATATAGAAAAGCATTTGACTACAGTTTAGAAAATTATTATTCTAAGAAGGTGCATGAAAAGTGGAATGCCTTTTCCTTCCCCCTCCTAAGGAATATCATGGATCTATATTTGAAAAATTGTTTTAAATAAAATAAGTCTTTATCCATAAGAGTCACAAATACATGTTGCATTATAAAAAAAATAATATATATTTATCTAGATTTTTAGACTTGCTCTGTTCTGTACTTCAACATTGATGAGAAAAATAAATCTGGTCTTTTGTCTTCTACATTGTCTGAGCAGTCTCCTTACTTGCATATGTTATAAGGTTGCAGTGATGGCTTGCATACATTTATAATATATTTAAAATCTTTCATTGTTCATCTTATACATAATTATAATAACATCTTTCAATTTTTTTTAATCAAAATGTCAAAGAAGCAAAAATGTATTCAGCTACATATTCTATTCTGCCCTTGAATTAACTGGAGTCACTTATAAACAATTAAATGAAAGTCCTGTCGAAAAGTTTTATGGGCTTAAAGTGTTTTCTGGGTAAGAGTATGCCAAAGGTTAAAAATATGAAATCTCTGTTCACTGAATTCAAAACATATATGATTTCTGTTTGATGTTGCTTCTAAAAAAAATGCTTACATCAAATAATATGGCTAAGTGACAATCACAGAAAACAAAACAAAGTATAGTGAAAATAGGCACACCAATCAAACATATTGAAAAGGAAATAGGTATATAGCCAGAGAGTTATAATATCCAAGACTATTTCAATAGAATTTATCAAAAAGCTTTAATTTTGATAATATCCAAGATGCTGTTTACAGAAAGAAACAAACACTTGGTCATCCAACACTGACCTGTGTTTTCCTACTGCTACAATGGAGAAGACTTTCATCTACATACAATATGCAAAAATAACAAAAAAACATTTAACTTTGTTCAACCAATTTCAGACATAATCTTAATAATCAGCAGGTATACAGCTTACCCCAAATCAGCAAAATAAAAATTGTTCAAATCAAGAAGTGAAGGTTCAATCTAACCTTAGTGAGACAACTCTAGAAAGTCAAAGAAATAACTTCAAAAGTTGAAACCAAAAGAAAGTCAGCTGATGGCGAAGACAAGTCAGGAACACTCAAGCTGATGCAACAGAAAAGCAGAAAGACGCATAGTTTAGTAAACACACAATTTCATATTTAGTACACAAATATTTAAAAAGGCAAATTCTAAAAAAAAGGGTGGGGGGAATGGAATGGGGAAATAGGGAGGGAAGGAGGGAAAGGAGGAAGAGAAAGGAGAAGAGGAAATAGGAGGCAGGACAAGGAAAATAGGGGGTGGGAATCAGGAAGGGACATGACAGACTACATTAACACATTTCTGAGCATAATGTAAGCTAAATATACTATAAGAAAATAGGCCATTCAGTCTCATGTTTCAAGCCCATCAGGTGAAGAGGTTGCAAAATGTAAAGTCAGCGCTGATTTCGCTGAAGCAGAAACCAAGGAAATTCACCACCACGGGACAAAGACTGACACAATTCTATAGGAAAAAAAGCAGATATTTGTGATATTGAATGGGATGGAGGGTGAGTGGCCTAATATAGGCGATCCTAAATGGTTGTGTCGAATACAGCTGCAGTGTTCTGAGATCCTGGTTTTAAGCATCCGCTGCTTAAATGTTTTCATAAGATACGTTTTGAGCAATAGCGCATGAAGCTTGAAAGCTAGTTTGCTTGCACTGTTTTAAAATAGCACAGACTTAATTTCTTGATTCTTCTGGGAGAAATAAAACAACTTTAAAGAAAATAATGACAACAAAAAGAGAATACCCCAAATATTTTCTTGATTTATAAACACTTTCAGCAAATTTTCCCCATTTTTGCAGAGGTTTTGGGCTTGCAAAATTTTTCTGTATAAATGTATTTCCTTTTGTAAGAGTTGCAGAAATTTAGGGGGATAATATTCCATGCATTTGTTTGGCAGTGAGCAATATTTTAGATTCAATGAGCCTGGAGCCTAGGGTGTATTTCCAGCCCCAAAATACCACCAAGTACAAATTGTAAGTTATGGGGGGGGTGGGGTATCCAGAGGATGGGCTAGGGTGGTTCAAGGTTTCAGGAAGAGTAGGAGCCTACTAATGGGGGAGGGGGAGACAAATTTGGATCAAGGAATTGCCTTTTTGAGAAATGAAGGGGTTCAGTAGGGGCAGGGTATCACCAAATGATTTTAAAATCTTTTACAGACATTTTTCACTTGTAAGCCACATCTAGAAGTGCAGGGCATTGGGTCTCTCCAGACCCCCAGAGGTTATTTGAAATGTTGGGAATCCAGCTATTTTGGGCAATCATGGCCCATTAAAAAGAAGGTAGCCAGTGAAGGGGCCAGCCATTATGAAAAATTGATTGATTTTCACAGCTTTATTTTTTCCCATGGAAATTTTCTGTGGATGAAAATATTGCATAGTTTCCAAAGCAATGGTACCCAGCACACAGTTTTAGAAGCTACTGCAGTATTTTAACATGGCTCTCAGTATTTTTCTCCTAAGCAGAAAAATACTATGGATTAATAAATGAACCGCAAAAATAGCTGGCTAATTTTAGGACTACCTAAAAGGAGGGAGTCAGTTGGACCGTTAGATGATCAAGGGGTTAAAGGGGCACTTAGAGAAGATAAGGCCATCGCGGAAAGATGAAATGATTTCTTTGCTTCAGTGTTTACTGAAGAGGATGTTGGGGAGGTACCCATACTGGAGAAGGTTTTCATGGGTAATGATTCAGAGGGACTGAACCAAATCACGGTGAACCTAGAAGATGTGGTAGACCTTACTGACAAACTGAAGAGTAGTAAATCACCTGGACCGGATGGTATACACCACAGAGTTCTGAAGGAACAAAAAATTAAATTTCAGACTTTTAGTAAAAATTTGTAACCTATCATTAAAATCATCCATTGTACCTGAAGGCTGGAGGATAGCTAATGTAACCCCAATATTTAAAAAGGGCTCCAGGGGCAATCCGGGAAACTATACTTCAGGGCAAGGAAAAATAGTGGAAAGTGTTCTAAACATCAAAATCACAGAACATATAGAAAGACATGGTTTAATGGAACAAAGTCAGCATGGCTTTACCCAAGGCAAGTCTTGCCTCACAAATCTGCTTCACGTTTTTGAAGGAGTTAATAAACATGAGGATAAAGGTGAACCGATAGATGTAGTGTACATGGATTTTCAGAAGGTGTTTGCAAAGTTCCTCATGACAGGCTTCTAGGATAAGTAAAAAGTCATGGGATAGGTGGTGATGTCCTTTCGTGGATTACAAACTGGCTAAAATATAGGAAACAGAGAGTAGGATTAAATGGACAATTTTCTCAGTGGAAGGGAGTGGGCAGTGGAGTGCCTCAGGAATGTATTGGGACCCTTACTTTTCAATAATGGTACTTACTTTTTAAAAAATGGTACTCACAATGTCCTTTCCTTCCGCCGCCCCATCCTCACTCCCTCCCACCCCGATTGCCTCCTCTAACCCCCTCTCTTTCCCCTTGAATCTTGCACTCTGAACTCCCTTGACCTATGAATTTCATCGAAAAGTTAATGATGTATAGAATGTAAGTGCCTTTAATGCCTCTTTACATGTACATATTTCCCTTTTTCTGCCTTGTTTTTGCTTTGACTATGATTTGTTTTTGTTTATTGTAATTCCTCCTTTCAGTTCAATGTAAGCTGGCATGATGTGCCTTATGAATGTCGGCAAAGAAAAGCCTATAAATAAATAAATAAATAAATAAATAAATAAATAAATAAATAAATATATTCATAAATGATCTGGAAAGAAATACGATGAGTGAGGTAATCAAATTTGCAGATGATACAAAATTGTTCAGAGTAGTTAAATCATAAGCAGATTGTGATAAATTGCAGGAAGACCTTGTGAGACTGGAAAATTGGGCATCGAAATGGCAGATGAAATTAAATGGGGACAAGTGCAAGGTGATGCATATAGGGAAAAATAAACCATGCTATAGTTAAACATTGTCAGGTTCCATATGAGGTGCTACCACCCAAGAAAGAGATCTAGGCATCATAGTGGATAACATATTGAAATCATCGGTTCAGTGTGCTGCGGCAGTCAAAAAAGCAAACAGAATGTTGGGAATTATTAGAAAGGGAATGGTGAATAAAACGGAAAATGTCATAATGCCTCTGTATCACTCCATGGTGAGACCGCACCTTGAATACTGTGTACAATTCTGGTTGCTGCATCTCAAAAAAGATATTATTGCGATGGAGAAGGTACAGAGAAGGGCGACCAAAATGATAAGGGGAATGGAACAGCTCCCCTATGAGGAAAGACTAAAGAGGTTAGGACTTTTCAGCTTGAAGAAGAGACGGCTGAGGGGGGATATGTTAAAGGTGTTTAAAATCATGAGAGGTCTAGAATGGGTAGATGTGAATCGGTTATCTACTCTTTCAGATAATAGAAATACTAGGGGGCACTCCATGAAGTTAGCATGTGGCACATTTAAAACTAATCGGAGAATGTTCTTTTTCACTCAACACACAATTAAACTCTGGAATTTGTTGCCAGAGGATGTCGTTAGTGCAGTTAGTATAGCTGTGTTTAAAAAAGGATTGGATACGTTCTTGGAGAAGTCCATTACCTGCTATTAATTAAGTTGACTTAGAAGATAGCCACTGCTATTACTAGCAACAGTAACATGAAATAGACTTAGTTTTTGGGTTCTTGCCAGGTTCTTATGGTCTGAATTGGCCACTGTTGGAAACAGGATGCTGGGCTTGATGGACCCTTGGTCTGATTCAGCATGGCATATTCTTATGTTCTTATGTAAGCATTCCTAAAGTTATCCAGACAAATTTATCTAGTTAACTTTCCAATAGATATATTCAGTAGAGTTGTGCAGTCATTTGCAATAAAATAGGAAATTAAGATGAAATTTCCTATTTTGCTGCATTTTGGGAAGAAAAAAGATGAAAGGAAAACCCATAAAACTTTGTTGTTTTTTCTATCGTTTAATTTATATATTTTTTTTTTCTGAGAACGATCTCCCACTCTCGGGCTGATGGCTGCCAGTAATCAAAATGGTACTGGCAGCACTTTTCAAAATGGCGCCGATGGCCCTTTGCCCTTACCATATGACATGAGCTATCGGTGCCATTGGCAGGCCCCTGTCACATGGTAGGAGCAATGGATGGCCCGTGCCATCCATTGTTCCTACCATGTGCTGGCTGTCCATGGCTCCTACCATGTTAACAGCGGCCAACCAATGGCACCGGTAGCCCCTGTCACATGGTAAGTGCAAAGAGCCATCAGTGCCATTTTGTTTACTGGCAGCAGATGGCCCGAGAGTGGGAGATCGCTCCCAAGATCCTAGCTAGACCACCAGAAAGTTTAATAAAATTTTTGGGGGGTCAGCAGGGTGGGAGATTCTAAAGAATTATATTTAAAGGGTCGGGGTGGGTTTGAGGGGTTTGGGTTTTTTTTTATGTGTTCCCTTTCTCCCTTACCCCCAAAATGATAATGAAATCTGATGAGTTTTGAAATATCGTTCAATATTTCAAATCATCAGAAAAATGATTCACATCCCTACCTTTTCCCTTACCATGTGACAGAGGCTACAGTGCCATTGGGCAGCCTCTGTCACATGGTAAGAGCAAAGGTCCCCTGCTGGACCACCAGGGACCTTTGGTGTGTCCTGTGAGGGTTGGGAGGGTGGCAGGCATTGTATTTAATTGCATTTGAAAGGTTGGGATGGTTTTGGGGCTTTTTTTATTTAACACAATTTCCACAAAAAAAAAAAATTCCTATCTGGGGGTGGACTGAAATGGCCCACTCCCGAACTGAAAATGAATCGGGGCCAAAATAAAAATGTATGCATACCTCTAATATTCAGCAGTGTCTACACCACTGAATATCTGGCATAATTTAGCTAGATAAGTTTATCCAGCTAACTTAGACCTGAATTTACTAAGGTCACAGACCTTAGAAAATCTGGCGATAACGGGGGGTGGGGTGGTGAAGCGGAGTGCATCCTGTGAAAGCCAGCAGAGATTGCACCTCCATGGTGCAATCGATGCCGGCTTTCGCACCCAATAGTGCCATCGTAAAAGGTGGTGCTATTGGGCGTGAAACTGGAGGCAAAAGGGGCTCTTACCTTTTCGCTCTCAGCGACGTCTTCACAGAGTTGGCCCCGGTGCCACCCTGATTCCTCCTCTTCCGGGGCCGACTCTGCCCCATCTCCACCCCCATTTAGTGATCACACACGAAAAGGGACTTTTTGCGTGCGATCGCTTTTGAAAATGACCCTCTTAGAGGGTCATTTATCGAATCATGTTAGGGTCTTAGCACCCGCAAAAAATATCGCTTTGCAAACTGCTTATGCTAATTATTTATTTGTATTCAAGTGGGAGGGGTTAGCGCAGAGTAAATGGAAATGAGGTCAGTTAACGTGGTGTGCTATAGAGTAATAAAGGTTTAAACGCTGGAAATAACTACACCTATTTCCTGTGCGTTTTGCCTGCATTATCTGTACGAACTAGCCAAAAATGTTTTAATTGTGAATTATGGTTCAGGAGGGGAGACGGGAGAGGGAGAGGGGAGGGGAGGGGACAGGAGAAGAGAGAGAGAGAGAGAAATCCTCTGTGGAAGCTCTGTTATATCTGGACTTTTTATACCCATGTAAGAGGGGGCACTAGTAACTCGGGGTGAGGTTATGGGATGAGTTGGGTTTGAGGGGGCAGTTTTACATGCACAGTCATATGTACGAACAGCATAGTCACCATCAGTTAAGATTTAATGTGATTCGGAGTGATGAAAGGTGAAAAAAAATAATAGATTTATACCATGTTCTCTCTACCTTGCTTGATACACTAAGGGGCACATTTTTAAAAGAACGCGCGGGGGGGGGGGGGGGTACATTTGTGCGTGCTACCTGGCACGCACAAATGTACACCCGATTTTTTAACATGCGTGCGCTGCACCCTTGTGCACCTTGTGCGCGCCGAGCCCTAGGGGAGGCCCGATGGCTTCCCTCATTCCCTCCGAGGCCACACCGAAATCGGAGGGAACTTTCCTTTCGCTCCCTCCCACCTTCCCCTCCCTTCCCCTTTCTAACCCACCCCCCCAGCCCTACCTAAATCCTCCCCTACCTTTGTTGTCTAAGTTATGCCTGCCCGAGGCAGGCGTAACTTGTGCGTGCCGGGCACAACCGCTGTGTTGAAGGACTCGGGACCGCCCCCAGACCGCCTCCCCTCCCCTGGCCTTGCCCCCTTCCCACCCCTTTTTCAAAGCCCCGGGACATACGCACATCCTGGGGCTTGCGCACATCGCTGAGCCTATACAAAATAGACTGGCGCGTGCAGGGGGATTTTAAATGGGTTACGTGCATATATTATGCGCGTAACCCTTTGCAAATCTACCCCTAAGTTGTATAAATAGTTAACTTTTAGTGAGCCTCTGCTGAGTATCTCTCTCTCTCTCTCTTTCTCTTCCTCTCTCTCGCTTGTCAGCAGCCCAAAACATCAATTGCAATAAAAGCCTGTCCGGTCAGGATGGACTTCTCAGCTTGCAATGTGAAAATAACACAGGTGTGATAAAAAAAATTATCCTAACTACATCCCTTTTTTTAATCTCCGGTGCTTGCTATTTTTGCTAAATTTATAGCAAAATGATTAATCTAGACCTTAACTGGATGCCCCCAGCTAAATATCGCCATCTTAAATCCTTGGGCAAAATATGGAATATTTTCAAATTATACAAACAAGCTGACTTGTAAACTTGTGGCAGTATTTCTCCCAGCAAACTATGCCTGGACTCTCTAAGGTTGCAGACCTTAGAGAATCCAGCGGTAACGGGGGTGGGGGTGGGGGTGGGGTAGGGGTGAGGAAGTGGGGGGCGGTCCTGCGATTGCTACCGGCTTTCGCGCTGAATAACTACACCATAAAAGGTGTATTTATTTGGCGCAAAACTGGCGGCAATAAGGAATCTTACCTTTCGCCACCAGCGATCTGTCCGCAGCGTCGGCCTCCGGTGCCTCCCCGACTCCTCCTCTTCCGGGGCCAACTCCACGTTAGAAAATGACCCCCTATGGGCCTGATTTCCTACCTTTAAGAAAAGGCAGAATATCACATGCTGAATTAATTAATTGAGGCTTTTTACTCATTCTCGAAAGAAAGCTTTATTTTTTATTTATTTTATTTATTTTCTTTTATATACCGACATTCGATCGAAATATCACATCGGTTTACAGGAAACTGAGAAATAGGGGGGAGGTCCGCCCTATTTTACATTATAACATGGTATATTATAACTATTTTACATTATAACATGGTAAAAGTATACACAATAACATGGTAAACATTCTGTTATGTCTAAAGTAACAAGAGTGATTAAACATTTGAAGAGAAGAAGGCGGTATAAATAGTTTAACATAAATAGTATATATATACAGGTTTCAGGAATGCTAGAAGGTAGGCAATGGGAAGGGAGGGAGTTGGGGGGGGGAGTAGGGTCAGGGGGCAGGGGTGTAGGGGAGTAGGGGCGGGGGGGAGTAGTGTCAGGAGTTGTGATTCAGTATTTGTGATTCAGGCCTTATAACTGGTCTTAAATTTAAACATATTTGTACAACATCAGAAAACAAAAATATAGCAATGCAGTCAGAAAAAATGTGTTATTTTGATGTGTGTTTTCAATTAAAAATAGCTTTTTGTCACCATCTTTGTTCTTTTTTAGAACCCTACATTTATAGTAATTGCAACACCTAGATTCTGTTGCTTCTAAACATGATTCATTTTGTTTAAGCATCTCTTGAAACGTAGCTCAGATGAAAAAGTCCAAGATGCTTAAATCATTTTGCTGTTTTGGCACTTGAGTACTTTATTTAGTAACTAATACAAATACATTACATTATAATTTAATTACTGTACTATTCAATTAGTCAATCACAATCCAAAATTCTAATTTTATCAAAAGGCAGCTAAGTTAATCACTTAATTGGAACTAGCTTACAAATAATAAACCACAAACCACCTACAGAGATATCTATAGGAACTGTGAAAAATAGTATACTCTTATTTTTCATAAGATCATTTCGTGTTTGCACAAAATGCTAGCTATGCCGGTCTTTTTACTTTCATTGCTCTTCCATATTTCAAATTCTACAAAAGTCCTTTGAGATTTCCCAGGTATGATCCATGCATTTAGGAAGATGCTAAATAAGCTTTTGAGTAAATATTCAAATGGATTACGTGTATAAATAGCCTGTATTCACATACATGCTATTTTATAAACATTGAAAGTATACATGCAGTTTTGATTTTGCACACACATTTACTGAGAAAAAATGAATGGTCTGGGACATTCAGGGTCAGGGTCAAGAGGTCCACGTGGAAGTTGCAAATTTATATATAACTTATTTGGGCTATTTTACACTTGCTAATTGACTTGCACAATTGATAATGGACTTACCTGAAGTCTGTAATTTTGGGGTAGGAGGTCTGGATGATCTGCTGGGGGTTAAAGATGAAGTGCTAGAGGATCTACATGAACTAGAGATGGATCGAGTGACCTGGCATAAATATTAGCGAACTGGTGATTTCAAATATGCATTCAAGAGAGTATATGCATGTACATTATAAAATACCTGGTTTTATGCATACATGTTATATATTTATGGACCTAAAATATATGCTGGCATATTTATAGAACACGCAGAAAAAGTAAGTGCTTTTATTGCACTGGAAATATCCATGTGTTCTGAAACATATGGGGCAGATTTTAATACCTTCGCGCGGGAGTAGATTTGTGCACGCAACCCGGCACGTACAAATCTACGCCCAATTTTATAACATGCGTGCGCAGCCATGCGCATGTTATAAAATCCGGGGTGGGCACGCGCAAGGGGATGCACACTTGTGCACCTTGCACCCCGATGGCTTTCCCTGTTCCCTGTTCCCTCCGAGGCCGCTCTGAAATCGGAGCGGCCTCGGAGGAAACTTTCCTTCCACCCCCCTACCTTCCCCTCCATTCCCCTACCTAACCCGCCCCCCAGCCCTACCTAAACCTCACCATACCTTTGTTTTTCAAGTTGCGTCTGCCTACAGAGGTCTCCTGCCCTGCTCCGCCCTGCCCTGGACCGCCCATGCCCCACCACTTTTTTCAAACCCCGGGACATACGGACGTCCCGGGGCTTGCTGGCATCGCTGGGCCTATGCAAAATAGGCTCGGTGCCCGTAACCCCCCTAGATTTACGTGCATAGGGCTTTTAAAATCTGCCCCTATGTGTGTACTTTCAGAGTACAAGTACCCAATATTTTATAAACTGTGCAGCTCATGGGGCTCCATGGAAAGCTCATGGGGCTTTCCATGGGGCTTTCCATGAAGTTAGCAAGTAGTACATTTAAAACAAATCAGAGAAAATTATTTTCCACTCAATGCACAATTAAGCTCTGGAATTTGTTGCCAGAGGATGTGGTTAGTGCAGTTAGTGTAGCTGGGTTCAAAAAAGGTTTGGATAGGTTCTTGGAGGAGAAG
Source organism: Rhinatrema bivittatum (assembly GCF_901001135.1). NCBI lineage: Eukaryota > Metazoa > Chordata > Amphibia > Gymnophiona > Rhinatrematidae > Rhinatrema > Rhinatrema bivittatum. The sequence goes on from NC_042615.1 coordinate 175,319,830, forward strand.
TCCATTAACTGCTATTAATCAAGTTTACTTAGGGAATAGCCACTGCTATTAATTGCATCAGTAGCATGGGATCTTCTTGGTGTTTGGGTAATTTCCAGGTTCTTGTGGCCTGGTTTGGCCTCTATTGGAAACAGGATGCTGGGCTTGATGGACCCTTGGTCCGACCCAGCATGGCAATTTCTTATATTTTTACATATATTCTTATATTCTTATAAAATATTATTTTGTTTGTGTAACCAATTTCAGTGTTATTGAAATGTGTTTATTGGAGGTATTGCTGTTGACAAATGGCTGACTCCTCTCAGGGACTGGGAGCATTTTCTGTGCATAATCCCCAGTCACTACTGGCCCAGGAATTGGAGGACCTGGAATGGAAATCAAATTCAGCTTTCCTATATTGAAATACACAGTCACAGCATTGGACCTAATATAGAATAGAGAATGTGGCAGATTAAAATATTTTAGAGTTTGTTATTAAGCACTATAACATTCAATAAATGTGAACAGCATGAAATTGTGCAGTGAAAACAAGATTCAAATGCCTTTTCTAATGCACAGTTTCCACATCTATTAGACTATCAGCAGCCTAGTTATTCAAGTTGGTCTTTACACTGGAGAAAATGTTGACCCTCAGGTATGAAATTAGAGGAATAGAATGATGCTGCTGTATTTTTCCCATGGTGATAGTTTATAGTTGAGCTGTGCAGCTACAGGACCAAACACACACATATATAGGGAATCTATATAATAATTATGAAAACTTTAATATGTCTCATAATTCCAGCTTACATCATATTTTCCTCATCAACACATTTGCAAGATACATAATATATTAATTTATTCACAAATACAGTATCACAAATACATATTAATGATACAACATCAGTACAAAACGTGCAAAATAGCATATTTCACTACCTCACCATAGCACCAAAAGTTGTTAACAATTCAGAATCAACATCTTAAAATATCCAATCAGCAAACATATTCATACCTCAAACACTCCCCACCATTCCGGTGGCAGCAAAAATCCTCCTCCCAGATCTCTTTTCAATATATTTATAAATGAACTGGAAAGAAATATGACAAGTGAGGTAATCAAATTTGCAGATGATACTAAATTGTTCAGAGTAGTTAAATCACAAGCAGATTGTGATAAATTGCAGGAAGACCTTATGAGACTGGAAAATTGGGCATCAAAATGGCAGATGAAATTTAATGTGGATAAGTGCAAGGTGATGCATATAGGGAAAAAATAACCCATGCCACAGTTACATAGTTACTAGGGGTGTGCATTCGGATTGACCGCATTAGTAAAACGCAACTCATATTTTTTTTTTACTTAAAAAATTGATTCGACATAAACGATCGGATTTCCCACATATCGAACATAGATATGTTCGATATGTGGGAAATCGCGATTGTTGAGCCAAAATAAAAATATAAACCCCCTCACCCTCCTTAATCCCCCCCCCCCCGACTTACCACAACTCCCTGGTGATGGAGCGAGGAGTGAGGACGCCATTTCTGCAATCCTTGGCGAGAAGCATGTGACGTCGGCGGCACGTCGAGTGACGCCGGCGTCACGTGATTCCCGGCTCGTTCGCGCCGGACGGCTCGTTCGGCCCAAAAAGAACTTTTGGCCAGCTTGGGGGGGCCTCCTGACCCCCCCAAGCTGGCCAAAAGTTCTTTTTGGGCCGAACGAGCCGTCCGGCACGAACGAGCTGGGAATCACGTGGCGCCGCGTCACTCAGACGCGACGTCACGTGATTCCCGGCAAGTTCGCGCCGGACGGCTCGTTCGGCGCGAACAAGCCGGGAATCACGTGACGCCGACGTCACGTGATTCCCGGCAAGTTCGCGCCGGACGGCTCGTTCGGCCCAAAAAGAACTTTTGGCCAGCTTGAGGGGGTCAGGAGGCCCCCCCAAGCTGGCCAAAAGTTCTTTTTGGGCCGAACGAGCCGTCCGGCGCGAACTTGCCGGGAATCACGTGACGTCGCGTCTGAGTGACGCGGCGCCACGTGATTCCAGGCTCGTTCGTGCCGGACGGCTCGTTCGGCCCAAAAAGAACTTTTGGCCAGCTTGGGGGGGTCAGGAGGCCCCCCCAAGCTGGCCAAAAGTTCTTTTTGGGCCGAACGAGCCGTCCGGCGCGAACTTGCCGGGAATCACGTGACGTCGCGTCTGAGTGACGCGGCGCCACGTGATTCCCGGCTCGTTCGCGCCGGACGGCTCGTTCGGCCCAAAAAGAACTTTTGGCCAGCTTGGGGGGGTCAGGAGGCCCCCCCAAGCTGGCCAAAAGTTCTTTTTGGGCCGAACGAGCCGTCCGGCGCGAACGAGCCGGGAATCACGTGACGCCGCGTCACTCGACGTGCCACCGACGTCACATGCTTCTCGCCAAGGATTGCAGAAATGACGTCCTCACTCCTCGCTCGATCACCAGGGAGTTGTGGTAAGTCTGGGGGGGGGGATTAAGGAGGGTGAGGGGGTTTAATTTTTTTTTTTGCACATATGTACATATACCCAACTCATTGGATTTTTTTTATGTCCATATTGGCCGCAAGTGGGACCCCCTTTCGGACATAAAAAATATGAACATAAAATTTTGCTCTGCACATCCCTAATAGTTACAAAATAACCCATGCCATAGTGGATAACACATTGAAATTGTCGGTTCAGTGTGCTGCGGCAGTCAAAAAAGCAAACAGAATGTTGGGAATTATTAGAAAGGGAATGGTGAATAAAACGGAAAATGTCGTAATGCCTCTATATCGCTCCATGGTGAGACCACACCTTGAATACTGTGTACAATTCTGGTCGCCGCATCTCAAAAAAGATATAATTGTGATGTAGAAGGTACAGAGAAGGGCGACCAAAATGATAAAGGGAATGGAACAGCTCCCCTATGAGGAAGAATAAAGAGGTTAGGACTTTTCAGCTTGGAGAAGAGATGGCTGAGGGGGGATATGATAGAGGTGAAGTTAGCATGTGGCACATTTAAAATTAATCGGAGAAAGTTCTTTTTCACTCACGGCCGGATTTTAAATGCCCTGCACACGTAAATCCGGCCGGATTTACGCGCGCAGGGCCCTTGCGCGCCGGCGCGCCTTTTTTGCATAGGCCGCCGGCGCGCGCAGAGCCTGGGCACGAGCGTAAGTCCCAGGGCTTCGTAAAAGGGGCGTGTCGGGGGTGTTCCGTAAATGACGCGGCATTTTGGGGGCGTGACACGGCGTTTCGGGGGTGGACCCGGGGGTGTGGTGCCGGCCTGGGGGCAAGGTCGAGGCCTCCGGACCAGCCCCCGGCTCGGGTGATGGCGCGCCAGCGGGCTGCTTTCAGCAGGTGTAAATCTGCTAACAAAGGTAAGGGAGGGTTTAGATAGGGCCGGAGGGGGGGGGTGGGTTAGGTAGGGGAAGGGAGGGGAAGGTAGGGGGAGGGCGAAGGAAAGTTCCCTCCGAGGCCGCTCCGAAATCGGAGCAGCCTCGGAGGTAACAGGCAGCGTGCGCTGGGCTCGGTGCACGCAGGTTGCACAAATGTGCACCCCCTTGCGCGCACTGACCCCGGATTTTATAAGATACGCGCGGCTACGCGCGGCTACGTGCGTATCTTATAAAATCCAGCGTACTTTTGTTCGCGCCTGGTGCGCGAACAAAATTATGCGCTCACGCAAAATTATAAATCTACCCCTCAATGCACAATTAAACTCTGGAATTTGTTGCCAGAAGATGTGGTTAATGCAGTTAGTATAGCTGTGTTTAAAAAAGGACTGGATAAGTTCTTGGAGGAGAAGTCCATTACCTGCTATTAATTAAGTTGTCTTACATAATAACCACCACTATTACTAGCAACGGAAACATGGAATAGACTTAGTTTTTGGGTACTTGCCAGGTTCTTATGGCCTGGATTGGCCACTGTTGGAAACAGGATGCTGGGCTTGATGGACCCTTGGTCTGACCCAGTATGGCATATTGTTATGTTCTTATGTTCTCTACACAAATCTAAAGGCTATACCTACCATTTCATTAATCTCAGCATTATCATACTTAATTCCTTGCTGGTTACATACCACCACCCCTTTAATTTTAAAGCTTTATGCAGAGACCCTCTTTATTAGGGGTGTGCATTCGGATTGACCGCATTAGTAAAACGCAACTCATATTTTTTTTTTACTTAAAAAATTGATTCGACATAAACGATCGGATTTCCCACATATCGAACATAGATATGTTCGATATGTGGGAAATCGCGATTGTTGAGCCAAAATAAAAATATAAACCCCCTCACCCTCCTTAAACCCCCCCCCCCCGACTTACCCACAACTCCCTGGTGATGGAGCGAGGAGTGAGGACGCCATTTCTGCAATCCTTGGCGAGAAGCATGTGACGTCGGCGGCACGTCGAGTGACGCCGGCGTCACGTGATTCCCGGCTCGTTCGCGCCGGACGGCTCGTTCGGCCCAAAAAGAACTTTTGGCCAGCTTGGGGGGGTCAGGAGGCCCCCCCAAGCTGGCCAAAAGTTCTTTTGGGCCGAACGAGCCGTCCGGCGCGAACGAGCCGGGAATCACGTGGCGCCGCGTCACTCAGACGCGACGTCACGTGATTCCCGGCAAGTTCGCGCCGGACGGCTCGTTCAGCCCAAAAAGAACTTTTGGCCAGCTTGAGGGGGTCAGGAGGCCCCCCCAAGCTGGCCAAAAGTTCTTTTTGGGCCGAACGAGCCGTCCGGCGCGAACGAGCCGGGAATCACGTGACGCCGCGTCACTCGACGTGCCACCGACGTCACATGCTTCTCGCCAAGGATTGCAGAAATGGCGTCCTCACTCCTCGCTCCATCACCAGGGAGTTGTGGTAAGTCTGGGGGGGGGATTAAGGAGGGTGAGGGGGTTTAAATTTTTTTTTTGCACATATGTACATATACCCAACTCATTGGATTTTTTTTATGTCCATATTGGCCGCAAGTGGGACCCCCTTTCGGACATAAAAAATATGAACATAAAATTTTGCTCTGCACATCCCTACTCTTTATCATATATCTTCACAAAAGACACTCCACTCCAACCCACTATATTATATCATACAAAATCTTCTATATCTATTAGGGATGTGAATCGTTTTTTGACGATTTAAAACAATCGTCAGATATATTTTAAATCATCAAAAATCATTAAGAGTCGTGATACAATAGAAATTCCCCCGATTTATCGTAAAAAATCGTAAATCAGGGGAGGGGGGAGGGCAGGGAAAACCGGCACACCAAAAAAAACCCCTAAACTCACCCCGACCCTATAAAACGAATCCCTTACCTTCCCCCACCCTCCTGAACCCCCCCAAAACGTTTTACTAGTACCTGGTGGTCCAGGGGGGCGCGGGGACCGATCTCCCGCTCTCGGTCCATCGGCGCCATTTTGGCTGCCACTCAAAAATGGCGCCGATGGCCCGATAAAAAAAAACCTACCCGACCCTTTATAAATGACCCCTTAGCTTCCCCCACCCTCCCGATCCCCCCAAAACATACCTGGTGGTCTAGTGGTGGTCCCGGGAGCGATCTCCCGTTCTCAGGCCGTCGGCTGCCACTCATAAAGATGGCGCCGATGGCCCTTTGCCCTTACCATATGACAGTGTATCTGTGCCATTGGCCGGCCCCTGTCACATGGTAGGAGCCCTGGCTGGCCGGCGCCATCTTTAATGATGGCCATCGCCTTCGTAAAGATGGCCGCCACCATCTTTAAAGATGGCCACCGCCATATTTAAAGATGGCCACCGCTGTCGTAAAGATGGCTGCCGCCATCTTTAAAGATGGCGCCGGCCAGCCAGTGCTCCTACCATGTGACAGGAGCCGGCCAACAACACGGATACCCTGTCATATGGTAAGGGCAAAGGGCCATCGGCACCATCTTTATGAGTGGCAGCCGACGGCCTGAGAACGGGAGATCGCTCCCGGGACCACCACTAGACCACCAGGTATGTTTTGAGGGGCTCGGGAGGGTGGGGGAAGCTAAGGGGTCGTTTTTAAAGGGTCGGGTGGGTTTTTTTTTTAATCGGGAGATTGGCACCATTTTTGAGTGGCAGCCAAAATAGCGCCGATGGCACGAGAGCAGGAGATCGCTCCCCGTGCCCCCACTTTACCACCAGGTAATCGTAAAACGTTTTGGGAGGGTTCGGGAGGGTGGGGAAGGTAAGGGGTTAATTTTAAAGGGTCGGGCCTCACTAAAAAAAAAAATAACGATGTGAATCGGAACCAATTCTGATTCACATCACCCACGATCAGATTTTTTCCCCCCTCTAGCCAAACCCGATCGTTAAGACGATCGGGCACACAATTCACATCTCTAATATCTATACGTTATGTCGTGCTTTGTTTTTTTCTATATTTTACGTGCTGTGAAGCGATGCGCTGATGTAAGGGTGTGGTAGTGGTGATGTCACCATTCCTATTGGTTGATTATCTGTGCATCAGATGTTTTCTGGGGGAGTTATTGAGTGAGGTCTTTGTAGGGCCATGTTGTGAGTTGTTATGTTGGTATATGTCTTGAGGATGTTGATAGGGCTCACTCCTCATGGGTATGTGTATATGTGGTGGTTGGTTGTGAGTGGTTATATTGTCATACGTTCTGAGAAAGTAGAGAAGGCCTTTTCCCTCATTGGTTGTGTGTACGCGCGCTGGTGGTTGGTTGTGAACGTTGCACGTTGTTATACATGTTGAGAAAGTGGAGAGAGGGCTTGTCCTCATTGGTTGTTTGTGTATGTGTGTTGGTTATAGGGTGGAGTATCGGGTGTGGCTGATGAATGCGTCCTTATAACGGTAATAAATGTCATTTGGTTACCTTCGCCTTTTTTTTCTGAGTTGCTGCATTGAGAGATGGATTCGTGCTGGTATACTGAGAAGTAATTTTTAGTTCTTGTGAAGGTTGTGAAAAGTGAATTTAGTGAATTTTGATGGTAAGATTGGCTTGTGGTAGTATTTCCTTAATCAACTTGAGCATTGTGGCAAGCTTTTGGAGTAGATGTTATTTTGTGTACTTTGTCTTTCAATAGGTACACGTGAACTGGAGTGTATGATAGAACACATGAATTGATTACGTCATGATGGTTTCAGCATGTTAAAAGTTTATAAAAGGTCAGAATTTATGGTAAATAATAATTTTGAGCTATGGTATTTGTATATAGAACTTCAATATCTTGCTTTTATTTTAGGTTGAAGTTCAAGCAAATTGGTGAATAGTTGCTACTCTCATCAGAATTTGTGGAGGAAGTGAGTTGTGAATTGAATTGGGCTACTGTGATAATGTTGGGAGGAATTGTTTGTTAACTGACTTTTAATTTTGTTTTTGTAACTGAGGATTCTGGGAAGAAATGAGTCGTTGGCTTATTTTTTAAGCTGTTCCTTCAAAAGTGGTTGGAAGATGACGTTTATTCTCTGTCTGATTTGGGATTGAATTGTCCCCTGAAGAAGCTGAGGTGAAACAAGGATCCTTGTTGGGTGCAGTGGAGTATTCCTGTGCAAATATAGTTAAAAAATTGTGTGGGGCATAGTGGAGTGTTCCTGTGCAAATACAGTTAAAAAAATGTTTTGATGCAGTGGAGTGTTCCTGACTAGATATAGGAGAAGATTAATGCAACAACATAATTTGGTCCAGTCAGCTTCAATTTCTTCAAAAAAATAAATTGGAAAATGTTGAAAATAATATGAGGATGTTAAATCTGAGAATATTAAATTTACATTGTATTAAGATGACAGCGGCTAAAGAGTTATTTAAGAGTTACTTAAAACAAATTCTTAAATTTCCAGAGGAGGCTCTTCCTGTTATAACTAGAGTTTATTACCTGTTTAAATCTGAAGGGGTTCCTAAAGGCCCCCAAGGTTCTGATTTTTGCTCATCAATGAATATTGCACAGTTTTCGGAACTATCACATGAAATGAATATTCAGGAACGTGCCACTCTCTTGGTATCTTTTGCTTTTCTGACTGAGAGGAATTCTGTGCTGAAATTCTTTTTTCGCAATCATCAACATCTTTATTATGGTCAGAAAGTATGGGTCTTCCCGGACGTCACTAGAATAACTCAGGACTGTCAGAGGAAATTCTTGCAAATGAAAGATGAAGTTATAAATAGATCTGCAAAATTTGATTTAAGATTTCCTTGTAGGTGTCTGATTAGGAATCAGGACTCCAACTATATATTTTTTGAACCATCACAGTTGAGGACATTCCTGGACTCTCATTCCTAAAATCCTCACGATATGGGTACGGCTTAATTTAATATGTAAGGGTTTGTTCCGGCTTTATATTGGACTTTAAATGATTTCTTATTATTTCGCTCATATACAAAATTCTCTCCTAAGTATTGTACTTACAAAGGATGACAAATGATTGAAAAAAACTTCTTCTCGGTTATTTGATATTTCATGAGTGTAATATTAACCATTGTCATTTTTCTATTACAAATGTACTTGTGTTATATATGAAAAATTCAATAAAAAAGTAAATACATAGAAAATTGTACTTTTACACACATAACTCCTCTGAAAATGTACTCAATAGGACAGAATTTTCATAAAGTTTAATGCGCATTAATGGACTTTTGAAAATGTTTATGTCATATGCAATTTTTTATGCTTAACTCCTCTGAAAATTCACTCCTGAGTTTTTGTCTAAAATCTTTGTCCATCTGCAGTTATATTTTTCATTGGTCTCTTAATTTAAGAGAGAGAGGTTGAACTCCAGGAAATAGAAGGAGCATAAGTATTTGGATTTAGCAGTAGAAACTGCTAAATCCATAACTGCTTCAAGAACTGCTGTCACTAGATTAAATGGCAGTCGAGAAATGGAAGGAAAGGAATATGAGGGTGTTCAGTCCATTTCCAACTAACAGCTAGATTCATCAAAAGGCTATAAATATAGTATAAATAGCACCTGAGATAAAAAGAAATGGGCATGGTGGGCTAATTTCCTTTCTACCACATCACTTAGGAAATTTCTATTAAGTGCTATATGGTATCACAATGGAGAGTGAGAGAAAGAGAGAGAGAGACTGCATTGTACAAATGAACTCCTCTTGTTGTACCTTTCATTGATTCAAATGATAGAAATTCTTAAGTAATTGAAAATTTTCAGTTAATTCCTCTGACTGTGTATGCCACACAACCCCCAAACCAGCCCTGTGTTGAATGTGCCCGTCTACAGTGCTAGATATATAGAGAGTTCTGTTCTCCCTAATAAAGTGCTCTCTTTATCATCTCTCTCTATCTCTCTCTCCACAGCAATAATGGCTGCGGTTAAATCCCATGTTATTGTGTATTAATCTACCACATTCTGTGGTAGAAGACCCCAATTTGCATTAACTCCTCCCACTTGCATAACAAATTAAAAATTTACATGTTAACTTGTGTTGCGATATTTATCGCAGACCCATTTAATGTGAGTTCAGGCCTTAACACATTTTGATGAATGACCCTGTTAGTCTTTTAAAAAGAAATAAAGAAGCAGCCAGGCTATATATATTCTTATACAAACTTATAGGCAGTCAATGGCTCTTAGAGCTTGAGTTAATTAAACTCCTATCTTTATATGGAGGAAAATTTTCAAAGCGACTTCTGCAGGTAAAATAATGCTTTACTAGAAGACATGGCCCTTTAGAAAATTGTACAACTAATTAGAGATGTGAATCGGAACCAGAATCTGATCGGTTCCGGTTCCGATCCAAATCTTAAAATTTTTATCGCCCAGCCCGATTTGAGTTTTGATTATCGGCTGCGCCCGATCCGATAATAAAAAAACCCTCCCCCACCCTCCTGAACCCCCAAAAAAGGTTTTAAAATTACCTGGTGGTCCAGCGGGAGCGCGGGGAGCGATCTCCCGCTCTCAGGCCATTGGCTGCGTTAATAAAAATGGCGCTGATGGCCCTTTGCCCTTATCATGTGACAGGGCAAAGGTAGCGCCGGCACCATTTTGAATACTGGCAATACGGCCTGAGTGCAGGAGATCGCTTCCGGACCCCCGCTGGACCCCCAAGGACCTTTGGCCAGCTTGGGGGCCAAAGGTCCCTATGACATAGTGAGGGCAAAGGTAGCACAGGCGCCATTTTGAATACTGGCAATAGGGCCCGAGTGCAGGAGGTCGCTCCCGGACCCCTGCTGGACTTTTGACAAGTCTTGTGGGGGTCAGGAGGCCCCCCAAGCTGGCCAAAAGTCCCTGGGGGTCCAGCACCGGCCATCCAGTGCTCCTACCATGTGACAGGGGCCGGCCAATGGCACAGTTACCCTGTCACATGGTAAGGGCAAAGAGCCCTGCTCGCCTAAATCCGCCCAAAACCGGGCGGATTTAGGCGAGCAGGGCCCTGCGCGCCGGTGAGCCTATTTTACATAGGCCTACCGGCGCACACAGAGCCCCGGGACTCGCGTAAGTCCCGGGGTTTTCGGAGGGGGGCGTGTTGGGGGCGTGTCGGGGGGGCGGGCCCGAACCGCGCAGCGTTTTTGGGGCGTGTCGGGAGTGTTCCGGGGGCGGGCCCGGGGCGTGGCTACGGCCTGGGGCGGTCTGGGGGCGTGGCTGCGCCCTCCGGACCCGCCCCCAGGTCGCGTCCCGGCGCGCTAGCGGCCCGCTGGCACGCGGGGATTTACGCCTCCCTCTGGGAGGCGTAAATCCCCCGACAAAGGTAAGGGGGGGGCTTATACAGGGCCGGGTGGGTGGGTTAGGTAGGGGAAGGGAGGGGAAGGTGAGGGGAGGGCAAAAGGAAGTTCCCTCCGAGGCCGCTCCGATTTCGGAGCGGCCTCGGAGGGAACGGGGGTAGGCTGCGCGGCTCGACAGTAGAAAAAGACTGTTTGGCCCATCTTTCTAGTCTGCTTGTCTGCCCAATTAATTTAACATTATAATTCCCATCACTTCCTCAGAGATCTCCTGTATTTATATCATGCTTTCTTAAATTCAGATACTGTTTTTGTCTCTACAACCTCCACTGGGCCATATATTATCTACTAGCCTCTGTGAAGAAACATTTCCTAAGATTACGATAGAATCTACCCCCTTTCAAACTTATCCCATGACCCTTCATTCTAGAGCCTCCTTTCTGTTGAAAGAGGCTCACCATCCGTGCATGGTAACTTTTGAGGTATTTAAATGTTTCTATCATATCTTCTAGGGATGTGCAGAGCAAAATTTTATGTTCATATTTTTTATGTCCGAAAGGGGGTCCCACTTGCGGCCAATATGGACATAAAAAAAATCCAATGAGTTGGGTATATGTACATATGTGCAAAAAAAAAAATTAAACCCCCTCACCCTCCTTAATCCCCCCCCCAGACTTACCACAACTCCCTGGTGATCGAGCGAGGAGTGAGGACGTCATTTCTGCAATCCTTGGCGAGAAGCATGTGACGTCGGTGGCACGTCGAGTGACGCGGCGCCACGTGATTCCCGGCTCGTTCGCGCCGGACGGCTCGTTCGGCCCAAAAAGAACTTTTGGCCAGCTTGGGGGGGCCTCCTGACCCCCCCAAGCTGGCCAAAAGTTCTTTTTGGGCCGAACGAGCCGTCCGGCGCGAACGAGCCGGGAATCACGTGGCGCCGCGTCACTCAGACGCGACGTCACGTGATTCCCGGCAAGTTCGCGCCGGACGGCTCGTTCGGCCCAAAAAGAACTTTTGGCCAGCTTGGGGGGGCCTCCTGACCCCCTCAAGCTGGCCAAAAGTTCTTTTTGGGCCGAACGAGCCGTCCGGCGCGAACTTGCCGGGAATCACGTGACGTCGGCGTCACGTGATTCCCGGCTTGTTCGCGCCGAACGAGCCCGTCCGGCGCGAACTTGCCGGGAATCACGTGACGTCGCGTCTGAGTGACGCGGCGCCACGTGATTCCCGGCTCGTTCGCGCCGGACGGCTCGTTTGGCCCAAAAAGAACTTTTGGCCAGCTTGAGGGGGTCAGGAGGCCCCCCCAAGCTGGCCAAAAGTTCTTTTTGGGCCGAACGAGCCGTCCGGCGCGAACGAGCCGGGAATCACGTGACGCCGGCGTCACTCGACGTGCCGCCGACGTCACATGCTTCTTGCCAAGGATTGCAGAAATGGCGTCCTCACTCCTCGCTCCATCACCAGGGAGTTGTGGTAAGTCGGGGGGGGGGGGATTAAGGAGGGTGAGGGGGTTTATATTTTTATTTTGGCTCAACAATCGCGATTTCCCTCATATCGAACATATCTATGTTCGATATGTGGGAAATCCGATCGTTTATGTCGAATCAATTTTTTAAGTAAAAAAAAAATATGAGTTGCGTTTTACTAATGCGGTCAATCCGAATGCACACCCCTAATATCTTCCCTATATCACCTTTCCTCTAGGGTGTACATATTTATATCTTTAAGTCTATCCCCATATGCTTTACAACAAAGACAACTGATCATTTCAGTAGTTACCTTCTGGACCAACTTCATCCTGTTTATATATGTTTGAAGGTGTGGTCTTCGGAATTGCATACAATATTCCAAATGAGATCTCACTAAGGACATATACAGGGGCAATATCAAATTATTTTTTCTGCTGTTTCTCCACCTATGCAGCCAAGCATCTTTCTGGCTTTTGCTGTCACTTTATTCACCTGTTTGGACACCTTAAGATCAACAGAAACAATCACTGTGAAATCCTGCTCTTCCTTTGTGCTTAGAAGAATTTCACCTCCAACACTGTAACTCTTCCTTGGATGTTTGCATTCTAAATGCGTTACTCTGCATGTTTTAGCATTACATTTTAGTTACAAGCCCCTAGACCATTCCTTGAGCTGTCTAGATTCCACCTCATATTTTCTACAGCCTCCTGGCTGGCCATCCTTTACAGATTTTGTTATCATTGGCAAAAAGAGAAAACTTTCCCAAGAATCCTTCCATTACGTTGTTCATAAAAATGTTGGAAAGAACTGGTCCAAGGACTGATCCCTGAGGCACATGACTAGCAACACTGCCTGTCACAGAGAAAGCTCCATTTACCACTACCATTTTTCACCTTCTACTCTGGCAATTTCTAACCCAGTCCGTCACTCTAGATCCCATACCAAGGGTATTCAATTTACCTATACGTCTCCTATGCGAAACCATGTAAAAAGCCTTACTGAAATCCAAGCACTCTCCCTTGATCTAGCTCTCTGGTCATCCTATTAAAGAAATTGATCAGATTCATCTGACACAAGTTACCTCTGGAAAAACCATGCTGCCCTGGATCTTGCAAGCCATTGGATTCCAAAAATTGCACTATCCTCAGTTTTAGCAGTGATTCCATTAATATTCTCACCACAGAGTTCAGATTAAACAGTCTGTACTTCCCAGCCTCCTTCTTACTTCCACCTTTATGAATAGTAACTATATTCACCCATTTCCAGTCCTCCAGAACTACACCTGACTCTAAAGAAGCATTAAAAAGGTCAGCTAGTGGAGTGTCCAGATCAATTTTAAATTCCCTTATTACCCTCAGATGTATTCCATTCAGCTCCATTGTCTTACCTAGTTTAATTTTAGTTAGCTCGTCATGAGCACACTGTTATGAAAATCAATTGAGGTTTATCTCACTGTCAATATTATTTGTATTTTTATGTGGTCCTGCTCCAGGCCCTTCCACAAACATCAAACAGAAATGTTGGTTAAGCAATTTTACTTTTTCCTCATCAGACTTTACATATTTCTCCCCTTCACCTCTGATTCTCACAATGCCACTTTTGTACCTCCTATCATTAACATATCTAAAAAAATGTTTGGTCTACTATTTTACTGTATTGCTATTTTTCATCTATTTGAATTTTTGCATTCCAGATTACTTTGCCAGCTTCTCTCTTATTTCCCTGATATTGTCACCGTCTTCCTCTTTCTGCGATCTCTTGCAGTTTATGAATGCTGACCTTTTCTCCCTTGCATTTTCAGCTACTTCTTTAGAAAACCACGGTAGCCTCATTTTCCTCTTTCCTTTATTTAATTTCCTAACAAAAAGATTGATTGCCCTGATGGGTACTTCCTTTTAGTTTTGACTACTGCCTTTCTCCCTCTCCTAGATTTTCCCATCCTGCTAATGACTCCTTGAGGTACTCTCCCAATTTAAAACAGTTAGTTTTCCTGAAGTGGAGGACCCTCACTTTTGAATGAACCTTTATCTCTTTTACTCTAATACAAAACCACTCCATCCAGTGATCATTGGATCCAAGATGATCATCCACTATGACATCAGAAATACTGTCCCCATTGCTAAGCATTAGGTTCAGTTTCTCCCCCTCCTATGTGGGCTCTGTAACTAGCTGACAGAACAAGTCTCCTTTCAGAGAATTCAGGATCTCCCTGCTTCTAGGTGTCCCAATCAACATCCAGCAGATTATTATTCCATAACAACTGCATATCCTCTTTCATTCCAATCCTGTGAAAATCCTCCATTAATTCTCCATCCATCTCTTCTGTCTGTGACAGTCTGTATATTATACCAATATAAATAGATGTTTCATTCTCTCTTTCTAATTAACCCACAGTGTTTCCCCTTTACCTCATAAACCCAGCAATGCTATTGCTTTAATATTTTTGTAGCCAGTTCCCTGTTTGGGCTGTTAGCATCAACCATGGGTGCTATGGGTCTGGGTTCAAATCTGGATGGGGTGAAGCTATCTTTCTGGGCCCCTGGCATGATCAGTAATTAGTGAAATCACTGTCTTACATTCCAGCTGGATTAGGTTCTGATTGTGCAGTAAGACCAAAGTAGGAGCAAAGAGGAAAGAATCAGCAAAAATGTTAAGTAGCAGTCCCTCACAGTTCATCCATTCAATCAGTGGTACTGGAAATAATAATAACCAAATAGAGTCTTGAGGCTGTTCAAAATAAACAGTTTACTTTAATGTAAAGATGAGTATCCAGGCCAATATTGAAAAAAAAAATGAAACAAGAAAAGAATCAAAAAGATTAAAGTGAAAAAAAAAATAGTTTCCTTGTCTGTTCTAGGTCTCCTTATTAGTTTCCCTACACCGGCACCACCATCCATATAAAAAATATCCTCTCCTTGGAGAGTAGGATAACTGGAATGTAGTTCCAACATACCTGTATCCAAGATGGAAAAAAAGATTCCTAAGCTCAAAACTATGAACAAAATCCAACAAAGTTAATAAAAAGCAATCTCTCAAATTGCAATCCAACTCCAACAATCTTCTTGGTCTCTTGTTGTCTTTGGCTAAGAGTCCAAACTTTCTTCTCACCCTCACTTTATCTGGTTATTCAGAGTCCCCGCACCCTTAGCAGTAGACGAGGACTGGAAGTGTGCACCGTTAGGCACAAATCTCAAACTTTTCAAATCTTTGAGTGAAGATCAATTTAATGGTGGTTGAAGAGCACTGGTAAATATAGCTTTGGGAAATCTTTGGATTTAAAAAGTTTGGTGAAAGGTGAAATAGTGGAATATATTCTTTAGAGTTTATGTGTGCCTGAGATAATAAGCAAGCCAGAGGTAGTTAATTCTACTGTCTGTCTTTCCCACCCACCTACCCCTACTCAACCCTTTATTTTGAGGCAGGAGATAGATACTTTCTCATTAAATATCGATCAGGCTCTTATCTAAATCATACTATTGCACCAGCCCTTTTGAAAGTTTAATCATCCTTTGTAGAGCACTAGCAGATTAATTAGTAAATACACTTGTAAATTTAATTTACTCTAATTCCAACCCTCTTAGTATCCTAACTTAACTAGTAACTCAACAAAATGAAGGTGAATGCAGCAGTCCAGTAGCAAGAGGGGACTTTCCAGTCTTTTGCACTGAGTGTCACATGTATGATTTTTTACCTGTCGGTGAGAGATTGTATGTGTACACCTGGTGCAAAGAGCTTCTGGCTCTCAGCGAATGAGTCTGATCTCTGGAGGCTAGAGTGACATACTTGGAGGAGCTGAGGTAGACAAAGAGGTATATTGATAACACCTTCAAGGACTGAGTAGCCATGTCCCAAATCCAGTCTGGCAGCCCCAATGCTGCCTTGGATCAGAAAGGTCTCCCTTTTGCAGAACATAACCTGGTGTAGTAGGAAGGAATCCTGTAGCAAGGACCTGATCTCCAGGTGATGTGTTGTCCTCTTGCACTGAAGACAAGTCTCCCAAGGCTACTGCCCAGGAGGGAAGGGTTAGGTCGGCCATCATAGTTGGTGATTCAATTATTAGAAATGTATATAGCTGGTTGGCTGGTGGACATGGGGACCACCAGGTAATTTGCCTGCCTGATGCAAAGGTGGCAGACCTCACGCATCACCTAGATAGGATTATAGACCGTGCTGGGGAAGAGCCAGCTGTCATGGTACAAGTGGGCACCAATGACATAGGAAAATATGGGAAAGAGGTTCTGGAAGCCAAATTTAGGGTTTTAGATAGAAAGCTGAAATCCAGAACCTGCAGGGTGGCATTCTCTGAAATGCTTCCTGTTTCACATGCAGGTCCCCAGAGGCAGGCAGAGCTCCAGAGTCTCAATGCGTGGATGATGAGATGATGGTGCAGGGAAGAGGGATTCAGTTTTGTAAGGAACTGGGGAACCTTTTGAGGAAGGGGGAGACTTTTCCAAAAGGATGGGCTCCCCCTTAACCAGAGTGGAACCAGGCTGCTGGCACTAACTTTTAAAATGGAGATAGAGCAGCTTTTAAACTAGAACAAGGGGAAAAGCTGACAGTCACTCAGCAGTGCATGGTTTGGAGGAATGTATCCTTGAAGGATACTAATGAAATATGAGAGATAGGGCATCCCAACAGAGAGGTTCCAATAATAGCAAATGTAGTCCAAGTGCCTATACATAAAAAATCACCTTTGCTAAAGATTTCCAAATTATCCCTATCATCTGAAAAGCAGCAAACAAAAAATATACTTTGAAATGACTGTATGTCAATGCCAGAAGTCTAAGAATTAAGATGGGAGAGAGTGAATAGCAATAAATGATGAGATTGACATAATTGGCATCTCAGAGACCTGGTGGAAGCAAGATAGCCAATGGGACAGTGTTATAGCTGGGTACAAATAATATTGCAATGACAGGGAGGATCAACATGGTGGAGATGTAACACTTTATGTTCGAGACAGTATAGAGTCCAAAGGATAAAGATCATAAAAGAAACTAAATGCTCAGTAAAATCTATGGCATAACCCTTTAAAAACCCTCCTGTGAGCGCCGAGCCTATTTTGCATAGGCTCGGTGATGCGCGCAAGCCCCAGGATGCGCATATGTCCCCGGGGTTTTGAAAAAGGGGCGGAAAGGGGGCAGGAATATGGGCATGGCGGAGGTCCGGGGGCAGTCCGAGGGTGGGACTGAGGCCTCCAGCACAGAGGCCATGCTGGGGGATGGTGCACCAGCAGCTGGCCAGCACGCACAAGTTATGCTTGCCAGAGGCGTAACTCCTGAAACAAAGGTAGGGGGGGATTTAGGTAGGGCTGGGGGGTGGGTTAGATAGGGGAAGGGAGGGGAAGGTGGGGGGATTGGATGAAAAATTCCCTCCGAGGCCACTCCGATTTTGGAGCGGCCTTGGAGGGAATGGGAAAAGCCATCAGGGCTCCCCTAGGGCTCGGCGCACGCAAGATGCACAAGTGTGTATTTATTTGTATTTGTATTTAAACAATTTATTAATCGCTTAACACAAATGGCCTAAGCGATATACATAATTACATACATAAAATTTAAAATAATGAAATCACAAAGTTTCACAGAAACTGAAATCAAACAATACATTTCAAACAAACAAACATTATAAATAATTAAATTACCATAATAATACTGAAAAAAAAGAGGAGAACCACTGTCACGCCTAAATATGAAGTCAGATAACATTCACTTCATTACATTACTCTTAAACGCATAAGCAGATAACATTCAATTCATTGTGTTACGACTTAAACGCACGGGCGAGGAGAAATTCTTTATAAGATGTTTTAAATTTCTTAACATCATCCATAGATCTTAAATCCAAAGGAATCAAATTCCGTTGAGAGGGTGCCACAATTGAAAAAGAAGTCTCTCTAGTGCTAAACAAACAAGCTTGACGAATGGAAGGAATTTCAGGGAAGTTTAACTGTGAAGATCTCAGACATCTAGCTGGTTTATGAATTCTCAATAAAGCATTAAACCAATATGGAGAATTGGACATGCGAAGTTTAAAAACAGTCAACCCTATTTTAAAGGAAATCCGTTCATAAACAGGTAACCAATTAAGGTTGCACAGCACTGGTGATATCCTGTCAAAATGTTTTAAGTTAGATACCAACCTGGCAGCAGAATTCAAAAATAGCTGAATAGGCTGAATTTGACATTTCGGTAACCCAATATAAAGTCCATTACAGTAATCAATGTGCGGAAAAATGAGTGCACGAACAACCGTCAAGAAGTCTTTTTCATAAAGCAGATGACGTAGTCCAACCAGTAATCACAATTTAAAAAAACCTGTTTTAATTAACATTCTGATTTGAGGTTTAAAGGAAAGATTAGAGTCTAACAAAAAACCTAGACTCTTAATTGGAGAGGAAAGAGAATACGATATGTTATTAATGGACAATGAATTCTGAATCGGGATAGATAAAGATCGATGAATTAACAACATTGTAGTCTTATTGGTGTTAAGCAGCAACTTGTTATGTTTCAACCAGCAATTAATAGTATCTAAACAAAGGGTAAGAGAATCTACTGTATCCTGCCAAGAATTTTTAACTTTAACGTAGAATTGGATGTCATCTGCGTATAACTTGAAACCATCAGTAATGATGGCTAAAAGTTTAGTAATTGGAGCAAGATATACGTTAAACAACATGGCAGAACGGGCAGAACCCTGTGGAACCCCAACCTTTAATGTCTGGACTTCAGAACAGCGATTATTAAATTTAACTATCTGGGAACGTTCAGTAAGATAATTCTCAAACCAACTATACACTGTTCCTGTAATACCACACTCTCTCAGGCGATACAACAGAATTTTATGATCTATAGAATCAAATGCTGAAGTGATATCAAGCGAAACTAATAAGTGGGCACCCCCTTGTGCGCGCCAACCCCAAATTTTATAACATGCGCGTGGAAGCATGTTATAAAGAGAAATCAGGGAAGCTAACTAATTTGGCAGTGCAATAATAATGGGATATTTCAATTACCTCAAATTAAGAAAGAGTCAAAATAGTTGCCCACACTATTAAACTATAACAACAAAATGGGAACCGGTTGGTTTCTTTTGAAACATACAATGTCAGGCTTGCTGACACCTTCACCTAGGCTTTTCTAAAAATATAACTGTGTGGTTCCCATTTTTTTGTTATAGATTTCAATTACCCTAGTATTGACTGGGTAAATGTAGCATCAGGGTGTACTAGAGGCATAAAGCTCCTGGATGGAATAAACAACTGCTTCATGGAGCAATTGGTTCAGGAACCAATGAGAGAGGGAACTATTTTAGATCTCATTCTTAGTGGAACTCAGGATTTGATGAGAGACATAACAGTGGTGGGACCACTTGGCAATAGTGATTATAACATGATCAAATTTGAACTAATGACTGGAAGGGGAACAATAAGTAAATCTACAGTAACACTAAATTTTAAAAAGGGAAACTTTGATAAAATAAGGAAAATTGTTAGAAAAAAACTGAAAGGTGCAGCTACAAAGGTTAAAAGTGTACAACAGGCATGGACATTGTTTAAAAATGCAATCTTGGACGGCCAGTCCAGATGTATTCCACACATTAAGAAAGGTGGAAGGAAGGTAAAATGAATAAAAACATGGTTAAAAGGTGAGGTGAAAGAAGCTATTTTAGCCAAAGAAAAATCCTTAAAAAACTGGAAGGAGGATCCACCTGAAGAAAATAGGAAAAAGTATAATCATTGTCAAGTTAAGTGTAAAACATTGATAAGACAGGCAAAAAGAGAATTTGAAGTGAAGATGTCCATAGAGGCAAAATCTCATATTAAAAACTTTAAAAAATATTAGGGATGTGCATTCGTTTCATTTGTTTCATTTGTTTCATTCATTTAATATTACATGCTTGTATAGGAAACAAATGAAACGAATGAAACGAATGCACATCCCTAAAAAATATATCACAAGCAAGAAGCATGTGAGGGAGTTGGTTGGACCATTAGATGACCGAGGGGTTAAAGGGGCTATTAGGAAAGATAAGGACATTGCAGAAAGACCATGAATTATTTGCTTCTATGTTTACTAATGGGAATGATAGGAAGATACCATTTCAAGAGATGTTTTTCAAGGGTGATGAGTCATGTGAACTGAACCAAATCACTGTGAACCTGGAAGATGTAGTAGGCCAGATTGACAAATTAAAGAATAGCAAATCAACTGGACAGATAGTATGCATCCCAGGGTTCTGAAGCAATAAATAAATGAAATTTCAGATCTATTAGTTAAATTTTGTAAACTATCGTTAAAATCATCCATTGCACCCAACATTTAAAAAATAATCCAGGGTGATCTGGGAAACTATAGACCAGTGAGCCTGACTTCAGTGCTGGGAAAAAAAGTGGAAACTATTCTAAAGATCAAAATCACAGAGCATATAGAAAGACTTGGTATAATGGAACACAGTCAACATGGATTTACCCAATGGAAGTCTTGCCTCAAATATCTGCTTCATTTTTATGATGGGGTTAATAAACATGTAGATAAAGGTGAAACAGTAGATGTAGTGTATTTGGATTTTCAGAAGGTATTTGACAAAGTCCCTCGTGAGAAGCTTCTAAGAAAACTAAAAATTCATAGGAGAGGAGATGAGTCCTTTTATGGATTACAAACTGGTTAAAAGACAGGAAACAGAGGGTAGGATTAAATAGTCAATTTTCTCAGTGGAAAAGGGAAAACAGTGCAGTGCATCAAGGATCTGTACTTGGACCACTGCTTTTCAATATATTTATAAATAATCTGGAAAGGAATATGACGAGTGAGGTTATCAGATTTGAAGATGATACAACATTTTTCAGCGTAGTTAAATCACAAGCAGATTGTGATAAATTGAAGGAGGATCTTGCAAGACTTCAAGATTGAGCATCCAAATGGCAGATAAAATTTTATGTGGACAAGTGCAAGGTGTTGCATATAGGGAAAAATAACCCATGCAGAAGTTACACGATGTTAGGTTCCATATTAGGAGCTACCACCCAGGAAAAATATCTAGGCATCATAGTGGATAATACATTGAAATTGTCAGCTCATTGTGTTGCAGCAGTCAAAAAAGCAAACAGAATATTAGGAATTATTAGGAAGGGAATGGTGAATAAAACGGAAAATGTCATAAATCCTCTGTATTGCTCCATGGTGAGACCGCACCTTGAGTACTGTGTACAGTTCTCATCACCACATCTCAAAAAGATATAGTTGTACTGGAGAAGGTACAGAGAAGGGTGACCAAAATGATAAAGGGGATGGAACAGCTCCCCTATGAGGAAAGGCTGAAGAGGTTAGGGCTGTTCACCCTGGAGAAGAGACAGCTGAGGGGGGATATGATAGAGGTCTTTAAGATCATGAGAGGTCTTGAACGAGTAGGTGTGAATCAGTTATTTACACTGTCAGATAATAGAAGGACTAGGGGCACTCCATGAATTAGCAAGTAGCACATTTAAAACTAATCAGAGAAAATTCTTTTTCACTCAATGCACTATAAAGCTCTGGAATTTGTTGCCAAAGGATGTAGTTAGTGCAGTTAGTGTAGCTGGTTTTAAAAAATGTTTGGATAAGTTCTTGGAGAAATCCACCTAGCTTGTTGTTACCCAGGTAGAGAGTCCATCAAGCTAGATTGAGAGAACATTGCACAAATCTCATCTTGGAGTGAGTTTCCTCACTCCGTAGGTCATCAAATCTTCACAAGAGACCACTGTTCTGTTCGTACGTCTCACGTTGAATGTGAAAATGGCCCTTAACCCACTACACTAATACTTAAACCTCACCCGAGTTACTAGGTGGGCCTCCCATAGGGATACAAATACCTGTCTAGGGAGGAGACACTATGGCAAGGTTTGCTCTCTCTCTCTCTCTCTCTCTCTCTCTCTCTCACACAGGAGACATCGTGAACCACAATAAACTCTTGCCAGCCTGTAGCGCGTGCGATCACACAACATAACACAAATGAAAGAGGGTGAGTTGACTGGGCAGGTGTTGGGGATGGAGGAAGGGAGTGGGAACAAGAGTGAGGATAGTGACACCTCTCCAGGCCCTGGCTCTGTGCCTTTTAGATGCCACTTCTCATGTCACTGATACTGTCACATCCCCAACAGCCCCCTGTGTCATAGCCATTTGTTGGAAAAACATAGCCAAATATGGAGGATAGAAGAAACATCGCTTTTACCTATGAGTCAACCATCATCATAGAAGCCATCTTCAAAATATTTAAACAGGGCCAATTTCCTAAGTATAAAGGAATCATGC
This sequence comes from Rhinatrema bivittatum, assembly GCF_901001135.1. Lineage (NCBI taxonomy): Eukaryota > Metazoa > Chordata > Amphibia > Gymnophiona > Rhinatrematidae > Rhinatrema > Rhinatrema bivittatum. The sequence continues at coordinate 175,342,190 of NC_042615.1, forward strand.
ACATATCCTGGGTTCCTGGTGACCATGTTGAGGATATACATTTGAGTGACATAGACCACTTGCACATTGATAAAATGGAAGCGCTTTCTGTTGCAGTAGATCTCCTCCCTGTGATGGGGCAGGATGATGGCTACTTGAGTGCAGTCAAAAGCTCCCAGAATATTTGGAAAGTTGGCAATGGCATAAAACCCACTCTTCAATTCCATCAAGTCCTGCCTTTCATGAGAGAATGTTATGTACTGATTAATGCGGCCACGTACAGCTGTTATGACCTGGCCAATAATGCAGGAAAAATATGTTTGGAACATTCCCCTGATGTCCATGAATGCCATTTGGAAGGAGCCAGATGCCAGGAAATGTAGGGTGTACAATAGTTTAGTGAAGCCCAGTATAGTATGGAGCCTTTCCGTGATCAGATCAGTTCTTATTATAATTCCATGATAGAATTAGAGCTGAGGCGATACCTGTTAACTATATGTTCCTTCGGCATGCCCAGCAATGTGGTTCGTGGATGAAATATGTGCTCCCTGTATGACCACAGTGCCTTCCTGCATGGCAAGCCCTGGTGTAGCCCAGGATGCTCTACTGGCGGGGCTAGCAGCTCTGGCTTCAGGGCATGGAGTTCTCTAGGAAGGGTTTGAACTTCCTTTGCCTATTGTGGTTCTTGTAGTTCTTGGTGTTCTTATTATTGTCTTCATCACCAAGCAGCCTGAAGAATCCAATACCCCACAACTAGTAAACTTCCCCCTATCATTGTAGCTTTAGGAAGACAGGGCAGGTAAGAAAAGGTGATTTTATTGGCTCAGGAGGGCATTGTAGGTGTCTCTGAGAGAAGGTCTCACGATACATGATAATGGCCGCTGTTACACAATAAAAACTTTTTTCCCCTCTACCACAAAAAAGGTGCTATTTCCCACATTAAAAGCCAAGTCATTGCATATTATTTCCTCGAGAAATATGGTAGGAGATCCTAATTTGCATAATATTCTAGCGTTTGCATACTCAGTATCATATGTGCATACTAATGCATGACGCAATAAATATCGCACATTTATTGTGTGGTAAACCGCTATTTAATTCACGCTAGGGCCCTAACTCAATTTGATGAATGACCCTGTTAGTTAATAAAAAGTGTTGATATCACCAAAATAAATTTAAAATCTCTTGTAATATAAATTTTATATCATAAAAATATATATAAAGTCTCTTATACTATAAAGAACAGTCCCATAGTGCTATACATCCTCATTTGTAAACCTAGTGTTGTATATCCCTGAAATAACCCCAATAAGGGCCTTTGTTTCACTGGTGACACTTCCTCAGGAAGTAAAAAACAACCTATCTTGTTATGGTGGCAATTTCAACTACATAGAAAATGCTGCCAAGTGAAAAGACTTATCTTGTTTGGTGATGGTAATTCCCAATGCTTATGTTGCACTGCCCTACTTATGTCATTTATAACAGAAAGCTCAAAATACATAGGGTTAAGCTGCCAGAGATCATTCACTTAATAATTGTTTGAAACATGGAAAGACAATATTCTATTAATTTCAAAGTGCAGGCTCCTTCAACTCTTTCCTGCTCCCAGGAAATGAACCATATCTGGGGATCCCCCACAACCACCATTTTCTCCTTTCATGGAGCTCTTGGTGGATCAGAAGCCATTCTCATTCTCTCCTGCCCTGCTGTGGTTTTTTTTAGAAGGATGGTGGCTGGCCCTAAGACCAGCACCATAGTGACATCAAAATGACTAGACTGGCCGGTGCTATGTTCTTGCATAGTCATAGAAACATACAACTGTGCTCTGATTTGTTATAGTGTGTCAACCATGTTAGCATAGATTTGTTATGTGACAGTGCTATATATTTTATTTTTTCAATTATTTTCCCATTCCCAGTGGCTAACAGCAATATAACACCACATCCGGTGCACTATAAATAACACAAAATTTTAAATAGAACATCATATAAGACAACAAGTCTAGCTAAACACTTCATTACTAAACTAAGTCAAAATCAACAGAAAACCAAGCAGTTCTATAATAATACATTTTTATTAATAATTGGAAAATGTATAACAGTGCTATACCATAACCTACTGCAAGTTCATGCATAAGCCTTATTTAAAAACATGCCAAATAGTCAGTACAGTCTCTAATTACTTTGCTATCTGTCTAGAATGGTAGATTGACAGGCTGTAACAATAGTAAATAAATAAATAAATAAACAAACAAACTAACTAAAAACTTGACTGGCAGCCTGTGAAGGCCAGATAAGATTGAAGAAATACTGTCCCATACTTAGCTTCCAGAGATAATTCTAACTGCAGCATTTTGGACTAAATGAAGACAGTGCTGGGTTTTTTTTAGGTAACACAGCCAGGAGGCCATTGCAATCATCTAATCTAGTACAGATCAAATCTTTTCAATTGTCCTTAGCTGACCTTTGCTCAGAAAAGGGTTAGCTAGTCAAGTCAAATGCAGCTAAGTAAAACAAGTACGACAAACCTTTAGTAATATACGGTACCACTGACATATTGCAAACCAGTGTAATGCCCCCCAGATTGTTAAACTAAGGTGCTCTCTGAAATTGTGTTTGATCTGTCAGCCAAAGATAATATGGTTTAATAAGCTTGTTCCTTTCAATCCATAGCACTTTAGTTTTGAACATATTTAGCTATAACAGATTCTTGCCAAGCCAGTTCTCTATTGCAGATATGCATGCAATCAAATTTTTCATAGCTGCTTCAGGGTTAGAACCCAATGATCATCAGCATAAAAATGTATTTAATGTGAAAAAAGATATAATAATCTGTCCCTAAGGAAGCAGATACAAATTGAAAAGGAAGAGGGAAAGAGTAGAACCTTCAGGCACCCTAGAGACCACGGGGGTAGGGGAAGATTGAAATGTATCCATCACAACAAACTGAGTCCTTTCACGCAGAAAGGAAGAGAATCACTCAAAGATCCGATCCCTTATTCCTAATGTGGACAATTTGTCCTGCAAAATGGCAGGTTTCAAGGGAGTCAAAATTCAAGATAAAATCCAAAAAAAAAATAAAAAAAGATTCCCTCATTGAGTCTCCTTCAATGCAGAGATGATCTGACCAAACCAGTAACTAGGTCTCTGTACTATGGTTTGGCCTAAAGCCTGATTGAAATAGGTAAAATTCGTTATTCTCCACTAAAAAGTCTACAGGACCTAAAATTGTCCTTTCCATAATTTTCTTGAGAAGTGGTAGGATTCTGAAGAAATAGTAGGTGGTAAAATGTGGGTTTTTTTTGTTGACTATTATCTGTGCACCAGCAGATTCATACGGTAAAATGAGAAATATTCACCAGTTTGTGTATGATTAGGCAGGTACATATATTGTTGGGGAGGAATGATATGACAAATATCAGTCACTTGGTGGTGACTAGCACAATTCTAAAATAAAATATTGTAATGTTTATTATCAGAGTCTGCCCAAGCACGATATTAAAAGTCCAATATTCAGCCATGGGGCATCTAGCTAAATTAGCTAGAAAAGCTTACCTGACTAAATTAAACCAGATATTCAGTAGCAGAGAAATGCTGTTTATCATAGACGGCTACCAAGAAAAAACAGCCAGCACACATATGTTCCGCATGATTTTTAATGATCCGTGGTCTCAACTCCTATGTGCGCAGGTTGGACCCACCTGCATGCTTAAAGTATGTAGGGAGGGGTGTAAATTTCACTGCCTACAAAAGCATCAATTGTCTCAGTCACTTTCCTACTTGCACCATGTCTCAGGTACATGGGGCGATGATTAGGAAGCCTAACTTCTTACCATTTGAGATGGACATGCTTGTTGAGCATGTCATGTGGTACCAAAATTTGCTATATGTCCCCAGTCCAAGAGGGTGGATGCCTACAGGAAGGAACAGATTATGGAAGTGGATCAGGCATGGTCAATTCAGTATTCCACCACAACTGTAGCATTAGGGAGCTGATGCACAAGTGGAGGGACATGAGGAGACATGTCAAGTAGAAGGAGGCCAGGAGGATTGCAGAGAGACAAGGCATCCACATCAGCTTCACCCCCTCTGAGCAGCTGGAGCTTAACACTTTATCTGAGGTAGCTTTGGGTGGAGTTGGACAGCTAGACACCATGCAAATTCTGTGGCAGGAAGGTGAGCATTGTATTTTGCATTCTAAAAGTAGGCTATGTACAGATATCCATCAGGCACTTATTTATAAGCGAGACAGTACAGCCTTATTAAACATAATGCCATAGTAAATTTGCTCATGTATGCTATGCAAAGCATTCTTGGTTATATCTCTACCTATCTGTATGTACAAGGTATAGAGCTAAGTAATTTGTGGTCAGCTCGAGTCATTATTGACCACACAGGACAGGTTTTTCAAGCTATAAAAACATTACAGGAATGCCTGATCTACATACACATTTATCTACAAAGACAGTATAAACCTTTTGTCTACTGCGGTTTTGTTGATTTCACTTATGTGAAAGTGTGCAGTGGTCTTTGTGGTGTGTACGAAGATATGCTGTCAACTATAATGCAATGCTTTTTTTAATGGCAAAATAAAGTACAATGTTTAATGTGTTGTTGTATAGCCTTTATTAAAGAACATAAGGATAGCAAATGTATGTGGGCACAATAAAAACCTTCTATAGGAATGGCAGAGGTCACATCTATTGTGGGGTTTTTTCTGTGCTTTCCTACTGCTTAAGGGAAAAGCCACCCTTATAAAGGAGCCTGCAAAAGCAGGATGTGTGGTTAAAGCATGAGTGTGTAAATGTGTGTGCAGATACAAGCAGGGCCCCAAATTTTCAACAAATTAGGATGCAATGGTTTTCTATCTCCTAGCATTGTGTTCTTCAAGGCAGGGGCTGTGCAAAAGTTTAGCCTCCATGGTGTGGGGTGTGATCAGCTAACAATAAATGCATCCCTCACCACAGTAACAGTCCTACACAGTGACTCCAAAAGTCCATCATGACGGTGTCTGGTGTCGCTAATAGTGCAAATTACATTTGGGGTGTCTTTGTGACTTTCTCTGCTTCTCTCCCCTTTCATTACACTGTAAAAACAGGGCTTTGTCTTTGTGTCAGTTGTAGACTGTGACCCAAATATGTAGAGCACTCAAAGTGCTCAGTCTCCTTAGAAATTCATAATACCCAAGAGCTCTGCAGCCTGGATTAAGCCTTCCTTCTGCCTCAGGGACTGCCAGCTGGAGTGTAAATCAGGGTTGGGGCAATATTGAATGCTATGGCCATTTATAGCTCTGTATCAGAGGACTAGAAATTAGGTCTATCTAGTGTAGCATGCAGGGCATATGAAGCAAAATACAGAAAACACTGAATGCCAGTGTTTGACATTTTCCTATTTCTTTTTCTAGAGGATCCAGATGATGAGCATCCAGGACCTGCACCTAGTCAGCCCCAAAGGCAGGGTTGGCAACTGCAGGCAATCCCTGTCAGCTCGGATGAGGAGGGAGAGAGAGCCTGTGAAGAACTGCAACAGCCTGAAGAGAAAGAGGATCAGCAGCGGCAGAAAGAGGAGCCAGAGGACACATTGGCTGATCTTCTACAGGATCGCCCACAGGACAGCAGTGATTCTGACTAGCCCGAACCTGAAATGGTTGCCAGTCAGGCTGAGAGGCTGTTAATACAGTGAAGCAGCAGCTTAAGAACATAAGAACATGCCATACTGGATCAGACCAAGGGTCCATCAAGCCCAGCATCCTGTTTCCAACAGTGGTCAATCCAGGCCATAAGAACCTGACAAGTACCCAAAAACTAAGTCCGTTTCATGTTACCGTTGCTAGTAATAGCGGTGGTTATTATCTAAGTCAATTTAATAGCAGGTAATGGACTTCTCCTCCAAGAACTTATCCAATTCTTTTTTAAACACAGCTATACTAATTGCACTAACCACATCTTCTGGCAACAAATTCCAGAGTTTAATTGTGTGTTGAGTGAAAAAGAACTTTCTCCGATTGAAAGCTCTCTCAGGCCTGCATGATGTGATGAAGCAAGAAGCAGAGTCCCTCCATGATACCATCAGGGATGAAGTGCAAGGCCTCTGTGACAGCATCAGGGAGGAAGGGCAGGGGATTCAGCAAGTGACACGGGACCTTTGCCGGGCAACAGATGAGCAAACTGCACTGTGCAGGGAGATGCTGCAGCAGATGCTCCCTTGCAGCCGTAGCCACTAGTGGGTCCATGGCCTTTCATGGTGCCCTTGATGCAGTATCCTCCACCTTATGGGCTACCATTCCCATGGATGTCACCTGCTTATGCTGAAGTTCCCACTGTGCCCCAGCCACCTGCACCTCAGCCTGTACCAGGCTATCCATGGACTGCACCTCAGCAAGCACTACCCCCCCCGCCTGCACCACCTGTCATGCTTCTGCCACCAGCACCACCACAGCCACTGCTGCCTCCAGCTGTACCTTCCTGCAGCCATGAACTTGAACTTCCACAACCTTCTTTGCCCTTTGAGGGTAGCGTGAGCAGTGGCAGGAGTCCACTGAGCAGGAGCTCCAGGTTGGGGCAGCCTAAGCTTCCTGAAGCCAGAAAAAGAGGCCGACCAAGGAAGTGATACTTTACTTTCTTCTCCTTTATTTTGCTGCACTTGTTTGTAAATAAATGCACTTTTTTGTAAATAAATGTACAATACCTTATGAAATGTCTTTCAATGAGAGTGCTCCTTTGTTGTATACTCAAGCGATGTATTTCCTGCAATTCATCTTGAGTCAGATCCTCTTCCTCCTCCTCCTCCACCTCCTCCGTCTCCTCCTCCTCCTCCTCCTTCTCTTCCTCCTCCTTCTTGTGATGGCCCTCCTCTGGAGAAGGCATGTGTCTGTTTAGTGCAAGGTTATGTAGCATACAGCAGGCTAGAAAGATTTCAAACAATTTAGGGGGACTGTAAAAACGGCATCCTCCAGATCTGCCCAGACAGCCAAAGCATGATTTAAGTAATCCAATGGTTCTTTCTATGACAGCCCTGGCCTTATGGTGTGCCCTGTTGTAGTGACATTCAGATGCAGTTGCTGGGGTGGCAATGAGGATCATGAGCCAGGTTTTCAGTGGATAGCCTCTGTCACCTGTAGGAGAACATACAGAAAATCAGGGTTACATATACCTTCTGGGTTACATATTGGCACAGCTCGCAAGGTTAGTTTAGAGGAGCCCTGCAGTGGCACCCTAAATATAAGGGTGAGAAAAGTAAGCAGGGAAATGGGTATGTGTTAGAAGTAGTGGGTTTCTTTCTTCCTAGAAGCCATCCCCCAGGGATGCGTCCTTCCTGGAAGTGATCATGAATGCTTGATTGTGAGAGAATGTAGGCATCGAGAGTAGATCCTGGAAAGCAGGGCACCACATTCATGATGATGCCCTTGGCATTGCAGACCACTTGTATGCTTAGAGAGTGGAAGCCCTTGTAGTTGTGGTATGTGGCCTCCTGGTACCCTTATGGGCACATGAGTGCAGTCAATATCTCTCAAGGCCGAGGGGAAGCATGCTATTTGTTAGAAATCAGTATATACTTGGTATTGGTCCTGTCTTCTGGAAGCAATGGAGATAAAGTGTTGTATTTTCCTGAGCAAGGCAGCCAGTACCTGCTCTAGACACCTTGAGGTGGCAGACTGATTCCAGATGTGATTCCTAGAGGGTTTTGGAAGGTGCTGGTAGCAAAAAAGGCCAGGGCAGTAGTGATGTGTACTGGCAAGGCATGGCCCTTTTAGGTGGTAGGTTGCAGTTCAGGCTCTGACAGTTGGCAAAGGTACAGTATGGTTTCCTTGTTAAATCTGAACTTGTGCATTAATTCCTGCTTGGAAAGATCCAGAAAATGTGTCCGAGTCCTGTAAACTCTGTGTAAGAGTTACCTCCTCCTCTGTATTCTTTTTCTCCTCTCTCTTTCTCTTCTGAGCCATATAGATCTGAGTAACCATGCAGCTATCACAATTATAATGTTGAACAGAACCACAAATATGAATATCCCCATCAATAGCTGTTGGTACAACACTTATTTCTCACCTCCTGTTCCTGTCTCTTCCCTATGTTATACTAAAAGCACCAGTGCATACATGAATATTTTTTTCCAGGCCTTAGTCCTTTGAAACCCACATTGAAAACCTACTAGCCATGTGCTAGTAGCTGACAGTTTCCCAGTAGGCACCATTAAGTCCCACAAACAGTCCCTTCCCACTTTCTGCCTTGGTCCTGCATGTAGTGACCCAGATCGAGGAGGCAAACCAACAGAAAACACCAGAGCAAACCAGAAAGTTAGCACTTGCTCGCATATACATGCAGTAACAAATATACGCATGGGAGTTTGGCTGATCGCGCCATCTCATAAGCATGAAGCCCTTATAAAATATGTCAAACGTGCGTAAGTCGAGTGTCTACCCTGACATGCCCCTTTTTGACTCGCGATCACTTTGCATCTCAAGATGCGAGCACTTTGCGTCTAAAAATGGCGCCGATCGCCTTTGCCCTCACTAGGTGTGACATAGTGAGGGCAAAGGCGATCGGCACCATTTTGAGTATTGGCATCGGACGGCCGGCATGCAGGAGGTCGCTCCCGGACCCCCGCTGGACTTTTGGCAAGTCTTGTGTGAGTCAGGAGGCCCCCCCCCAAGCTGGCCAAATGTCCCTGTGGGTCCAACGGGGGTCCTGGAGCGACCTCCTGCACGCCGGCCATCCGATGCCAGGACTCAAAATGGCGCCGATAGCCTTTGCCCATACTATGTCACAGGGGCTACCGTGCCATTGGTCAGCCCATGTCACATGGTAGGAGCATAAGATGGCGCTATTTTATAAAAATTGAAAGTGCAATTGTATTTTGCATATTTTCTGACACAAAAAGGGGCAGTCTAGAGGCACTCTGGCACAGAGTCAACAAGTACACGCACAAGTTGCTTTTTTGTAAGAGATATTCATGTATACATTTTCTAACTTATTCCTGTAATGTTTCATCTGCTAATTGACTAGCACAATTGGAATCAGACTTGTCTATAGTATTTGTGTGGGAAGTCTGGTGAACTGGGGGGGTGTTTAGAATGAAATGCTAGATGGTCTAGGAGAACTGAAGATGGACTGGTTAAACTGGCAGAGGTATCTCTAAGCTGCTGCTTTCAAATATGCACACAAAATAATATTTATACATGCATATGTTATAAAATATCTATTTTTTACATATACATGTGCTATTTTCTTACACACCTAAAATATATGTGTGTATGTATATAAAATAGCAAAAGTAAGTGCTTTCATTGCAATGGAAATACCCATATGTTCTGAAACATACGAGTATACTTTCAGAGCATAAGTACACATTATTTTATTAACTGTGCAGCTCCTGCTAAGCAGTTTAAAGAATACTAGGTTAAATGTTCATCCACCCACTCACATGCACATGCAGTAACTTGTATAGGTTTGAAAGTTATCCTCCCTGAATTAAACAGAAGAGTTTGGAAGCGAGTCCTTTTAATGAGTTCTAGGATGTTATAACTGGGGGATCAGTTACTTCGTAAGTTTCCTTGCAAGTGCCATGTTAAATATAGGAACACTATGCATGTATTTTTGAGCCTAATCAACTTTCCTTTTCTTGGCTGATAAGATTCTGCCTCCTCACCCCCTGCTACTGATTCTGATGTTTCCATTTAGGAGTAATTGTATGGTTTCTTTAAACATAGCCCTGGGGGCAGCTGCTTGTTTTGCTATTTCTTTGTTCTTTATTAGTTCTTTTCCTTAAAATGTCCCCAAATTATGAACTTGATCTTCAGCTGAACTTGTAATATTCTTTTGTGTTATTTTCTTCTTTATCTTTGGATAGCAGCTTGTGATTTTCCTTCTCAAGTTTCTCTTGATGAATATATTTGAAACTGAATAAATAAAAAAAAAAGAGAAGAGTTTGGAGACAGGGTATATTTTATATTTTTAATGAGATGTATATGATTTGTTTTTATTACTATGTAATTGTGCAGTTTATGTATTTGATGTATTATTTGATATACCCCTTTCCTCTTATAAGAATGGGGTTTGTAATGAACAAAATGACACCAAATGACACAAAATGACACCAAATAAAGAAATAGCCATCAGCCAATAGGTACTACAACATACTAAGCATCCAAATTCTGCTTTTCAAGCATAGGATGAATTGCATCCAATTCAAAGGCCTCAGAACAAACCCTGTTGAAGAAATGTATTACGTAAGCAAGATAAAAGGCCACGCAATCCTTACCTAAACAATTTGATCAAAAAAGAAGGGGCACAGGTTGAGCGGACTCATTGTAAGCCATATAAAACCTAAAATGATCTCCTTTTTTTAACCTGATAAAAATGATGTAAAGCAGTCCCTGTATTGGCTGGCAAGAAACAAGTCATGATTGAAAGCTAGACCACCAACATTAGCGTTCTCTTTTGTAACCCCTGCATAATCTTTTCCACTTTCCCTGTAAAAAAGTATGCAAGAAAACCTACCAGTGATCCACAGAAGATGTAGTTGAAGCCACTGGTGGCTGTAGGTTCATGTCATGGGACATTCACAGATTCTTCAGTTCGAACCATAAAGTGTACAGTATGTTTTGTAAAATCCCTCTTCTGGGAATACATGGTGCCAAGGATGCATGCTATTTTTTAATGACCATTTAATTTGGCAAAAAATGAGGCAAGTACATGTAGAAAATGTTTATGGTGCATGTGTTAGCGTGAGAGGCAGGACTGAATGAGTGAGTGTGAGACAGAAAGGAAGAGTAAAGTTATGAAATAATTGAAAATTAAATTTAGATAATAAGATAGTTGCTGGGGTATTCTATTAAAAAGAAATAGGATGAACACTGCAATCTTCAGAAGAAAAAACACTGTTCTGAACCTTGGAAAGCATTATTTTGCTGCAAAAAGAGATCATATAAAAAAATAAGGGGAAATATGTAATCCTTTTTGGGAGGGATTTGAAGGGGGGTAGGGTGCAATGTTCATCTGTATTTGAGTAAAGAAGAAGATTAGTTCCTGCTACATTTCCTGGTTTTCCCAAAGCATAAAACAATTCAAAAAGTGTTAAAATTGCTCCCATAGGAAGTAATGAGTAATGTAGCAATACTTGAGCCTGGACTTCTATCTGGAATGGGAATAAAGTCTTCAGATCTGAGAATTCCTGGAGGTGGATAAAAAGTGGATACATACTTGAATAAATGGGTGTTTGTGGTTATGTCTGTAGGTGATGGCGTTAATGAATCATCTTGTGTAGGCGAACCTCCAGATCTCTCTGAATATCGGTGTTTTTCAGGCTGTCATGAATATTTTGTTGTTTTGCTGCATATATAACAAATCCCTGCTTTTAAAACAGTTGTTCTTTGGTATTTTCTTTATTTGCCCTCCAGAGGATAAAAAGAATGATAATTTATAGAGCTCTGATGATACTCTGGGGAAGTTCAGAAATATTACTTAGATTCCAGTAGCGATGAACCTCTAGTTGTTAGTGAATATGTGGACAGCATTAGAATTAATGAGTGATGACAAAAAAGATAAGAAGTTCCATACTGGGTCAGACCGAAGGTCCATCAAGCCTAGCATCCTGATTCCAACAGTGACCAATCCAAGTTATAAGAACCTGGAAAGTACCAAAGCATTAAAAACTGTAGACCACATGCTACTAATGCTGGTAATAAGTAGTGGCTATTCCCTAAGTCAACTTGACTAATAGCTATTTATTGACTTCTCCTTCAGAAAATTCTCCAACCCTTTTTTTAAAATCCAGTAAAGCTAACTGCCTTAGCCACATCTTCTCGCAACCAATTCAAAAACTTAATTGTATGTTGAGTGAAAAATAGTTTTCTTCAATGTGTTTAAAATAGATTTATTTATTGTTATTTAGTTATTTATCTATTTATTTATTTGTGTATTTTTTTATACTGTCATTTAGACAAGCCTTCACAATGGTTTACAAACTTCACATAAAAATGGTAACATTGTTATCTTATAAAAATAGCAGAAGTGAAATATTTAAACACACATATTAAATCTAAAAAACAAATATTAAATCTAAAATAACTAAAATATCAATCTAACATTGCAATTTAAATAAAATATACAAAATAAATATTTATCACTCTAAAATTAGTATAAAATAAACAAAATAAAATAAACATATGTAGGTGTAATGGTTAATAAAAATATCTGTTTGAGCTGCTCTCATTTGCTATCCTTGTAGGCAATACCGAATAGCCATGTTTTTAGATCCTTTTTATAAGCTTTGATATCTAATTGCAATCTTAAATCTGTAGGGAATGTGCTACCTTCTAACTTTATGGAGTGCCCCCTAGTTCTTTTTTTTATCTGAAAGAGTAAACAACCAATTCACATTTACCTGTTCTAGTCCTCTCATGTTTTTATTAATCTCCATCATATCCCTTCTTAACTATCTCTTCTTCAAGCTGAACAGCCCTAACATAACCTCATTAGCCTTTCCTCATAGGGGAGTCATTCCATCTGCTTTATCATTTTGGTAGCCCTTCTCGTAGTGGCAACCAGAATTGAACACAGTACTCAAAGTGCAATCTTACCATGGAGCAATACAGAGGCATTATAACATTTTCTGTTTTATTCACCATTCCCTTCCTAATAATTCCTAACATTCTGTTTGCTTTTTTGACTGCTGCAGCATACTAATCTGATTATTTCATTGTATTATCCACTATGATGCCTAGATCTTTATTCTGGGTGGTAACTCCTAACATGAAACCTAACATTATGTGACTAAGTTGATGATAATGTCCATGAACCATGATGCTGATTGAATAAATTAAGGTTTCTACTGCCCATGACATTCTTGCAGATGAAATCATGACACCCTCTGATTTCCCATGCTATTCTTCCTATCTTAATTACTTTGCCTTTATAATGCTGATACTGATTACAACTTTTTTTTTTTCAGATTCTATATATACCACTTCTGTGAATATTTCTATGTTCTGATTTGTCAAAGCTTTCAACATAAATGAAGGTAGAACACTCTCAATTCATCAGGTCCATTATGTGGCAAAATAGAAGGGTAAATTCACTAAAACATGAAAATTACAGTATAACTGCTTTCTTGTTTAGAATTCAGCTACAATAAGTCCCTGTCCGAAATAACTTAAAGGTGAATTTTAAAAGCTCTGCATACACATTAATTAGGAGATGCACAAATAAGTTGGGCTCACGCACATTGAGTGGATATTAAAAGTCACCAAAATACGTATGTGGTTCACTAAAACTACATACCACTTTGCATGGGTGTGAAAGGAAAGCTGTGTGGCTGGTTTCAAAGGTCACAAACATATGACGTAGTGGTTAGAATCAGGCTGAGAATCAGAGATTGCAGAATTCAATTTTTACTTCCTCCACTGTCCCTCCATGTGACCTTAGGCTAATTTTTCTCCCAATGCCTCAGGTACCCTCTTACATTATAAGATAGTAACTTTCAAACAGGCATGCGGGCATGCACCCAAGAACTCAACTATTTTATAGCTTGTGCATGTATATGCAAGCATATTATAAAATAGTCTGGCCGTATACTCATTTGGGCCAAATTTTAAGTGGGTGTGCAAATCCCGCTTCTACAGTATAAATCAGGGAATTTTAAAAGACACCATTCCCAGTTTTACCAGTTCAGCCCAGGTTTGCCCAGTTAAGAGATAGGTCCCTTCTAGTTTAATAGCCGTCACTCTCCCAGTTACCCCCGACCCTTAAAATCCTGCAGATCTACCTAGTTTTCTTTATTTTTTAACTTACACGTCATCCATAGCAGAAGTAAATTTACGCAGCAGGGGACCTCGGCACATACCATGTTTTGCAAGTATTTAAGTGCACATCTTAGATTCACATCCTGAAATTCCCCTGCTCCACTCCTTTTTTGAAAACTTTCAAGATGTGTGCGCTGTGGGAGATACACACATATCTCGATGGCTTTTAATATCTGCTCAATGGGGCAGATTTTCAAAGGCTACGCGCGTAACCTGAGAAAATATGCCCCTGCGCGCGCCGAGCCTATTTTGCATAGGCTCGGCAGCGCGCGTAAGTCTCGGAGCTTTCAAAAGTGGGCAGTCCAGGGGCGGGTCTGGGGGCGTGACGGTGATCCGGGGGCATGCCCGTGGTCGGGTGGCAGTCTGGGGGCGTGTCCCGAGCCCTCCTCCGTTCCGGCCGTGTCAGGGCTTCGCTCACCAGCAGCCTGCCGGCGCGCACAAGATATGCCTGCCTGCGGCAGGCATAAGAAATAAAATAAGGTAGGGGGGGTTTTAGATAGGGCTGGGGGTGGGTTAGATAGGGGAAGGGAGGGGAAGGTGGGGGGTCCAGAAAAAAAGTTCCCTCCAAGGCCGCTCCGATTTCAGAGCAGCCTTGGAGGGAACGGGGACAGCCTTCAGGGCTCCCCTCGGGCTCAGCGCACGCAAGATGCACTGCACCCCCTTGTGCGCGCCGAGCCCGGATTTTATAACATGCGCGCGCTGGATTGTGTGAACAAATCTACACCCGCACATAAGTTTTAAAATCCAAAGTGCGCAAGCCCAACTTATTTGCACATCCTTTAATTAATGTGTGTGCTGGGCTTTTAAAATTCACCTTTAAGTTCTTTGGGACAGGGGATATTTTAGCTGAATTCTAATAATGTTACAAACTGCCTTGAGCATCCTTGAGAAAGGCATGATGAAAATCCAACAAATAGCAAAAAAAACCCCCAAATATGTGTAGACCCTTGTCAATGTAGCTGTATAAGCTGTGCATTCAGCTTTTAGTGTCTGTGTACATATCAATATATCCTTGCATTTACCTCATAGTACTCAATTCTACTAGAAGAATATATTAGCAGCTTTCTATGTGTCCTCTGGGTCAATGCTGAGAAAAGAGAGGAAAACAGTAACTAGACTGAGTGGGAGTTTAGTGAAAGGAAACGTTAGGGTTGAGTTTAGTGTTTTGTCTGTATCTCTCTGCCCTTTGTCTTAATCTTCCTGGTATCATCTGCTGCATCTCCTGAGTTGGTGTCTATGTCTATGCTCAAGTGCCTGTACTGTGTGGGTCTGTGCCTGCCTCTGTCTAGACAATATTTGTCATAGAGTTTGCCCATCAGGCATTCTATATGTTGGTATCTGAGACATTAGTTGCTATAGGCAGAGCACTTGCTTTTATGTGCATGATCTTTGCACAAAGCTGGAATTTACTCCCCAGTAGGCTAACACTTCAAAGAATGGCCTTCTTGCCATTGCAATGTGAATTGTTACAAATACACTATAATTTTCAATCTCGCCTGTCATCAGCAGCAACCTATATGCTTGCTATCCCTTAACTACCTTAGCAGGCATACCACTTAAAACACTATAGTTGGAAAACTAATAAAAGCCTTGGGCACAATAGGTGACACGTTGTATTATTCTTGCTTTTTTCCTTAACTCTGTTGGCATGCAGATTTTACAGGTTTATGCACTTTCATATTTGTTTAGAACTAATAATGGTAGAGCACAAATACTTGATGCACATTCATTTTTGATTTCTCACTGTAAATAATCTTGTAATTCAAGAATAGCCATCATTTCTAATGACATACTTTGATAAAATCATTGAGAAGCAGACAAATATCATTTAGGAAATTCCTCCTGCAGAGACATTTTACAGTGTGCTCATGTTCTAATAATTATAGGCCATGCTTTAAAATCTCCAGTCACAGAGAGTTTTCCATGAGTTGCATTAATGATACATGAGTATGTAGGATTATTAAGAATGGTAATCACTCTAGAGGGCTAATTTATCAAAGGTTAATACTGGTGCTAAGGGTTTAGAGTGGATGAATTTTTTTTTTTTTTAGCAATTTAAAAATGGCATTAACACAATAAGAGCTCAGATAAGCACAGTATTTGTAAAAAGTTGTGATATGCTTTACAGTTGCACTATTGTCTTGCACCTTTTTGTCATGATGAATAGTGCTTAAACTTATTGCATGTTGTACTGCCTCCTATTGTAGCTGATCCAGTTGGGTCTATGGACTGATCTGTGGTTTTGATGATGAAGGCAGAAGTAGAGGTGTTGGCATTGGACAGTTCCTGCTACTTTCCTTTTTCCAGAGGATCAGTCACCACCAGTTTCTAAAGGGTGGTCTGAAGATCTTCTGTGAGCAAGTTCTTGTTCCAAATGTAGAAAGGATTCCTGGAGGTACATTTGGCAGGTGGTTAGAGACTATATCACAGGAGTAGCTTTGGTTGGAAGCCACAAAGTGTCAAACCTCATCTCTAACTAGGGAAACATGTCATGGTGAGTAGGCTGGGCAGTATTTTAATGTGGAAAATTTGTCAAGAATACTACTACTTTAGGTTCTTTATTATTCAAATCTATTCTTAGAACTGCAAATAATATTACTTTTCAAGAGATATGGGTGGCCTTAGTGGAATTGTAAGCCTCTCTGTCTTCTAAAATGTAAAGTATTTGGTGCAATTTGGAAATTAAGATTGTGGAGCAAGATGTATGTATTAATAAGCACAGTACAAGGATTCAAGAATTTGATTGCCATTTGGATTGTTACTCTTCTGTTAAAGAATATTTGCTTTTTGTAAAAATATGAAAAATGCAGAGAATTTTGTTAAATAAAACAATTTGTGGTGTGTTAATTATTTTGTTCTCAATATGCATTTGATGTTGAAATATTTAAAAGATATATATAGGATGCTCTTTTAGTCCTAGATTCATCAAACTATTACATATGATATGAAGAGGGGTGTGTTTTATGGTAATAGTTTGTTTATTGTAGCACTGTGCATAGGTATTACTGCAGAGTGTGATAACTTTTGGCACTTTGTGGTAAGTGCCACAACTGCTGTAATGAGAGAGAGACAGAGACAGAGACAGAGACAGAGACTGAGACTGAGACTGAGACTGAGACTGAGACTGAGACTGAGACTGAGACTGAGACTGAGACTAGCTATAAGGCCCTTATACTAGGTAGGTATTTGTACCTCTTTATAAGGCCCACATAGTTACTTGAGGTGAGGTTTAGGTAGGTGTATAGGGGTTAGTGGCCACTTCGACATTCAGAGTGAGACATACAAACAGAACAGTGCACTCTTGTGATGATTTGATATCCTTTGGAGTGAGAAAACTCACCCAAAGATGAGATTTGTGCAATGTTCTCTCAACCGAGCTTGATGGACTCTCTACCTGGGTAACATCAAGCTAGGTTGAGAGAACATTGCACAAATCTCATCTTTGGGTGAGTTTCCTCACTTTGAAGGTCATCAAATCTTCACAAGAGAGCACTGTTCTGTTTGTACGTCTCACTCTGAATGTCAAAGTGGCTCCTAATCCCTACACTAATACCTAAACCTCACTTTGAGTAACTATGTGGGCCTCATATAGAGGTATAAATACATACCTATTATGAGGGCATTAGGGCTAGTCTCTCTCTCTCTCTCCCTCTCCCCAGTGGTATTAGGTAGCTTAAATGACTAACAATCCTATGTGCAAAAACATCACAAAGTGTGATAGAGCCATATCACACAGCTTAACACAAATGAAAAAGGGCTAGTTATTAGCCACATTAAAACTGCAATATGGCTTCACAAGTTGCAAAGCCAGCCCACTTGGCCAGAAATTCCACCCCTTTTCTAAATTAGCATGATATCTTGCGTTATGGTTCTTTTCGCATGTGAAAAACAGCTAAACACATGCAAAAAGCCCATAACGCAGCTTGGAAAATAACCCCCTTAGAGAGTAAATTTGTATAGCCTGCATAAATTAGATAGCATAAATTGCACCAATTTTCAAAGCAAACTTACCCAACGTTATCCCATCAAAACTACCAGCACACAATTTAACCTTTTAATTTGCGTGCAGAAATTTCTCGTAAAGTTTATGGCATACTTTTGAAAATGCAAAATTATGCTTGTCCGTGCAAACTCTTCCACAATCCCTCCTCCAGGAATGCCTCTTCTCAGTCTATGAACACTTGTGTTCATGTTTGACATATATGAATACTTTTTGTTGCAGCTTGAAGCTGCTGGAGATGATAGTGGACCCTTGGGCCGACCTACCGAAGGTGACAGGGTAGGCCGGGAGGCGGAGGCACAGCCTGGCAAGGCTTCACCCGGAGCCGGGGACCCCCCGGGAGGAGCCCGTAGGGACCCGGGCCCTTGGGACTTAGGCGCTGTATAGGAATGTCCAGAAAGGCTGAGGCGGAGAGCAGGCCGGAGGCCTATCAGTAGCAGAGGAAGAGCGGATCAGAGGGCTGGAGCCGCAGGAACGCTGGAACCAGGGCAGGCAGAGTGAGATAAGAGTTTGTGATACCCGGGTTGGCTTGAGAGCCGACTGGGCTGAGCAGAAGGTCGGGTGAAGGCAGGGCAGACCGGTGGCTGCAGCGGAGTCAGAAGCAAACCGGAGTCAGAGGTGGGCAGCAGGCTGTAGCGGAGTCAGAAGCAAACCGGAGTCAGAGGCAGGCAGCGGGCTGAAGCGGAGTCAGAAGCAAACTGGAATCAGAGGCAGGCAGTGGGCTGAAGCGGAGTCAGAAGCAAACCGGAGTCAGAGGCAGGCAGCTGGAGGTCAACAGGTATGCAACTGGAAGCAACTAAGAAGTTGGGAACCTCGTTGCAAGGCGTTTAGGGAACGTCTGAGCGCCGGTTATATCGGGAGCCGAGCGTGACGTCAGCCGTGAGGGCGGGGCCGGGCTTCCGGGAGCTGGGCGCACAAGAAGGACGTCCTCGCGCGCGCGTGAGACCGGAGAGGAGCAGGCCCGCAATGGCGACCGCCACGTGGCAAGAGAGAGGCCACCGGGGCCCGGACCGGGCGGAATCCGGCGACTACTGGAGCGGAGGTAGGCGGACCTGAGCCCTAACAGGAGGGGGGCGGTCGGGACCGCAACACTTTTACCCTTGTATTGGACAGACAATTTTGTAAAAGGCCATTTCTGCAGATTAAACATTGTTTTACCCATGGAAATGCCTTTGAAAATTGTCCACTAAGGGCTGAATTTTCAGAGCTACTTATGCACATAAAACCTAGTTTTATGCATGCAAACTAAAATCGGCTGGGGCTCAGTTCACTTCAAGTATAGTGTGAAAAACATATTTATTTGAATACTTTTACATGAACTGAGTGAAGACTTTCCAAAGGGTGGAGTTGGCATTTATGTACATGCTTTTTTACTTTAAAAATAATAGTGTACATTTTCAAAGACTTATATGCATACAGATTAGCATACATGAACATTAAATAACATAATCTCATGTATAGGCTAGTTTATAAACCTCCTGTGGCTCTAACATCTTCTGTCTGATATATCAAGATCAGACTTTATGATTACCAGGACAAAAACCCTTTCATTTTCAACCTCATTTATCTGCACATCAGAAGGCAAGATTTATGCAGTATGATGCCCGTGTAATTTGGAATATATAGGCAAGACCACCCGAAAATTGAAAATGTGCATGCAAGAACATCTGAGTTGAATCAGAAGACAAAAGTTGGGCACACCATTGGTAGAACATTGGATGTCAGCATCACACCAGACAGAAGATGTTAGAGCTGCAGGACTGCTACAAATTCAGCAATCACCAGGAGGAGGTGATTATGATCTGAAACTTCTTCAATTGGAGCAGAAGTTCATTTCCCACTGGAATTTGGTTCCCCCTAAAGGGCTCAATGGAGAGATTGTATGGTGCTTTGCATTGAGTACATTGGATTGGTGAAACATTGGTCAAGCTAAAAATTGAATTCTCTTGGAACAAATACCTCTGGCCCATGAATCATATCTTCATATACATTGATCAGTTGGTGTCTTGACAATGGTCTCTAGCCCTGATGTTCTATGCAGTTTAGCTCAGTAGAAAGGGTGAACTAGATCAACCTAAGCTGCTCAGATGTCAAACCAGAGAACAGGGATGTCTGATTGGCTTTCATCATCTCAAACTCTAACCAATGACTACATCTACTTATGTTGCACTGCATTTGAAAAACCTCCAAGGAATTATGAGTTTTTGTGAATATAGCTATAATTTGGTGCCACTTGGTTATAACTGTGCCCTCACTGCAATCCTATCTTGTGTTTTCAGATGCATTTCATTGCATGTTGCCCTAGAGGCCAGCTGACAGGATTGTAGTATATTATTTAATATGAGATTCAGAAATGATTGTTTCCTGTTGTTTGCATAATGCCTGTGCCTTCCTTTAAGAAAATCATATGAACACAAAACAAGTCTGCATTATCTGAATCTGAGATCACCTCCAACTTATGCAGCTCATTCACTTCATTGAGCCTTTTACTCAATAGAGACACTCTCATAAAATGATTTGGCCTACCGCATGATCTACTTCATGGGTGTCCAACTCCAGTCCTCGAGGGCCACAAACGATCTGATTTTCAGAATGACCCTAATGAATATGCATGAGATAAATTTGCATGTACGGCCTCAGTTATATGCAGATATTTCTTATCTATATTCATTACAGATATCCTAAAAACCAGACTGGTTTGTGGCCCTCGAGGACTGGAGTTGGACAACCCTGATCTACATGTTTTTCATATGCTGGACATTGTTTTTTTTCTCATTAATATACACTTCCACAACACTTGCATGCTGCAGATTTGGATTCAGCTGGTATCTGCTGTCACTTATTGCAGTAGCTTATGTTTATCGGTTGCATTAATACTGTCAGCCTGCCGGTCCTCTTCCATAGTTCTCATTTGCAAGTCAGTAAGCTCTGCAGTACGATTTATTTCAAAAGTTATAAAATTTAAGTCTTGTTATCTCAGTGGATGGCAATATGTGAACTCATTGACTATGCTAGGGACTAGTTTATCCTGAATCAGTTTGCTATTCAGTGGGTTCACATGATCACATGTTGCTGCTTTCTCTCTTAAACGTGTGATAAAGTTGTCAATGGATTAACGCCCGTCTTGTTCATGGCATCCAAATATGTATCTTTCATATATCATATTTTTGCAGCCCTGAAATAGGCTTTCAATCCATCAAGGATGACTTCTATATCCTTTCTCTGTTCCTCTGTAGGCTCAAATTGTGCTTATAAATATGATGGCATTCAGTAGCCATCACTCTCTTCAATATAGCTGCCTGCATTTCAACTTTTCATTTAAGCCAGTATTTAGAGAGTAGTCTTCAAAGTCAGCTTTTAAATTGTCCCACCTGCTACTTAAGCCACCACTATGTTCATGCCCTTGTGTGTGTGTATGTGTGTGTGGGGGGGACGACACCGAAATGCTGTTAGCAGCTACCATGATGCAATGACACACCCGTGCTTTGGTATCTATAGGAAGGCACATGTAATTCTCAGCCAATCAGTATCACTGTAAGTTTTGCCTTCTGCTCACAGTTCCTGAGCCTACTGCACTCAGGAAACTCTCTACTTCAGATGTAGGGAAGAAATTCAGATCCAGATACTTCCAACTCATGTTTTATATGTAGAAATAAAGACAAAGGAAAGCTGCTAGTGCATGGGTGTCGTGTTGTGTTGTATTGTATTACCCAGCAAGCAATACACAAAATAACAGAGACAGGAAATTGGAAACAGTGAAATATAACAATTAACTTGTAAGTTAAAATCTGTAAAACTGATGTGCACATTCCTTGGGTGATAATTCCTGATGATCTCTAGGTAGCAAAGCAGGGTAATAAGGCACTGGTCGGAGCCAGAGGAATATTGTGGTGATTAGAGAGAGGCATTACCAATAGAAAAAAAGAAGATGAGAATGTATCTTTAATAATCAATTGCATCAGTTTACTACTGGAAGCTTTAAATAATTATTGTATCAGTGTTCACTACTGGAAAACTTACCTCAAAGAGGACTTAGAGGAATCAATATTCAGTTAGCCAGCAAGCAGATAATTTATCTGAATAAATTTAGCCTGATAAATGTTCCCACATATTCAGTGGGATAAATGACACACTGAATATATTTTCCTAAAGTTATCCAGCAACATTTATCCAGATAACATTAAAACCTATGCAGTTAAGTTTTAACTTATCTAGCCTGGTCTGGCTGGATATCTTATGACTTTATCAGCTATATTAAAAATAATATAGCTGATTAAGTGGAATAGGTAAAAAAAAAACAAAAAACCAGTTATCAGCCAAATTTTAAGAGGCCCATACATGCAAATACCAGCGTTTACGTGCATGGCTGGGCCCTGCGCATGCTGCGTGCATTTTCTAAAGGGCCCAACCACACACGTAACCACTGATAAGTGCACAAGTGCCTGGCCTTTCAGAAGGGGCGGGCTGGGGGCAGGGTCTAGGTGGGGCGAGGGGTGAGCCGGGACAGCGCCATTCAATGCTGTTCCAGGGCAGGAGCCATGCCGGGGTTCCCTATAGTGGCAGGAAGCTGCCATCGTGCCGGTGCAGCAGGAGCCGTGCCGGGACTTTTTCCCACGGCCGGAGCCATGCTCCTGCAGCCTCTGCAGCCCGGAGGCTGTCCCTGTGCTTCTATCATGGCAGGAGCCATGCTGCTATGTCTATGCAGCTAGGAAGCTGCCGCCTGACGTCCCCATGTGGCCTGGAGTCCACAACCTGCCTCGGGCCCTCCGTGGAGAGAGGGCCTGCATCCCCAGGCTTGCTTGGCACCCGGAGCCGCTCTTGATTCACCTCCTGCAGCAGGGAGTCATCCCTGATGCCGGGGTCTGCTGTGAGGCCTAGTTCCAGCTTCTGCTTCAGCCCTGCAGTCTTTTGTGCAGCAGGGCCGCTGTACAAGGTCCTGCACTGCTTCCTGCTTCCTCTCCCTAGGGGCGGGCCCACGTCTCTCAGCCTGAGTTAAAGGGCCATGAGGGTGTGGTCCCTCTGGTTCCACCTGCAAGCTCCACCTTGGGTGTTTCCTGCTTTACCCTATGAAAGAGTTCTTCAGTCATTCCAGCTTTGCCTTTGCAAGGAGTAAGTTCTCTCTTGGATTTCCTGTTCTCTGCTCCTACTGGGTGTTCCTGTTTCATTGTTGAAGCTTCTTCATCATCTTGTTCCCGGTCTCTTCCTTGGACGTTCTTTGTCTTGTCGTCTGTTCCAGCCCTGATGTTATCCACTCCTGATGTTCATTCCAGCCTTCCACTCCTGATGTTCCTCGGCCTAGTCTTCGTCTGATGTCCGTCTTGTCCAGATGTTCAAGGCTTCATCAGATCCCTACAAGCGTGGTCTGTGACCAGCCTGGCTGGGTTGGTAGGGTGCGCAGCAGCCCAGTGGTCTTCTCCATCTTAGGAGCCAAGGATCTCCATGTTTGTCTGTTATCTCCATGTCTGGAGTCCTGGACATCCATTTCGTCCATCCCGGCTTCCCTTCACAGAGTGTCTGAGAAGTTCCCCTGATGTTCTGGATTCCTGCCGGGATACCGTCTTGTATATAGTTCTCTGATGCTCTGGACTCCGGCTACGCCTAGCCCCCAGGGGGCAGTGCTCCAGTGGATAGCCTGCGGGTCTTTCTGGCCACTGCAGCCTCCTTCCCGGCAGTGGGTGTTACCGCTCTATCTGGAGTCTTCTCCATCCTGAGTTTTATTGATGATTTTAGTCGCCTTGCCTTGCGAGAGTTCATGTCTTCGTCCATGTCTGACTTTCATCCACGTCTGACCATTGTCCATGTCTGATCATCATCCACATCTGACCTTCGTCCATGTCTGACCATCATCCATGTTTGACCTTCATCTACGTCTGACCTTCATCCATGTCTGACCTTCATCTACATCTGCCCTTCGTCCATACCTGTTCTTGGCCTTGTCCATCTCTGCCTCTTGCCTGACCTGCCACCTCTGCTGCTCCCTGCAGTGAGTCTGAAAGGGCTGGGAACGGTCGGAGGACCATTCAGAGACCACCATTGCGTTGGTGGTCTCACGGAGGCGTGCAGGTCCGGTAGAGGTCCCCGGGTTCCAGCCTAGGATTGTCTCATCGCAAGGGCACACATTTCATCCCGTGCTGGTGAGCGTCTCCTGGTGCTCTCCCCCATCACAGCTCAACAACGGGCATGTGTCATAAGCATGGGTTATAAAATACCATGGGAAAACTACAAGTGACTGTGTACATGGTATATGCTGCCGTGTGCAGCTGTTTGAAAATTATCCTTTTAGTTTTTACCACATATTGGGTGTCCAATTTTTAAAAAAAGTCTATTTCTGCAGGTAACTGGCAAATACTTTGAAAATTACGATCTTGGTGTGTTAGAATTTTTCAGTTTTGGAGATATAGTTAAGATTTATAATCTGCACAGTAATATAAAAAATATCAGGTTACATTTTTACATGTTTGATGTTGCCATCGCTTTGCTGAGCAGCATATTATAGCATTTAGGTGCATGATTGCCTTGATGTTTTTTAGCATGGTATTGACATACAAATCAGTGCATAAGGAGAATAATAATTTTCTAAGGAATTTCTTGGAGTATGACTGAATTTTACATACAGAATTGTTTTTTTGTTTTTAATTTTCAGGCCAATATGCATATAAACTTACATGTATGCACCTAATCCACATACATTTAAGAGCACAGGGGGGAGGCCTTCCAGGGGTGGGGTTGAAATGGGATTTACTTTTACATGCAGACTTTCCAATTTTCAATTTTGAAAAGTATGCATGTAAAATTCCCTGAAACCCTTCCCTGCAGAAAATAGCAGGAATAACTGTATGGGGGAAGTTTTCCTAGGATGATGTTCAATGCAAAATTCTGTGTGGTTGTTTGCTTAGAAATTGTTGTAAGTTTGATGTATAACAGGCTACATATTTATAGAATTAGCCTTTGGAATCCATATTAATGTCCATTCTCAAAAAAAATATAATAACCCAAGACATAGAAATGCAAGTGTTAGTGTCAACTTTCATATCAATATTGTATCAACATGAACATTGATAAAGTCAGTAATATAAATTTGTAATTATGTTCATAGGCATTCAGCATTGCTATAAAGGTAGACATTAATTTGTAGTACCTATGTGCATACTAACAAATTATTGCTGTAGAGATTGATATGAATGATAATGGCCACCTCGGTAACAGTGGAAGGTCAGGTCACTTGCCAGTACTTTATATTCTGCTTGGAGGAATTGAAGAGCAGAGGAAAGATTATAAATAATGTCATATAGATTAGAGACTACTTTTGTTAAGGATAACATTTTCTTGCAAAGGCTAAAGATAATTTCTGAAATTTTTTTTTTGTTTTGTTTTGCTATGTGTTCACATTTTCACAAGGTCTTGAGGCCGACAATAATTAAAAATCTTAACAATATGATATCACCTAGAGCTTCCTGAGTTTGGATAATTCATACATTTAAGATATGAATTAAATAAATACATTTTCCGCAAACCATAATACAGCCTGGCCATCTTTTTGGGCTCATTCATAGGCCTCTTCATTCCTTGCATTTCCTATTCCTACCAAGAAGGAACAAGAGACAGAAAAAATAGTAAACACAATTAGTAAATAAGTAAAATATAAGTGGCTATCCTGAGCAATCTCTAATGCAAACTTTGCATTATAACATGGTTTACAATAATAACATCTTCTTAAATCATCCAAAGTTACTGAACTGATCTCACTCAAGGAAGGCAAAGCTGAGGTTTCTTAAGAAAATCAGAAAGATGCTGTGATTCTAAAAATATGTACCACATTTCTTAACTTCATAATATCTAAGTGAGAAGATGATCCCCATTTTGGAGATTTCAGGTCATAATTAGAAGAATGTTTTCCTATTAACCTATTTTAAATACAAAATATCAGGGAATTACCTAACATTAAACTAAATTTTGAAAAAGGAAATGCATGGCCAAGTCCATCTGGCTCCAAAACAAAATAGATGATTAAGGTATGTAACAATCCTGCTGATACAGTACAGTGAGCTGTGGCGGAGCACACTGTTAACCCGCGGTTGGACGGGCTTTTTCGATGCACTAGCTTTACCCCTTATTCAGTAAGGGGTAATAGCACATCAAAAACGCGCGTCCAACCCCCCCCCCCCCCCCGAAACTAATAGCACCCTCAACATGCAAATGCATGTTGATGGCCCTATTAGTTATTCCTGCGCGATTCAGAAAGTAAAATGTGCAGCCCAGCTCTGTTGGGGTGAGAGTCCCCAACACAGCTGTATAACAGAGCTAATTAGCCGGATAAACTTATCTGGCTAACTAGCACTGTATATTCAGCGGTGCACCACTGAATATATCTGGCTATCATAAAATTAGCCAGATAAGTTTAACCAGCTATCTTTAGGGCAGCTCTATGGACTGACCAGAGTTAGCTTGATAAGTCATCTGGCTAACTCTGAATATCAGAGTTAACCAGATAATTTATCTGAAGATAGTTTATCGGAGTTAGCCATATAATTTAGCCCACAAATATGGACCTTTAAATATTTGGAGAGGCAAGGGTGGGAATTGATCCACAAGGCCATACATTTTTTTTTATAAACAGTACCACTTAGCTGAATATTTTTTACTAACTTGCTAAATGGAAAGTTATCCTGCCACAAAAGGATGGATACCTTTAGACCTTACTGGTTATATTTAAATATAGCTGGTTAGCTTTACAAGTTATCCAGATAAAGTTAACCAGATAACTTTAATTGTGGATATTCAGTGGGGTGTTTATCCTGCTGAATATCTAGGACAAGTTATCTGGAAAATTTTATGTGGATAACTTGTCTGCTCATTGGCTTACTAAATATTGCTCCCATGAGGTCGATGTTCAATGATATGTAGCTGGATAAGTATATAGACTTAGCTAGCTAAGTGGTGGCTGCTGAATATCTAGCTATGGTCTATGTGGGTATATTGAAATGAATTGCATCAATTTTTTTTTTCTTTTGGGGTTCCCCAAAACAAATGGAGAGGGACCCATGAATTAAACAAATCCTATTCATTTATTTCATTTTGAAATGAATGGTTTCTATGAACTATTAAAGTGAATGGCCTTATAGAAGTCAATGAGAAATCAACAGTTTGGAATCAATTCAAAGTATAGAGCAGCCAGCCAGCAGACATAGGTAGGATGGACATGTTGTCAAGGAGATAATAGAGATGACATATCTTAGTGAAGCATTTTTCCAGTCCAACCTATTGCTGTACACCGGATCCAACAACGATGATCTTGAAAACTGAGCATTTCAGGATCTGCTGCAGAAGCTCTGTGTCAGTGTGATGCAGTTTTTCTATGCCTTTATGGATGTGGAGGCAGAGTGTGGAGATTTCCTTGTACAGCTGCTATTGATTTTGTCTCTACTTGGGCAGTCGGCAGTGGTCACTTGGTAACCACTAAGTGTAGTACAGAGACTGACACATACCAGGCTGTATTATGGAGATTGTCACTAAGCTCAGCAGTGTCAAAACTAGCTCACACAGTTTGACATTGAATGTAATATTGACTCTGTGTCCCCATCCCCACTCTACATACACATTAACGTGGCATAGTCAGTGGTCATATAGTCAGTTATGGTACCTGTGGACCCGAGAGGTGATCCCTTGGCTGAAGGCACCAATCTAGACTGACTCCAGTTTTTCAAAATACTTTATCTTTATTTTACAGCTTTAAACAAACAAACATTAGAAGACTGTTTAACTGTTTAACTCTTAATACTCACAGATTCCTTTACAGCTTCACTCAAAACTCACAGCTTCCTTTACAACTTCAGTGTTTGGACAGTGTTATTCTACAGGAGCTGCCTTCCTCCTGGAGACTTAGGTCTGGTCTGACTATCCCCACTTGGGTACCAGTTGTTATTCCTCCCCACAGAATTCTCTCTCTCAAGGGGAATTAAGGTGGACCAGTTTTCTAGCCTGGCCCTGCACAGGTTTAAGGGGAAAAATAGGGGCACTCTGACACAGTAACATTGAGAAATATAAAATTGTTTTAACATCTAACCCCCCAGTAACAAATCAATCATGTTGGGGATAGGAAAAGGTAGAGTAGGTAAAGTAAATGTTTCCAAAATTGGAAATATTGGTAGTGCCAGCAACAACCGAAGTAGTCCTACACCTAAGTTGAAGTGGGATTTCTTCAAGATTAATAAGAAAGAAGCCAGCTCTCTTCAGAAGAAACCGTCATTATGGAGATGAGCATGTGCCACTGCAGAATGAACTGTTATTTTGGTTGGGCATGGGCACCACTACCAACCACACACACCTGCTCTCCAGCTGATAGCCCATTCCGCTGCGAGTCGCTGGAGCTCACCACAGCACGCCATCCTTCTTCGGCAGTCTGCCCACAGGCAGGAGGCCTCAACTTGTGGCAGGAACGCCACTGCCATTTCTGGGCTCCGCTACTTCTACACAAGATCCTCTGCCTGATTCCTGTATCAAATATATCTGCCTCCCTGGCATCTACAGTACAGTTTCTTCAGCATACCCTGAACTGTGGGCTACTACCGGATCTTCTCATCTACAATATCATCTTGACTATTTATTTCTTCAAGGACCATGTTATTGGACCGGGTTATACATTATCTTTCCTCCCTAATAAAGTCTCTCTCACAGCTTTGTTCTACGTCACTGAGTCCATGCTCACAGATGGTGAGGCCAACAGGGCTCCTCCCTGTGGGCAGAGACATCTCTCACCTCAGCCCGGGGTTCACAACTTCCATCATAATCATAATAATATGAATCTGACATGCTTCACTCCATTCTGTTTTAGAAAAGAGAGAAAAATTGGCAGTCTTTTTGCAGGCAGAGGCAAAAGGCAAAAGGGATGGGAGAACAGGAATGTTCCACAACAGCAGCACACTCTTCTTTCCTCACTAAAGATGATACAGTGAAAGTCATATTTTTATCCACTGATTCAGATGGATGAAATCTTTTCTTGGTTTATCTGAATCAGAAGATATTGAAAGAATACTGGAAGAGGAAAATATAGGAGGCATATACAGTAGAATCAGCATCATCCAGTTCATTGATGAGGGAAGATATAACAAAATGAAGATAGTGATGAAGAGCAGGAAGCATAGGTAGAGAGTGTAACTGATGCCCCTGGCATTGTTGTGTCTGTTGGTTCCCGACGCCCTCTTTCCACCCTCCTCACCACTTTGGCGCCTCCCTCTTCGCCCACGGGAAGATTGGCTGCCGCGGCGTTCCTCTGCCGATTTCCTTCGGCGTTCCTGGACCGGCTCCATGCTGCTAACCGCCATGTTTCCTGGAGGCTTAGGGGTGTGAGTGCGGCGCGGCCCTGACTGAGGTACCGGCGATGGCGTGAACCTCGAGGGCGTCCTCCGAAGATGACGTCACCCGCGTCGGATATTTAAGGTCTTAGAATTTGCCAACACATCGAGTTAGCAAGGATAAGGAATGACAACGAATTTGGATTCATTCTATCTAAGCTATTCTGCCTCCTCGGACTAACCAGGGGTACCCACTCCTCGGGGGCCTCGCTCACTCTCTTACTTTGTAGATTGCAGTCTGGAACCGGCACTCGCTCCTCAAGGGCTCTTGTTCCAGGACTTCTTCGAATTCACTTCTGCCTGGAAGTCAGCACTGCCTACTACATCTGTGAGTTACCATCATTCTCTCAGAGCTTTCCCTGGAACCAGGTACTCGCTCCTCGAGGGCCTATACATTCCAGCTCCTGGGCTTCTATGAGACATTGTGTGAGTCTTACCATCAGGTTCGGTACATGAACTCTACTTACCCTGCCTACTCACTATATTTCAGTTTCTCTACAGCTCAGCCTCCAGGGATTGCTGTTCCAGCTTCTGAGGGACTACAGCCCAGCCGGGCATTCCAGCTCATTACTGCCTCCTCTGGGTATTCAGTATACTGTCTAATAAAAGAACTAGTGTGTGTCTGTCTCCATACTCTGAGCCTGACTGGTGGTCCCTCTCAGGGTCTTCCCCGGGGGCATGGTCATCTGCCACTGGTCCAAGGATCCACCCACAACTCTCCTAAATACTACAGATTGCTAACTCCTATCTGATTGCTCCTCCCATCAGATAGCAGTTTCATTATAGGCATTGTTCAACATAAGAACATAAGATATGCCATACTGATTCAGACCAAGGGGTCCATCAAGCCCAGTATCCTATCTCCAACAATGGCCAATCCAAGTCATAAGTACCTGGCAAGTACCCAAACATTAGTAGGCCCCATGCTACTAATGCCAACACCAAGCAGTGGTATTCCCTATTAGGGATGTGAATCGTTTTTCGACGATTAAAATTATCGTCCGATAATTTTAATATCGTCTTAAACCGTTATGGAACACAATACAATAGAGATTCTAACGATTTATCGTTATAAATCGTTAGAATCGTGAGCCGGCACACTAAAACCCCCTAAAACCCACCCCCGACCCTTTAAATTAAATCCCCCACCCTCCCGAACCCCCCCCAAATGACTTAAATAACCTGGGTGTCCAGCGGCGGTCCGGAACAGCAGCGGTCCGGAACGGGTTCCTGCTATTGAATCTTGTTGTCTTCAGCCGGCGCCATTTTCCAAAATGGCGCCGAAAAATGGCGGCGGCCATAGACCAACACGATTCCATGGCAGGAGGTCCTTCCGGACCCCCGCTGGACTTTTGGCAAGTCTTGTGGGGGTCAGGAGGCCCCCCCCAAGCTGGCCAAAAGTTCCTGGAGGTCCAGCGGGGGTCAGGGAGCGATTTCCCACCGCGAATCGTTTTCCGTACGGAAAATGGCGCCGGCAGGAGATCGACTGCAGGAGGTCGTTCAGCGAGGTGCCGGAACCCTCGCTGAACGACCTCCTGCAGTCGATCTCCTGCCGGCGCCATTTTCCGTACGGAAAACGATTCGCGGCGGGAAATCGCTCCCTGACCCCCGGTGGACCTCCAGGAAATTTTGGCCAGCTTGGGGGGGGCCTCCTGACCCCTACAAGACTTGCCAAAAGTCCAGCGGGGGTCCGGAAGGACCCCCGGCCGTGGAATCGTGTTGGTCTATGGCCGCCGCCATTTTTCGGCGCCATTTTGGAAAATGGCGCCGGCTGAAGACAACAAGATTCAATAGCAGGAGCCCGTTCCGGACCGCTGCCGTTCCGGACCGCCGCTGGACACCCAGGTTATTTAAGTCATTTGGGGGGGAGTTCGGGAGGGTGGGAGATTTAATTTAAAGGGTCGGGGGTGGGTTTTAGGGGGTTTTAATGTGCCGGCTCATGATTTTACGATTTTTCACGATATTTTACCCCCCCAAACGGCAACAATACGATTCCCTCCCCCTCCCAGCCGAAATCGATCGTTAAGACGATCGAGGACACGATTCACATCTCTATTCCCTATTGATTAATAGCAGCTAATGGACTTCTCCTCCAGGAACTTATCCAAACCATTTCTAAACCCAGCTGCACTAGCTGGCTTAACCATTTCCTCTGGAAACAAATTCCATAACATAATTGTGCATTGAGTGAAAAAGAATTTTCTCCAATTTGTTTTAAATATGCTACTTGCTAACTTCATGGAAAGCCTCCTATTCCATGTATTATTGCCATTTCACATTTACTTGTTCAAGTCCTATCATGATTTTGTAGGCCTCTATCATATGCTCCCTCAGCCATCTCTTCTCCAAGCTGAACAACCCTAATCAGTTTAGCATTTCCTCATAGGGGAGCTGTTCCATGCTCTTTATCATTTTGGTCTCACTTCTCTGTTTTTTCTCTAGTGCAACTGTATCTTTTTTGAGATGCAGTGACCAGAATTCCACATAGTATTCAAGGTGTGGTCTAACCATTGAGCATCACAGAGGCATTATGATATCCTCTCTTTTATTTGCCATTCCCTTCCTAAAAATTCCTAAAATTCTGTTAACTTTTTTGATTGCCACAGCATACCGAGCTGATGATTTCAATGTAATATCAACTTTTATGCCCAGATATTTTTCCTGGGTGGTAGCTCCTAAAATGGAACATAACATCATGTAGCTACAGCATGGCTTATTTTTCCCTATATGCATCACCTTGCGCTTGTCCACATTATATTTCATCTGCCATATGGACACCCAATCTTCCAGTCTCACAAGGTCCTCCTGCAATTTATCACAATCTGCTTGTAATTTAACTACTCTGAATAATTTTGTGTCATCTAGAAATTTGATCACAGATCATTTATAAATATATTAAAAAGCAGTGGTCCAAGTACAGATCTTTGAGGCTGTCTACTGTTTACCTTTTTTCACTGTGAAAACAAACCATTTAATCCTACTCTCTGTTTCCTGTATTTTAATCAGTTACCAATCTACAAAAGGACATCTCCTCCTATCCCTCCTAGCCTAGTTTTCTTAGAAACATTTCATGAGGAACTTTGTCAAATGCTTTCTGAAAATCAAAATATACCACATTTACAGACCGATACAGAAAAACATGTGGGAGAGCTGGCTAGCACACGCTCTCCCGGCGCGCGCACAGGCTACTCTCCTGGGCACGCGATTCAGAAGGGAGGCCTATGCAAATTAGGGCCCGCGGTAAAAGGAGGCGCTAGGGACACTAGCGTGTCCTTAGTGCCTTCTTTTTGACAGGAGCGGCGGCTGTCAGCGGGTTTGACAGCCGACGCTCAATTTTTCCGGCGTCGGTTCTGAAACCCGCTGACAGCCATGGGTTTGGAAAACGGACGCAGGCAAAGTTGAGCATCTGTCTTTCGACCCGCGGGCCGATTTTAACTTTTTTTTTTGTTTACTTTTTACTTTTTTTACTTTTGGGGCCTCTGACTTAATATCATAGTGATATTAAGTCGGAGGGTGTACGGAAAAGCATTTTTTTCTCCTTTTCTGTACACTTCCCTGGTGCCGGTGCCTTTGGGCAGGCATTAATTTCTGAAAGTAAATGTGCAGCTTGGCTGCACATTTTAATTTCTGTATCACGCGGGAATAAATAATAGGGCCATCAATGTGCATTTGCATGTTTCGGGCGCTATTAGTTTCGGGGGGGTTGGATGCGCGTTTTTGACACGCTATTACCCCTTACTGTATAAGGGGTAAAGCTAGCGCTTTTATCCACATGTGTATTTACCCCTTATAAAAAAATAGCTGATTTGGGACGAGGAACATTGATGAAATGATTGCCCTTTATGGCCAGCCCCTGCAGCTAGTGGAGAATATAGGCTTTTAGTATTTTGTGTAGTTGGCATTCTCACATTGGGGTAGATTTTGAAAAATAGCGCAAACGCATACTTTTGTTCGCGCACCAGGCGCAAACAAAAGTACGCCGGATTTTATAAGATACGCGTGTAGCCGCGCGTAACTTATAAAATCCGGGATCGGCGCGCACAAGGCTGCCGATTTTGGGCAGCCTGCGCGCGGCAAGCCGCGCAGCCTGCCTCCGTTCCCTCCGAGGGCACTCCGAAATTGGAGCGGCCTCGGAGGGAACTTTCTTTCGCCCTCCCCTCATCTTCCCCTCCCTTTCCCTACCTAACCCACCCCCTCGGCCCTATCTAAACCCCCCCCCCCACCTTTATCCATGGATTTATGCCTGCCGGAGGCAGATGTAAATCCGCACGCGCCAGCGAGTTGCTGGCGCGCCAAGACCCGACCCGGGAGCTTTTCTGGAGGGCGAGGTCATGCCCCCGGAATGCCCCCGGGCCTAAACCACGCCCCCGGGTCCGCCCCCAAACGCTGTGTCACGCCCCCGAAACGCCACGTCATTTGGCGATGCCCCCCGACACGCCCCCTTAAAAAAGCCCCGGGACTTGCGCGCGTCCCGGGGCTCTGAGCGCGCCGGCGGCCTATGCAAAAAAAGCGCGCCGGCGCGCAAGGGCCCTGGATGTATAAATCCGGCCGGATTTACG
The DNA here is from genome assembly GCF_901001135.1 of Rhinatrema bivittatum. Taxonomy (NCBI): domain Eukaryota; kingdom Metazoa; phylum Chordata; class Amphibia; order Gymnophiona; family Rhinatrematidae; genus Rhinatrema; species Rhinatrema bivittatum. The sequence continues at coordinate 175,375,876 of NC_042615.1, forward strand.
CGAGCAGGGCATTTAAAATCCACCAGATTATATAGTCCCCTCCAGGATCACTTTTAGTAGGAAGGTCATCCCCTGCTTGTACAACCAGAGCCATCGTCACAACCAGGCACTGCTTGCTCAGTCAGAGGGAGGCAGCATGCATTTCACCAATGACATCTGGACTTCCATGAATGCTACGCACTTTTATTTCTCCCTGATGGCACACTGGTGGGATCTGGCAGAGGCAGGAGCAGTCAGCAACTCTAGCATCAGGATGTAGATGGACTTTGCTGCACACCCAGTCAATGGATAAAACTCATACCTCAGCCAATATTCTATTTGCCATAAAAGAGGTGCTGTAGAGGTGGCAGCTAGACAGGAGAGTGAGTAGTTTAAATGTAGGTTTCTTTGTCACAGACAATGGCACAAATATTAAGGCAATACACAATAGGGATGTGAATCGGGTGATCGATCGTCTTAACAATCGATTTTGGCTGGGGGGAGGGAAATCTGATCGTCATGGTTTTTGTTTTTTTTTAATCGTAAAAAATTGTAAATCAGGGAGGACGGGAAAACCAGCACACTAAAACCCACCCCGACCCTTTAAAATAAATCCCCCACCCTCCCGAAGCCCCCCAAAATGTATTAAATTACCTGGGGTCCAGTGGGGGGGGGGGGGGGGCAGCGCGATCTCCCGCTCTCGGGCCACGGCTGCGTTAAAAGAAATGGCGCCGGTGGCCCTTTGCCCTTACCATATGACAGGGCAAAGGTAGCGCCGGCGCCATTTTGGTTCCTGTCACCCGATGTTACGGGTGCAGGAGATCACTCCCGGACCCCCGCTGGACCCCCAGGGTCTTTTGGCCAGCTTGGGGGGGCCTCCTGACCCCCACAAGACTTGCCAAAAGTCCAGCGGGGGTCCGGGAGTGACCTCCTGCACGCAGGCCTTATTGCCAATATTCAAATTGGCCCCGGTGCTACTTTTGCCCTCACTATGTCGACATAGTGAGGGCAAAAGTAGCGCCGGCCCTTACTGTATAAGGGGTAAAGCTAGCGCTTTTATCCACATGCGTATTTACCCCTTATAAAAAAAATAGCTGATTTGGGACGAGGAACATTGATGAAATGATTGCCCTTGATGGCCAGCCCCTGCAGCTAGTGGAGAATATAGGCTTTTAGTATTTTGTGTAGTTGGCATTCTCACATTGGGGTAGATTTTAAAAAATAGCGCAATTGCATACTTTTGTTTGCGCAAGAGGCGCAAACAAAAGTACGCCGGATTTTATAAGATACGCGCATAGCCGCGCGTAACTTATAAAATCCGGGATCGGCGTGCACAAGGCTGCCGATTTTGGGCAGCCTGCGCGCGGCGAGCCGCACAGCCTTCCTCCGTTCCCTCCAAGGCCGCTCCGAAATCGGAGCGGCCTCGGAGGGATCTCTCTTTCGCCCTCCCCTTCCCCTCCCTTCCTCTACCTAACCCAGCCCCCCGGCCCTATCTAAACCCCCCCCCCCTACTTTTGTCCGGGGATTTACGCCTCCCGGAGGGAGAAGTAAATCCGCGTGCGCCAGCGGGTCGCTAGCGCGCCGAGACGCAACCCGGGGGCGGTTCCGGATGGCGCGGCCACGGCCCCGGACCGCCCCGGGCCGAAACCACGCCCCCGGGCCTGCCCCCGAAACGCCGCATCCCGCCCCCAAAATGCCGCTTCGATCGGCCCCGCCCCCGACAAAAAACCTTGGGACTTACACGAGTCCTGGGGCTCTGCGCGCGCCAGCAGGCCTATGGAAAATAGGCGCGCCGGGGCGCAAGACCTTGCTCGCGTAAATCCGGGCAGATTTACGCGAGCAGGGCTTTTAAAATCTGCCCCACTGTGCATTGCTACTACCCAATTGACACTTACTCTGGGGTGATATTAGGGTGCTTGCTGTTTTTTGTGTTAAAGGATATAGAAAGAAAGGAAGAAAAATAAGTGTAAATGATGTTTAACACTTTAAAACAAGAACTCTGAGAAACATTTGGATTTATGCTTAAAGCTGATACTGGCTGCATTAGACAATTGTGTTCTGATTTGGACCCTGCACTTGATTGCTACTTATTTACATAAACAATCACGCAGTGTCTTTTCAACCTTTAGTAATCACCTTTATTGTGTGCATTATATTTAAGTGGTGATTTTTCTGGGGGGTTTTTTTCGTACTGTAAATTGAAATTATGTAATAATAGTTGCCATGATCAGGAAGTTAAAAAAAATAACCTAATCATATCCACTAGTCAATTTCTGCCTTTGTTGCCTCTGTTCTACAGCTGATGAATATCAATATGAGATGAAACAGATGGGTAAAAGATTTTTAGAATGTGGATGTCATTCAACAAGCATACAAAATACTTTGTCTGCAAATAGAGATTTGTTGTTACAACCTTGACAGAAATCCAAAGAAAAACCTTTACCTTGTACATTACATTTCTCTGTGAAAAGCTTTCTTGTAAAGCAGACAATTATGAACCATTGGCCTGTTTTATGCCTGCTTAGACTATTTTAACAACCCTTAGGGGGCAGATTTTAAAACCTTGTGTGAGCACGTACTTTTGTTCGCGCAGCAGACGCGAACAAAAGTACGCTGGATTTTATAAGATACGTGCGTAGCCGCGCATATCTTATAAAATTTGGGGTCGGCGCGCGCAAGGGGGTGCACATTTGTGCAACCTGTGCGCGCCGAGCCCAGCGCGTGCTGACTGTTCCCTCCGAGGCCGCTCCGATTTCGGAGTGGCCTCGGAGGGAACTTTCTTTCGCCCTCCCTTCCCCTACCTAACCCACCCCCCCGGCCCTATCTAAACCCGCCCCTTACCTTTGTCGGCAAAGTTACGCTCTGCTCCGTCCTCTGGTCCCAGGGGCGTGGTCCGGAGGCCTCGACCATGCCCCCGGGCCGGCATCACGCCCCCGGGCCCGCCCCTGAAATGCCGGGGCACGTTCCCGAAATGCTGCATCATTTCGGGAATGCCCCCGGACACGCCCCCTCCCGCCTCTTACGCGCGCCGGCGGCCTATGCAAAATAGGCGCACCGGTGCGCGAGGGCCCTGCGCGTGTAAATCCTTCAGGATTTACGCGCAGATAGTGGTTAACCTGAAAAAAGTCAGCAGGGAGTAGCTCACAACTCTTCCATTGACCAGTCAGGGAGAACACCATCCTTCTCCCCTCCTTGAACTCTGGCCCCAATAAACCCCTTAGTGCTGGCACAAATAGGGGCAGATTTTATAAATATGCGCACACGCGTACTTTTGTTCGCGCACCAGGCGCGAACAAGAGTACACGGGATTTTAATAGATACGGATGTAGCTGCAAGTATCCATTAAAATCCGGGGTCGGCGCGCGCAAGGCTGCCCAAAATCGGCAGCCTGCGCGTGCCGAGCCGCACAGCCTGCCTCCATTCCCTCCGAGGCCACTCAGAAATCGGAGTGTCCTCGGAGGGAACTTTCCTTCCACCCCCCCCCTGCACCTTCCCTTTCCTTCCTCTACCTAACCCACCCCCCCCCCCCCCGGCCCTATCTAAACCCCCCCTACCTTTGTCGGCAAAGTTACGCCTGCTGGAAGCAGGCGTAACTTTGCGCACGCTGGGCCGGCTGCCGCACTCCATGTTCCGGTCCGGGGGCTGGTCTGGAGGCCGCAGCCATGCCCCTGGAATGCCCCTGGGCCAAAACCACGCCTGCGGCACCGCCCCCGAAACACCACATCATTCGCGACATGCCCCCGAAACGGCGCGTCACTCCCGGCACGCCCCCGACACACCCCCGACACGCCCCTCCATGCAAGCCCCGGGACTTATGCGCGTCGCGGGGCTTGCGTGCGCCGCCGAGCCTATGAAAAATGGGCTCGGTGCGCGCAGGGGGGTTTGGGGTAGGTTTTCGGGGAGTACACGCGTATCTTACGCGCATACCCCTTTGAAAATCTTCCCCATAAAGCATAAGCAGAGAAACAGCCGTTTCAAGTAACCCAACATTTAACTTAATTTTTTTCTGATTTTGATGCTGCTAACTACTACTAACAGGTATAGCATGGAGTAAAAATTCAATATGGTAGAGGTAGTAGCCCAAATATTTTCAGCTCATTTTCATTTTTGTTCCAGGCACAGGCCATTTCATGTCATCCCCTGGATCATTGGTTTTCTTTTCATTCTCAATTTAGTTTAAAAAAGAAAAAAGCAAAATAAACCCACCCAACCTTTCCCAGTTATAAAATATGGAGCCTCCCCCCCGCCCCCCCCCCCCATATCCATCCTCCCAACCGTCCCAACCTACCCAGAACTTACCAAAAATCACTGATGATCTAGTGGGGGATCCAGGAGCAACCTTCTGCTCCCAGGCTGGTGGCTACCACTAGTCAAAATGGTGCTGGCTGCCCTTTGCCCCTACCAAGTGACAGGGGCTGCCCAATGGCACCAGTAGTCAATTTGAAGAGTAACTACTGTCTCATATCTGAATGCTCTAATGTTTCTTTAAATATCTTGCAAGAAGGCTTGGCAGATTTTATTGAAAACCTTGTCAATGTCTCTCTGACTGAGGGTCATGTTCCTGCTGTTCTTTAAAAAGCTTTGGTAAAACCAATTTTGAAACAAAGTCATCTTGATATTGAAGACCTCAACAACTACTGTCCTATATCAAATTTGCCCTTTTTGTCTAAAGTCTTTGAAAAAATAGTACTTTTGGAATTGAAAATCTTTGTAAATGCCCATGAGATTTTAAATGCCCAACAATAGAGATTTAGATCAGCCCACAATACAGTAATTCTATTATTGTCCTTAGTAGATACCTTCAAGAGAGGCTTTGATCAGGGATAGGAATACTTTTTGATGCTCCCGGACATAATGGCCAACTTTGATACTTTGATACTATTGACCACACTTTGATGTTGAATAGTTTAAGATAGTTGGGAACTGGCAACATAGTTTTCAGGTGGTTTCATCTTTTTTACCAGGGTGAACCCAGGAAATTATTATGGAGGGGAACCAATCTTCTCTCTTCCATATGAACGTTGGGATTCCACAGGGCCCTGCCCTGTCAGCTTTACTGTTTAAAACAAGACAAAAAATACATCACAGTGTTCGCCCTCCAAAAAAAGAATATTTCTAAATGTACTACCGGTCGTCCACTGGATTGCAATTAATTGAAAAAGAATGGAGGAAAAAGACCTCAGAATGCTAGCAAGTACTTTAAGGGCTTGCTCTATTTCTATCATAAGTCAAAAACCTCCAACCAACCTTTATTTGCATTTATTTCAAAAAAACTCATTTGTATCAATATTATTTAAAACTTGTTTTGTGAAAGACTTTTTTTGAAACAAGTTTTGCACAAAAGCAAAAGCAGTGTATATGAACCGATTAATTTTCTAAAAAAATTCTTCAGCTTTTCCCACAAGGCATGACAGCAAAACCATAGTGATCAACTTGAAATTTGAAAAAATCACTTAGCTGAATCAAAGTTCTTTTCAAAGATCTGTTTCAGTATTACTCTCAATTCCTCTCAATTTCTGCGAATAAAATGCCGACGTTGGCCATCGTTTCGCCAATAGGCTTCATCAGGGCATTGTAATCTCAGAAAGAAAATCCAAACAATATTTTTAACAAACACATCGTGCGATTCTTCTTTATACTGGAGCACACAGCTCTCACATCTTCTTTAACAGACTGTTCAACCTGTATATCTCTCCTATTTGCAAGGTGATGGCTGAACTGGATATCAAGTTTTTTATTCCAATTGGAAGTTCCTTTTCTAAAACTATTGATAGAAATCATTTAATGTCTAAAAAAATTGAAATTCTGGCTAGTTGAGAACAAATTATTTTTTAATTAAAAAAACAGAGGTGTTATATCGTGATAGAATTCCCTCTAAAGAGGCACCCAAACTAATGCAGATAGAGGATTTTTCCATCCCTATTATTTCAAAAGCTCAAAACCTGAGAGTCAGTTTTGACCCAAACTAACTATGAAGCCTCAAATTGCAAAAGTGGTTAAGGGAGCATAATTTAAACTGTGTGTTTTACGAAGATTGTACCCTTTATTAGGGGAAACTGTTATGGTTGTGGACCCTTGGGCCAGTTGGAACAGAAGATGGTGCACTGTGGAGGACCACGGCAAGCGTCCCAACCGGGAGGCGGCTTGGAGGGCTCAGAGAAGGCTTCGACACTGAGACACGGTGGAGTCCTATGCGACCAAGGACTCAGCAAAGGCTGAAAGGACGGACGACGTTGGGCCCCGGTGACTGACGAGTCTTCACCCTGGAAGCCGGTACTCCACCAGCAGGAGCCCGTAGGAGTCCAGCCGCTGGGACTTTTGGAGATTCACCCTGGAAGCCGGAGCCCCCCCCCAGGAAGTGCCCGTAGGGGCCCGGCCGCTGGGACTTAGGTGAATCTTCTGGGCCAGCGAAGACCAGGAAGAAAGCAGAGTCGGAAGCCGGGAGTCGGAGGAGAAACCAAGCCAAGGATGAGGCAGAAGACGGAGTCATGGAAGGAGCCGGGTTGGAGCCAGAGGTCAAAAGACAATACCAATCCAGGAACAGCAGCCGAAGATGAAGTCGAGGATGGAGCCGGGTCAGAAGCCAGAAGTCGGACGTCAAAACCAGAACCAAGGGGCGGAAGCAGGAGACGGAGTCAGGAGCAAGCAGGGTCGAAGACAGAAGCAATCCAAGCGCAGACAGCAACTAGCAAGTCAGGAACACCTGAGAACCTCATTGCAAGGCGAGGATCCCATCCCAGCTGCAGGCTAATATACCCTGCAGCGTCTGACGTCATCCTGGAGCTGTCCTTTAGTTTCCCGCGCTGGCCCCTTTAAGAGAAGAGCCCCTGCGCACACGTGCGCCTAGGGGGCGTGGCCAGCAATGGGGAATCGGCGGCGTCTCTCTTGCAGTGGAGACGCTGCGGCAGGCCGCGGAACGGGCCTGGGAGGCCGAAGATGGACTCGCACGGGCCGGGCCGGCCCCAAGGTGGGTGGAGGGACCTGGGTATGGCCCGGTCCCACAACAGTACCCCCCCTCCTATGCCCCCTTCCTAGGGGCCTGGGTTTGCCCGGGTGATCCAGATGGAGCTGACGGAGGAGGCCTTTGTCCAGGATGTTGACGGCGGGCTCCCAGGAATTCTCTTCGGGACCATAACCCTCCCAAGAAAGAAGGTACTCCCAACACCTGCGATGAAACTGTACATCAAGCACATCTTTAACCTGATAGTTGGCATCTTCCTGTGCCTCAGGCATGGCGGGTGTGGGCGACTTCTTGTGATACGGAGAGAGGACCAAGGGTTTCAACAAGGAAACGTGGAAGACGTTGTGGATCCTGAGCGTGTGTGGAAGTTGAAGGTGATAGGAGACTTCCCCAATCCTGTCCTTAACTGCGAAGGGGCCAATGTACTTAGGAGCCAACCTCATCGAAGGAAGCCGTAGGTGAAGGTATTTAGTACTCAGCCATACCTTCTCACCAGGAAGGAACGCTGGGGCTGGCCGTTGCAAACGATCGGCCACATTCTTCATCATAACCACTGCACACTGGAGTCTCTCCCGGGTGGATTGCCAGATCTGGCGTAACCATCGGGCAGTGGTTTGTACGGTTGGAGACGGCACATCTACTGGTACTGGTAAAGGGGGCCGCAGACGTCTGCCATAAACCGTGTAGAAGGGGGTCTTGCTGGTGGAAGAGTGCTTGTGGTGATTATAAGAGAATTCTGCCCACGGGAGCAGGGCCACCCAGTCATCTTGCAGGTCTCCCACGAAGGAACGAAGAAACGTCTTCAAGGTACGGTTTACCCGTTCTACTTGCCCGTTAGCTTGGGAATGGAAGGCGGTGGTGAAGTCAAGCTGGACCCCGAACTTCACACACAGTGCTCGCCAATACTTCGCCGTAAACTGAGAACCCCTATCTGAGGCGGTGTATAGAGGGAGCCCATGAAGGCGAAAGATATGTCGCGTAAACAAATTTGCCAGTTCAGGCTCTGAGGGTAGATTGGAGAGAGGCACAAAGTGGGCCATCTTAGAGAATCTATCTATGGCAACCCAAATCACCGTCTTCCCCTCTGAAGCAGGCAGATGTACAATAAAGTCCGTGGATAAGTGAGTCCATGGTTCCACGGGGATCGGCAGGGGCTGAAGAAGGCCCCAGGGGCGGCCGATGGGAGTCTTATGTCGGGCGCAGGTTGGGCAAGAGTTAACATAGAGGCGAACATCCCTCTTAAACTGGGGCCAGCAGTAATACTCCGAGAGTAATTCCTGGGTCCTGGTTACTCCCAAATGGCCGGCTGTTAGAGACTCGTGTGCCCAGGAAAGAACCTTCTTCTGCAGTCGGAGGGGTACTACAGTCTTCCTTGTCGGGACCGTGTTGGAGACCACGAGGAGCACTTTGGCTGGATCAAGGATGTACCGCGGTGGGTCTGGCACATCCTCCATTTCAGCGGTATGGGAGAGAGCGTCCGCCCGAACATTCTTATTGGCCGGCAGGTAGTGGAGAAGGAAATCGAAGCGGCTGAAAAAGAGAGACCACCTAGCCTGCTGGGGGTTGAAGCGCTGGGCACGGCATAGGTATTCCAGGTTTTTATGGTCTGTGTATACAATCACCGGCTGTTGGGCCCCCTCCAACCATTGGCGCCACTCTTCGAATGCCAATTTAATGGCTAGTAATTCTTTATCCCCTATTCCGTAGCTCTTTTCTGCCGACGAGAACTTCCGAGAGAAGTAGGAACAGGGCAGGAGCTTCCCCCTAGGGGATACTTGACTTAAAATGGCCCCGACGGCAATGTCGGAGGCATCTACTTCCACGATGAACTTTCGTTGGGGATCGGGGTGCCGCAGGCATGTATCCTGGAGAAATGCCTCCTTCAGTTTCTGGAAGGCCTGTATGGCTGCCGCTGACCAGTTCCTTGCGCCTGATCCCTTCTTGGTAAGGGCGTCAAGGGTGCCACCATCTGGGAGTAATGTGGGATAAGTTGCCGGTAGAAGTTGGTGAACCCGAAGAACCTCTGCAGCACCTTCACCCCCACCAGTTAGGGCCAATCTTTGGTGGCAGCGACCTTCTCTGGGTCCATATGGAACCCCTTAGAGGACACAATATACCCTAAAAAGGGTAACAATTCCTGTTTGAATAAACATTTCTCGAGCTTTGCGTAAAGCCGATTATCACGTAACTTCTGTAACACCCAAAGAACGTCCTGGTGGTGTGTCTGTAGATCCTTGGAGTAAATGAACACGTCATCTAGGTAAACAATTACTGAGGTGTGTAACATTTCTCATAGAACCTCATTCATTAGGTTCTGAAACACTGCTGGGGCGTTGCAGAGACCGAAGGGCATGACCCGTTATTCATAGTGTCCGTCCCTTGTGTTGAATGTGGTCTTCCACTCATCTCCCGGCTGAATTCTGACTACGTTATAAGCTCCGCGAAGGTCTAGTTTGGTAAATATCCTGGCCCCCTGCAGTCGGTCCAAGAGTTCCGGGATCAAGGGCAGAGGATACCAATCCCGCCGGGTAATACTGTTCAAGCCCCGGTAATCTATGCAGGGTCGGAGGGACCCATCTTTCTTCACCACGAAGAAGAAAACTGCCCCGGCTGGAGATGTAGACGGTTGGATGAACCCCCGATCCAGGTTCTCCCGGATGTATGCCAACATGGCTTGAGTCTCCGGGAGGGACAATGGGTAGACCCGTCCTCGTGGCGGTGTGGCACCAGGGAGAAGATTAATTGCACAGTCAAAGGGGTGATGCTCCGGGAGGATCTCAGCCTTCTCTTTGGAGAACACATTGAGATAATCCTGATAGTGAGATGGCAGGCCCAGAGTTGATTTCAAGAGAGGAATCGGTGGCCGAGTAACCATGGCTAGGCAGGAATTAAAGCATGCAGGTCCCCAGGATGCCAGTTGAAGGGAATCCCACGCAATTTCGGGCGAGTGCTTCCGAAGTCAAGGTAGGCCCAGGATGACCGGGTGCATGGACTTCTCTAAAATGAAGAAGGAGATCTCCTCCTGGTGCAGAATGCACGTGTGGAGAATGAGAGGCTCAGTGCGGGTAGTGATGTCTCCAGGAAGAATTCTCCCCTGAATGTAGGACACGCGGAGAGGGGGTCTTTGGGGTTGTACTCCGATCTGGAGTTGTTGAACCAGCTCCTGAAGAATGAAGTTACCCCCTGCTCCCGAGTCGATCAGAGCTTGCGTGTTGAACTCCCCCTCCGGGAGGAGTAAGGTCACCAGCACAAAACATGGGGAGTCAGAAGCAGTATGACCTAGGGTTAGCTCCCCGACTGTCCCTAGGTCTGAGAGTTTCCCGGACGTTCACTACAATGGACAAGGAAATGGCCTTTGCCACCGCAGTACAGGCATAGGCCGAGCGACCGGTGTCTCCTTCTTTCTTCTTGGGAGAGAGGTCCCCGACCCACCTGCATGGGTTCAATGTCTTGGACCTCTGAAGAACCAGGCTGGGAACTCCTGCTGCGGGGAGGAGTAGATCCAACGAGCCCCAGCCTAAAAGCCGGCCTCTTTTCCTAAAACCGGCGCTGGATGCGATGGTCCACACGGCCTGCGAGGTCAATAAGAGCATCCAGGTCATCAGGGAGCAATTCATCTTGCAGCTTTGGGGAGAGACTCTCCAGAAAAATGTAGTGCAGGCTGTTGCTCCCCCAGTTAGTTCAGCGGCGAGAGTCTGGAACTCTACGGCGTGTTCTGCCAGAGGCCGGTTCCCCTGGCGTAACTGGAGTAACTCTGAGGCAGCAGTAGACTTGCGGGAGGCTTCATCAAAGACCCGCCTGAAGGCAGAGATGAAGTGCACCAAGTTGTCCAGGCGAGAATCTTGGCGTTCCAAAAGGTTGGAGGCCCACGCCAGGGGTTTCCCGTCCAACAGAGAAATGATGAAACTTGTCTTGACCCGGTTAGTCGGAAACTGAAGCGGAAGCAAGTTAAAGTGAATGTAGCACTGGTTCAGAAACCCTCGGCATAGTTTCACATCTCCTGAATACCGCGAAGGTACTGGCATCTGGATGGGAGCTGTAGCGGCGGAAGTGGCCCCAGTTCCTGGTACCGTGGAGCTGGCAGCCGTGGCTCCGTCGACACGGTCAGCTAACCTCTGTACCATCGCCGTCAGAGCGTCGAGGCATGTCTGCTGCTGTTGCAGCCTCTGGGCAATATCCGGAATGGCTTTCAGGCCGGCTAGGTCCGCTGGGTCCATGGCCTTGCAAAAAAAAAAACCAGAGGTGTTATATCGTGATAGAATTCCCTCTAAAGAGGCACCCAAACTAATGCAGATAGAGGATTTTTCCATCCCTATTATTTCAAAAGCTCAAAACCTGGGAGTCAGTTTTGACCCAAACTAACTATGAAGCCTCAAATTGCAAAAGTGGTTAAGGGAGCATACTTTAAACTGCATGTTTTACGAAGATTGTACCCTTTATTAGGGGAAACTGTTACGGTTGTGGACCCTTGGGCCGGTTGGAACAGAAGATGGTGCACTGTGGAGGACCACGGCAAGCGTCCCAACCGGGAGGCGGCTCGGAGGGCTCAGAGAAGGCTTCGACACTGAGACACGGTGGAGTCCTATGCGACCAAGGACTCGGCAAAGGCTGAAAGGACGGACGACGTTGGGCCCCGGTGACTGATGAGTCTTCACTCTGGAAGCCGGTACTCCCCCAGGAGGAGCCCGTAGGAGTCCAGCTGCTGGGACTTTTGGAGATTCACCCTGGAAGCCGGAGCCCCCCCAGGAGGTGCCCATAGGGGCCCGGCCACTGGGACTTAGGTGAATCTTCTGGGCCAGCGAAGACCAGAAAGAAAGCTGAGTCGGAAGCCGGGAGTCGGAGGAGAAATCAAGACAAAGATGAGGCAGAAGACGGAGTCGTGGATGGAGCCGGGTCGGAGCCAAAGGTCAAAAGACAATACCAAGCCAGGAACAGCAGCCAAAGATGAAGTCGAGGACAGAGCCGGGTCAGAAGCCAGAAGTCGGACGTCGAAACCAGAACCAAGGGGCGGAAGCAGGAGACGGAGTCAGGAGCAAGCCTGGTCGAAGACAGAAGCAATCCAAGCGTAGACAGCAACTAGCAAGTCAGGAACACATGAGAACCTCGTTGCAAGGCGAGGATCCCATCCCAGCTGCAGGGTAATATACCCTGCAGCTGGGATGGGATCCCGAGACTATACCCTGCAGCGTCTGATGTCATCTTGGAGCTGTCCTTTAGTTTCCCGCGCTGGCCCCTTTAAGAGAAGAGCCCCTGCGTGCGCGCATGCCTAGGGGGCGGGGCCAGCAACGGGGAATCGGTGGCGTCTCCCTCGCAGTGGAGACGCCGCAGCAGGCCGCGGAACGGGCCTGGGAGGCCGAAGATGGACTCGCACGGGCCGGGCCGGCCCCAAGGTGGGTGGAGGGACCGGGGTATGGCCCGGTCCCGCAACAGAAACTGATCTTAAAACTCTGATGCATACTTTGATCATCTCCTCTTTTTATTATCGCAATTCATTATTTCTGGGCCTGCCTATTTCCAACACCCGTGCTAGGCAGCTAGTTCAAAATGCAGCTGCATGCATTATCATGGGGATATCTATTTGGGACCATATCTCTCCAGCATGGTTTTACCAGAGATAAATCTTGTCAGATGAATCTGATCAATTTCTTTTATTGGATGACCAGAGAGCTGGATCAAGGGAGAACATTAGATGTTGAGTACTTGCTTTACAGTAAGGCCTTTGACATGTTCTAGCATGGGACACATAAATAAATTGAACACCCTAGATCTGGAACCTAGAATGACTGACTGGGATAGAAAATGGAAGGTAACAATGCTTAGGGGTAAATTGAGTTTGCTCTGAGGAGAAGGATGTTACTTGCAGTGTACTTCAGATATCAGTCGCTGAATTCGAGGACGTCAGGAACATCTGAAGATGAGGATGTCAGGGACATCTGAAGATGAGGGCATCTGAAGACGAGGATATGGGATCCAATGAGAGACCAGGAACCATGAACGAAGACAGGATGAAGGACCTGGAACCGCAGATAAAGACAATGAGGGAATTCCCCTGAAGAACGGAGTGCCTTGAAGAAGCTGGAGACGATAAGAAGTCCAGGAGTGGAATGGCTCCTTCAAAGGCGTTGGAGGACTGGCGAAGGGCCCTTTTACAGGGCTGAAGTGGAGATGCCCAGATGACATATTCAGACAGGGCCGCAGGGCCTTTCCCACCGTGGGCCCTTTAAACAGGCAGGAGGGGCATGGCCACATGCTTAGGAGGCAGGACCATGGAGAGCAGCGCCATGCCGTGAAAAGGAAGCAGGAGCGGCACCAGGCCGCAAGGCAAGTCCCGGCGTTGGCGGTTCCCCAGCCGCTGGAGGAATGACAGTGGCGGCCACTGGGCCGTGAAGAGGAGGCTGAAGGCAGTGACCCTGCCCACGTAGGGGAGAAGACAACATCAGCGGCCTCCAGGCCATGTGGATGCATGGCAGTTGTGGCCCTGCCAGATGCAGGAGAATGGCATGAGTGGCCTACGGGCCACAGAGGCTGAATGGCTGTGTCTCCGACTGCCGAGGAACACAGGTGGCGGCCTCCAGGCCGCAAGGGACGGCATCGGGGCAGCCTGGGAGAGAAGGTTAGAGGCTGCTTGCGTCTAGGCCCGCGAGCAGCTTTGCAACAGAAAGTTGAGATAGGGGAGATATGATAGAGAAATTTAAGTATATCAAAGGTTTCCATGCACAGGAGGTGAGCCTCTTTCAACAGAAAGGAAGCTCTAGAAGGAGGGGCAATGGAATTATGTTGAAAGGGGCTAGAATCAGGAGTAATCTTAGAAAATATTTCTTTACAGAAAGGGTGGTGAATGCATGAAACTGCCTCCTAGTGGAGGTGTATTTGGATTCCAGAAAGCATGGGTTAAATACAGGGGAACTCTAAGGAAGGCATGGAAATTATTAGGCTAAATAAATTTCATTAATTAATGTATTTATTTAAATGTTTTATATGCCTACATTCCTTCTGAGAATCACTAGTTCATAACAGTTTACAGATAAAACCAATATAATATAGGCAGACTAGTTGGGCTATACAGCCTTTTTCTGCCTTCATGTTTCTATCTTTCTATTTGTTTTGTAGATTATAGTTGGATTCTATGGATATTGGCTCATATTGTTAGTGTGTTCTATAGTTAACCGGATAAATGTATCTAGCTAATTATAAGATCACAAAGCACAACTGAATATCTCAGCTAAGTTAGTGCAGAATATTTGCCTCTAAATTTACTCACAATTCTAAGAGTGACTACTGTTAATATTTCTGTCCCTTCCTGGCATTATTCAGAGCTTCCACCCTCCACTCCCAGGAAGTAAAATTGTGTATATTTGCATTCTTATGAAAAACTAGCGGTACCCGACCACACGTTGCAGTAGCAGAGTCAGGTTCTTTACATTCCCTCCCCCTTCCCCTTGCTCATTTACCTCAGTCACTCATCCTCCTCCCCCTTGGTCACTCACCCCCCCTTTCCTCCCCTGTCCCCACTCCAACTCTCTCCCCTCACACTCACCTCTCCCCTCATTCTCCCTCCCCTCACTGTCACCTCCCCCCCCCCCCCCCGCCTACTGCCTACCCTTCAGATCAGAAAACCTTTGTCTTTCTATTTCTGTGGGAACCCCCCCACCCAAAAAAAAACAACAATCCCAACACTTTAAATCAAATAATAACCCCCCACCCTCCTGCCCCCTCCCAAGACCTGTGAAATTAAAATTGTTGGTGCTACATGTGGTCTGGCCCTGGGTGTCTGTGCGCATTATATAGCCAAACAGGGGAGTGCCTAACCAAATTTGCACTTCCAAATTTGTTTTATGGTCTGGGGAGGGCTATTTTGGTGCGTTCCCGAGATCATGCAAGTTTAGGGGTAGATTTTCAGAGCCCTGCTCGCCTAAATCCGCCCAAAACCGGGCGGATTTAGGCGAGCAGGGCCCTGCGCGCCGGGAAGCCTATTTTACATAGGCCTCCCGGCGCGCGCAGAGCCCCGGGACTCGCGTAAGTCCCGGGGTTCTCGGAGGGGGGCGTGTCGGGGGCGTGTCGGGGGGCGGGCCCCCTCGTCGCGGCGTTCCGGGGGCGTGTCGGCAGCGTTTTGGGGGCGGGTACGGGGCGTGGCTACGGCCCGGGGGCGTGGCCGCGCCCTCCGTACCCGCCCCCAGGTCGCGGCCCGGCGCGCAGCAGGCCCGCTGGCGCTCGGGGATTTACGTCTCCCTCCGGGAGGCGTAAATCCCCCGACAAAGGTAAGGGGGGGGTGTAGACAGGGCCGGGCGGGTGGGTTAGGTAGGGGAAGGGGGGGGAAGGTGAGGGGAGGGCAAAGGAAAGTTCCCTCCAAGGCCGCTCCGATTTCGGAGCGGCCTTGGAGGGAACGGGGGGAGGGCAGCGCGGCTCGGCGCGCGCAGGCTATACAAAATCGATAGCCTTGCGCGCGCCGATCCAGGATTTTAGTGGATACGCGCGGCTCCGCGCGTATCTACTAAAATCCAGCGTACTTTTGCTTGAGTCTGATGCGCAAGCAAAAGTAGGCTGATCGCGCTTCTTTTAAAATCTACCCCTTAGTGTATGTATTTGTGTGTGAACCTCCCCCCTCCCCTAAAAAACAACCGTATGAGAAAAGTTCTCTTAAACTAACCACCCCACACTCTCCTGCCCCCTCCCCCAGCCCTGCGAAAAACAGTAGCCCACCCCCCTGCCCCCCAGAGTTGCTGAATGAATGAAACCTGCCCCCCCATGACCCCTCCCCAAGATGTTCGCAATAAATTCATTACTACCCCCCACCCTCCAGACCCCCCGAGACTTGATAAAAATGTCTGTTGGTGGAGTGGGCGTTCAGGAGCGGTCCGGGAGCGATGTATTGGCATTGGTCCGTCGGCTGCGAGCACTGAAACGGGTTCTGACTAGGGATGTGAATCGTGTGATCGATCGTCTTAACGATCGATTTTGGCTGGGGGGGGGGGGGAATATGATCGTCTTAGTTTTTTAGGTTAAAAAATCGTTTTATCGGGGGAGGGGGGAGGGCGGGAAAACCGGCACACAAAAACAACCCTAAAACCCACCCCGACCCTTTAAAATAAATCCTCCACCCTCCCGAACCCCCCCAAAATGTTTTAAATTACCTGAGGTCCAGTGGGGGGGGGGGGGATGTCCCATCGCGATCTCCCGCTATCTGGCCATGGCTGCGTTAAGAGAAATGGTGCCGGTGGCCCTTTGCCCTTATCATATGACAGGGCAAAGGTAGCGCCGGCACCATTTTGCCCTCACTATGTCGACATAGTGAGGGCAAAGGTAGCGCCGGCGCCATTTTGAATATTGGCAAATCAGCCCGAGTGCAGAAGGTCGCTCCCGGACCCCCGTTGGACTTTTGGCAAGTCTTGTGGGGGTCAGGAGGCCCCCCCCAAGCTGGTCAAAAGTCCCTGGGGGTCCAGTGTGGGTCCGGGAGCGATCTCCTGCACTCGTGATGTCAGGTCACAGAAACCAAAATGGCGCCAGCGCTACCTTTGCCCTGTCATATGGTAAGGGCAAAGGGCCACCAGCGACATTTCTCTTAACGCAGCCGTGGCCTGAGAGTGGGAGATCGCGCTGGGACCCCCCCACTGGACCCCAGGTAATTTAAAACATTTTTGGGGGGTTCGGGAGGGTGGGAGATTTCTTTTAAAGGGTCGGGGTGGGTTTTAGGGTTGTTTTGGTGTGCCAGTTTTCCCGCCCTCCCCCGATTTATGATTTTTGACAAAAAATCAGGGGAATTGTTATTGTATCGCGGCTCTCATGATTTTTGACAATTTAAAATATATCTGACAATTGTTTTAAATCGTCAAAAAACGATTCACATCCCTAGTTCCGACGGCCCTTTGCCCTTACTATGTCAGTGGGGTGGAGCAATGGCAGCGGTAGGTCCTCTGACATAGTAAGGGCAAAGGTCCGCTGGCTGCCAGTCCTGAAAATGGCACCGAGGGGCCCTCGCCCTTACTATGTCACATGGGCTACTGCCGCCATTGGTGTCCCCGAGTGGCATAGTAAGGGAAAGGGCCATCGGCGCCATGTTGAGTGCTGGCAGCCGACGGCCGTAATGCAGGAGATATGTCCCGGACCTGTCCTGGCCCCCCGCTGGAACCTCCCGGACTTCTGTCAGGTTTTTTTGTGTGTTGTGAGGGCCTGGGAAGTAAATAAATTTGGCATGTGTGTGGGGGGTGTGAGGAGGGTGGTTTTGTGTGTGTTGGGAGGCTGTGGGAAGTAAATCAATTTGGCATGTGTGTGGGGGGCATGAGGAGGGTGGTGGGTGTATTTTATCTGTAAAGGAAATAGTTATCTTCCGGCGAAAAAAGTGTGCGAATATGTTAAAATGGAAGTGAAACGTGGACCTGGACTGGCGAAATGATTAGTGTAGCATGTGTTAGTGTAAGGTGTAACAGATGGTGCTTACTAGAGATGTGAATCGTGTCCTCGATCGTCTTAACGATCGATTTCGGCTGGGAGGGGGAGGGAATCGTATTGTTGCCGTTTGGGGGGGTAAAATATCGTGAAAAATCGTGAAAAATCGTAAAAAATTGAAAAAACATAAAATCGCAAAACCGGCACATTAAAACCCCCTAAAACCCACCCCCGACCCTTTAAATTAAATCCCCCACCCTCCCGAACCCCCCCCCAAATGACTTAAATAACCTGCGGGTCCAGCGGCGGTCCGGAACGGCAGCGGTCCGGAACGGGCTCCTGCTACTGAATCTTGTTGTCTTCGGCCGGCGCCATTTTCCAAAATGGCGCCGAAAAATGGCGGCGGCCATAGACGAACACGATTGGACGGCAGGAGCTCCTTCCGGACCCCCGCTGGACTTTTGGCAAGTCTTGTGGGGGACAGGAGGCCCCCCCCAAGCTGGCCAAAAGTTCCTGGAGGTCCAGCGGGGGTCAGGGAGCGATTTCCCGCCGCAAATCGTTTTCGTACGGAAAATGGCGCCGGCAGGAGATCGACTGCAGGAGGTCGTTCAGCGAGGCGCCGGAACCCTCGCTGAACGACATCCTGCAGTCGATCTCCTGCCGGCGCCATTTTCCGTACGAAAACGATTCGCGGCGGGAAATCGCTCCCTGACCCCCGCTGGACCTCCAGGAACTTTTGGCCAGCTTGGGGGGGCCTCCTGACCCCCACAAGACTTTCCAAAAGTCCAGCGGGGGTCCGGAAGGAGCTCCTGCCGTCCAATCGGGTTCGTCTATGGCCGCCGCCATTTTTCGGCGCCATTTTGGAAAATGGCGCCGGCCGAAGACAACAAGATTCAGTAGCAGGAGCCCGTTCCGGACCGCTGCCGTTCCGGACCGCCGCTGGACCCGCAGGTTATTTAAGTCATTTGGGGGGGGTTCGGGAGGGTGGGGGATTTAATTTAAAGGGTTGGGGGTGGGTTTTAGGGGGTTTTAGTGTGCCGGCTCACGATTCTAACGATTTATAACAATAAATCGTTAGAATCTCTATTGTATTGTGTTCCATAACGGTTTAAGACGATATTAAAATTATCGGACGATAATTTTAATCGTCCTAAAACGATTCACATCCCTAGTGCTTACGTCCAGCACATGTTGCTGTTTTCTCGAAAAATTTTTTAAACCTATTTTACCTGTCATAGGTGTGACATATCTGTAATGTAAGTACAGAAGAACCTTCCTGTATGCGAAATGAAGGTTGTGTCCAAATTTGAAAGCAATCGGTTCAGTGGTTTCTGAATTTAGCGATTTTGTCCAAACTATTTAACATTTTTATTTATATAGATTAGCATGGATCTAGAGCTCTGCTTTCATACCTTCCACTACTACCCTGTATTTCTTATCTCTCCAAACAATGCTAACCTTTGAAAAAAAATTATGTGTGAGTATTGCTTCATGGTATTGACAATATGTAGGAACTGATTATCCTCTTATTCTTGAAGGTAATGTGAGTTTTCCAAAGGGTTTCAGTTACCTCTCCTCACTCATCTGTCAGTGTTTCATTTCAGGAGATCACATAACATTTTCTACAATGACAAATTCTTCATACAGCCTATATATGTCAATCTCCTTAAGGCTGAAAGTCTCAAATGCTTCACAAAAATCTTCATATGACACACAACTTGCAAGAGCTAATTTGGGTACTTTGGTATGAAAGCTATTTTCAAAGAAGTTAAGGCTGTCACTTAGCATTTTTTGTTTTGTTTTGTAAAATTTTAGAAAGTCACTCTCACATTTCTCTGACACAACTGTTGTTAATTGCTTTGGTCTGGTATACACATCAAAGCCAAAAATCCTTCTATCAAGATCCCCATAGATTTCAGTCATTAGCTCAGACAACATGGTTATGCTAAATGACTTGGACTTTAAAGCTTCAATAGTATAGTCTCTGAATAATTTCAGATTATGGCTGAGAAAAAGAAAGTCCGTCTATAAAAAAATGTTACCTTAGTAGTTGTACTTACCTTCACCTTTTCAAGCAGCTAGAAAGATATGACATTCAATTTTGCTTATGCTTTTCTTACAACAAGGCTTGACCATTGCAATGTTTTACTAATTGACTTGCATAAGAAGTATAACAGATGTCCTAAGAATTTGTCAGAACTTGTGTAAAATACAGCAGCAAGTATTGTATCTGGTTGTGATTATTAGGGATGTGAATCATTTTTTGACGATTTAAAATATCGTCCGATATATTTTAAATCGTCAAAAATCGTTAGGGCCACGATACAATACCAATTCCCCCAATTTATCGTTAAAAAATCGTAAATCGGGGGAAGGGGGAGGGCAGGAAAACCGACACACTAAAACCCCCTAAAACCCACCCCCGACCCTTTAAATTAAATCCCCCACCCTCCCGAACCCCCCCCCCCCCAAATGCTTTAAATAACCTGGGAATCCAGCGGTGGTCCAGAACGGCGGCGGTCCAGAACGGCCCCCTCAATTGAATCCTGTTGTCTTCAGCCGGCGCCATTTTGCAAAATGGCCGCCGCAAAATGGCGGCGGCCATAGACAAAAACGATTCGACGCAGGAGGTCGTTCCGGACCCCCGCTGGACTTTTGGCAAGTCTTGTGGGGGTCAGGAGGCCCCCCCCCAAGCTGGCCAAAAGTTCCTGGGAGTCCAGCGGGGTTCAGGAAGCGATTTCTTGCCGCAAATTGTTTTCCGTACGGAAAATGGCGCCGGCAGGAGATCGACTGCAGGAGGTCGTTCAGCGGGGGTTCCGGAATGACCTCCTGCAGTCGATCTCCTGCCGGCGCCATTTTCCGTACGGAAAACGATTCGCGGCAAGAAATCGCTTCCTGAACCCCGCTGGACTCCCAGGAACTTTTGGCCAGCTTGGGGGGGCCTCCTGACCCCCACAAGACTTGCCAAAAGTCCAGCAGGGGTCCGGAACGACCTCCTGCGTCGAATCGTTTTTGTCTATGGCCGCCGCCATTTTGCGGTGGCCATTTTGCAAAATGGCGCCGGCTGAAGACAACAGGATTCAATTGAGGGGGCCGTTCCGGACCGCCGCTGTTCTGGACCACCGCTGGATCCCCAGGTTATTTAAAGCATTTGGGGGGGTTCGGGAGGGTGGGGGATTTAATTTAAAGGGTCGGGGTGGGTTTTAGGGGGTTTTAGTGTGTCGGCTCACGATTTTAACGATTTTCACGATAGTTTACACACACAAACGGCAACAATACGATTCCCTCCCCCTCCCAGCCGAAATCGATCGTTAAGACGATCGAGGACACGATTCACATCTCTAGTGATTATACAGTCAGTACTATCTCAGTGTTGAACAAGTTACATGAGTTGCTAATTGAGTTACAGCTGAAATTTAAGAGCTTATGTACAACATGTATATTTATTTATGATATTGGGTCCAGTCCAATGCCAACATTCATTACAGGTGGCCTTACAACCTGAACCATCTCTTAGATTTTATTGTTGTATTTTCTATATTTATTTAATGTGATTTGCTTTGGAAAGGGTGTCAGCTATTGAGATATGGAGCATAAGTATATAAATTAAAATAAGTTAGCTCATCAGGTCAGTACAAGAAAGTAGGCTTTTAATTGTAATGCTCACAAATTTACTTACTACCTATGCTTCCAAAAGATGGTGAAGCCATTTTTATTTTTGTGGACTTTTTCCTAATTTACTTTGTATTACATCCACATGTCTTTGTTGCGTACCCCTGGTTTTTTTTTTATTTGCTTATGTTTTCAGAATTGTTTATCTTGATTTTCTTTTTGTACCCGTTTCATTATTTATTTATATCTACTTTTGTAGTTTTCATTTGTTGCATTTTGTTTTTGATACACTCATGTATACACCCCCCAGAATCTCTCATATGTCACATGCATCCTGCTTACACAAACCCATATGTCCCCCCACACCCTAGCATCCATACCCATTCACCCCAGTTAATGTAAAATCACCCTAGCCTCATCCACTGATTATTGCTATGAACTCCTGCTGGCTTCCTAATCTCCTCATAGGTACTCCAAACTCAACCCATAGATTTGGCTCAAAGTATGATGTTCTCCTGAATGCCACCATTACAGTGTCTACTGAAAGTGTATACCCCCCTGAACATTTTAACATTTTGTTGAATCAGTACATTAGACTTGCATGTAGTTAAATGAGGAGCTTTTTCCAGTAATCAATACATTATATATCACATCTTTCAGAGCCAAAAAATGTTTTAGTAAGGGACAAAGTATATACAAAAAAAACCCAACCTGAAATCCAACCATTGGATAAGTCTTTACTCTCACTGGATAACTCTCCAAGCCCCTGAATCAATACTTGGTGGAACCACCTTTGGAATAAATTACAGCTGTGAGTCTACACACTTACGGAGTAATTTTCAAAGGAAATGTAAATGTAAGATACTATTGTAGCACTTTTCAAAAGCCCATTTACCCACATTTAAGGGTAGATTTTAAAATGGCCTTGCTTGCAGCCTTGTGCGCATCCCTGCGTGCACCAACCAATAGAGTGCATATGTTTGCATGAGTGCACAAAAATGCAAGGGTGGGACTTCCTGGTCCTCCCTTCAGTGCATGTGTACAAGATGGCAGGGAGAGGCAGGCAGCCCAATTTTCCCACCAGGGATGTTGCCCTTCTGGCATCCCTGAAGGTGGCTGAAGAGCAGCATCTGTATCCAGTGGCAGGCAGGTGAACACATTTCCCCCTGTTATGCAGGGCATGGAGGGAGCTGCAGTAGCAATATAACCAGCATGCATCTTACCAGCGTGGAGTAAGTTGACTGTCTTTACTGTTATTATGTAAGCTACTGCATATGGGGGCACTGGGGGGTGTGAAGATTAGGTTATGCCTGGGGGGGATGCTAGTGCCCACCATAGAGTGTTATATTATACAGTTATGTATGGAGACTGTAATGTTTACACCTCAGATTATTTGCATAGATGATCATAGCTTTATGAGGTCATACTAGATAACAAAGACAGTAGGCCATGTTTAATGGAATGCTTGAAGCCTTACAGCCACAAGTATTGTAAATACTGTAAGGGAGAGATTTTAGTAACTTATCAACGGACTATAAAATGTTTTCCTGCTGTTATGTCCAGCAATACCT
The DNA here is from genome assembly GCF_901001135.1 of Rhinatrema bivittatum. Lineage (NCBI taxonomy): Eukaryota > Metazoa > Chordata > Amphibia > Gymnophiona > Rhinatrematidae > Rhinatrema > Rhinatrema bivittatum. The sequence continues at coordinate 175,398,382 of NC_042615.1, forward strand.
TGTAGCCTCAGGACTGGCTTGCACCTAGGTAGTCATGTTTTCATGGTAGTCACAATTACTATGCATGAGATAGTCTGACATGCCCAGCTGACAATATCCCTTACTCATTAGCATGCATGCTCCTAGAGGATAACTAGAAAACCAGCATGCCTTGGTGTGGGCCATAGAGTGACTTGAGAAGCACAGATCTTATGAGAGTAAATCATTAACAATGCATTGAGAAGGCATAGATGAGGACTAGTTGCAGGATTCATGTTACTCCATAAGTATATTCCCATACTATATGATTAGGGAAGTGGGGTAGCATGGTCCTTCATGGAGGCTAAATCTAGTAAAACCATTTATTGTTACATACCAGTATGGAGGTCCCATTACCAGCTACAGAGCACACTCATTGTTGTCTTCCTATTTCTTACCTATAGATTGAGTACATGAAGAAGAAGGCCCAATAGCTGCCTCAAGAAGAGAAGGTGGCTATATCGTGCTGAGCGGGCTGGGGCTGATAGTAAGTGAATCTTCCAGCCTACTGGGCAATGTCACTATATAGATAACATGTATTTAAATTATATATCATTCTGACACATGCTTTTGTTTTAAGGTGCTGTAGAAGCTGAAGACACAGATGATGTACCAGCCACAGGTCCTGCACCTGCAGTAGCTGCCATTGGGAGGAGCAGGATGATCTTTCCCCACCTCTTGAGGAAGCAGCGGAGATCCAGTTGCCCCCTGTAGAAGAAGTGCACCCTGGGCCTCATCACATTGAACATCCTGTAGGGCCCCCTCCATGTTTTGCCCAGGGAGTTAGGGATGTGGGCACATAGATGGGCTAGCCTTTGCTGGCCCAGGAAGGCATGCATGGCCCTCTCCTTCCTCTGCGCCCCCCCCCCCCCCCACCCAGCTCAACAACCCAGAGGATCATCATCGGGAGCACGGTAGAGGAGCTGAGGACATGCATGCCTACCAAGGGAGGATGATCTGAACCATGGATGCGATTCTCAGGGCCCTACAGCTGCTGGGGTCAGCTGTAATGGTCCTGGGAAACTGCATGCCATGGTCCTAATCACCCTTCCTCATACCTGCCTCCCTAAATCTCTGGGGTTTTAGTTTTTTAAATATATTTAGACCCTAGTGAGCCCCTCACCAATTAATTTTTTCAAACAAATTGTATGTAGTAACTATTTTTCTTAACTAAAATACATTTTTATTCACATTAACATGTCTGTTTATTGTGTATGTAGTGACAGAGGGGGCAAGGCATGGTGATGGATGGCTGAGGGGGGGCAAGAGGGGGGAGAGGGAGAGAGGGAGAGAGGGGGAGACATAGAGGGGGAGGTGCGAGAGAGGAGAAGAAGAGAGGGTCAGAGAGTGGAAAGATGGAGAGAGGACAGGGAGCGGGGAAAGGGGGAAGGGGAGTACCTAGTGGGGAAAGGTCCTCTGGCAAACAAAAAAACAGAGTGCCAACTTTACAAATGTAGACATTTATTATGAGATCAGGTATATTTTTGTTTCACCTTCACCAAATGTTCCGTCAACGAGGGACAGCCATCTGCCAAGCACAGGAGGTGCATAGCTGTCAGAAGTATTAGCGTTGGAATGAAGTTCTGCAGTACCATCACCATCTCCACATACAGATGCGATGTGCAATTACATGGACATCTACCACATTTAGAAAGAAACATTACAAACATTACCTTTGCAATCTTCATTTAATTATTTCTGCATAGCCCTGGGACCCAGAGAGCCACTCAGGGTTGTATACCAAACATGTTCTAATATAATACATGTTTATAGTTATATTACTGAGAAAGGTATGATTAACAACTCACAGGGGGTAGGGGGATTGCACATAGGGATCATTATTAACTCAGGGTGAAGGGGGAAACTGAGTGCACACATTGTAATTAAGGAGTGGACTAGGGATGTTAGTTTTTCATCAGCATAGCAAAAAGAAGAAGGGGTTTTGAGCGGAAGAACACTATTGTACCTATCAGCCTTCTAGAGTTTTCCACTGTGACACTGAATGCTCAGTCTGCAGTACTCCTTTAGCTCATCCAGTATATACAGACTGTGAAGAAATAGTTACGGTGCAATCTTAAGCAAAAATGCTATTTAAAACCCAGGGTCTTCAAATGCCACAGCACATATATGCTATATCACATAGAGTTGTGATAGCTAGCTATCAAAATTACATTCTTCCACAGCCATAACTTTAAGACAGTACACCTATCCACATGCCCATATTCTTTAGGCCAGTAAAATCCATTCATTGAACAACCTAAAAAATATCTCTTTCATCATATCTTTTAGAGAGCTTCAGGCAGCTCCGAGCAGAAAGCCATAACTCTCTCATTGCAGGTATACAATGCAGGCCCCCTCAACCTCTTCAATGTGTTCAACATGCAATGGAGTAGAATGCAGTCTGTCTTTAAGATATTTAATAGAGCTAGTAAAGCATTTGGAAGTTCAGGTGATGTGGAATTTATCCCAGCTAGTTCTCATTGATAGAGAACTGCCATCACATAGGGATGGGAGGGAACAAGAAAGACGTGTGAAATCTAACATCTGGCATGGATCCTTTTAGAGAGAAAGGACACCTTCAACAAAATAATTAGAGATGTGAATCGTGTCCTCGATCGTCTTAACGATCGATTTCGGCTGGGAGGGGGAGGGAATCGTATCGTCGCCGTTTGGGAGTTTAGAGTATCGTGAAAATCGTTAAAATCGTGAACCGGCACACTAAAACCCCCTAAAACCCACCCCGACCCTTTAAATTAAATCCCCCACCCTCCCGAACCCCCCCCCCAAATGCCTTAAATTACCTGGGGGTCCAGCGGCGGTCCGTAGCTAAATCGGGGGAAGGGGGAGGGCAGGAAAACCGGCACACTAAAACACCCTAAAACCCACCCCCGACCCTTTAAATTAAATCCCCCCCTCCCGAACCCCCCCCAAATGCCTTAAATTACCTGGGGGTCCAGCGGTGGTCCGTAGCTAAATCGGGGGAAGGGGGAGGGCAGGAAAATCGGCACACTAAAACACCCTAAAACCCATCCCCGACCCTTTAAATTAAATCTCTCACCCTCCCGAACCCCCCCCCCCCAAATGCCTTAAATTACCAGGGGGTCCAGCGGCGGTCCGGAACGGTCTCCTGCAATTGAATCCTGTTGTCTTCAGCCGGCGCCATTTTGCAAAATGGCCGCCGCAAAATGGCGGCGGCCATAGACAAAAACGATTTGACGCAGGAGGTCGTTCCGGACCCCCGCTGGACTTTTGGCAAGTCTTGTGGGGGTCAGGAGGCCCCCCCAAGCTGGCCAAAAGTTCCTGGGAGTCCAGCGGGGTTCAGGAAGCGATTTCTTGCCGCGAATCGTTTTCCGTACGGAAAATGGCGCCGGCAGGAGATCGACTGCAGGAGGTCGTTCAGAACCCCCGCTGTTGCCAGTCTCGTACCTCGCCCTTGAGTTTCCTGTATGCATCTTACCTCGTTCCTGCCTCTGATGTCTCTGCACCAGTCCTTGTCTCTGTACTGGCCTACGCCTAAGATGTCCTTCGTGTACTATGGACTCTGTCTGCCCTCGTTCTCTGTCCGGCCTGCCGCCCTTTGCCGTTACCCAGCGGCAGGTCCGAAAGGCTTGGAACAGTCGGAGGACCGTTCATCAACCAACATTGCGTTGCTGGTTGTCATGGGCGTGCAGGTCCGGCTGAGGGTCAGACTCCGTTCCTGAATTCCTGCTTCGCTACACGCCTGGCTCTCCATGCCAGCACCGGCTCATCTCCCACGGTGTGGCTGGGGCTCTTCCCTAGCTCTCACCGTGGCCCAAGGGCTCACTCCACCTGCTTTAGAGATGGCCGTGCTCCTTGCGCCGACGATATGTACCGCAAGGGCGCCCAGACCCTCGGCCCGTCAGCGGCGTGGTGGACACGCCCATAACAGTTATCTTGTTAGTTTGCAGCTTTGAAATTGAATAAAAATAAATAAAAATATTCATAAGCAGTCTGTGGACATTGTCTGCTCATCATAAGTTTGGTAAATCAAACCCCTCCCCCCAAAAAAATAACCAAAACAAAAGAACAAACAAAAATAAATCCATGACAACATTTTAACACTCACAAAAAGTTTGAAAGGCTACAATGATAACGTTTATTTATTTATTTATTTATTTTGAAGGTTTTGTATACCGATATTCGTTAGGAAAACATCACATCGGTTTCCATAGAACTATAAAATAGCCAACAGGGCTTTACAATGAACCTGATACAATAAACAATGAACAGGGGAGGGGGGTGAGGGAGGGGGTGGGGAGGAAGGGGAGGTGGATTACAGGGTGTGGGAAACCAGGGTTATACTGTACATATGGGTTAACATAAAACATATTTAAATACAATTATAATTAGCATACATTATAGTTAGTATAAATATAGATAATGTACTTTGAAAATTAGGAGGATGGAGATAAAGACTGGGTATTCGAAGGGGCCTAGGGAGGTAAGGGTAGGGGTAGGGGTAGGGGTAGGGGGTGGAGGTGGGGTAAGGAAAGATTGAGTGGAAAGAATAGGGGGCTCATGAATAGGCTCGGGCGAACAACCAGGTCTTGAGGTTCTGCCTGAATTTCTTAGAGCAGGTTTCAGCTAAAGTGGTTTAGCAAATTGGCCCCTTAAATTTAATTTTTAAAATGTAAAGCCATGCAATAATACAAGTGTTAGACTCAACACCCCCGGGAAGGTCCAATGAGTGGCATCACTCACCCCAATGCCGCAATTGCAGTCCTTGCAGAAGGAAATGGTGCCAATGCTCGGGGTTGCCACTCCTGTCAGTTTTTCTCTATGCATGCATGTGTCTGGGCTGCACTTAAAGGGCCCGAGGCGGGAAAGTTTGTGATGCCCTCAGTTGGTGATTCTGACTGCCCTATAAAATGGTTCTTTAGTCTTGCCTTTGGGGCCTTTGCAAGGTCTCTTGTTTGTCCGTTCCTGGTCTTCTGTGGTCCTTGTTCTGTTCTAGGTCTCCTGTGGTCTTGTCTGTCTTGGGTCCATCTTTGCTGGATTAAGTCTTTGGAGTCCTCTTGGTTTTAGAGTCTTGTTTCAAGTTCCACATTTCTGAGTTCCTTGTTCCAGAGCCCTGTTCCTGGTCTTTGGTGAGTTTGTTCCAGCCTTTAGTTCATCCTGGTCTTCAGTGTCCACCTGATCCTTGTCTTTGATCTTCATCTGGCTCCTCATCATTACTGGATCCCTGTCTTCAGTCTTTGCCTGGTTCCTTGTCTTCACCTTGTTCATTTTCAGTCTGTTAAGTTCTTCAGCCTTGAACCTGGTTCCACATCTCCAGCTTGGCTCCACTTCAGTCTTCAGTTCCAGCTTGCTGTGGCTGCAGTCTTGGTTCCAGTCTTCAGTGAGTCCTTGTCAACACCTAGCCCTTACCTGGATACACTTACCCTTCAATGACATGGACCATGGCCAGCCCCAGGGATGTTTCAATCATGTCGTGGCACAGGGACTCACACATACCTGCAGTCTTAAAGGGCCTTTGGAATTGGTCAGAGGGCTACCCAAGAGACCAGCCCTCGATGCTGGTTCTCTGACAGTTTGTGAAGGCCATGAGCATGGTGAGCATCTTCCTGCAAAGGGCCCTTTGTCTTGAGGTGTCTGCATTCAGCCATCTTGACTATTAGGAGGTGCCTATTCTCAGGAGTAGTCCAAGCCCAGTCTTGATTTTTATTTCAAGACTCATGCATACTTGCAGACTGAAAGGGCCTTCCCAGTGGCCAAAGGACTACCCCTAGAGACCATCTGTGGCTGCTAGTTCTATGACAACAAGAGAGCTGTATATGATGAAGAAAAAGTAGTGATGCACATTAATCTCAGGATTGGCTAGTAAGTGCAACTTGAAATAGAAAAAAAAATAGAACTTAGCTATGTTTGGAGTGATCTTGACAGGCTGTATTTCAGGTTTATTTTGTTTGGTTTTTTTAAATGTTTTGTTCTGTTCAGAAAATGAACCAAACTAAACATTAAAATTAACTAATTTTTTTTTTTTTAAAAACCCAAAATGAAAACTTTTGGTCTGCATATTCCTCATTATCACATCTAATGATCTCAGATTGAAAAATGGATATTGAAAGGGTAGATGCAGTCCTGATGAGGACTACAAATGGCACTTTATTTTCAGTATAAGCTCTATCAGGCCGATTCAGTATGGTGAGCTCAGCTGAGTGCACCGTTTAGCACCCGTTTGGCCATGCGTTTTCAACAAGTGTCTATTACCCCTTATACTGTAAGGGGTAATAGCACCTTGAAACGCACAGCCAAACTCGCGAAAACTAATAGCGCTCATCACATGAAAATGCATGTTGATGAGCCTATTGGTCGCCCAGGATACTGAATGTAAAATGTGCGGCCAAGCCGCACATTTTACTCTCAGAAAATAATGCCTGCCCAAAGGCAGGCGTTAACCATAGGCAGCACCGGGAACAGCAAAACTGTAGACAGCACCAAAAACAGAAAAAATGGCTTTCCTGTACAAACTCTGACTTAATACCATAGCAATATTAAGTTGGAGGTCCCAAAAATTAAAAAAACACAAAACTTTAAGAAAAAAAATTCTGCCGGCTAGTTGGCGGGTTCAAAAACGGACGTTCAAATTTGCCGGCATTCGTTTTCCGAACCTGTGGCTGTCAGCGGGTTCGAAAACTAACACTGGTAAAATTAAGTGTCAGTTGTCGGACCACTGACAGCCGCCACTTCCACTAATAAGGAGGTGCTAGGAATGTGCTAGTGTCCCTAGCGCCTCCTTATTAGTGCGGGCCCTAATTTAAATATAAAATTGCATGCCCAGGAGAGGTGCCTGGGCGTGCGTCAGGAGAACGGGCACTCGCCTCGCAGCACCGGCTCTCCCGCAGGTTTTACGTTCAAACAATTTTATTAAATTTCAATAAAACCAACTTACAAACGTCTGGGTTCAGGTTGAATCTGCCACCGAACCCAGCAATAAACATCAGTAGTCATACACCTCAAGGAAAAAAAAAAACCCTCCCCTCTCCTTACCCACCTCCCCCCCCCCCCCAATCACAGTATAGAGTCCAATCCAACTGAAGCACTGCTGTCCAACATAACCCATAGCTGTATGGTCGTAGGAATGAAAGGCAGGATAAAGAGTCGCTCAAACACTGGCATTCAGAACGCGGCTGCGAGCTCGATGTGGAAGCGTCTGCAGATACGATTCCCAAACATCCAAGAACTTCTGGAGTTGCCGAGGGGACTGCCTGGAAGAAAAGGATTCCATGTGCATCATATTATAGAGGAGGCTTCTCCACACCCAAAAGGACGGTGGGTCCACCTCTCTCCATTGGCGTAACACAACCTGTTTACCCACCACGCTAGCCTTTTGAAGAAATAAACGGGTGCCCAAATCTCGAATCCGTATGGGTGGAATAACACCAAACAGTAACCAAAGAGGGGCAACCGGAATGGAGAGCCGCAGGACCCCCGCTAGATACTTAGCAATAAGCTTCCAAAAGTGGAGGATGGCGGGGCAGGACCAAAATACATGAGTCAGGGTACCCACTGGACCCGAGCATCTGGGACAACACTCAGAGGTCACAAGCCGTTGCTGATAAGCCCTCTGTGGGGAAATGTAGGCCCTACTCAAAAATTTATATTGCAGCTCACGGTAGGTGCTATGATTCGAGATCTTGGACACCGCTCCAAAACAAGAACGCAAGGTCTGGGCAGTCAAAGTAAATTCTCCATCAGCGGTCCAACGAGCCGCAAGTACGTCGAAGAAATCCAGACAACTACCTTTAGTTAATATACGATAATACTGGGAAATAGAGGGCGCACGAGACTGGGTGAGGAGCATGGCAGCTTCCAGGGTCTGAAATGTTCTACATTGGAGAAAGGCGGGAGGCAGAGAGCGCATATAATGATCAATCTGCAAGTAAAAAAATACTTCCTTTGGACTAACAGCGTATCGCTCTCGGAACTCAGCCCACTTAAGCCTGTGGCCATCTTCATGAAAAAAATGACCCATATAAGTGACGCCCTTGGCTTTCCATGCATGAAAGACCTGAGACTGGGAGCCCGGGGTGAACTCAGGATTCCCCTGGACCGGCAGTAAAAAGGCACATATACGGGGCAAGCGTAGATGCTTGGTGAGGGCTATCCAGGCCCTCCGAATTGGAGATATGTTGACAGAGTGGGCATATATAGAAGACAGATGTCGGCTTTCAGCTTGCATAGTATAAGTTAAAGCGATCGGAGACATTATGGCCAAATCGGCATCCAGACAGGTATAAGTAGCAAGTCCCATAATCCAATCTCGAATAACCCGAAGATTACAAGCTAAATTATATAATTGGAGATCCGGGACTCCCAGGCCCCCCTCGCCCCACTTCCTCTGCAACCATGTAAGAGGTAAGCGCGCCTGCCCCCCTCTCCAGAGAAACCGGCGGAGAACTCGGTCTAGGGATTGCTTATCAGCCCGCCTGAAGGAAATAGGCAAATTCTGCATAAGATAAAGCCACTTAGGCAACACCACCATTTTATACAAATTCACCCGACCACTCAGGGAGAGAGGGAGGGATTCCCATCTGCGCAAGAGCTCCTGCGTTTGGCGAAGGAGCGGGGCCACATTGACCGAATAGACCCGAGCCGGGTTGTCTGGAATATGGATCCCCAAATAACGAAAATCTCCCAATGCCCACTGTAAAGGGAAGGTCCCCACCCAACTATCTCGTAAAGTGGGAGGATAAGGCAGCGCCACTGACTTCCCCCAATTAATCTCATAACCTGAGAATTCCCCAAAGGCACCCATTATCCCCAAAAGGAGAGGGAGTGAGGTCTGCGGCGAGGTAAGATAGACCAAAAGATCATCAGCGAATGCTGCACATTTGAATATCCGATTATTCAAGCGAATACCCCGTACGCCTGACGCATCCTGGATGGTCAAAAGCAAAGGTTCCAATTGTAAAATAAATAGCAAGGGGGAAAGGGGGCAGCCCTGCCGGGTACCACGATGAATAAGAAAGGGTGACGAACGCTCCCCATTAACTAAGATGGAGGCCTGTGGAGCCGCATATAACAAAGATACCGCCTGTAGAAAAGACCCCTCAAAGCCCATAGCCCGTAAAATAGTAAATAAATACGGCCACTCCACCCGGTCAAATGCCTTTTCGGCATCAAAGCTCACAACCAAGTAAGGGACTTGTGTGTAATGACCAAGTTCCATTGCCGTAAGTAGGCGCCTAATATTAGTAAGGACATAGCGTTTCCGAACAAAGCCCACCTGATGATCCCCCACAAGGTCAGGTAAAATCCTGGCAAGCCTATCAGTAAGAATTTTCGCCAAGATCTTCTGATCACAATTCAATAAAGAAATTGGGCGGTACGATTCTACCTTCTGTGCATCTTTCCCAGGCTTCACGATCAGCGTAATATGAGCAGCGTTCTCCCGTATTGGAAAATGACCTTTAGTGATCAAATCCATAAAAAAGGCCTTCATGGGGGCACAAACTGGATCTATAATACACCGATAGAATTCTGCAGTAAAGCCATCCGGACCGGGGGCCTTTAGCAGCTTAGTCTGCAGGATCCCCCCGCGAATTTCAAGGTCCGTGAGAGGGCTATTAAGCGCCAGCCGCTGTTCAGGCGTGAGGAGTGGCAAAGACAAGGATTCACAAAACTGAGTACACTTCTCCTCAGACCAAGTACCTGCACTATATAATTGAGTATAATAATCACGAAAAAGACGTAAAATAGTATTGGTATTAGTCTCAACATGACCGGAGGGATTCTTTAATCCAGTCACATACCGGGTACCTCGCAACGTACGTATCAAATGGGACATCAATTTCCCAGCCTTATTACCATAGCGGTATAATTGATACTGATAGTACAAGACACTTTTCTTAGCACGGGCGTGCAAAACGGTATTCAAAGCACACTGGAGAGAGTAGTATTGGTCACGCAGAGGCCCCGTATTGGATCTTAACAGCTGGCGTTTAACACTGCGCATCTGATTCGTCAACTGAATAATTTGGCTATTCATAGTTTTCCGCCTATGGGCCAGGTAGGAAATAATATCACCGCGTAACACAGCTTTAGCCGCATACCAATACAATGAGGGATCATCCTTGTGCTCTCGATTAAGGGCGGCATAATCAGCCCATTTATCAAGCAAATATTTTTGAAAAGCGGGATCCGTCCCGCAGGTTTTATTACATTGGCCTGTAAGATGTGAGACTGTAAGGTTTTCATTTTGTAACAATCTGCATAAATTAGGCAAGCAATACACATACAAGTTGCATCAATTTTCTAAGGGAAAATAGAGTTGTACGTGTATGCAATTTTCCTTTTTGAAGATTTTCTCACTGAAACTACCTGCTCATAATGGGGCGGATTTTAAAAGGCCCGCGCGCACTGGCGCGCCTATTTTGCATAGGCCGCCGGCGCGCATAAAGCCCCGGGACGCGCGTAAGTCCCAGGGCTTTCGAAAACGGTTGGGAGCGGGAGGGGGGCGTGTCCAGGGGCGTTCCCAAAACGACGCGGCGTTTCGGGGGCGTGCCGTGGCGTTTCGGGGGCGGGCTGCCGGCCCGGGGGCATGGTCGAGGCCTCCGGACCAGCCCCTGGGACCGGAGGACGGAGCGGGGCTGCCGGCGACGCGCGCAAATGTGCACCCCCTTGCGCGCGCCGACCCCGGATTTTGTAAGATACGCGCGGCTACACGCGTATCTTATAAAATCCAGCGTACTTTTGTTCGCGCCTGGTGCGCAAACAAAAGTACGCGATCGCGCAACTATTTAAAATCTACCCCAATTACATTTGTTAAATTGTGTGCAGAAATGTCATGCAATTACTTTTGAGAATGCAAAGTGATGTGTATAAGTGTAAAACCCTCCCCGATCCCACCCTTGGGAATGCCCTTGCTCAGTCCATGTAAACTTTTGCAAAACTTGTCATATGCGTACAAGTTTACCTGCATTTCGGGTGGTCAGTATTGTAACTGGCAATTTCCACAGGTAAAGTACTGCTTTATCCAGAGAAATGCCTTTGAAAACTATTCTCCCTTGACCTAACTATGCATATTTGAGTGGGAAAAGAGGTAGGATGTGATAGACATTCAAATACCATATAGTTAAAAATAAAACACACAATTTAATCATTTTTCATCAGAATGGGAGATATAGAATGAGATAATGATATGAAGCTGAAAGGAGTAGAAGCAAGGGAAAAACCAGAAAATATTTCTTCACAGAAAATGTGGTGGCTACATGCAACAGCCTCTCAGTGAAAGGGGTAGAAACCAAGCAGCAACAGAATTTCAGGAAGCATGGCATAGGCACGTAGAATCCTTAATTGTGGGAAAATGAATATGAAGTCAGAGTTAAAGTACAATCTATAGTTCTGTAGTAAGTAGAGTGATGGGCAGCCTAGATGGGCTTGATATTTGCCAGAAAGTTTTCAAAATAAAGATTCTGGGTAGATCAAGTCCCATAGTGCATTTTGCCTACTAGTCTCAATTTACACATGCAAAAGCCATCACCTGGAACTATTTTTATTAGCATAGCTGCCTTCAAAAGAATTACCTGTACTTAAACAGAATTCATACATTTGTCTGCCAATTGTAACTATAACAGCTCATTAGATAGCTTTGTTCTGGCAGCACAAGAACTTTCAGGATATTAGAGACAGAAATTCACAAGTTAATAGCCTGCCCTTTCCTGACAGCACACCAGACTTTCACACCATTAACTAACACTTTTCTTTGCTCAACCCCCTGAACTGTTGACAAGAGTGTTTTAGCAAATCTGAACAGCAGAAAATACCAAGGAAATCAAAAGCTACAAGGCATGCATCAGCAAAATGCAGTCAAAAAAGTATAAAACCAAATTTGGTTAAAAAAGTGAGCTATTCGTTTAACCCAATACTCTTTCAGAAAACATTTCTATTCGATATAAGGAATAAGAGGTCTTTTGCATATCAGCTAAATGGAATTTTCACTTAGCTTCTAAAAATTCCGACTGGAAGAAATACTGAGGAATAGCATGGTATAAATGTTGTTTCACATAAAGGAACCACTTTGCATGGCTTCTTATGATTTAATGATTAAAGTAATCAACACTTTTCAATTCCTAATCATTCCAATTAATAGTTGAGAAGTTACAGAATATTAAGGGGTAGATTGTCAAAGGGTTACGCGCGTAACCCTTTAAAACACCCCCTGCTTGTGCCAAGCCTATTTTGCACAGGCTCGGTGGTGCGCGCAAGCCCCGGGATGCGCATATGTCCGGAGCTTTGTAAAAGGGGTGGGAAGGGGTTGGGGCTGGGGGCAGGGCGGCGGACCGGGGCAAAATGTACACACGTATGTTGCGGATGGAGAAAATCCGGATGTGGATCCTTAGGCCGACCGACCCGAAGGAGCAGTCGGTAGGCAGAACTCCCACTGGGCAATTGGAGCTTCACCTGGAAACCCGTGACTCCTCCAGAGGAGCTGTGGGAGCCCGGGTTGCTAGGACTTAGGAGTCTTCGCCCTGGAAGCCCGAGGTCCCCCCAGGAGGAGCCCGTAGGGACCCGGACCGCTGGGACTTAGGCGGAAATGAAGAAACCCAGGAGTAAAATCCGAACTGGAGTCTGGGCAGGCGGCGAGCAAGCAGCAGTCGGGGTCACGAACCGGGATCAAGGCAGGCGAAGACAACAGGAGTCGAAGTCACGGACCGGAGTCAAGGCAGGCTGAAGACAAGCAGGAGTCGAAGTCACGGACCGGAGTCAAGGCAGGCTGAAGACAAGCGTGGTCAAGCTATCCGAGGTCAAGGCAGGAGACAGGCAAGCAGGGTCAGGCAAAGCAGAGTCAGGCAGGAAACAGGCAATCCAGGAACGCAACTCAGAGCTACCAAAGGCAGTGAACCTCGTTGCAAGGCAAGGAAGGCTGGGAACTGCAGGGCTTAAATAGCCCTGCAGCGTCTGACGTCAGGAAAGGGAGGAGCCGTGTTTTCCCGCGCTGGTCCCTTCAAAAGCAGGGCTCTGCCGCGCGCGCGCGCCTGGGGGCAGAGCTAGCCGCAAGAGGACGCCGGCGGCAGAGAGGGAGCTGGCGCGTGGCGCAGGAAGGCCCTGCAGGCCCGCGCGGGGTCGGGACGGCAGGCGGAAGCTGCGGCCGGGGTCCCGAGTCCACGGAACGTGGTAGCTCTCCGGGGCCCGAAAAGAAGGTAAGGCCTCGGGCGCCACCGTGGCGACCGAGACCGCAACACACGTAACCCTTTAAAAAAAAACCCTGCACGCGCCGAGCCTATTTTGCATAGGCTCGGAGGCACGCGCAAGCCCCAGGACACGCATATGTCCCGGGGCTTTGAAAAGGGGGCGGGGCCGGGGCAGAGTGGTGGTCCAAGGGCGGTCCAGGGGTGGTCCTGAGTCCTCCGGTACAGCGGCTGTGCCTGGGGATGGTGCGCCAGCAGCCGGCCGGCACGTGGAAGTTATGCCTACCTTGGAAAAGCGTAAGTTACACAACAAAGGTGGGGGGTGGAAATTTAGGTAGGGCTGGGTGTTGGGTTAGATAAGGGAAGGGAGGGGAAGGTGGGGGGGGGGGGGGAGAGAAAGGAAAGTTCCCTCTGAGGCTGCTCCATATTTTACATGCAGAAAGGACTTTAAAAAATGTGCCTTCTTTTTGTGCAAGAAAACGTACGCATATGGGTTAGATTTTCAAAGGGTTATGCGCAAAATATACAGCGTAACCCTTTAAACTTCCCCTGCATGCGCCAAGCCTATTTTGCATAGGCTTGGCGGCACACGCAAGCCCCAGGACGCGTGTGCAGCGCGCACATGTTATAAAATTGGGTGTACATTTGTGCACGCCGGGTATCGCGCACAAATGTACCCCGTGCATGCTCCTCTAAAAATCTGCCCCATAGTGCTACTACATGAGTAACTTTACCCATAGCGAGACAGGGCAACACCCGTGACAGGATGGGGGAAGTGTTTTAACTTACGCATGCAATTTTGCGATTTCAGTAAAAGTTTGTACATATTTTTTCTCAAGAGGACTACCCACACAATGTAGTTTACCTGAAGTACTTTTCAAAGTTAAAGTATTCTTGCACTTTCACTTTGAAAAAAATGAAGCAGTTTGTGGGTATTCCAAAGTTATTTTTTCCTTATATACAGTGAGGTCAATATTCAAAACTAAACATTTAAATGGATAACAGAGTTAGATGGGTAATTTACAGTGAGATGGATAACTTAGATAACATGAAATTAGACAGATAACTTATGAGTTAGATGGATAACTTGCCATTTAGATGGATAACTTGCGAGCTACCCATATAAATGCTGTGAATATTGACCTCATTAAACCCTTGCTGGTTGCTGTCAGATTATTACTACCCACTTGTGTCTTGAGTTTTATTTATACAAATTTCCTCAGAGGTTTTTTAGCCCAAGTTTTCCTTTCTTTACAAATCTCATAAGAAATCCCTGTCCCAAACAATCATTTTGGCATATTATATTTACTATTGTTGCTTGGCTTCAGTTGTTAGCACCCTGGTTCTGTGTTCTGCTTTCCCTGCACACTTGCTCCGTGTGAAAATGCTCCTTTTGTTTCCCCCAGTGCTGGCTCTGTAGTTAATCACCCACTTGTATCAAGCTGGGAGATTCCACTTTCCATTCTCTTGGACACCTTCCTTCAGGACTCCTTTGCATCTTGGGAATTGTAGTCTTCCAATCTTTTATAGATTCTGCCTGTTCTTGAAGAATTTCTCAGCCAAAATCTCTTCCCGTGGGGTCTATAAAGATTTTTCCTGTCACTTCTCTTGATAGAATACATGTTCTATCACATGCATCCCCCCTTTTTCCACAAGATCACTTAGATACCCCAATATCCCCTTCATTGGTGTCTCTAGATAAATAGTCTGCATTCTTATTTTCTTTCAATGCTTTATGAATTACTGAGAAATTATAATCTTGTAGAGCTATATGCCATTTTATCAAAAGAGCATTCATGTTTCACTTTATATTAAGCTACTTTAGTGTGGCACGGTCAGTTACCAATGTAAAGTGTCTATCCAGTAGATAATATCTTAAGGCCTCAACAGCTCATTATATTGCCAAACACTCTTTTTGATCGGTGGCATCATTATATTCATTATTTCACAATCCCTGACTAACGTACAAAGCTGGGTTTTCTTCCTTACCCATTCTTTTTTGGTGTTACTGTTTCTAATCTCTCCGATGCATCATTTTATTGCAGAAAGAATTTATTAAAATCTATTCCTTGTAGTGTGGGGCTCTGTCATCACTTCATTTTTAATTGCCCAAAGCTCCTCTTACAGTCATAATCCTTCTTCTGTTGATTTGGTGCTTATTTCTTTAGTAAACAGTTAAAGGTGTGGTTATGCCGGCAAAATAAGGAAAAGCAAAAATAGTGGGTATGAGACAAATTTTCTGATTGTCCAAGTACTCACAATGAGAAAATCTTTTTATTTCAAATAATTGCAACAAAGTTTCAAAGCTCACAGAGTATACATACTGAAAATAAAATGTTTCATATGAGCTGTGTCAGGAGGAAAATATATCTGAAACAAAGAAATTCATTGATGAATTCATAGTATGTAAATAACTACTTTTTTTTATTCTGCTTTAAGAAAATGAGCTATACATTTCCTATAATACCCAGATAAAACAGAAAGATCCTAAATTGTTTTTTTTATTTTATGCACAACTCTTTTAGATCAACCTTTTCAATTAAGTGCTTCACTACCACATTCCTCACAGTGTAGCCTAAATACTGTGCCTCTTAACGAGCTAATGAACATTTTTTCAGATTAACAGTTAATCTGGTGTTCCCCAGAGACTTTAAGACTAATATTATGTGTCTCACGTGTTCTTTTCAGGTTTTTGAGTAAATTGTCACCACTTACTTTTGATGTGATATTAAGGCTATTTTGATAATCCTTTGAAATGTAGCTGAAGCTCCTGCAAGCTAAATTGCAGTACAATAAACTGATACAAATTATTTGGTATAATAAAGATCATATTTTCTCAGGATGTCTTTTCTAACTGAATCTGCCAGTATCCTTTGATCACATTTAATGTTGAAATGTATTGGGCTATGCTAAATATTTTAGCAGATCTTCAATAAGTGTATGGGATAAACACTGAATAATGAAATTGACTTAACTTGCCTGCAACTGATGCAAAACCTGGAGGAGCCATCCAGACTAACTCACCCAATTTGGGATTCCTTAATTGCTCCCAAATGAAGCCTCTCATCTATCGGTTTGATTCCCTCTTATTTTTTGGTTTCCAATAACCTATAGGGTTTCTGTCTAATGATTTTCCCTGAGACCATTATAATCCTGTGTTGACCTAAGGTGATGGGTTTTTCAGAAAAGACATCTCTAGCCCTCTTAATCACTTTTAGTATTTCTGCCTATTGACTTGGAGAAAGTGATTCCCCTATTTTTGAAGCTTCTAAGCTTTTTTCTAGATTAACCTCTGGCCTCCTCATCCTTCTCCTTATTTGCTACTAGAAACTTTCCCTGTCTTTCCATGGCTTTGGAAATGTTAAGTGATATATCTGCATTCTGTTATTTTCATGGATTTCTTCATGATCTGCTTTCCCCCAGCCTTTGTTCAGTTATACATGGCTCCATTCACTTAACTATAAGTTTATTTGGTGAGGGTACCAGAGTCAGCATTTTATTCCTTGTTGAAGCTTCCTTTCCATGATTTGCTTCTCAAAATATGTCTTTTAACTACTTTGGACCTCCCTTAAATTGTCCTTCTCCGCCAGGATACCACTTGCATTCTTCACTTAAGATTAGTGATATAACTGAGTTTGTCTGTCACTTGACCTTCCCATTCTTCCTTCTCTATATATACATCCCATTCTTCCTTCACTATATATACAATTTTTTGGAGTTGTATAACATACATTCATTTGAATGGAGAAAAGCCTGTGGAAGTTTGTGGTACTTCTCTTACAGCTAACAATACAAAATATATTAATTGCCCCCTTTACCATTTCCCTTCCCCTGATTTAACTATTAGATCAGTATCTATAAAAGGGAAAATATTTCCTATTTGGGCTGGTTTCAAACTCAGGAGCCCCAATTTCCATTTATTCCCTTTCTACTCTGGGTTTTTGATCCTAGTCTGTGGGTTCTTCTTCCTCCTCAGCATTTCATTTCTTGTACCACTGTTTCAGAAGGCTCTGTCTCCTGTTCTCCTTGATCTTGGACTTCCATTTTGTGGCTGACTGCCTCTTGAACTGACTGAGTCTGAGTAGTAACCCAAGCATATTTTATCATCAGTTTTCCTTCCAAACCATTCAAATTCCTTTCTAAAATAACTGGTTATGACAATCTTTCTTATTGAACAGGTGAACCGTAAACAAAACAAGCAGGTGTCTCACTTGTATTCAAAAAACAAAGGCATGTAATTATAATGAATTCCAATTTTCTAGAATGTATTACTCTCAGACTTAAATGTATCAGGATAAACCTGGCATCAGGTTATCTCTACAGTGATTTTAAGTTTTAATCCATTGCCTTTTGCCAAGTGATGGGCAAGCGCAATGTACTTATCTAACTATAACCATCTGAAAACATCTTTATTAATGTCTGTAATATTTAAAGAACTCAAAGAAATTCAGTGTTAAATACAAAAAAATAAAAAATAGAAACTTACCTATAAGACTAGATGTCATGGAGTCCGTCAACCAATTTCATTCATTCTAGAGATCATCCAACATAGTCTCATGTTTCAGCAAACATGGTCACCTTCTTCAGGGGTAAACCACTCTTTATTCTACCATCTATGGAAGCTCTCTATGGTTCACTGTAAAGATAGTCTGATGTCGGGTTCAGTGCTTATCCCATGCTACCAGTGTTGAATATTGCATTTATGGTTTTTCCATCTACTCTTACCACTCATTCATACTGGTTATCTGGGCCCATATTCCTTCTTATTTCAATACCTGCCCCCAACCCCCCTCCCCCCCCCACACACACACATACCTGAGAAAAAGAAAGCCATTAGAAAATTGCCTTTGAATTGTACTTTCTCACCACAGGTAATACACCTGTATGGCTTTCCGCTCCGTGTTCCTTGTACCCCCTTCCACACTCCTACTACCTCTTACCCTAAGGTCCTTTGAAATATAGAATTCTCTTCTGGGCAACACCTCTGGATTGTGGTAGATCCCCAAATCTCCTCCTTTTTGTCCATTTTCCTTTAGGGTACAATTTTCTATTTAGGCCCCATATTCCCCATTTCCTTTTTCACTGGATTCCCTCCTCCAGTACTAAATCCTTCTCTAACCAGGAATACCATTAATACATTCTCTGTCCTATGCATCTAATGAGGAGGACTCTGTCCTCAAAAGCTTATACCTCAATAAACTGGTTAATCTATAAGGCACCACCCACCTCTTGTTATTTTTACTACACCAGACTAACATGGCTATCTCTCCATGGCCAACTACATTTACTCGGAATGTGAAAAAGCTTCCTACTAGAGGAAAAGATACAATTTAAAAATGGGAAAAAAATATACCTACCATCCCCTTTCTATCCGTAACTCTAAAATCTCAAACAAACAAAGAGGTAACAGATCAAACTCTATTATCACTTCAGCAAATCCACTCTACCTATATATGTGATCTAGAGGTAGAAACAACTCACTCTGACCAAAACCAACCTGTCCTAGTATCCTTCATCCTATCCCACTTCATTATTTTTACCCAATCTAAAAAGACAATCTCTCCTTTCCTACAATTCGATGTCCTCATTTTGCACTCAGTGAACAGTGACTCCATTCGCATAATAGACCTCACTGAAGAACTTAACCTCCACTTACTATGCTTTACTGAGACCTGCATTGGAAAGGGCAACACTCTCTCTCTCACTCAGCTATACCCACCTGGATACCTCTTCCACTACACACCTCTTTGTGTGGGAAATGTTGGAGGAATTACAATCATTTTAAAAAATACACTAGCTTTCATACTAGAATCCCCCATACAAATAGGCAAATCTGACTGCCTAACAGTTAAGTATCAGGGCAATGAAGGCCCAAAACCCATGCTAATCTACCGTTCACTGGAATATCACTCTGGTTCCTTTCTCAAATTATCTGAATTAATATGCAGTGCAGCCACCTGTTCTACCATGCTTAGGTCCTCCATAAAGGCTATATTTCAACCTTCTAGCACAACATGGATAGCCTTGATCTTACCCAAATAATCAAGGCTCCAGACCATAAATACGGAAACACTCTCAACCTAATTTTCCATTCTTTCAATACCAAACTTATCTAGCTTCATTGTCAGTGATTCATACTGCCTGATCAGATCACAACTTGATCTGGATCACCTTAAAAAACCCAAGTCAAACAACTATCACCCAAGCACCATGACCTCTATCCAGAAAACTTGTCTGTAATCACCAATGAAACCTTAAAAGAACACCTAAAAATACCAAATACCATCAGACCAGCCTGAACTACTGGTTCAGTATTAGAATGAGACATTTGCTTCTGTCATTGGGATACTAGCACCTCTGAAGCCAAATACCACCAAAACTGTCCAATATTTTCTTTGGTTCCACGAAGGTCTTCATCTAATCAAATAACAATCTGAACAACTTGAATGGGCTTGGCATAAACAGAAAACATATTCCAACAAGCAGCTCTGCAAAGAATAGTCCAAAGAGTACAAAATGGCCATCCATCAAGAACCCCCCCCCCCCCCCACTACATTTCTAATCAACTAGAGCTAGTGATGAACTACCTGATTAAATTCTTTTAACTTGTGTGGAAACTTTCTAAACCTAAAGCTCAGACACTTACTCCTGCCACTGATGATCTTTCAGTGGAAGACTTTGCTCAATTCTTCATAGAAAAAAAATCAAAAAATTAGATCCTTAGATGCTTTTCCCTTCTCAACTTCACTGATAATGGCACTATATCACGCAAACATAGGCACTACCTTCTACCAAACCTCGGCCAAGCGATTCCTACTAACTGAAAATCACCCAAGAGTTAGAGAAGATCTTCTAAAGAATTAATCAATCCACAATACCACTAAATCCCATTACACCGAGATTCATATGCAGCCTGAAGCATGACTTAATCCCCTGGCTAACAACTTTTGAAAATGCCATCCTATCTCAAAGTATTTTACCTCACTTACTCAAAAGTGCAAACATCAAACCAAATCTTCAGAAACCTGGGTAAAATAAAAAAAAATATTAGACTACTATCACCTAGTCTTTAGCCTCCCCTTTCTATCTAAGCTAATTAAAAATGTAGTTTATCTCCAAATCTTAAACCACCTCGAGGAAAACAATATTTTACATTGCTAACAATCTGGCTAATAGCATCCATTTACTCAATGATAAAAGTGATGATTCTCTCCTTGTTTTGCTAGATCTATTTGCTGCTTTTGACACAGTTGGCGACCAACTTTAGATCCACCACTTTGCAACATCAGTATTGAACGTAGCACCCTATAATATTTTGAATCCTATTTCTCTAACAGATCCCAGTCTGTCACATGGGACAAAAAAGCCTCAAAACCTCAAACTCACATGTGTAGAGGCCCCAAAGGCTCAGTCCTCTCCCCAATTCTTTTTAACATTTATCTGTAAGATATTCACCCTTATTCAGGCTTTCAACATTGAGTGCCATCCTTTTGCTGGTGACATTGAATGCATCAAAATTGTAGCTGACCAAGGAGAGAACGCACGCTGAGCCCTGAAGACAGTGCTGAGTCATTCTAGTGTGCCTCTCCCCAGGAAAGAGGAGGGAGAGTGAGAAGTCACCGGTGCCATGCGACTGAGCTGCCTATGGCTTGCCCACCACCTCCAACTAATTAAACCATGGTGGTGACACTGAATGTGCTCATGCCATTGGGCACATGTCATTCGCACGTGCACAAAGGAGCATGACAAAGGAGCCTTCCCCCTTGTGCACCCCTTTGTGAATGCCTCATTCACGCATCTAGACTGCACAACCATCAGGATCATGGAAAACTGTGAGTACAATATATCATCTACCCCACATCAATTCCCTATCCCTATAATCACAAGCTAGGGATGCTACAATGCAGAAGCTATCCAATGGCAGATCCAAACTCTGCAAGCTAGAGTTCTCACTAACATTGAAATAATCAGCATGTTCCCTATTGTTGGAACTACTGCCCTGTTCTTTGTACTCATCAATGCACAATTCATTACAAAAAAAAAAAATCCATCATCAATTATGACCTCCTTGCCTTTGGATATTATGACTGTTTATGTGTAACTGAAATCTGGCTGAAAAATAATGACATTCCAATTCTCAACCACTGATGCTCACCTAACTTCTCATACTTTCATAACCAAGGCTATGGTGAAGAGAAGGAAGTTCCCTCCCTATGAGTTGCTATGTCTGAAATCCCACCACATTAACCTTTGTCTGACCTAGAGTCCTCCTGGGCTACTTGCCAAGAATGCACTTCCCCTTAATCTCAATCTGAATCCCTCTAGAACCATAATTCTCAGCAACTTCAACCTCCACCACCAACCTCATCTATAGAATCCCCCACCAATATTTTGTTTGAAACCCTCCTCTCTTATGGCTGGAAGCAAATCATCTCCTCCCCCATACTCACAAGAAATTGCCTATACATGTTATTTGTTAACCTCTCGGGATTTCACATAAATGAAATGAATGTACCCATAACTGAAATTTCTTGGAGTGTCCATGCCCTTGTCTACGTCACCCTCAGATTCAAATCCCTTGAGTGAACCTCTCACAGAAATAATTTCACTGCCATGAATCGAGGTCATCTAGACCCAATAACACTTGCATCCAACCTCACCCCAATTCTGGATAATAACTCCTGTAACTCTCCTGAAGAATTGTTAGAATTCTGGAACTCCTCCCTTATGTCTACCTTCGAGAAACTTGTCCCCTTGAAACCATTCTCAATCAAAAGAACAAACTCTGCACAATGGTATAATACTATGTTCTAAAACCCAAAAATGTGAGCTGAGTAAATATGAGAGAAAATGGAAGAAAGACCCTACCCATGCAAACAAAACACTATATTATGATAAACTGGCATTATATGAAGATGCCATCAACTCTGCCAAGAAATATTATATCTACACAAAACTGTCAGCCACACTAAACAACCCCAGAGAACTGTATGACTCTGTAAAGAAAGTAATTAATTCCAGCTCAGCCCTCTCTACGCTCCCACCCACCCTCCCAAGGATGAACATTGTGGAGACATTTACCTTTCACTTTAAAGAACACATTTTTTTGAAGGGGTTAATAAACATGTGGATAAAGGTGAACCGGTAGATGTAGTGTATTTGGATTTTTAGAAGGTGTTTGACAAAGTCCCTCATGAGAGGCTTCTACGAAAACTAAAAAGTCATGGGATAGGAGGCGATGTCCTTTCGTGGATTACAAACTGGTTAAAAGACAGGAAACAGAGAGTAGGAATAAATGGTCAATTTTCTCAGTGGAAAAGGGTAGTGGAGTGCCTCAGGGATCTGTACTTGGACCGGTGCTTTTCAATATACATATAAATAATCTGGAAAGGAATACGAAGAGTGAGGTTATCAAATTTGTGGATGATACAACATTATTCAGAGTACGGTAGTTAAATCACAAGCAGACTGTGATACATTACAGGAGGACCTTGCAAGACAGGAAGAATGGGCATCCAAATGGCAGATGAAATTTAATGTGGACAAGTGCAAGGTGTTGCATATAGGGAAAATAACCCTTGCTGTAGTTACACGATGTTAGGTTCCATATTAGGAGCTACCACCCTGGAAAAAGATCTATGCATCATAGTGGAAAAAACTTTAAAATTGTCAGCTCAGTGTGTTGCAGCAGTCAAAAAAGCAAACAGAATGTTAGGAATTATTAGGAAGGGAATGGTTAATAAAATGGAAAATGTCATAATGCCTCTGTATCGCTCCATGGTGAGACCACACCTTGAATACTGTGTACAATTCTGGTCGCCGCATCTCAAAAAAGATATAGTTGCGATGGAGAAGGTACAGAGAAGGGCAACCAAAATGATAAAGGGGATGGAACAGCTCCCCTATGAGGAAAGGCTGAAGAAGTTAGGGCTGTTCAGCTTAGAGAAGAGACGGCTGAGGGGGGATATGATAGAGGTCTTTAAGATCATGAGAGGTCTTGAAAGAATAGATGTGACTCGGTTAATTACACTTTCGAATAATAGAAGGACTAGGGGGCATTCCATGAAGTTAGCAAGTAGCACATTTAAGACTAATCGGAGAAAATTCTTTTTCACTCAACATACAATAATGCTCTGGAATTTGTTGCCAGAGGATGTGGTTAGTGCAGTTAGTGTAGCTTGGTTCAAAAAAGGTTTGGATAAGTTCTTGTCGGAGAAGTCCTTTAACGGCTATTAATCAAGTTTACTTAGGGGTAGATTTTAAAAGAAGCGCGATCAGCCTACTTTTGCTTGCGCATCAGACTCAAGCAAAAGTACGCTGGATTTTAGTAGATACGCGCGGAGCCGCGCGTATCCACTAAAATCCTGGATCGGCGCGCGCAAGGCTATCGATTTTGTATAGCCTGCGCGCGCCGAGCCGCGCTGCCTCCCCCCGTTCCCTCCAAGGCCGCTCCGAAATCGGAGCGGCCTTGGAGGGAACTTTCCTTTGCCCTCCCCTCACCTTCCCCTCCCTTCCCCTACCTAACCCACCCGCCCGGCCCTGTCTACACCCCCCCCCTTACCTTTGTCGGGGGATTTACGCCTCCCGGAGGGAGACGTAAATCCCCGCGCGCCAGCGGGCCTGCTGCGCGCCGGGCCGCGACCTGGGGGCGGGTACGGAGGGCGCGGCCACGCCCCCGGGCTGTAGCCACGCCCCGTACCCGCCCCCAAAACGCTGCCGACACGCCCCCGGAACGCCGCGACGACCGGGCCCGCCCCCCGACACGCCCCCGACACGCCCCCCCTCCGAGAACCCCGGGACTTACGCGAGTCCCGGGGCTCTGCGCGCGCCGGGAGGCCTATGTAAATAGGCTTCCCGGCACGCAGGGCCCTGCTCGCCTAAATCCGCCCGGTTTTTGGGCGGATTTAGGCGAGCAGGGCTCTGAAAATCTACCCCTTAGGGAATAGCCACTGCTATTAATTGCATCAGTAGCATGGGATCTTCTTAGTGTTTGGGTAATTGCCAGGTTCTTGTGGCCTGGTTTGGCCTCTGTTGGAAACAGAATGCTGGGCTTAATGGACCCTTGGTCTGACCCAGCATGGCAATTTCTTATGTTCTTATGTTCTTAATAAGACAGCAACTGTCAATAGCACCTTTAATAATTCCTATACTGAAGGTACTGATGATGATCTGAATGTTGATGTCCCAACCTGGGAATGCTTCGACAACATTACAGCATTTGACACTACTAACAATATCAATAACCTGAAATCTTTTTCTAATCCCCTTAACCCGTGCCATACTTCACTACTTAAACTGATCAAACTGGATTTTGCTCTGTTTATCACTAAGGCCTGGATTTATCAAAATGCACTAAATATCACATGTGATAGGAAAAGGGGTGTGTTTTATGGTAATAGGCAGTTTATTGCAATTTGCGCTAATACCTATGTGAAGCACTATCTTTGTGCAAATTGCAATAACATTTTCACACTTTGCAATAAGTGTCAGAATTGATGTATTTCCTACATACAACCACTGGGGGGACTATGTTTTGAGAGAGAGAGAGAGAGAGAGAGAGAGAGCACTTAGCCATAATGCCCTCACGCTAGATTGGTATTTATATTTAGATCTCTATGGGAGGCCCACCTGGTCACTCGAGGTGAGGTTTAGGTATTAGTGTAGGGGATGTGCATTTATTTAAAATGAATGTACAAAATGCAACAAATAAGGGTAATTTCTTCCATTTGGAGGGCCCCAAATGAAACTAACCATATTTGTTGCATTCATTGAAAATGAATACATATAGCCTAGGCCAAAGCCCAAAGCAGGGGCCCTGGGCAAGGCCTGAGCATGATGACGGGTGTTGGGCTAGGCCCAAATCAATGTTGGGGCCCGAGTCCCCATCCACAACAATTACTTACGTGATTCATCAAGTATCCACAGAAGTGGCAAGGCTGGGTGTGATGCTTGAGCATTGGAGTAGGTCAGAGCCCAGGTCCAGGCCTGACACCAGACCTGGAAGCTGGGTCCCAATGCCAGGGCCTTGACCTGGACCCAGTCTCAATGCCTGGACCTCAGTCTAGGCTGGAGACCAGGCCCAAGCTGATGCCACAGCCTGGCCAGAGGCTGGGTCCCAATGACTGTGTCTTGGCCCAGACCCATGGCCAATACTGGGGCCTGGCATGTTTGCTAGGTCCTGATGCTTGGGCCTCGGCCTAGGCCAGTGTCCAAGCCCAGGCCCGATGCCACTGTCCACTAGGGTCTCATTGGTAAAAGGCCTGGGTTTGGGTTGAGGCCCTGCATCAGGACCTGACCCCCATCTGGGCCATAGTGTTAGATATGATCTTGGGCTTTGGCTTTGGCCCAGGCCCCAGAGTTGGGACCCATCCTCAGGGCTGGGCCTCGGCATCAGATCTGCACTCAAGCTCTGGTCTAGACTGAGGCATCGGCCACCTGTAGTCCAAGGCTGGCAAATCTCCCCCACAGACCATGTAAGTGGGGGCTGGGGTGATCCTGGCCCCAACTTTTTTCTGGGTGGGTGGTAGGAAGGGAGGGATAGAAGGCCTTGGGATGCCCAGTTTGTTTTTTTTGTCTGTTTTTTTTCTTTAAATATTTGATTTTGTATTTTTCACATGAATGAAACAAATCAAACATTCCACAAACCAAATTTTGTGGGAAAAAACTCCTGGAAATGAACCAAAAAATGAAAACAATTTTTTTTCCCTCCTTGCCCCTAATCTCCAACTAGTAAAAACCTCATTCATGCACATGTGTCAGATCCACTATCTATGAAACTACCTAGACAAACAGAATCTGGCTATAATAATTAACTCACTAATCGCCAGTAGCATAGACTACTGCAATTCTTTATTCAATGGCATCTCCCTATGCAGTTCAATATGCCTCCAGCTCTTTCATAACACAGCAGCAAGAATCTTAGTACTAGCAAAAGCATCTGAGTACATAAAAGTTATTCTATCTCAGCTGCACTGACTACTAGAGATGTGGTTCGGTTTTTTCTGCCGGGTCGTTTTTTGACTCGGATACCTCGTGGTAAATTTCGGGTTTTCTCGTTCCGTTTTTTGAAAACCGGAACGAGGAAACCCGAAATCAGGCCAAAAAACGAAACGGCAAAGAAAGCTTAAAAACATCCCACCCCAAGCATTTAAAATCCGTTTTCAACGTAAATACAAACTACCCCCCCCATCCCGATCCCTCCCCAAGACTTACTAAGTACATCCCTGGTGGTCCAGCACGGTCCCCGGGTTCCATTTGCCGTGCCGTGCCGTGCCCGTGATAATTCAAGCCGTGCTCTGTAAAATGGTGCCGAATAGCCTCTGAACTACCATGTCACAGGGGCTACCGGCGCCATTGGTCAGCCCCTGTCACATGGCCATCGGCGCCATCTTGTGCTCCTGTCATGTGACTGGAGCTGACCAATGGCGCCGAAAGCCTCTGTGACATAGTATGGGCAAAGGCTATCGGCGCCATTTTGATTACTGGCAGCCGACAGCGAAATCGCTTTCGGACCCCAGCTGGACCCCCAGGGATTATTGGCAAGCCTTGGGGGGGTCAGGAGGGGGCTCTTGATTACTGTCGGCTGCCAGTAATCAAAATGGTGCCGATAGCCTTTGCCCATACTATGTCACAGAGGCTTTCGGCGCCATTGGTCAGCTCCAGTCACATGACAGGAGCACAAGATGGCGCCGATGGCCATGTGACAGGGGCTGACCAATGGCGCCGGTAGCCCCTGTGACATGGTAGTTCAGAGGCTATTCGGCACCATTTTACAGAGCACGGCTTGAATTATCACGGGCACGGCACGGCAAATGGAACCCGGGGACCGCGCTGGACCACCAGGGATGTACTTAGTAAGTCTTGGGGAGGGATCGGGATCGGGGGGGGGGGTGTTGTATTATAGCTTATTTAAATGTTTGGGGTGGTTTGGGGTGGTTTTTAATTTTAAAAAAAAAAAGTGTCCCTCTCCCCATGCAAACCCGAAAAATGAAATTTCCCCGAAATTCGGGGAAAATTCTTTTCAGGTTTCGGGGTCTCTGAAACCACAACGAAATAGGAAATTTCGTTGTGATTTTCAAATTCTGGTGATAAACGAACCACATGTCTACTGACTACAATTAGAGAGCAGGATCAAGTTCAAAACACTCTGCTTCATTTTCAAGTGCATGAACTAACAAGCCACAGAATATCTCTCACAAATCCTTCTTCCTTATTCCCTAAAAAAAGAACTCAGATTTCCCCAACTGGCTCTATTTTCCACTCTGCCTCTGGCATCTGTAGGTCTGTCCTGCACCAGACCAGGCTTTTTGCTGTTATGCACTAAAGATTTAGAAAATGCTTCTATTATCCTTATGCTTGCAGCCCAGCTACCTCACCTTCAGGAAAAAGTCTAAAGCACAGCTTTTCAGCCAAGCATTGCCTATATCCAACAAACTAGTTCCCACAAAAGTAAGTATTCCTATTTCTACAGCAACAACAAAGTAACCTATGAATTGACCAATATTGTGTGATGAGCTAATATTATTGAAATCTATTTTTAATTTATTGTGATCCACTTTGAGACCATTAATGGTAAAAAAAAATGGAATATGAAATGTCAATAAATAACCTATTAATAAAGTAGCTGTCCATAGGTCTGCTCTTGGCAGTTTTCCGTGATGTTCTCTCTATAATTCTAAACTGTAGCCAGTATATCAGTGCAACAGTATTTGAGCCTTCTCTAATGATGTCAGTTTCAGAGATGCCACTCCCCTGCTAAATGTGAGGACAAGATATGACCAATTTTCAAGTTATGAAATTATTCTTAGTATGCTTGTAAAACCCCACGGGTGCTGGTTTAATCACTCCTCATCATGGAACTGATGTAATAAGCCATGCTAAGCCTACCATGGGTTTTTACTCATTTTTTAGCACACATTTTTCAGCGCTAACCTTTCCCAAGTTCTATAATAAGGACTTTAGTACTGAAAAAACAGTGCCAATAACTCACAGCAACCTTAGCACGTGTGCATGGAAATTGCAGGGTAATAACCTAATTAGTGGGAGCACTGAGAGTAGAGGATCACCTTACTAGTGGCTGAAAAGAATTGGTAAGTACTGCTTGGAAAACGTTTAGAACTTAAAAATGTTGGGGAGAAGTAAACTATTTGGGGTATATTCTTTAATGTTTATGTGTCTATATTAAATAGCTAAGTCAGAAGGCAGACAAAATAACCAGGAGTTTTGTGTGTTTGTATTAAATAGCTAGTCAGAGGGCAAACAAAAACCAGGAGTTTGTGTTTGTCTTTCCTTCCCTCCCACCCACCGCATATCATCCTTTAATTTATAGGCAAGAGACACCTTCTCACAAAAAAATAATAATAATTAATAGGGATGTGAATCATTTTTTAACGATTAAAATTATCGTCCGATAATTTTAATATCGTCTTAAATCGTTATAGAACATGATACAATAGAAATTCTAACGATTTATCGTTAAAAATCGTTAAATCGTGTTAGTGCGCACTAACGGGAGTTAGTGCACTAACTCGAGTTAGTGCGCACTAACTGAAAATGATACAAATTGACACTTTCCAGGTCAGTAAAGGTCAGTTAGGAATGAATATGTGTTCCTATTGGCTAGCTGCCCTCTTATCTATTGATGTTAACCAGGTTCCCACTGAGGTGATGGTTGGGGGGATGGGAAATGGAAATGGAAACTCAGGAATACTAACAGAAAATGATACAAATTATTGACACTATCCAGGTCAGTAAAGGTCAGTTAGGAATGAATATGTATTCCTATTGGCTGGCTGCCCTCTTATCTATTGATGTTAACAAGGTTACAACTGAGGTGATGGTTGGGGGGGATGGGAAATTAAAACTGTTGGTAGTTGACAAAAAAAGTAATGTGATCAGTCAATATGACTAGAACCTGTGCCCTATTCCTGATACCAGGGGTGTTGTGATCTTCCTGCACTCAGTGCCCTATCCCTGATACCAGTCTGAGACAGCTCCCTCCCTGCATTACTAGTGAGAGGCTGGCTTCACAGACAGGGGGGAGCTGCCTGACCCTCACTCCTGACTTCCCCCATGTCCCAGCTAGTGAATGGTGTGTGGGGGAGGGGGGGGGGGGAGGATGGTGAAGTCTGAGACAGCTCTCTCCATGCATTACTAGTGAGAGGCTGGCTTCACAGACAGGCGGGAGCTGCCTGACCCTCACTCCTGACTTCCCCCATGTCCCAGCTAGTGAATGGTGTGTGGGTGAGGGGGGGGAGGATGGTAAAGTCTGAGACAGCTCCCTCCCTGCATTACTAGTGAGAGGCTGGCTTCACAGACAGGGGGGGAGCTCCCTGACCCTCACTCCTGACTTCCCCCATGTCCCAGCTAGTGAATGGTGTGTGGGTGAGGGGGGGGGGGGGAGGATGGTGAAGTCTGAGACAGCTCCCTCCCTGCATTACTAGTGAGAGGCTGGCTTCACAGACAGGGGGGAGCTGCCTGACCCTCACTCCTGACTTCCCCATGTCCCAGCTAGTGAATGGTGTGTGGGTGAGGGGGGGGGGGAGGATGGTAAAGTCTGAGACAGCTCCCTCCCTGCATTACTAGTGAGAGGCTGGCTTCACAGACAGGGGGGAGCTGCCTGACCCTCACTCCTCCGGGGTATTGTGATCTTCCTGCACACAGTGCCCTATCCCTGATACCAGGGGTGTTGTGATCTTCCTGCATGCAGTGCCCTATCCCTATTAATACCAGGAGTGTTGTGATCTTCCTGCACACAGTGCCCTATCCCTAATACCAGGGGTGTTGTGATCTTCCTGCACACAGTGCCCTATTCCTGATACCAGGAGTGTTGTGATCTTCCTGCATGCAGTGCCCTATCCCTGATACCGGGATGTGTGCAAGAAGATCCCAACACCCCCGGTATCAGGAATAGGGCACTGTGTGCAGGAAGATCACAACACCCCTGGTATTAGGGATAGGGCACTGTGTGCAGGAAGATCACAACACTCCTGGTATTAATAGGGATAGGGCACTGTGTACATGAAGATCACAACACCCCTGGTGCCAGGGATAGGGCACTGTGTGCAGGAAGATCACAACACCCCTGGTGTCAGGGTTAGGGCACTGTGTGCAGGAAGATCACAACACTCCTGGTATTAATAGGGATAGGGCACTGTGTGCAGGAAGATCACAACACCCCTGGTGCCAGGGTTAGGGCACTGTGTGAAGGAAGATCACAACACTCCTGGTATTAATAGGGATAGGGCACTGTGTGCAGGAAGATCACAACACCCCTGGTGCCAGGGTTAGGGCACTGTGTGCAGGAAGATCACAACACTCCTGGTATTAATAGGGATAGGGCACTGTGGCAGGAAGATCACAACACCCCTGGTGCCAGGGTTAGGGCACTGTGTGCAGGAAGATCACAACACTCCTGGTATTAATAGGGATAGGGCACTGTGTGCAGGAAGATCACAACACCCCTGGTGCCAGGGTTAGGGCACTGTGTGCAGGAAGATCACAACACTCCTGGTATTAATAGGGATAGGGCACTGTGTGCAGGAAGATCACAACACTCCTGGTATTAATAGGGATAGGGCACTGTGTGCAGGAAGATCACAACACCCCTGGTGCCAGGGTTAGGGCACTGTGTGCAGGAAGATCACAACACTCCTGGTATTAATAGGGATAGGGCACTGTGTGCAGGAAGATCACAATACCCCTGGTATCAAGGTTAGGGCACAAGTTCTAGTCACATTGACTGATCACATTACTTGTTTTGTCAAGCTACCAACTGTTTCCATTTCCCATCCCCCATATACTGTCACTGGGAAGCTTGGTAACATGAATAAATAAGAGGGCAGCCAATAGGAATACATATTCATTCCTAAACTGACCTTAACTGATCTGAAAAGTGTCAAATTGTATAATTTTCAGTTAGTGCGCACTAACTCCCAGTTAGTGCGCACTAATTCCCATTAGTGCGCCCTAACTCGAGTTAGTGCGCACTAATCGGAAAAAACGATTTTTAACGATTTTTTAACTAAAAAATTGTGCCTAACACGATTTTCTTGCGCTGCCACACGATTTCTATCGTTAAGATGATATGGAAAACGATTCACATCTCTAATAATTAATCAGTCTTTTAACTTAAATTCAGAAATTTCCTTGCCTTATGAAGTGTAATCATTCCCTTGTAGGTCACTACCAGATACATATTAAATATACTAATACATTTAAAAGACCCTAATTGTATGCATTCTTACTAGCAACATAAAATTTAACTAGGAACTGAACAAATGTAAGATGAAGGCAGCAGTCCAGCAACTGAGGAGGGCCTTCCAGTCTTTTGCATCGAGTGTCACATGTATGATTTTTTACCTGCCGGTGAGAAGTTGTATGTGTGCACCCGGTACAAAAAGCTCCTGTCTCTCAGAGAACGAGTCCAATCTCTGGAGGCTAGAATGACAGACCTGGAGGAGCTGAGGCAGATAGAGATGTATATAGATGAAACCTTCAGGGCCATAGCAGCCAATTCTGAACTCCAGTCTGGCAGCTCTGGTGCTGCCTTAGAGGAAGAAGGTCTCATGATCAGAGAACATCAATTTGGTGCAACAGGAAATGATCCTGTTTCAAGGATCTGTGCTCCAGGTGGTGCACTGTCCTCTTGCACTGAGGATGTGTCTTCCAGGGCTACTGCCCAAGAGGGAAGGGTTAGGTCGGCAATCATAGTTGGTAATTCAATTATTAGGAATATAGACAGCTGGGTGACTTGTGGGTGTGAGGATTGCCTGGTAACATGCCTACCTTGAGCGACGATGGCAGACCTTACACATCACCTAGATACTAGATAGGAGCTTAGACAGAGCTGGGGAGGAGCCACCTATCATGGTACATGTGGGCACCAACAACATAGGAAAATGAGGGAGTTAGGTTCTGGAAGCCAAATTTAAGCTCTTAGGTAGAAAGCTGAAATCCAGATCCTCCAGGGTAGCATTCGCTGAAATCCTACCTGTTCCACACATACGTCTTCAAAAGCAGGCAGAGCTCCAGAGTCTCAATGCATGAATGAGAAAATGGTACAAGGAAGAGGGATTCCATTTTGTAAGGAACTGGGGAAACATTTTGGGGAAGGGTGAATCTTTTCCGAAGGGATAGGCTCCACCTTAACCAGGGTGGAACCAAGCAGCTGCACAAAACTTTAAAAAGAAGATAAAAAGCTTTTAAACTAAATCAAAGGGGAAAGTTGACAGTTGCTCAGGAGCGCATGGTTTAGAGGGAAGTATCTGCAAAGGATGCAAATGAAGCATGGGAGTTAGGACATCCCAACAGAGAGGTTCTTATAATAATAAAATTAGTCCAAGTGCCTATAAATAAGGACTCAACTGAGCTAGAAGATACCAATTTATCCCTGTCAATGAAAAGTAGAATGTTAATACAAACATAAACACACTTAGAAATGTTTCTATGCTAATGCCAGAAATCTAAGACGTGAGATGGGAGAATTAGAGTTATAGCAGTGAATGATGACATAGAGTTAATTGGCATCTCAGAGATATGGTGGAAAGTGGATAACCAATGGAATAGTGCTATACTGGGGTGCAAATTATATCTCAGTGATAGAGAGGAACAACTTGGTGGTGGGGTGGTGCTTAATGGCAGGGATGGCCTACAGTCCAAAAGGATAAACATCCTGCAAGAGACTAAATAAGAACCTAAGAACATAAGAAATTGCCATGCTGGGTCAGACCAAGGGTCCATCAAGCCCAGCATCCTGTTTCCAAAAGAGGCCAAAACCAGGTCACAAGAACCTGGCAAGTACCCAAACACTAAGAAGATCCCATGCAACTGATGCAATTAATAGCAGTGGCTATTCCCTAAGTAAAATTGATTAATAGCCATTAATGGACTTCTCCTCCAAGAACTTATCCAAACCTTTTTTGAACCCAGCTACACTAACTACACTAACCACATCCTCTGGCAACAAATTCCAGAGCTTTATTGTGCATTGAGTGAAAAATAATTTTCTCCGATTAGTCTTAAATGTGCTACTTGCTAACTTCATGGAATGCCCCCTAGTCCTTCTATTATTCGAAAGTGTAAATAACCAAGTCACATCTACTCGTTCAAGACCTCTATCATATCCCCCCTCAGCCGTCTCTTCTCCAAGCTGAACAGCCCTAACCTCTTCAGCCTTTCCTCATAGGGGAGCTGTTCCATTCCCTTTATCATTTTGGTTGCCCTTCTCTGCACCTTCTCCATCACAACTATATCTTTTTTGAGATGCGGCGATCAGAATTGTACACAGTATTCAAGGTGCGGTCTCACCATGGAACGATACAGAGGCATTATGACATTTTCCGTTCTATTAACCATTCCCTTCCAAATAATTCTTAACATTCTATTTGCTTTTTTGACTGCTGCAGCACACTGAGCCAATGATTTTAAAGTATTATCCACTATGATGCCTAAATCTTTTTCCTGGGTGGTAGCTCCTAATATAGAACCTAACATCGAATAACTACAGCAAGGGTTATTTTTCCTTATATGCAACACCTTGCACTTGTCCACATTAAATTTCATCTGCCATTTGGATGCCCAAACTTCCAGTCTTGCAAGATCCTCCTGTAATGTATCACAGTCTGCTTGTGATTTAACTACTCTGAATAATTTTGAATCATCCGCAAATTTGATAATCTCACTCATCGTATTCCTTTCCAGATCATTTATATATATAAATTGAAAAGCACCGGTCCAAGTACAGATCCCTGAGGCACTCCACTGTTTACCCTTTTCCACTGAGAAAATTGACCATTTAATCCTACTCTCTGTTTCCTGTCTTTTAACCAGTTTGTAATCCACGAAAGGACATCACCTCCTATCCCATGACTTTTTAGTTTTCGTAGAAGCCTCTCATGAGGGACTTTGTCAAACGCCTTCTGAAAATCCAAATACACTACATTTACCGGTTCACCTTTATCCACATGTTTATTAACCCCTTCAAAAAAATGAAGCAGATTTGTTAGGCAAGACTTCCCTTGGGTAAATCCATGTTGACTGTGTCCCATTAAATCATGTCTTTCTATATGCTCTACGATTTTGATCTTGAGAATAGTTTCCACTATTTTTCCCAGCACTGAATTCAGGCTCACTGGTCTATAGTTACTCGGATTGCCCCTGGAGCCCTTTTTAGATATTGGGGTTACATTGGCCACCCTCCAGTCTTCAGGTACAATGGATGATTTTAATGATAGGTTACAAATTTTAACTAATAGATCAGAAATTTCATTTTTTAGTTCCTTCAGAACCATAGGATGCATACCATCCGGTCCAGGTGATTTGCTACTCTTTAGTTTGTCAATCTGGCCTACTACATCTTCCAGATTCACAGTGATTTCATTCAGTTCGTTTGACTCATCACCCCTGAAAACCATCTCCGGAACTGGTATCTCCCCAACATCCTCATTAGTAAACACGGAGGCAAAGAATTAATTTAGTCTTTCTGCAATGGCCTTATCTTCCCTAAGAGCCCCTTTAACCCCTCTGTCATCTAATGGTCCAACCGACTCCCTCACAGGTTTCTTGCTTTGGATATATTTTAAAAAGTTTTTATTATGATTTTTTGCCTGTATGGCCAACTTCATTTCAAATTCTCTCTTCGCCTGTCTTATCAATGTTTTACACTTAACTTGGCAATGCTTATGTTTTATCCTATTTTCTTCAGATGGATCCTTCTTCCAATTTTTGAAGGATGATTTTTTGGCTAAAATAGCCTCCTTCACCTCACCTTTTAACCATGACGGTAATCATTTTGCCTTCCTTCCACCTTTCTTAATGCGCGGAATACATATGGACTGTACCTCTAGGATTGTATTTTTAAACAATGTCCAAGCCTGTTGAACACTTTTAACCTTTGCAGCTGCACCTTTCAGTTTTTTTTCTAACTATTTTCCTCATTTTATCAAAGTTTCCCTTTTTAAAATTTAGTGTTAGAGCTGCAGATTTACTTATTGTCCCCCTTCCAATTATTAGTTTAAATTTGATAATTTTATGATCACTGTTGCCAAGTGGCCCCACCACCGTTACTTCTGTCACCAAATCTTGCATTCCACTAAGAATTAAATCTAAAATAGCTCCCTCTCTTGTTGGTTCCTGAACCACTTGCTCCATGAAGCAATCATTTATTACATCCAGGAACTTTATGTCTCTAGTAAGTCCTGAGGTTACATTTACCTAGTCAATATTGGGGTAATTGAAATCTAAATCAGAGAAGTGCAGAACAGAAAACTTCTAGTCCCGATCAAAGAGATTTCCAAACATTTTTGTGCAAAAATAATTTGTATTTTTTATTGCGGCAACTCCACTGCATAATATTTCCACAAAAGACTGTTTTCAAAGGTGCCCCGACACGGTCCCGTGTTTCGTCGGTGGCTGCATCGGGGGGACCAACAAGTTTTAATAAATCTGTAAGTTAAAATAATTAAAGATCAGGACATAAACAATGGACTTAAACCGACACATAAAGCTTAAATAAAATCAATAGTAACATACCTTGGTGCAAGACGTTCTAAACATGGCAGGGAGTGCATTTACCCTTAATCCAACCAGGTATTTAAAGGCAGAGTTTGGGCGCCAAAATACAGGTGAGTTGATCATCATTTTCATGGGAACCAATCACCGGTTCCCAAGAATCAAAGCGCCCTAACGGGGTACATAGACGGGCGCCCAAACTCTGCCTTTAAATACCTGGTTGGATTGAGGGTAAATGCACTCCCTGCCATGTTTAGAACGTCTTGCACCAAGGTATGTTACTATTGATTTTATTTAAGCTTTATGTGTCGGTTTAAGTCCATTGTTTATGTCCTGATCTTTAATTATTTTAACTTACAGATTTATTAAAACTTGTTGGTCCCCCCGATGCAGCCACCGGCGAAACACGGGACCGTGTCGGGGCACCTTTGAAAACAGTCTTTTGTGGAAATATTATGCAGTGGAGTTGCCGCAATAAAAAATACAAATTATTTTTGCACAAAAATGTTTGGAAATCTCTTTGATCGGGACTAGAAGTTTTCTGTTCTGCACTTCTCTGATTTGGATTATTCTGTAGTGCAGCATTTTGCTTGTGTTTTCTCTGGTAATTGAAATCTCCCATTATTATTGCACTGCCAAATTGGTTTGCTTCCCTGATTTCTCTTAGCATTTCATCATCTGTCTGACCATTTTGTCCAGGTGGACGGTAGTATACTCCTATCACTATACTCTTACCCAACACACATGGGATTTCTACCCTTATAGATTCTACTGAGCATTTACTCTCTTGTATGATCTTTATCCTGTTGGATTCTATGCTCTATACCCTCCCAGCCATAAAGTGCCACACCCCCACCAAGTTGATCCTCCCTATCATTGCAATTGATTCTCCCTATCATGTGCAATTGAATATTTATGGGTAGAAATCCCTTGTGTGTTGGGAAAGAGTATAGTGATAGGAGTTTACTACCGTCCCCCTGGCCAAAATAATGAGATGGACAGTGAAATGCATAGAGAAATTAGGGAAGCTAACCAAATTGGTAGTGCAGTAATAATGAGAGATTTCAATTACCCCAATATTGACTGGGTAAGTGAGACATCAGGACATGCTAGTGAGATAAAGTTCCTGAATGGAATAAATGACAGTTTTATGGAGTAATTGGTTAAGGAACCAACAAGAAAGGGAATAATTTTAGATCTTATTCTCAATGGAGTACAGGATTTGGTGAAAGAGTTAACAGTGGCGGGGCCACTTGGCAATAGTGATCATAATGGGGCAGATTTTTAAAGAGTTACGTGCGTATATTTTGCACGTAACCCCGAAAAGCTGCTCCTGTGCGCGCCGAGCCTATTTTGCATAGGCCTGGTGACGCGCGCAAGCCCTGGGACATGCGTTTGTCCCGGGGCTTGAAAAAAGGGGTGGGGAGTGGGCGGTCCAGTGGCGGGGTGGGTACGGGACCGAGGCCTCCAGCACAGCGACCGTGCCGGGGGATCACATGCCGGCACTTGGCTGGCGCGCGCAACCTACACCTGCCCAGAGGCAGGTGCAATTTATTCAACAAAGGTATGGGGGGGGTTTAGATACGGCTGGGGGGTGGGTTAGGTAGGGGAAGGTGGGGGGGCGCAGATGGAAAGTTCCCTCTGATTTCGGAGTAACCTCGGAGGGAACGGGGAAAGCCATCGGGGCTCCCCTAGGGCTCGGCGCATGCAAGGTGCACAAGTGTGCACCCTCTTGCGTGTGCCAACAGGGATTTTATAACATGTGTGCGGCTACGCATTCTTGATATAAATTTGGGCGTACCTACTAAAATCTGGCCCAATATGATCAAATTTGCATTAATGCCTGGAAGGGAGAAAGTAAGTAAACCCACAGCTCTAGAACTAAACTTTCAAAAAGGAAACATGTAAAATGAGAAAAATAGCTAGAAAAAACTAAAAGTGTAGATACAAAGGTTAAGAATGTGCAACAGGTGTGGACATTATTAAAAACTGCCATCTTAGAAGTGCAGTACACATGTATTCCACACAATATGAAAGGTGAAAGAAAGGTCGATTGATTACTGGCATGGCTATAAAATGAGGTGAAAGAGGCTATTTTAGCCAAAAGATATTCATTCAAAAACTGGAAGAAGGATCCATCAAAAGAAAAAAGGATAAAGCATAAGCATTGGCAAGTTAATTGTAAGACATTGATAAGAAAGACTAAGAGAATTTGAGAAGAAGTTGGCCACAGAGGCAAAAACTGTTACGCGCCCCGCCCGCAATCATCCCGCGTACGGGCCAGCTCACCTTCATGGTTCCACAGCAGGTCCCGGGTGACCTCCCTCGCGGTAGTTGCCAGTCCTGCCAGGCCCCGGTGTCCCGCGGCAGCAGTCGCTAGGCCTTACACTGTGCACAAGGCCACACACCGAGGCTCAGTGTCCTCAGCCATGTTAGCCATGCCCCTATGCGCTCGTGTGCAGACCGCCCAGACTCATGTAGGGCCAAGGGTGGGTCTTAGCTCCACAGCGCGCCCTGATTGATCTCTCAATATAAGGAAGTTCCTGTCTATACTTCCTTGCCCTGGCAATCGGTTCGGTTTGTTCTAAGATTGCTTCTGCGTTTGTTTCTGCTCTTAACTGTTCCTAGTCTTGTTCCAGGATCCTTCTGTTCCAGTTCTGTTCCTGACTTGTTCCTGCATCCTAGTTCCTGCGTCCTGCTTGTTCCTGTGTTCATCTGTCTACCCAGGTAGTACTCTCGGACTGTCTTACTGGTACTGACCCAAGCTTGCCCCTGACCTGCCTGCCTCCCACCTCAAAGACCTCAGCTTGCTCCTGACCTGCCTGCCTGCCTGCCTCAAAGACCTCAGTTTGTGCCTGACCTCCCCGCGTGCCTGCCCCCTGCCTCAAGACCTTAGCCTGCCTTTGACCTCATCTGACCTCCGGTACCTGACCCCTACTTTGCTGACCATTCCTCGGACTGACCTCTGGTTGCCTGACCTTGTCTCCAAATTCTGGCTCTGTTCCTTGCCTTGTCAAAATCAACTCTGTTCTGGTTCTCCTTGTTTCAACCAGTCTCCAGCTTTGAACCCAATCGCGCTCCCCCTGTGTCCGTGGGCATGCCGGTCTTTCACTCTCTTAGGAGACCCTGCGAGGCCCACCTAAGTCCAAGTACCCGGGTCCCTATGGGCTCCTCCCAGGGAGGACTTCGGGCTTCCAGTGGTGAAGCCCTTCACAGCCTCTGTCTCCTCCAGTGCTCCCTCCCTGGGGGCAGTTACCTCCTGTTCCCTTTCAGGAGACATTCCTTCACTGTACCAGGACAAGGGTCCACCCCCAAGTGCAACAGGCTGCCAAGGCCATGGACTCGGTGAAGTCTCCCACCTCCAGGGCCCTTCCAGGACTGGCTGCAACACATTCGGAGACCCCGGTCACATGGCTATCACTAGTCATAGCTTACTCCACCTCCGTCAAAGGTCAATGACCCTCTCTGAATACACCGTAGAGTTTTGGACCTTGGCCACAGAACTTGGGAGGCAAGAAGATTGTCTGCAAGCCATCTTCCTAGATGGCTTGCAGACAATCTGTGCTCTAAAAGATGAGCACTCTGTCCGTGAGACTCCCAAGTCTCTAGAAGACTTGATCTCCCTTGCCGGGAGGATTGATCATCGCCTCCAGCAAAGACGCCTAGAAGTAAAGGCTCCACACCCTCCTCCAGTATGCCCCACAAGTGCACCCTGCACTGCAGTAAAGACTCCTGCACCACCACCTTCCTCTATGGTAGAACCTATGGAAGTGAATCTTGGTCAATTTTCTCCGACTGAGAATCTCTGTCGGTGAAAGGAGGGGCTCTGCCTTTATTGTGGCACTTCTGGACATTGTCTGCAGTTTTGCTTTATATGTCCGGGAAACTGCAATGCCTGAGCCCGGCGGAGGTCCCGAGCTTGGGCGCAACTGTTTCTGGCCCTCAACTCTTGCTTCCTGTATCCCTGTGCATCAAGGCCCACACCTTTGCGAGCACTGCTCTCATCGATACCGGAGCGAGTGGTAGCTTCATTACGGACAACATCGTCAAACTCTTGAAAATACCTCTCAAACCCCTAGAGGTGAGTCTTCATATTGTCTCCATCCAGGGGGAACATCTTCCAGGTCTCATTACTCATCAGACAGTGGCTATCCATCTCACTGTAAGTACCCTCCATGAGGAAGAGACATCTTTCTATGTCCTAAAACACTCAACTCATCCGGTAATCCTGGGGCTACCCTGGCTCCAGGTCCATGAACCCCAGTTCGATTGACACGCTCTGCAGTTGGTACAGTGGGGCCTAAAATGCCAAAAGACTTGTCTGCACCCGGTAACCACCGTGATACCCGTCTTGAAATCAGTTACCCTTCCAGGTTTACCTCCGCAGTATTCTGACTTCAGTGATGTGTTCTCTAAGCAGAAAACAAATACCTTGCCTCCATTATGTAAGTTCAACTGTCCTATTGATCTTCTGCCGGGCACTACACCTCCCAAAGGCAGAACCTATCCGTTGTCCCAGCCTGAGACTCAGGCTATGTTAGAATATATTAAAGAGAATCTAGAGAAAGGCTTTATCCATCCATCTGATTCCCCTGCAGGAGCAGGGTTGTTCTTCGTGAAGAAAAAGGACAATGAACTACGTCCCTGTATTGATTACAGGGGTCTTAACGTGATAACTTGTAAGGATCAATATCTGCTACCCCTCATTAGCGAACTGTTCGATCGCCTCGTAGGGGCACAAATCTTTTCCAAATTGGACCTGAGAGGTTCGTACAATTTGATACGCATCCAACCTGATGACATTTGGAAGGCAGTGTTTAATACCAGAGACGGCCACTACGAATATGTGGTAATGCATTTTGGGCAATGTAACGCTCCAGCCATCTTTCAATGCCTCATAAATGAAATCTTGCGAGATTTCCTGTACAATTTGGTAGTCGAATAACTCGACAACATTCTGATATTCTCTAAGGACATAGAATCCCACGGTGAACACGTCCGCATCGTCCTCCAATGTCTGAGAGAGAATCATTTGTACACAAAACTGGAAAAATGTCTGTTTGAGCGGAATCGCTTACCCTTTCTGATTATGTTATTATGCAGTTTATAGACTTTTATTATGTATATTAGCTGTTAGGAACACGGATTCCCTGAAGTTTTTCCGTATCCATGGAGAATCCACAATCAGAGATGATGTATTTTATTTATTTATTTATTTAATTGTTTTCATGTACGTCATTCAGGATGGCAGCCATTAAGCCCTGTCCTTGGGAAGTGCATGCCAGCAGCCGGCTGGCATGCATAACTTACTTCTGCTCATTAGAGCAAGTAAGTTTAAAAATGAAAACAGAAAGCTAAGTAGGTAGGAATTAGGGGTCAGGGAGGAGAGGTAAAAAGATGGAAGGATAGTTAGGGGGATAAGAAAGTGCCCTCCCTGTCCACTCCTTAATTGGAGCGATGAAATGGAACTGAGAAAAAGTGAGATTGCGTTGCAGCGCTTATTAACCCCCCCTCCCTGCATGCACGAGTGGGGCACCCACACATACATGTGCACACTGATACATAATTGGGTGCGCATGTGCGTGTGGGCATCAGATTTTATAACATGCGTGCGTCGGCACACTCGTTAGAAAATCGGTGCATCTATGTGTTCATGCCAGGAACCACGTGCATGGGTTTAAAAATCTACCCTCTAATGAATTCTTTGCTACAGTATTTATGGGAGAAGATGTTCTGGGGATACCCATTCTGGGGATGGTTTCCAAGTGTGATGATTCAGATGAACTGAACCAAATCATACTGGCCCCCATGTCCTTCCACAGGTGTATCACTCCGTTGCTTACCCAGGTTTGCTCAGGTTTCCACAGTGACAGCTTTCAAATCAACTGAGCCTGCCTAGGAAAACCCAGACTGACTCACTTTTTTCCCTTTAGATCACAGTTTTAAAAACAGAAAGTACCTCTTAATTTCTTTCTTGGCGCCACAAAATGTTTCCAGGGAGTAATAAGAGAACCAGTGGATTATTAAAGGTGTTTCCCCACTTGCTTTGTCCTCTCTTATTTTATGTAGCACTCAAAAATGTACCGATAGGGCTGGCATTCACTCTGACCTTCTCCTTGCAGTTTTCAAATCTTGGGGCTTCTTTAGTGGTCCCCAAGCACCCACAAAATGTTCCCTTGTCTTTATTTCAAACATAGTTTATTCATTTATTCCTTCTATACTAAATCTGGTGTTGCAGTTTTTTTTTTTTTACTTTGCTTTTCATTAAATTTCCTGAGGTTCTGTGCAGGGCCCCCTACTGCTCTAACATGCACCTTATCTTATTTTTATTTGGTTTTGCTGATTTGAACTGTTTTAATTTATTTATTTCATTTTACATAAAGTGCCATAGTCCTGGAAGTAATGTAAAACTGACATCACCACCAAACCTAGCCTGTCTTTAATTTCAATGCTAGGAGCTTGCCCTATGTTC
The DNA here is from genome assembly GCF_901001135.1 of Rhinatrema bivittatum. Taxonomy (NCBI): domain Eukaryota; kingdom Metazoa; phylum Chordata; class Amphibia; order Gymnophiona; family Rhinatrematidae; genus Rhinatrema; species Rhinatrema bivittatum. The sequence continues at coordinate 175,440,535 of NC_042615.1, forward strand.
CTGGTGTCCCTGGTAGTCTGCCTGCTTCAGACCATGGTGATGCAAGACCCCTGGTGTTGCCAAATCAATTGGAAGGAATAGAAGTAGCACCAGGATAAGTTTCCGCCTTCTGTCCTGCCTCCTCCGTTCAAAGCTGCAAAAGTCAGAAAGCCATGAGAAGTAATTAAAAGCCTCACTTCAGGCCTCAGAAACTTCTGCAGCTTCCAGCTCACAACTCCTGCAGCCCAACTTTACTACTTATACTGACATCCAATTCCACGGGAGGGAGCCAAACCAAATACTCCTATGGCTGCCAGCACACTGCACCTGGGGCCATGATAACCCCTTCCCCTTCCCCTTTTCTGTCAAAGGGAAAAAAACAATTCTCAGATATTGATAACAGTATTATGGCCTTGAGCATCACTTGTCTGGATTTCTTATTTAATTCCAGCCTCTGGCTAGCTATATCTTGGAGCTATTGAGTCACTACCTTTAGTCATTTCCCTTTCCCATACTGTAAGCTTCTTGGGCCCTTGTTGCTGTGGTAAGGTTAACTCAACCTGTAGTTCCTCATTGACAACTGGCGGAACTGGATAGAGAGAGACTGGTCAGGAGCTTCACCTTTACCAGCTCCTTTCCCCTTGGGTTGAGCCATTGGATTCTGGGGGCCAGCAGGTCTTAGGCAAGTGTCTCTTAGCAGGAGGCTAGATCACAGGTCCAGAGGTAGGTGGCAGGCAAGAGTGGTCGATGTTCAGGCTGAGTTCAAGTCTGAACATAAGAACATGCCATACTGGGTCAGACCAAGGGTCCATCAGGCCCAGCATCCTGTTTCCAACAGTGGCCAATCCAGGCTATAAGAACCTAGCAAGTACCCCAAAACTAAGTCTACCCATGCTATTGATGCTAGTAATAGCAGTGGCTATTTGCTAAGTCAACTTGATAAATAGCAGGTAATGCACTTCTCCTCCAAGAACTTATCCAAACCTTTTATAAACCCAGCTATACTAACTGCACTAACCACATCCCCTGGCAATCAATTCCAGAGTTTAATTGTGCGTTGAGTGAAAAAGAACTTTCTCCGATTAGTTTTAAATGTGCTACATGCTTGCTTCATGGAGTGCCCCCTAGTCCTTCCATTATACGAAAAAGTAAATACCGATTCACATTTACCTCTCATGATTTTAAACACCTCTATCACATTCCCCCTCAGCCGTTACCTCTCTCACCAAATCCTGTGCTCCACTGAGAATTAGATCTAAAACTGTTCCCTCTCTTATTGGCTCCTGAACCAATTGCTCCATAAACTGTCATTTATTCCAGGAACTTTATCTCTGGATTTCAGTCAGAGGGCAGGCAAGGAGGGCAAGAAGAAGAACAGACAGGGATTGGAGGGGTCAAGGAAAGCTGGGCTGGATATATTATTAGTCTCTACTGACCCCACCTCTCCACAAGCTAACTGATCAGCCAGCTCCAATAACCATTGTTAACCCCACAGGTAACATAGCATGGACCAGCACTGTAGTAACAGTCATTTTCCCTCACTCCTCATGACTATGCACGCTGCCTCTGTATTTCACCCATGATCAATCAGACCTGGCCACAAGATCATCCTAAAATGTTTTATTTTTTTATTTATTTATTTTTTAATGGAACATTAAACATTCTTTTTGTTTTGGTAAAGTAATATAGAAAATGTTACTTCTATATCATTGATTCAAATTCAGCTCAGGGCATTTGTAAATAAAAGAGGAAAGCCATTTCATGATTTGTGTAAGAAGAGGTCATAGTCTTCAGTTCCAGTCAAGAGATGCAAAGATCTTTAGTACTATTACTTAGTATAAATGGCACTAATATGAACTGTTATTGGCAGCCTCATTAGACAGGATGATTAAATTGACATTGGAAAGAAAATACTTTTTCAGTCTTAAGGTAGAACAATGTGAAACAAAATGCTATATTTTTCTGCTTTATGTGCTGTGCAGATACATTCATCACCTGCCATAAGCACAAAAGTCATAGAAGTGTTAATTCAAATTATTTTAGTGAGTAGATATAGACTACAAAAGGGAGGCTTTATAACTAAAGAACTATATTACACCTACAAAACACAGTCTATACAATATAATCTTAATGTTAACAGTATGTTTACTTTGGCACCAATGGACAACAGCAGCACTTCACTAAAGTTCATTATCTGTGACGCAGTTTTTGTGCACAATACTGAACAGAGTCTGTTGTGGCATCTCTACCTGATGCAAAACAAAATGTATTTCCCTCAAAAGGTGTTTCAAAATCTGGTAGCAATCATGTTACAAACAAACAGGCATTCGGTGAGTGATTCAGAGCCTGACGTGATTTGATTTACAACACTTGGCCTTGGAATGGAGCCTCACTTTGGGCCTAAGCCTAGGTTTATGTCCAGGACTCAGAGATGGGACCCAGCCTCAGACCTAGGCCTGAGTCTTGGAAATGGGATGCAACTTTGAGCCATGCACTAGTGTGGGGCCTGGGTGTGGGCGATAGGCTTAGGCTTCAGGTTGGGTCCCAACACTGGGCTTCAACCTTGGCGTGTTTTATCTTGTGTGGTGAATTCAAAAAATGAATGAAATAAAGGAACACATTTTTTTCCTTTCAAATGAACCTGACAAATGACTATGACCTTTGAAATGAATGAAAGAACTATAAGAAATGTTTTTATCCTACACATCCATAATATCATGTCAAGAAACCACAGTCCAGTGGGAGTGCTGTCAGTTGCACTGTGATTTTCCAGTGGCAAGTTAGGATTTTCTCAGAAAAAGTGCTTAAATCTTAAAACAAAATTTAAAAATTAATAATTATTGGAGTACTAAACCATTATTGGCTATTTAAATTGCCCACTAATTGTAAGATTAGTATCTATTTGCCAGAATTAAAATTGTCTGTATAGAGAGAAATTATAGTTAGTGAATGACCAGCATCAGGACTAAATTTAGTAAATCAGGGTTAATTTAATGTTATTTTAAGTGACTAACATGATCATTCATCAAAATGTGTTATGGCATTAATACCATAATGCATGCAATATTTATCACAATGTGAATGCAAATGTATTCAAAGGGAAGGGATCAATGAAAATCATTACCACACACTTTTAATGAGAGAGAGAGAGAGAGAGAGAGAGAGAGTCCTAGTAGTCAACTATTTATACTGCTATAGGAGGGCCAGCTAGTAACTCGAGGTGAGGTCTAGGTGGTGGTCTAGGGTGTTGGGGTTAGTTTTACATGTAGGGTGAGACATACAAACAGCACAGTAAACCTCGGAGAAAATTTGACGTGATTTGGAGTGAGGAAAGTCACACAAAGATGAGATTTCTACAATGTTCCCTCACTCTAGCTTAATGGAATCTCTACCAGGGTACTATCAAGCTAGGGCGAGAGAACATTGAAGTAATCTCATCTTAATGTGACTTTCCTCACTCCAAATAACGTCATATCTTCACTGAGGTTACTATACTGTTCATACGCCTCACTCTGCATGTAAAACAGGCCCCAAAACCCTAGACCACCAAAACCTCACCTTGAGTTACTAGCTGGCCCTACTATATGGAAATAAATAGTTGACTAATATGAAAGCCTTATAAATGTCTTACTCTCTCTTTCTTTTTACAAGTATCACAGGGTATAAAAATGTTAATGTAATAAACTACCTATGCAAAGCATGTGGTGCAGTAATTCAAACATTATCATAGCCACACCCCTCTTCTTAGAATGGGTGATTTTCAATATATCAAAAAATGAGTTGGGTAGGTGGGTGGGAACCAAGCTAGTAGCTAGCTACCCAGAAACTACTACTCTTGCCTTCTGAAATCAAGTTAGTTAACTTTGCAAACTCACAATTCAAACACTGGCAAAGAATTACTTTTACTTATCTCCAAGACTCAAAGGGCCTCATTTTCTAAAGTATTGCAGGCCTGAAATACTTTAGAAAAATGCGGTAATGAGGGGCAGGGAGCCAAAAGGGGGGGGGGGGGGTGGGGGGTGGTCCTGCGCTAGCCGGCAGCAATCGCACCTCCGTGATGCGATCACTGCTGGCATCGCGCCCAATAACTCCACCATAGAAGGTGTAGTTATTGGGCGTGAAATAGGCAGCAAAAAGGCCCTTACCTTTTTGCTGTCCGCGTCGTCGTCGCAGAGTCGGCCCCGTTGACGACTCGACTCCTCCTCTTCTGGGGCCGACTCCACCCCGATGTAGGTAGTGCAGGCGTGTGCTATTTTTGCCAGCTATCACGATAGCCTTGGAAAATAAGGTCCAAAGTCTATTTTCCCACTATAAAAATAGTCCTAACACTGGCAAACAAATACTGTCTTTTACTAGTTCAGAAAATCTAAGTCCATTAAATCACATAATTATCAAATTTAAAAACCATATATTTTATATGATACTAATAAATAAATTTTAAAACCCTAATTACATTTATCAGTTCTTAAACTGAGACATACTTACTTCTTACAGCCTTTAATCAACTCAGGAAATTAAGATGTAGATAGAAGCCCAGTATGAATATGAATATGAGTACCAAATTCATTTTTATTTACTTGTTGGTGAGAGTTGAATGTGTGCACCTGATACAAAGAACTCCTGGCTCTCAGAGATCATCTGATCTCTAGAGGCCAGAGTGGCAGACCTGAAGGAGCTGAGGCAGACACAAAGATATACATTATGGAGATCTTCAGGGAAATAGTAGAGTGATCCCTACTGCAGTACAGCAGCCCTTGTGCTGCTTTGTAAGAACAAGGTCAGCTGGCAAGAGACTATCACCTTGATTTAGCAGAAAGTTATCCTTTAGCTAGGACCTGCCCTCCAGGTGATGCTTTATCCTGTCACACCAAGAATGTGTCTCTAGGGGTTTATGACCAGGATGGAAGGGTTAGGATGGCCACTGCAATGGGTGATTCATTCATTAGGAATGTAGATAGCTGGGTATCTGGTGAGCATGATGACTGCTTGGTAACTTGCCTGCCTTGTGAGAAGGTAGCAGGCCTCATGCATCACCTAGATATAATTTAGAGAGTGCTGGGCAGGAACCGGCTGCGTGGTACATGTAGGTAACAATTACATAGGAAGATGCAAGAGGGAAGTTCTGGAGGCTACATTTAGACTCTTAGAAAGGAAATTAAAATCCAGAATCACTAGGGTTGTATACTAAAAAATGCTTCCCCTTCCAGGCACAGGAACCCAGATGCAAGCTGAGCTCCAGTCTCAATGCATTGTTGAGATGATAGTGCAGAGAATAGGGTTTTAGGTTTGCTATGAGCTGGGGGATATTCTCTGGACAGCGGAACCTATTCTGATGGGATGGGTCCACCTTAACTAGAGTGGAATCAGGATGCTGGCACTAACTGATAAAAGGGATATAGAGCAGCTTTGAAGCTAGATGATGGGGGAAGTCAAAAGTCACTAGACATGCATGGTTCAGAATGTATCTTTGAAGGATATTAGCAGAAGAGGAAAGTTAGAGCATCCTGACAGAGTAGTTGCAATAAATGATAAAGTAACCCAGGTGTTTTTAAGTAAAAAGCAGTAGGGATGTGAATCGTATTTTGGACGTTTGAAAATATCGTACGATATTTTCAAAATCGTCAGAAATTGGGGGCTCCCCGAAACCGATAGGAAAACCCCACGATATTGTTTGTGGGGTTCTCTTATCATTTTGGGGGAGGGTGGGAAAAACAGCACACAAAAATAATCCCTAAACCCACCCCGACCCTTTGAAACTAATCCCTTAGCTTCCCCCACCCTCCCGACCCCCAAAATAATTTTCACAGGTACCTGGTGGTCCAGTGGGGGTCCCGGGAGCGAACAAAATGGCACCAATGGCCCTTTGCCCTTACCATGTGACAGGGTATCCGTGCCATTGGCCGGCCCCTGTCACATGGTAGGAACACTGGATGGCCTGCACCATTTTTAAAGATGGCGCCGGCGCCATTTTTATTAGTGGCAGCCGACGGCCCGAGAGTGGGAGATCGCTCCTGGGACCCCCACTGGACCACCAGGTACCTGAATAAGTTTTTTTGGGGGTGGGGGAAGCTAAGGGATTAGTTTTAAAAGGTCGGGTGGGTTTTTTGTTTATTGGCTCGGGCGCAGCCAATAAAAAAAACCCGATCGGGCCGGACAAAAACAAAATCATAATGTGAATCGGAACCGGAATCAGAACCGATTCCGGTTCCGATTCACATCTCTAAAAAGCATACAGAGCAAAATTACCCCTGTCAACTGAGAAACAGGTTGTTACTACAAACAAAAACATTACTTTGAAATATCTGTATGCAAATAATAAAAGCCAAAAAATTATGATTGGAGAGATAGAATGTATAGCACTGAAGAGGAAGATATCATTGGCATCTCTTTACCACCACCTAGACCTCACCTCGAGTTACTAGCTGGCCCTCCTATAGCAGTATAAATAGTTGACTACTAGGAATGCCTCTCTCTCTCTCTCCTCCCAGGAGGGTCCTGATAGCTGACTCATGATAAAACCCTATTGCACGTCTTTACGCAAATGAAAAAGGTGTAGATAATGTCATGCGATACAGCTTTGCAAAATTGTGAGCCCAGCCCATTTGGCCAAAAATCCTCCCCTTTTTCTCATTTGCATCGCACCATGAATTATGGTGCTTTCGTACCGTTAATGGAGTTTTCGCAAGCGTTAAAGGTGTTTTTTGTATGCAAAAACACCTTAACGCATGCGAAAACGCCATATAGCACTTTGATAAATGACCCCCTAAGACCGTAACTTTCAAAGCATGTGCTCAAGGACATGGCTATTTTATATTGTACACATGTATATGCATGCATGTTATTTATTTATTTAACATTTTTATATACCGCAATTCATGTAGCAAAGTTACATATCATTTCGGTTTACATTATAACAATAACAAGCATGTAGGAATGCGATTACATAAAACAGGGGAGTAAACTAGGATAAGAGTGAACAGGGTAATAAAGCCATAACGTATAAAATAGTAATACTGTGATTATTTTTGAAAGATTGGCTATAGCTCTGGGTGTGAATTAGGTTAATATAATATATGGACTATGGATCATTTATTTGTGATGAAGGAATGTAGAGTTGGAGAGTTGATCTACTATATAATCTGATCGGTAATCTAGTGGGGAGTCTGACGAATGGTAAAGTATAGTAAGAGTAATTATTTGGCATTAATTAAATGCTTGCTCAAATAACCAAGTTTTGAGTCTCTTTTTGAAAGTGTTCGGGCATTGTTCTTGTCTTAGTTCTGGCGGTAAAGAGTTCCATTCTACCGGGCCCGCTGTGGATAGAGCTCGTTTGTTTAGAGAGGTTTTGATGGGTGGAGCAATGTTATAAAATAACCTGACCATGTGCACATGTGTGCTCAAGTTTAAGTGGGCAAGTGCCTGTGCATGCAAATGTCACTTCTACAGTGGGGTTATTTTTAAAAGGTACACGCACCGACAGCATTGCCAGTTTTCCCAGTTCATTCCCAGTTTGTCCAGTTAAGTGATAGGCCTTCCAAAGTCACCTGGTTTAATAGTCTTCCTTCCCTCCTTTTATCCCTGACCTTTAAAACCATGCTGATATGCATAGAATATTTTGTTTTATACATGTCATCCATAGTATAAGTAAAGTTACGCAGAAGGGGACCTTGGCACACACCAGTGCACATAAGTATTTACATGCAAATTTCATGTAAAAATCCTAGAATGCCTATGCCCTGCTCAGATCATTTCCACGCTCTGCCCCTTTTTGGAAACTTTTCATATGAGTGTGCAGCAGCATGTACAGGCATCGCCCGGTGGCTTTTAAAATTCACTTGGCACGCGCCAGCCTGGCATATTCACACATCCCTTAAACGTGCATTGGGCTTTAAAATTCACCTTAAAGGGAGGACAAGACCAAAGCAGAATGAATGAATTCTTTGCTTTGGTATTTATTGAGGAACATGTAAGACAGATTCTCATGCCAAAAGTAATATTCAATGGTGATAACTCAGAGGAAATGAAACAAATCTCAGTGAGCCTTGAAGATGTAATAGGGCAAATTGACAAAATAAAGAACAGTAAATAACAAGGACCATATGGTAAACATCCCAGAATACAGAAAGAACTAAAAAAATGAAATGTCAGACCAACTATTACTAACCTGTAAACTATCATTAAAATCAGCTATTGTACCTGAAGTTTGGAGGGTGGCCAGCATAGAGCCAGTTTTTAAAAAGGGTTCCACGAATGATCCAGGAATCTACAGACCAGTGAGCCTGATGTCAGTGCCGGGAAAAATGGTAGTAACTATTCTAAAGAGTAAAATTACAGAACATATACATAGATATAGTTTAATGAGACAAAGCCAAGATGAATTTAACCAAGGGAATCTTGCCTCACCAATCTGCTACAATTTTTTAAGGTGTGAAAAAAATATGGATAAAAGTGATCCAGTTGATATATTGTATCTAGATATTTAGAAAGCATGAGAGGCTTGAGGAAATAAAAAAGTCATTGGATAGGAGGCAATGTTCTATTGTGGATTGAGAACTGATAAAAAGATAGAAAACAGAAATTAGAACTAAATGGTCAATTTTCTCAATAGAGAAAGGAGAATAGTTGTGTGCCCCAGTGATCTGTACATGGACCACTGCTTTTTAACATATTTATTAATGACCTAGAAATGGGAACAATGTGTGAGATGATCAGATTTGCAGATGATAGAAAATTATTCAAGTTGTTAAATCACAAGTGGATTGTGAGAAATTGCAAGCAAACCTTATGAAGCTGGACACCCAAATGGTAGATGGCCTTTAATGTTGACACATGCAAAATGATGCATGTAGGGAAGAGCAACCTAAATTATAGCTACACAATGCAAGGTTCCAAATTGGGAGCATCACCCAGGAAAAAGATCTTGGTGTCATCATAGATATGTTGAAATCTTCTGCTTAGTGTGAAGCAGTGGCAATGGATGCAAATAGAATGCAAGGAAGTATTAAGCAAGGAATGGAGAATAAAACAGATAATATCATAATTAGGAATGAACATCGTTTTTATGACGAAAGGAAATATCATACGATATTTCCTTTTTCGTCATGTATCGGGAGTCCCCGAAAATGATTGGAAAACCCCATGAACTTTCGTGTGGTTTTCTTATCGTTTTTTTTTTTGGGGGGGAAGGGCACACAGAAAAAAAACCAAAAAACCACCCCGACCCTTCAGATCTAATTATTTACAATCCCCCCCCCCTCCCGACCCCCCAAAAACTTGCCTAAAGTCCCTGGTGGTCCAGCGGTGGTCCTGGGAGTGATCTCCCACTCTCGGGCCGTCGGCTGCCAGTAAACAAAATGGCGCCGATGACCCTTTACCCTTACCATGTGACAGGGGCTATCAATGCAATTGGTCGGCTCCTGTCACATGGCAGGTTTTATGTTCTTATGATATTTTGGCTGAGAAATGTATCTTCTGTTCTGCACCTATCTTAATACTGCTGCAAATGCTCTTGCACATATTGCTGATATCATAATAATGTTGCTGACTGTAAAGGAGTATTCAATCCTAATAGGAAAATTACGTCTGTAGAGATCAGAACAGATCCTTGTCAGCCCACCTGAAAAGTAGCCAACAAAAGATAAAAATATATAGTATTTTAGCTGGGAAATTGTGTCAATAGGCATTGTTTGGAGAAATGAAAAAGGGGCCCGGAGAGCTGAGGGACCTGCATTTTTGACAAGGAAGGACCAGAGGCTACGCTGATAGCTGTTTGTAATTTTGTGTCTTACTTCCAGGAATAGAGTGTGGTCAAATGCTAGGTGGTTTATATACTCAGTTTAAGGGCAACAGCTAAAAAAGTCCACAGCTCAGATCCTGAAGATTGCCCAGTGGCTATCTGTATAACCTGGAAGATAGACAGGTGCCTGATGAGAGCAATATGACTTTTTGTTTCTTTAAACATTTTCCTTTCCATGCTGAATCATAACTAAATGTGGTGCAAAGCAAGGTAAAAATAAATCTTCTTCTCAGACCCAGAAGCTGCTGTTTTCCATGTATATAGGGCAGGGAGTATGGACCCTTTTTCAAGTTCCAAACTTTTTGTGGACACCCGCATGCTTCATTTAGATTTTTACCTTCAGTTATGTGCCATAAATGGAAAAGTTATCAATATAATAACAAAGAAATAATTCTATGCACACCAGCCATTCATATTATATAAAACATTAAGTAATGCTTACTGATATAAAGGGAATACATATAATTGCAAAGCACAGCAGTAACAGTTACATTTTAAATCCCCTGAACGTGGGGAAAACGGGGGTTACGCGCGCGACTGGGCCTTGCACGTGCTGCGCACATTTTTTAAGATGCCCTGCCGCACGCATAACCCTTGTTTCACGCACAAGAGCCAAGCCTCTATCAAGGGGTGGTCCTGGGGGTGGGGAGGGTCAGAGCTGGAGGCGGCCTGTACAGTGGGCATTTGCTACTGTGCCAGGGGGTTATGTGCCGGCAGCCTGCCGGTATAAGTTCATAAAACAAGAAAACAACTAAAAGGCAGGGCCTTCAAAAGGGTCAGGGAAGAGGGAGGGAGGGTCGGTAGGGGGGTAGGAAAGTTCCCTCCCAGTCTGCTCCTTAATTAGAGCGGACGAGGAAGGAACTGGCGGAGGCTCAATTTTGTCGCTGCGCGTAAACTGGCCAAATCTACCCCCTGCGTGCGCCCGCCCGGATTTGATAACATACGTGCACTGGCGCACGCATGTTATAAAATGATGCATCCATGTGTGCGCGCGTATTTTTAAAATCTACCCCTAAATGTGAAAGAATGCACTCATATTCAGTAACTTATGATGTAACTACAGGTACCCACAAAGCTCGATCTGGAGCAACTGGGGGAATAGACTGATGAAGGAGGAGGAGGAGAGAGAGAGAGTGAGAAAGAGAGAGTGATTGGCAGGATGGAAGAGAGAGAGAGAGACAGACTGGTGGAGATAGACTAGAGGAGGGAGAGAGAGAGAGACTGGTAGAGGACTGGAAATGGTGAAAGTGATGAAGATGGACTGATGGAGAAAGAAAGAGAGGCAGACTAGCGGGGCTGGACTGGTAGAGGGAGAGAGGGGGGTTGGATGGGGTGGACTGGGAATCAAAGGCAGGCCGTGAGAGACTGATTGGGAAGAGTAAAAGAGGGATGTTTGAGACAGGCCCACATCACTAAAATGGAGATGTGGGGAGAGATTTGGTACACATATTTCCCTCCCAGCCCATACCCCCCAACATGGTATTTTTTGAAAATTATCATAGCTATTTTTAAAGAAAATCATCTGTGACAGAGAAATCACCCTGTTAGTTTGATCTTGAAAGGAGTCCAATGGCTCTCTTCACCCCTGCCTGTTACCAAATTCCATACATGCAGAGATAGGACATCCTGGCTCATAAAGCAAGAGGCACAGCTACAAACATTTTGCACCATTATTGCAAGGTTCTGGACAAGCATGTCTTGGCATCTCTAGACAGAAGAAACTTCTAAGTAACAAATAAATCCCTGGCCAGTTTCAACCACTAAGTAAATCTACTACTAAAATTATTCAAGAGCATCAATCAAAAATTATTCTATACAGGAGTGGGTCAAATCCCAATATAAAACCTTCATCTCACATTCTACAATACCTTGTTTTTAAAGAAACTCTCCCAACAAAGAGTACAGAGCAGAACAAGGACAATTCACTTTACCATTCACCACAGAAAAAATAATATTCAAATTATGTTGTCACCTCAGTAACAGTAACACAAACTCTCTCCAGTACCAGGGACATTGTACAATACAAAATCTTGCAAAAAATGTAATCATAGCCTATAAAAAAAAATGCCATTCCACATAACACATTAACTGCCAGACGCAAAACAGTAAGAACCTTACTATGAAAAGGCAACATTGTCAATATTGCAGCAGGCTCTAAAACACCAATAAACCTTCTATTAAGAAAACAGAACAAGTCAGGATGTTATAGATTCCTTTATAGAACTACATGCTAACAGAATACCTCATCTAAGTCACACATGCAGAACACATACAGACCCTCGCCAAATATAGAATACAGATCCCAAAAGTATATATATTCAAACATGTAGACAAAAAAACAGAATTGAAAACCACAAGAAGACAGACTTTGTATGCATTGCAACAATGGAAAAATAGAAACATCTCTGTTCTTCATAAAACATCAAATAATACAATCAAAAAATATAAAATATCGATAAAAGTAAAACCATACTAATAAAAAGAATATAGCAAAATAACTGATATCCATTAATTTAAAACTCATAAATTATTTTTAAATTTTCCAAACAACAATAAAATATTTCAAAACATCAGACACATCATATAACAGCCAATAATTAAAACTAATAAGGATTTAACATTTTCCAATTCACCATACTTGGGATCTTTAGATTTCCAGTCATCCTGAGACTTCCATGGATTACTAGGGGTGGGAAGGAAGGTTCACAAACGTTCACATCTCTCTCTCAGTCATACCCACATACACTCCCTCTCTTTCACACACACTCACACATACACCCTCTCTCTCTCTGTCATACACATATGCTCTTACACACACACATGCTTTCTCTTTCATACACTGATGCTCTTAGTCTCTCATATACATGCTCTCTCATTCACATGCTCCCTCTCTCTCATACCCACACATATGCTCACACCCATACATACACTCCCTCTTTCTCAAACACACACTCCCTCTCTTATACACACATTCTTTCTCTCATTCACATGTCCCTCTTTCACACACACACAAACACATGCACATACACTCACACAAACATACACTCCCTCTCACACAAAACATTCCCTCTCTCATACATATATATTCTCACACACACATACAATCCCTCTTTCTAATATACACATGCTCTCTCTTTCTCAAACACACATGATCTCTCTCTCATTCATACACACACACATACTCATACAAACTCCCTCTCTCTCATTTACATAGAATCTCTCTCACACACACATGCTCATACACCCTCTTTCTCACTGGTTCTCTCCTTTTCTTTTTCCTGGAGACTGCAGGGGGAGAGAGGGTCCCATGGCATGCTTCCCACTCAGGCTGCTGGTCGCTCCTCAGCCTCCATCTCACTTCCGCCACCAGCGAGATGGTTGCATTGGCAACCCAGCAGCCTTCTTCACTCTTCAGGCACCGGTAAGGTGGGTGCACTTGCAGCCCAGTGGCCTCCTTCATTCAAGATGAGGCGTGCCGATAGCCCAGCGGTCTCCTTCACTCTTCAACTGCCTGTGAGATTGTGTGCACCAGCAGCCTTTCAGGTCTCATTTTTCATGGCCACCATGGGATGAGGTCTGGAGATGGCCTGTTGAGTCTATTCTTTGAGCAGACATTTTTTGTCTTGCACAGTTCATGGACACCCTGTTATGGGTTGGGAACCACTGGTCTAAGGAGGCTCTCCCTGAGGATACCAGAAAGTATCAGCTAATGTACTTACTATATAAGAACATAAGAACATAAGAAATTGCCATGCTGGGTCAGACCAAGAGTCCATCAAGCCCAGCATCCTGTATCCAACAGAGGCCAAACCAGGTCACAAGAACCTGGCAATTATCCAAACACTAAGAAGATCCCATGTTACTGATGCAATTAATAGCAGTGGCTATTCCCTAAGGGGCGGATTTTAAAACGAGCGTGAATAGCCTACTTTTGTTTGCGCTCCAGGCGCAAACAAAAGTACGCTGGATTTTAGTAGATACGCGCGGAGCCGCGCGTATCCGCTAAAATCCTGGATCGGCGCGCGCAAGGCTATCGATTTCGTATAGCTGGCGTGCGCCGAGCCGCGCTGCCTACCCCCGTTCCCTCCAAGGCCGCTCCGAAATCGGAGCGGCCTCGGAGGGAACTTTCCTTTGCCCTCCCCTCACCTTCCCCTCCCTTCCCCTACCTAACCCACCCGCCCGGCCCTGTCTAAACCCTCCCCTTACCTTTGTCGGGGGATTTACGCCTCCCAGAGGGAGGCGTAAATCCCCACGCGCGAGCGGGCCTCCTGCGCGCCGGGCCGCGACCTGGGGGCGGGTACGAAGGGCGCGGCCACGCCCCCGGACCGCCCCGGGCCGTAACCACACCCCCGTACCCGCCCCCAAAACGCTGCCGACACGCCCCTGAAACGCCGCGACGACCGGGCCCGCCCCCAACACGCCCCCCTCGGAGAACCCCGGGACTTACGTGAGTCCCGGGGCTCTGCGCGTGCCGGGAGGCCTATGTAAAATAGGCTTCCCGGCGCGCAGGGCCCTGCTCGCGTAAATCCGCCCGGTTTTGGGCGGATTTACGCGAGCAGGGCTCTGAAAATCCGCCCCTAAGTAAACATGATTAATAGCCGTTAATGGACTTCTCCTCCAAGAACTTATCCAAACCTTTTTTGAACCCAACTACACTAACTGCACTAACCACATCCTCTGGCAACAAATTCCAGAGCTTTATTGTGCGATGAGTGAAAAATAATTTTCTCCGATTAGTCTTAAATGTGCTACTTGCTAACTTCATGGAATGCCCCCTAGTCCTTCTATTATTCGAAAGTGTAAATAACCGAGTCACATATACTCGTTCAAGACCTCTCATGATCTTAAAGACCTCTATCATATCCCTCCTCAGCCGTCTCTTCTCCAAGCTGAACAGCCCTAATCTCTTCAGCCTTTCCTCATAGGGGAGCTGTTCCATCCCCTTTATCATTTACGTTGCCCTTCTCTGTACCTTTCCCATTGCAACTATATCTTTTTTGTGATGCGGCGATCAGAATTGTACACAGTATTCAAGATGTGGTCTCACCATGGAGCGATATAGAGGCATTATGACATTTTCCGTTTTATTAACCATTCCCTTCCTAATAATTCCTAACATTCTGTTTGCTTTTTAGACTGCTGCAGCACACTGAGCCGACAATTTTAAAGTATTATCCACTATGATGCCTAGATCCTTTTCCTGGGTGCTAGCTCCTAATATGGAACCTAACATCATGTAACTACAGCAAGGGTTATTTTTCCCTATATGCAACACCTTGCACTTGTCCACATTAAATTTCATCTGCCATTTGGATGCCCAATCTTCCAGTCTTGCAAGGTCCTCCTGTAATGTATCACAGTCTGCTTGTGATTTAACTACTCTGAATAATTTTGTGTCATCTGCAAATTTGATAACGTCACTCGTCGTATTCCTTTCCAGATCATTTATATATATATTGAAAAGCACCGGTCCAAGTACAGATCCCTGAGGCACTCCAATGTTTACCCTTTTCTACTGAGAAAATTTACCATTTAGTCCTACTCTCTGTTTCCTGTCTTTTAACCAGTTTGTAATCCACAAAAGGACATCGCCTCCTATCCATGACTTTTTAGTTTTCGTAGAAGCCTCTCATGAGGGTCTTTGTTAAACGCCTTCTGAAAATCCAAATACACTACATCTACCGGTTCACCTATATTCACATGTTTATTAACCCCTTCAAAAAAGTGAAGCAGATTTGTTAGGCAAGACTTCCCTTGGGTAAATCTGTGTTGACTGTGTTCCATTAAATCATGTTTTTCTATGTGCTCTACGATTTTGATCTTGAGAATAGTTTCCACTATTTTTCCTGGCACTGAAGTTAGGCTCACTGGTCTATAGTTACCCGGATCGCCCCTGGAGCCTTTTTTAAATATTGGGTTTACACTGGCCACCCTCCAGTCTTCAGGTACAATGGATGATTTTAATGATAGGTTACAAATTTTAACTAATAGATCAGAAATTTAATTTTTTAGTTCCTTTAGTACCCTAGGATGCATACCATCTGGTCCAGGTGATTTGCTACTCTTTAGTTTGTCAATCTGGCCTACTACATCTTCCAGGTTCACAGTGATTTCGTTCAGTTTGTCTGACTCATCACCCCTGAAAACCATCTTCGGGATTGGTATCTCCCCAACATCCTCATTAGTAAACACGGAAGCAAAGAATTCATTTAGTCTTTGTGCAATGGCCTTATCTTCCCTAAGAGCCCCTTTAACCCCTCGGTCATCTAATGGTCCAACCGACTCCCTCGCAGGTTTCTTGCTTTGGATATATTTTAAAAAGTTTTTATTTTGAGTTTTTGCCTCTAAGGCCAACTTCATTTCAAATTTTCTCTTCGCCTGCCTTATATGATATCAAACCAATAAATGGCATTGCTATTCTAATCTTTCAATCTCATATTGCCTTGATTTCAGTGCCAATAGTGAATGTTACATTCTGATTTGAGATTATATTTTGGAACTTACCTACAGTGTTTATTTTTACCATAGACACTGTTATGAGAGATTTAAATTATAAGTGTTTGCTGTGCCACTAGGAGGTGAAGAGAGAAAGGAAACAAGACATTACTGGCATTATTTTACTGGAAAAAGCAAAGCATATGACAGTCTTTGATAAATCAGCCTAATAATGCATTTATCAAGAGTTTGTACAAAAAGGAAATTGCTTTTAACATGCTTAAGCATGCAATATCTCCTGGATACCCTAGGACAGCTTTGAAAATGTACTTGATTTCTTCTGGGGATACAGTATAAGCTTTTGAGGTTCTACAATGTAATGAACTGAAGTGATAATGATGATAACCATATTATTATAACCCTTCTTTTGGCCCAGTAAGATACAAGGGACATCTCAAGGATAAGGGATTGAAGGGGGTGGGGGCACAAGAAAAAATAATTAACAACAAAAATATTTCTGGGTCCATCTGTCTGGGGGGTATGGACATCAAATCTGAACCCCAAATACCACACCTTAAACCCTCTTTTCCTTTGCCTTGGCAATGTGCACCATAAACAGTAACCACACAATCAAGACCACTATAATTATGTTTAATGAAAACAAGTTGTAAAGCAGATAGTAATATATGAATAAAGGCAAATGGACAGTTGATAGAATGGACCTGACTTAGCTGATTAACAGTAAAACACTTCCCAGCAGTTGACATCGTGTTTAAGAATTAGAACTATTGCAGCAGAACAATTTTGGCAAGGAAATAGAATTTAAACCTCCTAAAACTTTAATCACTTCTCTACTTTTGAACAGTCACTCTGAGTTAGGATACAACATATAAGTAAAAAAAAAAATAAATAAAAAGGGGATAAAACAAGAAACAAATGTCTCTTTGTGAGAAAGGAGTCAAATCAGTCAGGGTCCTTTAAGAGGATGCTGTGGCCATGTTTGACAAACTCCCAGTGCTGGATGTTGCAAAGCATGAATCAGGTATATGTCTCTGGGAAAAGCTAACCCCCAAACCTAGGAATTTGCCCAAAGAGCTGACTGTAGTCAAATGGTACTACTAAATGGATTCCCAACCCTTTAGATAGTGTTTTGGCTGCTGTGCTTTCTGGAGGAGTTGGGCTTTGGTGTTCCTCTGTCTTGAGCTGATACAGTAAACAGCTGTAAGCAAAGAGCGCAACGTGCTTCTATTGTATTATTAATTAAACAGATTTTGAGGGTACATAATTCTGCTTCTGAGAGAGGAAAGACTCAGTCTGGGATCCTGATGCTGTGGCTCCTGGAGGAGACTCTGCACTGCTGTGTGCCTTGTGATTCAGAGACTGTCTTTCTCTCTCCAGCCATGCTTCTCTGTCATCAGCTCTCTTCCACACCAACTTTCTACAACTGCCGCAGGAACAACACTGCTCCTTATCGCTCTCAGCCAGCTCTTCTACCTCTCCTCTTCTTTCCCTTCTTAGCAATAGCTCCTGCATTGTGCAGGCAAAAAAGGACTAGACATGGTTTATCTTTCTTACGACTTTTCTCATAGGCTGGAATATCCTCTGATGGGCCATCACTGTTCAGCTGGCTCCTAATTGGCTGCATATGTCAGGTGGCCCGCCTGGCCAATTCAGTGACAGTGCACTCCCTGTGAGTTAGCCCCTGCAGCTGATGCAGTATATAGAAAATGGTCCTTCAACAGCTCAGCAAGGTGCAAAGGTTTAACTTATCCAGCAAGCTGATACTTTTACTGCTGCCAGCTGAACTTCAGATTATATTTCACCTCTGTACTCTGATTGTTTATGGGGCCAGAATTATTAAAACTTTTACTTTAGGCAGCGAATAGGAAAACAAGCTGTTTAATCCTTTCCTATTGTACAATCAAACTATGAGGAACATCATAAATGGAGAAACACCACTGTCACTTCTTTCATCTATGGTTTTTTTTTTTTTTTTTTAAATAATGGTTAGTTGGGAGATTGGAAGTAGTGATCCAAGAGTTTTCATTTTCACATTCTCTGTATTTTATTTGTGCTGGCCTGGAAGAAAACATTTTGACTCTTAACATAAGGTCACATATTTATGCCCTCAATTGATCTGCAATCTACAAACCATAGTTTAATTGAAGTCAATGGACCAAATTACAAAAATAAAAATAAATCTAATCACAAGATTATGGTTCTTGATAAGGATATACAGGCCCAACATTCTAGTTTTGTTTTGTATTTTTGTTCAGTCCATTTAAAGCTTTTTTGTTTTTTAGTTCATTTACTCACCCCAAAAAAGTTAAACCCCCAAATCCCTCCAAAACAGAGAACAAAAATGGCACCAAGGTCTTCTGGTACTATCTTGCTACCAAAATCATAGAATCAGTGAAACATGACAGCAGAAAAAGACCATATGGCTGTTGCGTCCATCGGTCTCAGATGGCTTCGACCCTTGTGCCTCACCTTTTTCTCTGCTCTCCCCTCTAGCCTTGGGAAGATGGCCACCACCGTGTCTGCAAACCGCTCTCTCCGGCGTCCGCAGTATGGCTATGGCGTTGCTTCCTGCCATGTTCCTCCCAAGGGCCTCCTAGGGTGTGTGCGTGTGCGCTACCCACATCTTTATTCCAGCTATGGCGCGAACCTCGGGGGCGTCCCCCTCGAGTGATGTCACGCCACCTGGGTATTTAGCCTACGCTTGTTTGGTAGCTCGTTGAGATAGCAAGGATTGAACTCGTCCGGTCTAAGCTACTCTGTCGCTTCTGTGCTGCCGCTGGAAGCTCTCTCTGCTCTTCGGGGTATTCTCTAACCTGGGTACCCACTCCTCGGGGTCCCTCTGCTTTCCTTTCAGGTGCCTTACTAGGATCAGGTACTCGCTCCTTGAGGGCCTGCTCTCCCTGTGTTGGTGCCTGTTACCATCTACTTTAGCCTGGTGGAATCGACAACCTTACAGCTACCATCTAGTGAGTAATCTATTCTCAGTCTGTCTTATCTACAGTTTTGCCGTGCTGGGAAATCTACACCTTGATCTCCCTATACCAACTTGGTGAGATGGGTTCCCTCTTCCGAGGGTCCCTGGACTGCTACCTCTGGATAACCTCACTACTGCCACCTCTGGTGGTACATATCAGATGTACAATAAAAGATCTAACTCTGTGTTTGTGCATCCTGAGTCTAGCCCAGTACTGTGGCTCCCCACGGGGCTCCTCCACGTGGGTGTGGTCATCTGCCACAGTAACCAAGAATCCATCCAAACACCGCTAAACCACAACAGATTGCTAACTCCATGGATTTGGCTCAGCTCACCGCATTGCAGGCCATTCCAGGCCTGGCCCAGTGAATCTCCGAACAGCAGAACGCGCTGGAGAATTTGACTGCTGCATTTCACCAGCTGCACGCAAAGGTGAACTTACCAACCACCACAGGTAAACAAGTTACACCACCAGAAATGACGGTCAAGACTATTGTACCTCTATCTGCTCCAACACGCTTCTCGGCGAAGTTTGGAGATGTAGAAGATTTATCAACCAATGTTGCATGCACTTTTCCCTGCAACCTAATCATTTTCCTATAGCCTATGCCAAGACCACCTACATCTTGTCTTATCTGGATGGAGGAGCATTGGCTTGGGCCTCTTTGCTGTAGGAGCGAGATGATCCTATCCTACATGATCTTGCCGGGTTCCTGTAACTGTTCAGATCAGTTTTTGATGACCCTGTCCGGCACTGTACTGCAGGATCTTTGTGAGTTCACCTGAAGCCACGTACTAAACCTTTATCAGACTTCGCCATAGAATTCAAGACACTGGCACCTGAATTACATTGGGACCCTAAATGCCAGAGGACCCTCTTCTTTGAAGGGCTGAACTCTCATTTTAAAGACGAGCTGGTAGCTCGTGAGATGCCTGAGACCTTGGCTGAACTGGTGAAGTTGGCAACAAGGATTGATCGCCGACTTCGTGACAAGGTTCAAGAGACCAAGACTCCCAGAAGACCTCTTCATGGCGAAGCTCGAGTTACGTCTACATCCAGGCCTGTTCCCTTGGTGTGGCAACCGTCCCTTCCTGACGGCTTCACTCCACCTACCTTTCTTTCTTTGCACCTCCTCTCGCTATGGATGGACGCCTGGCTGCCATGGCATCTGCCTGCCATCCTCTCCGGCGTCTCTAGACCAGCTTGGGCGCTGCCTCCCACCATGCTCCTTTGATACCTTAGGGCGTGCATGCCGCGCGGCCCTCACTCTTATTTCCTACTTGGCGCGAACCTCAGGGGCTTCCCCCTGTGATGACATCACACTGCCTGGATATTTAAAGCCTACGATGTTTGTTAGCCTTTGAGTTAGCAAGAGGTATCTTACGAATGGGATTCGCTCTCCGTACCCAGCTACTCTACCTCTCCAATCACCCATTAGACTCTTGCTAATGGGGTACCCGCTCCTTGGGGGCCTCACTTGCTTTTCAGGTCGCTATCAGGAAACCGGTACTCGCTCCTTGAGGGCCCATGTTCCCTGACTCGCTACCTGCTCCTACCTTCTTTTCTGCCTGGAAGGATTCGCTATCTTCAACACCAGTGAGTACTACCATCTTCACCTCAGAGTTGTTCCTTGGAACCAGGTACTCGCTCCTCGAGGGCCTGCCTCCGTTCCAGCCCTAGTGCCATCTCCTAAATGGAACCGCTGTGTGAGTACATTACCGTCAAGCCTCTCAGCTCTCAGGGATCATGTACTCGCTCCTCGAGGGCCTGCTCTCCCTATCCTGGGGTTTTCCATACTGGAGCTATGTGCATATTCCACTGTACTCATTATTCTCAGTTCTTTCCACTACAGCACTGTACCAGAGGAGTCGCTGTTCCAGCGCCTGAGGGACACCTGCCCAGCCAGGCTACTTCTACAGCTCATTACTGCCACCTCTGGTGGCTTCATCACATTGTCTAATAAAAGATCAATCTCTGTGTTTGTGTGTCCTAAGCTGAGCCTGACCTGTGGCCCCTCACGGGACTTCCGCCGTGGGTGTGGTCAGCTGACACAGTGTCCAAGGGTCCACCCAAACCTCACTAATTATAACATTCGGGTCCAGTTGCTGGCGAAGAAGTACCAATGCAATTAGGCCGCAGTCACCTGAAGTCAAAGGAGAGAAGAATACGGAAGAAGTTGGGACTATGCATGTATTGTGGACAAGCTGGCCATGATGTACAAACATTCCCTATATGTCCGGGAAACTGGCAGACCTAAGTCCTGTGGGAGGACTCTTTTTAGGTCTAACTGCACCCTCTCCTCCACTCTCTCTTCCTGTATCCTTGATCTGCGGACCCTTAGAATATCAGACTCTTGCCGTAGTGGACTCAGGGGCAGGAGGAAATTTCATTTTGCAACGATTAGTGGAGCACTTGCGGATTCCTACCACCACTGTGACGTCTCCTCTACTCCTATCTTCAATTCATGGGGAGCCCTTACCAGGTGAAGTGAACCAGTGTGTTTATGGACCGGTGCTCTCCATTCTGAAACTATCACCTTCTTTGTACTAGAGAAGGCCATTTACCCTATAGTACTAGTGCTACCATGGCTGCAGCAGCATATGCCTCAATTCAATTGGGCCACTCTGGAGCTTTCACGTTAAGAACATAAGAACATAAGAAATTGCCATGCTGGGTCAGACCAAGGGTCCATCAAGCCCAGCATCCCATTTCCAACAGAGGCCAAACCAGGCCACAAGAACCTGGCAAGTACCCAAACACTTAGAAGACTGACAGTAAATTTGGACAAGCAGTTTTGCAGTCTGGTCTTGCAGTAATCCACTCTTCATGTGAGACCTGCCCTACTTCTCCCACCTCTTAATGCTCCTTTTCCCTAGTGTAACTAGCAAAGCAAATCCTTCTGACTCAATTGTAAAATGTAAATAATCAATAGCTAAATGTAATTTCACTAACATTTCACTACTTAGCCCTATTCTGAAGTGCTTGACTTTGAAATTTAACCTCCCTTCTTTACAATTCTCACCACCCTATTCCCCCTTGTACTCTCAAATATGCCTTTCTCATGCTCCTAGTGCATTCCCAGCATCCTCTACACCAATAGCGACATCATTATCGCATATTTAATGATTTTACATAATTGTTATTATCAGAATTACTATATTATAATGATTGTACTATATTTACCGAAATATCCCCTTTTTTCTCTTTCTTTCCCTCTCCCTTCATAGCTTCTATTATGTAGTGTCCCCCTTCCCCCAGTTTCCCCCTGTTCAAAATCAGTTTAATTGTAAAGCCTGTTGCTGCATTCCTGTTTTATGGAAACCAATGTGATGTTATTAACAAACGTTGGTATATATAAAAAATGTCAAATAAATAAATAAATAAATATCTA
This sequence comes from Rhinatrema bivittatum, assembly GCF_901001135.1. NCBI lineage: Eukaryota > Metazoa > Chordata > Amphibia > Gymnophiona > Rhinatrematidae > Rhinatrema > Rhinatrema bivittatum. The sequence continues at coordinate 175,463,132 of NC_042615.1, forward strand.
AGCTGTCAGGCTAACATAGCATTGAAAAACAGGTGTGGTGCTTCCTCAAATTCATAGATAGTTGTGTTTAACCATCTGAATATTGCGTGTTGTATTTTGTTCGTAATTTTCAATGGATCTTATTCGCTCTTTGAAAATAGACCTAGTGAATATAGATAGAAAAGTACTTCCAAAACATAATTTCACTTTTGCACATGTACTAAATAGGCATTCCAGGGTGGAGTTATGTAGGATTGAGATTACACACTAGGGATGTGAATCGTGTCCTCGATCGTCTTAACGATCGATTTCGGCTGGGAGGGGGAGGGAATCGTATTGTTGCCGTTTGGGGGGGTAAAATATCGTGAAAAATCGTGAAAAATTGTGAAAAATCGAAAAATCGCAAAACCGGCACATTAAAACCCCCTAAAACCCACCCCCGACCCTTTAAATTAAATCCCCCACCCTCCCGAACCCCCCCCCAAATGACTTAAATAACCTGCGGGTCCAGCGGCGGTCCGGAACGGCAGCGGTCCGGAACGGGCTCCTGCTCCTGAATCTTGTTGTCTTCAGCCGGCGCCATTTTCCAAAATGGCGCCGAAAAATGGCGGCGGCCATAGTCGAACACGATTGGACGGCAGGAGGTCCTTCCGGACCCCCGCTGGACTTTTGGCAAGTCTCGTGGGGGTCAGGAGGCCCCCCACAAGCTGGCCAAAAGTTCCTGGAGGTCCAGCGGGGGTCAGGGAGCGATTTCCCGCCGCGAATCGTTTTCGTACGGAAAATGGCGCCGGCAGGAGATCAACTGCAGGAGGTCGTTCAGCGAGGGTTCCGGCGCCTCGCTGAACAACCTCCTGCAGTCGATCTCCTGCCGGCGCCATTTTCCGTACGAAAACGATTCGCGGCGGGAAATCGCTCCCTGACCCCCGCTGGACCTCCAGGAACTTTTGGCCAGCTTGTGGGGGGCCTCCTGACCCCCACGAGACTTGCCAAAAGTCCAGCGGGGGTCCGGAAGGACCTCCTGCCGTCCAATCGTGTTCGTCTATGGCCGCCGCCATTTTTCGGCGCCATTTTGGAAAATGGCGCCGGCTGAAGACAACAAGATTCAGGAGCAGGAGCCCGTTCCGGACCGCTGCCGTTCCAGACCGCCGCTGGACCCGCAGGTTATTTAACTCATTTGGGGGGGGTTCGGGAGGGTGGGGGATTTAATTTAAAGGGTCGGGGGTGGGTTTTAGGGGGTTTTAGTGTGCCGGCTCACGATTCTAACGATTTATAACGATAAATCGTTAGAATCTCTATTGTATTGTGTTCCATAACGGTTTAAGACGATATTAAAATTATCGGACGATAATTTTAATCGTCCTAAAACAATTCACATCCCTATTACACACATACTTTGGAGTTTTATGTCAATCCATATGCACAAACTTGCATCTGCTCAAGAGCAGGTATAATGTTATCTGTGTAAGCCACTTTGGATTCTGCGCATACCCACATAATCTTTAGTCTATGTGGGCTGTTTGAAATGACCCTTTTTATGATTAGGGCAACTCATTATCAATTATATTGGTGGACATAAAACTGGCTTTTAAAGACTGCAGCCTAAAATGCTTTGTATTTTCCAAAGTCACTACTTGAAATGTTTGCCCTGTAATAATAAAGCTTTCCAAGATTGTGAGTACTAGTTTTCTTCACTGAATCATATGCAGTTGAAATAAATACATGTTTCAGAGAGTGCAAATGGTGGAGAAACTGAAGTGTGTGTAGGAATTTTTGACCTCTTGCTATTATCGGTATTTTGCTTTGATATTATGACCTGCTCATGCTCAGAGTAGTTGCCTTGCCTTTATCTATATGACACTGCAAAGCTGAGTGGTCAGGATTAGCCAGAGAACAGACTTCAGACTGGATTCTGGCAACATTCTTTATGTGTCTTTATTGTTAAGCAATAATAAATAAGTTGGTTTGAGCACGTCAACAAAACAATTGAAACTTACAGTTTGTATTCTCGAGGTTTCTGTTTCTCTCCCTGAGCCTTCCTCATCCCGCTGGCCCTGATCTCTTATCCCTGCTTGCAGTGCTTCGCCCTACCCCAGAATCCCTTACTGGGTTGGCATTTAAGGAAAACTGGTACAGAAAGCTGTACCTGGTCCTTTAAGGTGGCCTGAGGGAGTCCTTACATCCTCCCTCATAGGAATCTATATCATGTAAACAACTTTGCATGTATGAAAAGGGATAATGTGAGTCAGACATATGGAAATGAGGCAGCTCATGCATTTTGTGGCTTAGAGTAAAAGGGGCCTGAAATACTTCATTAAGGGGCAGATTTTCAAAGGGGTACGCATGTAAGATACACGCGTACCCCCCGAAAACCTGCCCCAAGCTCCCCCTGCGCGCGCCGAGCCTATATTGAATAGGCTCAGCGGCGCGTGCAAGCCCCTGGACGTGCAAAAGTCCTGGGGCTTTCCCGGAGGGGCGTGCCAGGGGCGTGTTGCGGCAGTGCATCATCCGGGGGCAGGGCCGTGGGCATGGTTCTGGCCCGTGGGCATTTCAGGGGCATGGCCGAGGCCTCCAAAACTGCTCCCGGGCCAGGGAATCGTGCGCTGGGCAGCCGGCCAGCGCGTGCGAGTTACGCCTGCCTTGGGCAGGCGTAACTTTTGCAATAAAGGTAGGGGGGGTTAGATAGGGGTTAGGTAGGGGAAGGGAGGGGAAGGTGCGGGGGTGGGGTGGAGGGAACGGATGCAGGCTGCGCGGCTCGGCACACTCAGGCTGTCGATTTTGCTCAGCCTTGTGCGCGCCGACCCCTGGATTTTAAAGGATATGCGCAGCTATGCGCGTATCTATTAAAATCCGGCGTACTCTTGTTTGCGTCTGGTGTGCGAGCAAAAGTACGCGCAGGCGTACTTTTATAAAATCTGCCCCTATATGATTACTATTACCCAATTTGTCATTATTCTATTTCTTGTACAGAGTCTGTTTCAGTTTTCAATAATACATTTTTTGTTCACCAACCTTCCCAAATAGCTATTCACCACAGTGGTCTTTATGACCTCAAATTAGGTGACTTGAGCCTTACACAGATTGATTTTATAGCAGGAAATCTTTGCTTACTACTTGCTGAAATGTTCAGCATTATAGCAATTGCATAACCAAATAATGTATTATTTATTTATATAGAAACATTTATTACCTGCCCTTCCTATGTTCACGACTGGGTACATTTATTACCTGCCCTTCCTATGTTCACGACTGGGTACATTGTGAAGATACACTGATAAGAAGAACAGGATCATATAACACATTACATATTCTTGAACAGGGGAAACATAGCTTATCACATGAAAACATATTAAAATATAGGAGTTAATTTCAAGAAAACAGAGAAGCTAATCGAGGGGTCTAAAATAGGTTATCGAGGATACAGTGAGGCAGGGAGATGTTGGGGCTATTAATTATCACTTAGGTTTGGGAATGCTTTTCTGAAGAGGAACGTTTTTAGTGCTTTTTTAAAGAATATTCTTTCCCGGAGGCATCTTACTTTAGTTCGAAACAAATGGAAGCTCAGAATAGAATCAGGTATAGGGAAAAAACATGAAGGTTCTTATGGCCTGGATTGGGCACTGTTGGAAATAGAGATGTGAATCGTGTCCTCGATCGTCTTAATGATCGATTTCGGCTGGGAGGGGGAGGGAATCGTATTGTTGCCGTTTGGGTGTTTAAAGTATCGTGAAAATCGTGAAAATCGTGAGCCGGCACACTAAAACCCCCTAAAACCCACCCCCGACCCGTTCAGCGGCGGTTCGGAACCCCCGCTGAACGACCTCCTGCAGTCGATCTCCTGCCGGCGCCATTTTCCGTACGGAAAACGATTCGCGGCAGGAGATCATTTTCCGGACCCCCGCTGGACCCCCAGGGACTTTTGGCCAGCTTGGGGGGGCCTCCTGACCCCCACAAGACTTGCCAAAAGTCCAGCAGGGGTACAGAATGACCTCCTGCAGTCGAATCATGTTGGTCTATGGCCGCCGCCATTTTGCGCCGCCATTTTGAAAAATGGCGGCGGCTGAAGACAACACGATTCAATTGCAGGAGGCCGTTCCGGACCGCTGCCGTTCCGGACCGCCGCTGGACCCCCAGGTAATTTAAGGCATTTGGGGGGGGGGTTCGGGAGGGTGGGGGATTTAATTTAAAGGGTCGGGGGTGGGTTTTAGGGGGTTTTGGTGTGCCAGTTTTCCTGCCCTCCCCCTTCCCCCGATTTACGATTTTTTGACGATAAATCGGGGGAATTGGTATTGTATCGTGGCCCTAACGATTTTTGACGATTTAAAATATATCGGACAATATTTTAAATCGTCAAAAAACGATTCACATCCCTAGTTGGAAACAGGATGCTGGGCTTGATGGACCCTTGGTCTGACCCAATATGGCATGTTCTTATGTTCTTATCTAACACAAATAAATCATGCTATACAGCAAGAGTGCACACCTCCATTCCTGATGGACCCATCACAGTCAAGTTTCAGGTGATCCCTAATGAATATGTATGAGATAGATGTGCATGCATACTGCAGTGCATCCATTAAATATAAATCTATCCTATGTATATTAATTAGGTTTATCTTGAAAATCCGACCAGTTGGGGCTTTCATGGACTGTAGTTTCTCACCTCTGACATTGAGATCTAGAGATGGTGAGTCAGAAGGTCAAATAATATATCATTAACTGAAGTATTGATGCTTTCTTATGAAAAGTACTTGGAAAAATAATAAGATATAGGATCTATCATTCCCAGGACCCTACATACAGTTCTCTCAGGTCACTCTCCATACCCCTTCTGAGATAGCCAAATAGTGACTACAGCCCCTATTTGCTTTTGATCCTCTATCTTTCTGAGGCATCAAATGATAACATCTGACCTGACACAAACATGATGCAAATCATTAATCATTTATTTATTTTTGCTGTGATGATAGCATCAATGTGTGCATAACCATTAATGTTCATTGGCATGTTTAAAACCCATGTTAAATACCACAATAACAATACACATTTAAGGGTAATTTTCAAAAGGATTTAGGCACATAACCCCAGCTGTATGCTCATAAATGGCCTTTTAAAACTGCATCAGGGATTGTGCACATACAAGTATGCTTAAAGGGCATTTTATGCTTAATTCTATGTACACTACAAAGAATTGAGTTGGAGTGGGGTCAGAACCTTTGTACAAACTTGACGTTTTTGTAAGTATGTGCATAAATATGCATGCACCAGTTACAACTCCCAAGCAAATGTAACTTTATGTCTGCACCAGTTACATACACATAGCTACAAATTTTAAATGGTTTTGACAATTCTGGATAAAATCCTCAGAAAATAAGTACCCGTAGACATTAGCCTATGTGGGACATTTGAAAATTACCCTCCTAATGTATATTATTCTTATCAATTTAACAAAGTTTAGTTGGTAGGCCCCAAAGGTAGCTAAATCTCCTTCCTAGGGTGCCAAGTTTATATTAGTGAGTTCTAGTGGTTTATGCCTTTTACCTGTGAGATGGGAAATGTCCTTTTGGAACTTGCACAGCTCTCTGCAGATGATAGCCAAGGAAGAATTCTTAATACATAATTTAATTTTCTCTAAAACCATATTTACATCATATTTATGAACAGAAAGAAATTAAAATGTTCAAGTCTCATGTCCTAGGTTTTCTAGAATATGAATGTCAATACTTGTCATTTTCAAGATGCTCATAGAATGACCACTGCAGAACAATCTTTTAGCTACTTGACATCAATTTTCAAATAGTTTGTTAAAGCATATTCATAATGGGTAGATAAAAAAAACAACAAAAAAATGCACATGCACATGGACATGGCTATTTTATAACCGCTAGTATATATATACTGTACATACATACATTTTTAAGAATAGGATTGCCATGCCTAAACAGCAATGATGGGAACAAGAAAGGAGAATTGAATGAATATATATATATACTTTATTTTTCATTCTACAGGAAGTTTCATACTGCTCCAGGAAAAACATTCCTGAATAGTCAATTACTGAGAAAATGGTTTAGTTTACAGAAAATAAAATGTATTGTTCCAATAAACGGATCATTTGATTTTAAAAGCTCAGTTGAAGTCTGGTTATTTGTCAATGACTTCATCAGCAGAAGCTCCTGGCACTTGTCATTTAAAAATCTGAAATATGTTCAGTACAACAAATGTGACTCATGCAATCTTCAGAGTGAAATTCTGTGCTTTTGTGAATTATTTTTTTCATTTAATAGATGTTCTTGAAAAGTCTCACTGACAAGCTCAAACAGGAAATACAAGGAAAACTTTCAAAGGAAGTAAAGAGTTTATATGATTCCTGAAACATTTCTAAGCTCCATAAACTTAAATTATCCATAAGAAAAGCACAAGCCAGAAACTTGGATTAGCTGTCAACCAAATCCGCACAGAAAGATCCAAGTACTAAGACATAGAGAGCCCAATTTTATAGCATAGAAACATAGAAATGAAGGCAGAACATGACAAAATGATTCAACCAGTCTGCCCAGCAAGATTATGCTAGCATCTTCCATGCTCTGCAGGTTATCCCCATGCTTATCAGTCTCCCAGCCTGTAAAAGTCAAGGCCCTTGTTCTTTGCTGTTTTAATCCAATTTCCTTTTATGTTTGCCATGAAAGCAGAGAGCAATGTTGGAGTTGCAGCAAAAGTATCAGGCTTATTGATTAAGGGTAGTAAAAGCCACATTAGCAAGTTACCCCCATGCTTATTTGTTCCCCAAACTGTAAAAGTCGGGGCCCTCACTGCTTGCTGTCTATATCCAATCCCCCTTTCCCCACTGCCGTTGAAGCAGAGACAAATGATGTTGCATTAACAGTGTCAGAACTTATTTGTCAAGGGAAGTAACTACCACACCAGCAGGTTACCTTTGTGCACTGAGCTTATGACTGAAGTCCACATGTGCTTTGTACAGGGGGCCTGCAGCCATAATTTTCAAAGCAAACTGATGTGTAGAAGTTCTGTGGCTTGCACGCATGCATATTTTTATAACAATCATTGTGTTCCAAGAATGATAGTAAATATACCAAATAAACACCCCAAATCCTTCATACCCGTGCTTTTATCCCTTTATTGTGGCTCTCATACTAGGCACTCCAGGTAGCAAAATACCTTATTTGTCTTACATTTAATCATAGGCCAGTGATCAGTCTTTTTTTCTCCTTTTTATATTTATGCACTTAAAACTGAACTTCTCTTAATAACAAATAAGTGACATGGTATTGCTTTTTAGTTTTTATAACTTTTTATAACAACGCAGTGTTGTTTTAAAAAGCAATAGGTACGTTTACCGCAATTGTCTGGAATTAAGATTTCATTTCTTTTTTAGTAATGTTTCTAGAATTAAAAAACTCTATAAAAAGTCAAAGTGGTTTTGAGCAGAGTGCGTCCCCCTGATGCAGGATTTCGAAACATGGTCCCGTATAGGGGAACACAACTTAATTCATTTGTTAATAAGAGAAGTTCATTTTTAAGTGCATAAATATAAAAAGGAGAAAAAAGACTGATCACTGGCCTATGATTAAATGTAAGGCAAAGAAGGTATTTTGCTTGCCGGGAGTGCCCATAATGATGGCCACAAAAGATGGATAAAAACACTTGGGTGTGAAGGATTTATGATGTTTATTTGCACACACACATATTTACCACATGGACGCAAAAGCAAATATGTAAATGTTCATGGAAACATTTACAAATTTGCTTTTGATTTCAGAAAGTAAACATGTAAATGGTTTCCCCTGCCTAACTCTGCTCCCAGGAATGCCTATTTCAAGTACATATGCAAAGTACATGTCAAATTGCTTCCATGGGCACTTTTACATGCACAACACCTGGGGTTAAGCTTCAAAAGCCCTATATACACATATACAATGACATTTTATGCACACATATGCTTTTGATAATTCACTCTAGATTTTATGCTTTTGGTGGTTCACTCCAGAATTTATCCTTTTAGTGTGACATCATTAAAACAGAAAACAAAGAGATGTAAAATAAGATGGTAGGTAAGTAGAAACGGCATAAGTAGCAAAAAAAAAAAAAAAAGATATAAAAATAAAAGTTCAGTTGCCATTCAGTATTTAATGTAAGTTATTATGGATCTCAGAGATACAATTATTTGACAGAACTTTCCTGTACATAGTGTTGCGGTCCCGGTCGCTAGGCTAGCGACCGGGTCCTTACCTTTCTGCTGCCTCTCCCGGTCTCGCCGCGTTCCGTTGCTCCTGGGGCCTGCAGGGCCGCATGGCAGCATCTCTCTCCACGTGGAGACGCTGCCGAGGGACGACTCAGACTCCTCCCACTGCCAGGCAACGCGCGCGCGCGAGCAGGGGGCTCTTAAAGGTCCAGCACCCGGATGTGCTGAACCGCCCCGTTCCTGACGTCAGACGCTGGCCGGCTATTTAAACCAGCGTCTGACTTCCTTGCTTTGCCTTTGCAACGAGGTCACTCTACTGTGTGCTTAGTTGCTTCCCAGCGTTGCTTTCAGCCTTGGTTCCTGCTTGTTCCAGCCGTGCCTTGCTTCCAGCCCTGGTTCCTGCTTGTTCCAGCCGTGCCTTGCTTCCAGCTCCGGTTCCAGCTTGTTCCAGCCGTGCCTTGCTTCCAGCCCTGGTTCCTGCTTGTTCCAGCCGTGCCTTGCTTCCAGCTCCGGTTCCAGCTTGTCCCAGCCGTGCCTTGCTTCCAGGTCAGGTTCTGTTTGGTCCTGCTGTGCCTTGGCTCCAGCTCGGGGCTCTACTTGCTGTCTACATATCCTGACTCCAGCTCCGGTTCCTGATTCTCCTTGTCTTCAGCCAGCCACGAACCTTGGTCTTCTTCACGATTCTCCTTTGTCTTCAGCCAGCCACGAACCTTGGTCTTCTTCACGATTCTCCTTTGTCTTCAGCCAGCCACGAACCTTGGTCTTCTTCACGATTCTCCTTTGTCTTCTGCCAGCCTCGAACCTTGGACTCATTCACGATTCTCCTAAGTCCCAGCGACTCGGACCCCTACGGGCTCCTCCTGGGGGGGTCTTGGGTTTCCAGGGTGAAGACGCCATCAGTCCACTCCAGCTGAGTGCCGCCTCCCGGCTTATTAACTCCTGTGGACGCTGTCCACCTCAGCCGGCCCAAGGGTCCACTATTGACTTTACTCATAACATAACAGTTTGCAAAGGCCATGGACTCGGCGGACTCCGCTCCTATGCAGGCCATCCCTGGCATGGCCCAAAGAATCCAGCAGCAACAGCAATGTCTGGAAGTCTTGGCTGCTACGGTGGATCGCCTAGCCAGTCGCTTGGACGCCAATCCTCCTCCGGTGGCACAACCCCCGCCTCCACCGGCGGTTCTAGCTCCCGCGCAGACTCAGCTTCCAGCGCCTACTCGATACTCCGGGGATGCCAGATCGTGCAGGGCGTTTTTGAATCAGTGTTTCATCCGCTTCACTTTGCTACCAGGGCAGTTCCCGTCTGATGCCGTCAAGGTAGCATATATTTTGTCTCTGCTCGATGGGAGAGCTATGCTATGGGCCTCTCCCATGTGGGAGAAACAGGACGCCATGCTGCACAATTTACAGGTTTTCGTGACTCACTTCAAACAGACTTTTGACGAGCCAGCTCGTGCTACCACCGCTACCACTGAAATTCTACAGCTACGACAAGGATCCCGTTCTCTGGCGGAGTACGCTATTGAATTTCGTACTCTGGCGATGGAACTCGGCTGGCAGGATGACTGTTTGCGGGGTATTTTCTTGGAAGGCCTTGCAGGCCGTATCAAGGACGAGCTGATGGCTCGCGACCTGCCCTTCACTCTGAACGGGGTGATAGACTTGGCCGGGAGGATTGACCGGCGATTGCAGCAACGAGCTAAGGAGGGTCGAGTTCCTCGTCGGCCTGTCTCTTTGGCACCCTCCTTCTCCAGGTCTCTGACTTTATCTCACAAGACATCATCAGCCTCCCACAGCCCCTCTGAGGAACCTATGCAGCTTGGTCGGGCGCCCCTAACCGAGGAGGAGAAGACACGTCGCCGCACTCAAGGCCTGTGCTTATACTGCGGCACTAAGGGTCATTTCCTGGGTCAGTGTCCTGCGAGACCGGGAAAAGCTCAAGTCTAGGGAGAGATGAGGAGGTTCCCCTAGGCTATGTTAATGCTACTCCTCAATGTACAGTTCCTATAACGTTGGAGTATCCAGGTGGCTCCTTTCAGACTCTAGCTTTCATTGATTCCGGAGCCGGAGGGAACTTTATCTGGAGAGAACTGGTACACCAATTAGGACTACCTACTAAGCGCCGGATACCTCCATTACGGGTTACCTCTATCCAGGGAACCCCTCTACCTGGATCCATTTCTGAAACTACGATGCCTCTCACTTTACGGACGGGAGTGCTTCACACTGAGACAATCTCCTTTTTGCTACTTGATAAATCGGTGCACCCTGTGGTCCTGGGACTCCCTTGGTTGCAACAACATGCTCCGGTGATCCATTGGGACTCTCTCCAAATTGCGCAATGGAGTCCTTCCTGTTTCCAGAATTGCCTGGATCCCGTTCCTAGACCGGAGATATTACTCTCTCACTCTGCCCTGGACCTTCCTTTGCCGTACCAGAATTACGCTGACGTGTTCTCCAAACAAAAGGCTGAACTGCTTCCATGCCATCGGCCCTTCGACTGTGCCATTGGTTTACTACCTGGTTCCACTCCTCCGCGGGGGTAGGGTATACCCTCTTTCTCTGCCAGAAACCCATGCAATGTCAGACTACATTACGGAGAATCTTGCCAAAGGGTTCATTCGTCCTTCGCACTCCCCTGCAGGAGCAGGATTCTTTTTTGTGTCCAAAAAAGATGGCTCCCTCCGGCCGTGCATAGACTATCGAGGTCTGAACTCCATCACTAAGAAAGATCACTATCCCTTGCCTCTGATCCCAGAACTGCTCGATAGACTTCAGGGGGCCAAGATCTTTACAAAATTGGATTTACGTGGAGCATACAATTTGGTTCGTATTCGTCCCGGTGACGAGTGGAAGACAGCGTTCAACACGCGAGATGGACATTACGAATACTTAGTAATGCCTTTCGGCTTATGTAATGCCCCTGCTGTCTTCCAGAATCTGATGAATGAGGTACTCCGGGAGATGCTTCATTCCTTCGTCATAGTGTACCTTGATGACGTCCTGATCTATTCCCAAGATCTTTCTTCCCATCGCCAACACGTCAAACAAGTCTTACAGGCTCTAAGGGACAATCATCTATACGCTAAATTTGAAAAATGTCAGTTTGAGCGCGAGTCGCTTCCGTTCTTGGGATATATTGTTTCCTCGTCCGGTTTCCAGATGGACCCAGAGAAGGTGGCGGCCATTGTCAATTGGCCTCGCCCGTCTGGCCTGAAGGCGCTGCAGCGATTCCTTGGATTCGCCAATTTTTACAGGCATTTTATACCACATTACTCCCAGAAGGTAGCTCCTCTCACGGCGCTTACTCGCAAAGGGGTTAACGCTCACGATTGGTCCACTACCACCTCGGCTGCCTTTGAAGACTTAAAACAAGCATTCCTAGCCGCTTCCTGCCTACGACACCCAGATCCACAACGACCCTTCATCTTGGAGGTCGATGCCTCAAATCTGGCTGTTGGAGCGGTGCTCAGTCAACACGATACTTCGGGCAAATTGATGCCATGTTCTTACTTCTCTAAAAAGTTTTCGCCTGCTGAATGTAACTATGGCATCGGAGACAAGGAACTCCTAGCCATTAAGTTAGCCTTCGAGGAGTGGAGGCAATGGCTGGAGGGGGCTAATCATCCGGTGACAGTGTACACTGACCACAAAAATTTATTGTACTTGGCCCGAGCTCAACGACTAAACTCGCGGCAAGCAAGATGGTCACTCTTCTTCAGTCGTTTCAATTTCATCCTCAAGTTTCGACCAGCGGAGAAGAACGTTCGAGCCGATGCTCTATCTCGTACCTGTCAGCCGGAGGAAGAGGATGACTCTCCACGAACCATCCTGGATCCTGCCTGTGTTCAACTAACTACTACTTCCATTTGTTCCTCAAGTAAGACTACGGTTCCTAAAAGGCTTCGGAGGGAAGTCCTGTCTTGGGGCCACGACTCCTTGACCGGGGGGCACGCTGGTAGACTAAGAACTTTGGATCTTATAAATCGTTTCTATTGGTGGCCAGGTCTTCGACGTGATGTTTCCCTTTACGTGAGTTCTTGCCCCACTTGCGCCCTGCAGAAACCGCTTAATGGCCCCCCGAGAGGGTTACTACAACCGTTACCTATACCCACGGAACCCTGGACACATATTGCCACTGACTTTATGGTGGAACTCCCGCCTTCGCAAGGCAAGACTGTGGTATGGGTCACGGTGGACCGCTTCTCTAAAATGGCTCACTTTGTGCCTTTACCCAAATTACCTTCCGCCACTGAACTGGCTTCTCTGTTCACACACCATGTATTCCGTATTCATGGTCTGCCTCAGGACATTGTTTCAGACAGAGGTCCTCAATTCACAGCCAGGTATTGGAAAGCCTTATGCAAAAAATTTAAGATCCAGTTGAGTTTCTCTTCCGCTTTTCACCCGCAAAGTAATGGGCAAACTGAACGCATGAATCGTTCTTTAAAGTTGTTCCTACGAGCGTTCATTAACCACAAACAAGATAATTGGGTGGAGCTTTTGCCTTGGGCTGAATTCGCCTATAATAATCAGATACATACGGCGACGGGGAAATCCCCTTTTCAAATTGTGTACGGTAAACAGCTCAAACCACCGTTACCTCTACCTGTACCAACCTCCTCACCCGCTGCTCAATTGTCCGCGGACCAATTGAGTAAATTGTGGTCCTCAACTCAACACCGTCTTCAGAAGGTCGCACGCACTGCTAAACGCTACTATGATCGACACCGAAAACCTGCATTCACCTTCCTCCCAGGCGATCGAGTGTGGCTTAGTACAAAGAACATTCATTTGAGGCAACCTTCCAAGAAACTCTCTCCCAAGTTCTGTGGTCCCTTCCGCGTAGCAGAAAGAGTAGGGTTGGTCTCTTACCGTCTACGACTCCCAACCACTTTACGCATTCATGATGTCTTTCACGTCTCTCTCTTAAAACCAGTAATTCTTTCCAGATTCCACCCCAGGCCTCTTGACGACGCTTCCACCACCACGGATGGGGATCCTACGTTTCAGGTACGAGAGGTCCTGGATGCTCGTTTCGCCAACAGACGTTGGGAGTATTTGCTGGCCTGGGAAGGTTGTGGAGACGAAGACAATACGTGGGAGCCTGCCCGCAACATCTTGGACAAGACTCTCCTACAGCAATATCATCTGGACCATCCTGACAGGCCTAGTCCTCTGAAGAGGGGGCGTAAAAGGGGGGGTACTGTTGCGGTCCCGGTCGCTAGGCTAGCGACCGGGTCCTTACCTTTCTGCTGCCTCTCCCGGTCTCGCCGCGTTCCGTTGCTCCTGGGGCCTGCAGGGCCGCATGGCAGCGTCTCTCTCCACGTGGAGACGCTGCCGAGGGACGACTCAGACTCCTCCCACTGCCAGGCAACGCACGCGCGCGCGCGAGCAGGGGGCTCTTAAAGGTCCAGCACCCGGAAGTGCTGAACCGCCCCGTTCCTGACGTCAGACGCTGGCCGGCTATTTAAACCAGCGTCTGACTTCCTTGCTTTGCCTTTGCAACGAGGTCACTCTACTGTGTGCTTAGTTGCTTCCCAGCGTTGCTTTCAGCCTTGGTTCCTGCTTGTTCCAGCCGTGCCTTGCTTCCAGCCCTGGTTCCTGCTTGTTCCAGCCGTGCCTTGCTTCCAGCTCCGGTTCCAGCTTGTTCCAGCCGTGCCTTGCTTCCAGCCCTGGTTCCTGCTTGTTCCAGCCGTGCCTTGCTTCCAGCTCCGATTCCAGCTTGTCCCAGCCGTGCCTTGCTTCCAGGTCAGGTTCTGTTTGGTCCTGCTGTGCCTTGGCTCCAGCTCGGGGCTCTACTTGCTGTCTACATATCCTGACTCCAGCTCCGGTTCCTGATTCTCCTTGTCTTCAGCCAGCCACGAACCTTGGTCTTCTTCACGATTCTCCTTTGTCTTCAGCCAGCCACGAACCTTGGTCTTCTTCACGATTCTCCTTTGTCTTCTGCCAGCCTCGAACCTTGGACTCATTCACGATTCTCCTAAGTCCCAGTGACTCGGACCCCTACGGGCTCCTCCTGGGGGGGTCTTGGGTTTCCAGGGTGAAGACGCCATCAGTCCGCTCCAGCTGAGTGCCGCCTCCCGGCTTATTAACTCCTGTGGACGCTGTCCACCTCAGCCGGCCCAAGGGTCCACTATTGACTTTACTCATAACATAACACATAGTCACTTATTAACAGGGAGATTATTTTCAAAGGAACTTCTGCAGGTAAAACAGTGTTTGAATATAGAAATGGCCTTTTAAAAAATTGCCCAGCATACGTACCATAAAGTAAAATAGTTACATAGTAATGACAGTAGAAAAGGGTCAAATGAACAAATGGTGCATCCAGTCTGCCCAGCAAGCTTCTTGTGATAGTATCGCCGCACCATTCAGGTTACTCCCATGTTTCTTTTAAGGGTAGCATCTATCACTCCATGCAGTTATCCCCAAGCCTTATGATAATCCTTAAAAAATTGTACTGGTAGCAATCTTTTTACTGGGTGATGAGCCTTTTTGAAAATTCAGACAGTGCTGCTTGATGTGCTATGATTTTTCCCTTATGTTTACGTAACAGTAACCCAGACTGTAAAATTCAGGGTCCATGTATTTTATTGTCTAAATCCAATTTCTCTCCCCCTCCCCCCTCCAACCCCTGCTGTCAAAGCTGTGAGTAGTTACAGTTGCATAAAAAGCATCAAGGCTTACTGGTTAAGGGAAGTAATCCCATGTTTTCTGTTAAGGGTAGCAAATGCTGCTCCATGCAAGGTACCCCCCTGCTTATCAATTCCTCAGACCATAAAACGCAGGACCCTCAGTTGTCTAAATAAAATCTTGACTGGAACAGGATCTACAACTCCCTTCACTCAGTGGAGATTTGAGACTCTACGTAGAAATCCACCTGTTCAAGGTAAAATGATTATGAGGACTGACACACCTAAGCTATGGTCTGGCCTCGCTGTCCCCAATACAACTGTGCTCCCTTGGCCTGTCACATAGTCGGGGAATCCCTGCAGACCATGTGCCCATCCTGGTGTCTGCTCTACGTGCCCACTCACAGGACAACATAAGCCATGTGCCTGCCCCCTGGCTGTCCTGTCTGACAATGTTCATGCACTGAGATGCTAGCATGGGGAGGATACCTGACTAGGACCTGCACTCACCAAGGTCCATACATCCATGCTCTTGGACCAGCCTGAGGATCACATAAAAGCAAAAAGTCCACTACCACTGAATCAGGAATGTGCAAAAGGGGGGGGGGGGGGAGCAGGTCAGTGGCCAAAGTTGGGAGGAAACAACCAATTTGTAATATTTTTATTATGATTCATAATGCATGCAAGGTCCTGTTCACTTCCCAAGGGCAGTTGGTATAACAGAAGATAGCTATAAAGGCAGATCTTTGAATAATAAGAATATTTCATATAAGAAATAAGCTTGTTACAAAATTATAGCTCACATAATTGTGCAGCTGTTATACTAAAAGAAGAGAGAGAGAAAGAAAGAGAATGGAGAAGTTGTAATGAGAGAGAGTCTGAGGTGAGAAATGGTTTGTAAAGGTATGAAAAGTTTGTCTATGTGTATATGAATGTCCTTTTAATAGCCTGAGATGGTTCTGTGATATAATTAAGACAAAAAGGGATGAGATTAGAGAGATAAGAACACAAGAACATAAGACATTGCCATACTGGCTCAGACCAAGGGTCCATCAAGCCCAGCATCCTGTTTCCAACAGCGGCCAAACCAGGCTATAAGAACCTGGCAAGTACCCAAAAACTAAGAATATCCCATGCTACTGATGCAATTAATAGCAGTGGCTATTTTCTAAGTCAACTTGATTAATAGCCGGTAATGGACTTCTCCTTTAAGAACTTATCCAAACCTTTTCTAAACTGAGCTACACTAATTATACTAACCATATCTCTTGGTAACAAATTCCAGAGTTTAATTGTGCTTTGACTGAAAAAGAATTTTCTCCGATTAGTTTTAAATGTGCCCCATGCTAACTTCATGGAGTGCCCCCTAGTCCTTCTAGTATCTGAAAGAGTAAATAACCAATTCACATTTACCCATTCTAGACCTCTCATGATTTTAAACACCTCTATCATACCCCCCCTCAGTTGTCTCTTCTCCAAGCTGAAGAGCCCTAAACTCGTTAGTCTTTCCTCATAGGGAGCTGTTCCTTTCCCATTTTGGTTGCCCTTCTCTATACTTTCTCCATTGCAACTATATCTTTTCTAAGATATGGTGACCAGAATTGTACACAGTATTCAAGGTACGGTCTCACCATGGAGCGATACTGAGGCATTATGACATTTTCTGTTTTATTCACCATTCCCTTTCCAATAATTCCCAACATTCTATTTGCTTTCTTGACTGCCGCAGCACACTGAGCCGACAATTTCAATGTGTTATCCACTAGGGATGTGAATCGTGTCCTCGATCATCTTAACGATCGATTTCGGCTGGGAGGGGGAGGGAATCGTATTGTTGCCGTTTGGGGGGGTAAAATATCGTGAAAAATCGTGAAAATCGTTAAAAAATCAAAAAATCGAAAAATCGAAAAACCGGCACATTAAAACCCCCTAAAACCCACCCCCGACCCTTTAAATTAAATCCCCCACCCCCAAATAACTTAAATAACCTGCGGGTCCAGCGGCGGTCCGGAACGGCAGCGGTCCGGAACGGGCTCCTGCTCCTGCATCTTGTCGTCTTCGGCCGGCGCCATTTTCCAAAATGGCGCCGAAAAATGGCGGCGGCCATAGACGAAAAAGATTGGACGGCAGGAGGTCCTTCCGGACCCCCGCTGGACTTTTGGCAAGTCTCGTGGGGGTCAGGAGGCCCCCCACAAGCTGGCCAAAAGTTCCTGGAGGTCCAGCGGGGGTCAGGGAGCGATTTCCCGCCGCGAATCGTTTCCGTACGGAAAATGGCGCCGGCAGGAGATCGACTGCAGGAGGTCGTTCAGCGAGGGTTCCGGCGCCTCGCTGAACGACCTCCTGCAGTCGATCTCCTGCCGGCGCCATTTTCCGTACGGAAACGATTCGCGGCGGGAAATCGCTCCCTGACCCCCGCTGGACCTCCAGGAACTTTTGGCCAGCTTGTGGGGGGCCTCCTGACCCCCACGAGACTTGCCAAAAGTCCAGCGGGGGTCCGGAAGGACCTCCTGCCGTCCAATCTTTTTCGTCTATGGCCGCCGCCATTTTTCGGCGCCATTTTGGAAAATGGTGCCGGCCGAAGACGACAAGATGCAGGAGCAGGAGCCCGTTCCGGACCGCTGCCGTTCCGGACCGCCGTTGGACCCGCAGGTTATTTAAGTTATTTGGGGGGGGTTCGGGAGGGTGGGGGATTTAATTTAAAGGGTCGGGGGTGGGTTTTAGGGGGTTTTAGTGTGCCGGCTCACGATTCTAACGATTTATAACGATAAATCGTTAGAATCTGTATTGTATTGTGTTCCATAACGGTTTAAGACGATATTAAAATTATCGGACGATAATTTTAATCGTCCTAAAACGATTCACATCCCTATTATCCACTATGATGCCTAGATCTCTTTCATGGGTGGTAGCTCCTTATAAGTAACCTAACATTGTGTATCTATAGCATGGGTTATTTTTCCCTATATGCATCACGTTACACTTATCCACATTAATTTTCATCTGCCATTTGGATGTTCAATTTTCCAGTCTCACAATGTCCTCCTGCAATTTATCATAATCCACTTGTGATTTAACTACTCTGAGTAATTTTGTATGATCTGCAAATTTGATTACCTCACTCATTGTATTCCTTGTTGTCTAAAAATAAAAGCATGTTCCTTCAAATTACCGTAATATCTATCTTCTTATTCAGTGATTGTTCCTTGTGGGTTTAACCTTTGATAGTCAGAGATTGTAATTAGTTATTTTTGTGTCTCTTTGTTTCTAATGTAAACTTATCAACATATAGGTAGTTAATTTAGAAATTGCTCAGTGACTTATCAAACAACAAGCCACCGCCTTCTACTAAGATGGGAGCCAGTGAGTCTGAGGGCTTCCTTGTGCAATATTTACAGAAGCATCTGTTCAGGCCTTGTTAGTCTAGTTAAATATATTTGTATGGTTTATCATTCAATATATTTAGGCCTAAGACCATTACTGAATTACACTGTAAATATGTAACTCACATCATCCAATATTGAAAGTGACGGCAGCCACAAAAAGGAAGCGGTATCTGAGCACAAGGCAGCTGATAGCCTAACAGCAGGAATGTGCATTGGCAGCTACTTAGGACAAATTAAATGCCAAAAATACCTATAAGGTGAGATCTTTAAAACCGCTGAAAGAAGAGGCTGATATTTAGACTGGCCCATACTTAAATCCACTGCTGCTTGTCTCCTTCCCCAGCCGCACCCCTCTCCCAGGCTGCACCTCTGAGATTTGGGGGCATTCTACCACCCTGGTTATGGTTTTCTTTGGTTATGGCTCTTTTCAACAGAAACTTTTTGAAGTTCCATTTTTGCATGAAATGAGTGAATATGATATATGTAGAGACCTTTGTTTTCTATTTTTATTTTATTTTTTCCTAAACATGTAAGTTTATTATAACAAACAAAAGCAGGAGAGAATCACTGGGAAAATAAGTCTCTTTTATGCAATTAATTGTTTTTCCATTTTTGTTTATTATAATAAACACTGATAAATTCCCAGAGAAAAAATAAAAACTAAACATGAAGATCTTTAGATATATAATACTAACAAAGAAACAAGGTAGTGACTGAAAGCAGACACAAGAACCAGGAAATATTAGTGTTGCACATTCATTAGAGAAAATGACTTATATTGATGCTTCTGGGAGCTCTAGATAGACAAATTAAATCTGTGCCCCTTTATTTTGCTTCAGAGAACTACAGAATACTAATACCCAAGGAATTGCTACCATGTAAATAATGCATTAATAATTAAACATTTGCATAGTGAATTTTAAATGAATTGGAGCAGAGACTAACATGCTTGCGCAGGATTGAAAAGACAAAATATATTTATCATTTTAGTTAATGATATTTAATGTTTTTATAAACCCAGCATAACAGCTTAATTTTTAAATGACTTGAATTTTTCACTCCATTTAACAAATTTCCATACTGTTTATATGGCAGTATAGTGAATTAATTGTAGAATATTTGCATGATCCCTTAAATAAGATTCTGCATTATTAAATAGAGCAAGAAAACCAAGTAGTTTAAAAAATTATAGCCACATTTTATTAATAACCTGTTTGTATTATGTTACACTGATTATATTTGTATAACTAAATTCCTAAAAAGTGACTCAAAACTAGAAGAACAGTAACTTCCATTACAAAGATTTGAGAATTCTTTTCCATTTACTGCTTTAACCAAGAAACTGATCAGTGGAATAGTGAATCCTAAATGTAGCTTGATTCTACTTTTGGGATTCTTTCACCAGAGAGAAGTTTAAGGCCGGGAGCCAGGCAAAGTCCTGGCCTCTTGTCATTAACCTGGTGACATGCTCCCTAATCTAGACAAGGTCTTTGCCCTCATGAATTTGCCCACAGAGAGATCTGAAACATTCAGGAGTCTGAATGACCCATGGTTGGTCAACCTCTAGGTAAGATGGTGGCTCAATGTGGGGCATGTACTGATCTTTTAAGTGGTGGTGTGGCCCCTGCCCCTCATTCTCCCAGCTCAGCAGCATCTTAGAGCCTTACTATGATGGCCAGAGCTATATCATTTGGATAAAGTGCATATTAAGTATGTAGAAATATAGAAAAGTAATCTATTTCAACCAAGAGTTGAGGAAGAATTGTTTGATGCTAACTGGATGACTAGGCATAAGCAAGCTCTCTCAAGCTAGAGACCACTAACTAGTTGGTGGACTAGTGGAATATTACTCTCTGAGAAACTTGTAATATGGCTATTTTTGAAAAAGTTAAAGAAATATACTTAAGAAAGATTAAAATCACATAGTAATCAAATAGACTAGTAAAGGGAAAACATGAGCTGCCCCAAAGAGAATCTTGCTAGCGGCAATCTAAGCTGCAGGCTGATAGAATGTTTTTTATAATGAAGTGTGTACAGCATATAGATCCCATAAGCAATGGTTAAAAAAAAATACTGATTTAATACACAACTCATTAAATTAGCCTCAAGAGCTGTTTCATGTAGTAAAAAGATTAACAGAATCATCTAAGATTAAGGATTCTAAGGCGATTGATGCAGAGGCCCTAGCTGACCGCTTTGCTAGCAAGGTGGATACTATACTCTCAAAAGGGAAAATAAAGGAATAGCAAAATTTAGGTTACCGCGAGCTGTTAAAGGATCAATGTAAGCTTATTAGAAGAATAGAGGTAGGAGAAAAAATATCCAATTAGGTCTTCACCTACTGTAATTTGGATACTTGCCCTTTTTTGGGTAATATAAAAGTTGCAAGCATTTGGAAACGGAGGTCGCAGGACACTTGCCACCAGATCCATCTCTGGAACCGGCAGCTCAGGTGGACAACACAGTGAGAGGCTCCGAGGTTCACCGAAGGATCATTGCTGATTATTTCTCGTGTAAGTTGTTACCAATGATACCAATAACCCCTCTCCTTTTTTTGAAGATATTTTTCTTGTCTGCAATCAACAAACTGTTTTTGTGGGTTTTTTTAATTATAGCAGTAAATTTATTGAATTACTTTAATGGAGTCTGGGGGAGGATTATAATAGGGGGGAAATTATAATGGGGTTTAAAATCAAGATTCATAGCATAGACAATTCATTTGTTCATTATTGCTGCTATTTTTTTAAATTGTACCTACTAGGTGAATGCATTGAAGAAGAGGGCCCGGAAGCTAAGGCAGGAGGAGCACGAGTGGCTCCAGGCCCTCCATGCCCAGCCTGGGCTGCAGTTTGGAGAGTGTATTTGGATTTATATCTGAGTATGAAACCCCAGACAAATAATGAAAACAGCATTCTAAAAAATAAAGATGCTTAGGCCATTGAAATAATATCAATGGATATGTCTAAAACAGTACTTCGTTCCCTCATGCAAATAACGTGGTTACTATAATAGATGGCAGTCTTTCTATGACAAACAATGTATCAGTATTAGTAAAAAACATCATTTTTTAAGCTCCATATGCTAAAAAAGTTAAAACCAGTCCTAATACCATCTGATTTCCGTTCTGTGACTCAATCCCTCATCTTAACAAGTCTGGACTATTGCAACTCTCTATATCTAGATCTGCCAAAGGACACTACACACCCTCTACAACGTGTTAAAAATGCCACTGCTCGTATACTGTATAATATTCCTCACAGAAAACACATTACTCCAGTTTTGCAATATTTACATTGAATACCAATATCCTACCGTATTATCTATAAAATTCTAACCATAAAACACAAATACTAAAGAATTCAAAAAGGCTCTAAAAACTTACCTTTTTACCGCAGCCTACAATATTACTTAACAAATCCTTTATAAGTGCTGACAGCCTTGAGTGTTGCGGTTCGAAAGTTGGACCCTTGGGCCGGCCTGGCGGAGAATGAAGATTGGGAAGGAGAACTCCGTGGAGAAGGAATAGGCTGGGAAGTGGCTAAGAAGCAAAAGAGCAGACAGGAACATTACCCTGGAAGCCCGAGGTGCCCTCGGGAGGAGCCCGTGAGGACCTGGGCCGCTGAGACTTAGGCGGGTACTTCCGAGAAGGTGGAGAACAGCATCGAGTCGGTCCAAGATCAGGGCAGGCAGCAACAGGAGATGTGGAGAGATGAGCCAGAGTCATGAACCAAGAGAACAATCCGAAGAGGGAACAGACCTGGAGCTGGGACGGAGACTGGAGCTGGAGCGGAGGCAGGAGCTGGAGCGGAGGCAGGAGCTGGAACGAAGAGAGCAACTAGACATCCAAGAGGGGAACCTCGTTGCAAGGCAAGGAAGCTAGTCAGATGCCGGGTTTAAATCCCTGCCGGTGTCTGACGTCACCTCCGAGGGCGGGCTGTGGTTTCGCGCCACTGGCCCTTTAAAAGCTCCCCCCTTACGCGCGCCTATGAGGGGCGGAGCCATGAAACAGAGTGCGGTGGCATCTCCCTCGTGGAGATGCCGCTGCAGGGTGGCCTGCTTAGGCCTGAGGAACGCCGGAGCTTGCTGGGGAGAGCCCGCGGGAGAGAAAGGTAAGAACCCGCTCGCGAACCTCTCGACCGGGACCGCAACATTGAGTACAAACTTACCAAAATGACTGCCATATGTCTTTTTAATGTTCTTGATGATTAATTGATATGTTTTTTTAGTTCTTTTGAAGTGTATTTTTAATGACATATATTGTTTTTGTCTATATTGTAAATTTTTTATTATGTATGTTTAATCTTTGTAAACCGTTTAGCCGAACAGGTCTCTGCCCAATCTTTTAAATAATAAATAATAAAATAAATAATAGGGCAGACTGATTTTTGTAGCAAAATGTATATGTTGACCGGATGTGTAGGTTTCTTTGAAAAACTAATACATGTGCAACAAATAATAAAGGAATGCCAGTAAGGTATACAGCAAAATTTTGATTGTTGGTCACAATATTTTCATTGTTTCTTCGGTAGAAATTAAATGGTACCTTCCAGTAAGAGTTCAATTGAACTTTATATATGTTTTTATGTAAACCACACTGAACACTAATATAAATTTTAGGAAGCTTGTGGTCTAGAAGTTTTATAAGGTAAATAATAATAAATTGTCACTTGTGGCAATTATAGGTTTGATAGAAAATCAGTTTGTCTCTATCTACAGTATACAATTGATAAATCTTGACCACTCCCTTCAGACTTCCCTTCAGTGCTTTGATATTTATCATTTCAGATGCCTCCAGCCCATCAGACAAGGAAGAGGAGGAGGAGGAGGAAGAGCAGGAGGAGGAAAAAGTGCCACCTATGCTCAAAGAAGAGGTGGCACTGCCACCTCCAACCACACCAGGGCCTGCTTTTCCCACCCACCTGTCCCTGGAGGCCAAGGAGCTCATCATCATCAGTGACAATGAAGGGCTATCCAGAGAACCAGCATCAGCGGCTCACCGGTTCCGGGAGGCAGCTGTAGCACCCGAGGAAGGGCCGCAAGAGGAAGGCATGCCTTCTCCCTTTTGCAACCGTCCCTTCCCGATGGCTTCACTCCACCTACCTTTCTTTCTTTGCACCTCCTCTCGCTATGGATGGACACCTGGCTGCTGCAGCGTCTACCTGCCATCCTCTCCAGCATCCCCTGACCGGCTTGGGTGCTGCCTCCCACCATGCTCCGCTGGTACCTTAGGGTGCGAGTGCCGCGCGGCCCTCACTCTTATTTCCTACTTGGTGCGAACCTCAGGGGCATCCCCCTGTGATGACATCATGCTGCCCAGATATTTAAAGCCCACTATGTTTGCTAGCCTTTGAGTTAGCAATGGGGAATCTTACGGATGGGATTCACTCTCCGTACCCAGCTACTCTGCCTCTCCAATTTTCCATTGGACTTAACGCTAATGGGGTACCCGCTCCTCGGGGGCCTCACTTGCTTTTTAGGTCGCTATCAGGAAATCAGTACTCGCTCCTCGAGGGCCCATGTTCCCTGACTCGCTGCCTGCTCCTACCTTATCTTCTGCCTGGAAGGATTCACTATCTTCAACACCAGTGTGTACTACCATCTTTACCTCAGAGCTGTTCCCTGGAACCAGGTACTCGCTCTTCGAGGGTCTGTCTCCGTTCCAGCCCTAGTGCCATCTCCTACATGGAACCGCTGTGTGAGTACATTACCTTTAAGCCTCTCAGGGATCAGGTACTCGCTCCTCGAGGGCCTGCTCTCCCTATCCTGGGGTTCTCCATACTGGGGCTCTGTGCATATTCCACTTTACTCATTATTCTCAGTTCCTTCCACTACAGCACTGCTACCAGAGAAGTCACTGTTCCAGCACCTGAGGGATACTAGCCCAGCTGGGCTACATTTGCTGCTCACAACTGCCACCTCTGGTGGCTTCATCACATTGTCTAATAAAAGATCAATCTCTGTGTTTGTGTGTCCTAAACTGAGCCTGACCTGTGGCCCCTCATGGGACTTCCCCCCATTGGCATGGTCAGCTGCCACAGTGTCCAAGGGTCCACCCAAACCTCACTAATTATAACACTCCCATAATGGCACATTTGGATACTGTTCTGGCTCTGCATGGCCAGTTCACCCGGAGTCTGGACTGCATCAAAGGGCTCATGGTGCAGATAGCGGCCAACTTGGTGGATCTGAAGCATGACCAAGAACAAGTGATTGAGCTGCTCAGAGTTATGGTTGGAGCTCAATTGCTCATGACCATGACCAGGGTCCAACCCAGCCGGTTACCATCTCCCCAGCAGTGATGCTCCACCTCATCCCCCAGGGACCCTTTCCCCATTTCCCCCTTCATTCCAATGCTTTCTTTTCTGTTGTTTTCTTTTTTTCTTTCTGTTAAATTCTTCATATATTTTATTTTATATTTAAAGTATATTTAATTTCTAATTAAGAAAAAAATATAATTTGTTTTAAAATGTTTGTGGTTATCCTGCACTGATTGTAGTAGGATGGATGACAGCCTAGTAACATACAAGTTTCAGTGAGCAAGGGAGATGAGGGAGAGGGAAGAGAGATTGGGAGAGGGAAGGTGATGATGCTGATGCCAGTGGGGGTTGGGGATAGGGAAGAAGATGATGATACCAAGGAGAGACATGATTATGATGCTGAGGGAAGAGGGAAGGGAGACAGTTATGATGACAAGTAGTGGGGGTAGAGTGGTGAGAAGAGACAGTGTTGATGCAGAAGTGGGTGTTGTGTCACAATGAAGTAGGACCTGTTGCAGGTGTGCCACGAAACAAAAAAGTTGGCAAACCAGTGCTGTAGAGTATTTATTTTATTGTTGGGCACAGGCAATCCCCCAGCCCCCAGTTACCCAGTCCAGTGAGTATCCAGTGAGAGGGTGGTGGATGCCTGGAATGCCCTTCCGGAGGAAGTGCCCTTCCGGAGGAAGTGGAGGAAGTTGGCAAACCAGTGCTGTAGAGTATTTATTTTATTGTTGGGCACAGGCAATCCCCCAGCCCCCAGTTACCCAGTCCAGTGAGTATCCAGTGAGAGGGTGGTGGATGCCTGGAATGCCCTTCCGGAGGAAGTGGTGAAGACCAGAACTGTGAAGGACTTCAAAGGTGCGTGGGATAAACACTGTGGATCCATAAAGTCAAGAGGCCGCCAATGAAGAGTGGGTGACTCGCCAGAATGATGGCTACTGCCTGGACACAATACCCTTATTCAATAAACATACACATGGTTACTGTGACTCCAACATCACTCTAAGCTTCAACAGCAAGAGGAAATGTGGAAAAAAGGATTTGCACTCACAAAGCTGGGAGTAGCTGGCTTGTTACGGCGGTTACTACCCCAAACCAAATGTGCCTGATACTTCACTTTCGATGCACATCCAGCATAGCTCTCTGCTCCAACGGCAGGGGAGAAGAAAAACTGATACTTCACGCATACCCAGCATAGCTTCAACGGCAGGGGAGAAGAAAAAAGGATTCACACTCACAAAGCGGGAAGTAGCTGGCTTGTTACGGCGGTTACTACCCCAAACCAAATGTGCCTGATACTTCACTTTAGATGCATATCCAGCATAGCTCTCTGCTTCAACGGCAGGGGAGAAGAAAAACAACCAATAAGGGCTGTATAACATAGTCTGGGTTAAAACAAATAAGCATGGGTGTAGCTTGCTTATTGCGGCGGTTACTACCCCTACTACCCCCTAACTAATCAAGCTTGATATTTCACTTGGATGCAGCTCCATCACTGCTCTCTACATTAATGGTGGGGGAGGAAGGGAAATAGAACCAAGAGCTAAAAGAAACAGATAAGTATGAGAGAAAAAATGTGTGAAGCTTGCTGGGCAGACTGGATGGGCCGTTTGGTCTTCTTCTGCCGTCATTTCTATGTTTCTATGTTTCTAAGTATCCACCGGTGAGCCTTTGATCCAGGCCTATGGTGTTGTACTTTGCCATGAACTCAACCTAAGCCAGCGCAAGGTAGATGTTTTCCCTCTGTCTAAACCTGAGCCCATAAATAAGAGATGTAACTCATTGCTTACACACAACTAAAATCTTTTATTGGGCAAAGAGAAGAAATTCATGGGTGGTTCCTCGACCTCAAGACACTGGCTACATCCCAGATGGCACTGATTAGTTCACTCATTAGGTCATCCATAGTAGCCACTGCTACTGCAT
Source organism: Rhinatrema bivittatum (assembly GCF_901001135.1). NCBI lineage: Eukaryota > Metazoa > Chordata > Amphibia > Gymnophiona > Rhinatrematidae > Rhinatrema > Rhinatrema bivittatum. The sequence goes on from NC_042615.1 coordinate 175,489,514, forward strand.
TCTCCTTATGCATTTCTAGGAGTACTGAGTATACTGACGCCCAGCCCTGGTTGACTGAATTGTTGTACTGCTTCTGCCATGACATCAAGTCATCCATGAAGACTGTGCCCAGCACATTGAAGCTAATAATTGCCTCTTCCAGGTCATCCAGTGCCACTGTTGTCTCAGCTCCATGAGTTCCTGGTACTACCTCTGACAGGTTCATTGTGAGATGGACCTCAGGCTGGGTCTCCTCAACAAGTGGGCTCAGTTGACATTAGAAATGTGAATTCTGGTGTTGGGAGAGACTATGTTTCTCCTTTCACACCATGTGCCATATTGTTGACGTCTTGATCTGTGGAGAAAGATAGATAAACACAAGCTGAAGTTCTTTATATAATTTTCAACTACTGACTACCCGAGCACCAAAAAGAAAAACATCAAATGCAAACGCGGTAGCACATTAAGAAATCATACCGTCACTCTGCCCTGTGTCACACCCAGGAAAAACACAAGAATAGATGCCTGGAACTTTTTCAATGGCCGGACACCTCAATTTTGGAGGCCTTTTCTTTAACACCCCTTCGTGGGTCACACTAGTGATGCTAGATTTGTTTCACATCTCTGTTCTTGACTGACAGGGAGCTGACATCCAGTGTGATGCCCTCTCAATTCTTTTCTTGGTAGAAGAGGAAGCTTTTGATCAGAAGAGCACTTTGTAGTTATTGCACATGGCCCAGCAAAGCAGTTCCTTTTCAGTGTCCAAGAAGCAAGCATCATGTGTTCGCTTCTGCAGTACTTGGCAACCACTGGGGCCTGCCTGCTCTTCCTGACCTCCAGCCTCTCTCTCCACTTGAGCAAATGTTCATTTTTCTGCCACAACAATGTTAGTCTCTGCTCATCAGAACTGTGAATGCAAATAAAAACATTGCATAAGTCAGAATGTTGTTAATCAAAATTACTTTGCAATTCAAAATAACATATAGGAATATCTACTGTTCTTTAATTGATGTCAATATAACTTTCCACAAATAATACCCATAAACCTGCCACAAGGATAGGAATGTTTAGCAGTTAATGGATAGAAAAAAGAATTAACAGAAGGAAAAAGGAGCAAGGCCACATGGTAGCATGAACAGATAGGAAAACATGTAGTTAATGTAAGGACAAAAGAACAGGCCACATGGGTAACATTAACAGAGAGCAAAACAAGGAGTTAATGGAAGGACAAAGAAGCAGGCCACATGTACAGCATGAACAGTTTGGAGAAAAGCATCATTTAATGGAAGGACATTCATAATTTGTGTGTCCATGTAAAGACTCCTAGCAACACACTTAATGGATGCCCAAATCCTGCTCCTTTCGTCCATGTCCCTGTATTGCATCAGCCATGCTGTTCACCTAGGAAAAACAAAATGAAATATCTCTTACCTGTTGAAAATGAAGCAAAGTCGATCTTCCTGCAATACCGAATAGGAATGCCAGGCATCAGTTCACACTACAGATCCTATTTTAATCGAGTACAAAGGGACAGTCGGATTCCCAGGCATATGACTCACATTGTGATATCACGTTGGGGGAACAATGTTAAATTTCGAAATAATAATACATTTCCAATAAATATTTCTCATGATCCTCTTGACTGTATGCCTTTTTGACAGAATTTCTGTGCATCCACATGGCACACACGAAATGCTGTATGGATGTCTGAGGCAATAAATTGGGTAGCAATACAGACCCTCTTTTTTGACCATCATGAGCTTTTTTTGTGCCCTTTGCATTTGTGCTTCCTTTAAATACTACATCAAGCACCTAGGAGAGGTGGCTGTGCATGTGTTGAAACAGCAAGCACCCAGTTTGGACACACAATTTTAGCGTGTCCGTATTGCATCAGCCTGAATGGAAGTATGCTGGTTTTCATGGATGCAAAGGAAGCTGCCTTGTTCCTGCAGTGGCTTTTGACGGCAGAGCAAGCGGAAGCGTGACCCCGTGAAGTTAAATAATTCTGGTATCCTTTTTGACCAACAGTACACACATAGTAGTGTGAGCAATGTGTTTGTGTAGGGGGTGGGGGTGGGGGTGGGGAGTGAAAGAGTGTATGGTGGTTTTCATCATAGGGAACAGCAAGTGGGTGGGAAGGGCAATGGGTGAATCAATTGTTCTGGTGCAGATGAGTGGCTTCAAGGTGGGGGACAAGTGATTTTTTTATTTGTATTTTTATTGGTCTGGTTTCCCCTTGTCAATAAAAGTAATCAGATATGCTCCACAACTATGAGTGATGGACCGTACAGGCAGAAATCTGGAGTGGCACTATCAGTGAGAGCGGGAACACACGTGGCTGCATCAGTAAACTGGACAAAGCACTCACATGCAATGTGCAGTGGCGGTAGTGGATGCCGATCAGGAAGAGTGCTGGTGGCACTGCAGGCAAGCCAATATTAAAAACTAGCTGCAGTACTCTGGCATTGACTTGTATAGACTAAAAGCTTAGGACTTTCAATATCGAGAGGGGAATGGGGGAAGGAGAAGTGGGAGGAGATTTAAAGCTGCCAGCAGGTTAGAAGGGCAGGAGAGGGATTTGGGTGTTTTATTGTTTGGGGGCAAGGATGGGCAGAGCTGCACTAAGTCAGGATGTCAGAGAAGCTGGTGCCCGGGGGTCACCCCTGCTCAGAGTCTCTGAGAAGTGGGTAGGGGGAGGAAATTGTATTTGCAGCATTAATGATGGGGCGAAGGAAGGTGTAAAGTGGAGGGACCTACTCTGGTTCTTCAGCGGCTGCAGCTGTTGGGCTGGGGCGGCGGATGGGGGGTTAGTTTTACAGAGTTGGGTTGAGAAGATTATCTCTTTACTTTTTTTACTCACTGGCGAAAAGGGGGTATGCATCACTGCTGGATAGTAGCAGACATTATTGATTTAAACACTGATGGCGAGAATGCTATTATTCTTATCTCCACTAATGTCTAAGGTTTAGGAACCCCAATCAAAGGAAAACAAATTATGAATTTTCTTAAAAACCAGAGAGGTTCAGTCACTTTTTTGCAAGAAACACATTTAATGGATGGGGCACACCAAATGTTGCTTTGGGACTGTAGGTCAGATATTTTTCTCCTCCCATAACCCAAAAAGCAGGGGAGTTTGTATTTTGATCTATAAGGCTTGCCCAATCACTGTAACTAAGTACTTAATGGACTCAAAAAAGGGCACTTTGTGGCCATTGAATGCTCTCTTGACAGGCACATAGTCCTTATCAATGTATATGATCCTAATAAAGACTAGAGATGTGAATCGTGTGCCCGATCGTCTTAACGATCAGGTTCAGCTAGAGGGGGGAAAAAATCTGATCATGGGTGATGTGGGTGATGTGAATCGGAATTGGTTCCGATTCACATCGTTATTTTTTTTGTAGTGAGGCCCGACCCTTTAAAATTAACCCCTTTACCTTCCCCCACCCTCCCGAAACCCCCAAAACGTTTTACGATTACCAGGTGGTCCAGTGGGGGCGCGGGGACCGATCTCCCGTTCTTGGGCCATCGGCGCTATTTTGGCTGCCACTCAAAAATGGCGCCGATGGCCCAATAAAAAAAAACCCACCCGACCCTTTAAAAATGACCCCTTAGCTTCCCCCACCCTCCCGAGCCCCCCAAAACATACCTGGTGGTCTAGTGGTGGTCCCGGGAGTGATCATCCATTCTCAGGCCATTGGCTGCCACTCATAAAGATAGTGCCAATGGCCCTTTGCCCTTACCATATGACAGGGTATCCGTGGCATTGGCCGGCTCCTGTCACATGGTAGGAGCACTGGATGGCTGGCACCATCTTTACGAAGGCGGCGGCCATCTTTAAAGATGGCGCCGGCCAGCCAGTGCTCCTACCATGTGACAGGGGCCAGCCAATGGCACGGATACCCTGTCATATGGTAAGGGCAAAGGGCCATCAGTGTCATCTTTATGAGTGGCAGCCGACGGCCTGAGAATGGGAGATCGCTCCCGGGACCACCACTAGACCACCAGGTATGTTTTGGGGGGATCGGGAGGGTGGGGGAAGCTAAGGGGTCGTTTTTAAAGGGTCGGGTGGGTTTTTTTTTTATCGGGCCATCGGCGCCATTTTTGAGTGGCAGCCAAAATGGCGCCGATGGACCGAGAGCGGAAGATCGGTCCCCGCGCCCCCACTGGACCACCAGGTACTCGTAAAAAGTTTTGGGAGGGTGGGGGAAGCTAATGGATTTGTTTTATAGGGTCGGGGTGGGTTTAGGGTTTTTTTTGGTGTTCCGGTTTTCCCCGCCCTCCCACCCCCCCAATTTACGATTTTTCACGATAAATCGGGGGAATTTCTATTGTATCGCGACTCAACGATTTTTGATGATTTAAAATATATCTGACGATTGTTTTAAATCGTCAAAAAACAATTCACATCCCTAATAAAGACCAACAGCCATATTATAGGCAACAAGCTGCAAACTAGAAGGTTTTTCTAATGCCCCTTATGTTATGGGAGGGGACTGGAACATTTATGTAATGGATAGCTCATCTTGTTTCAGGAAAGACAGGGGCCAGTAGCGAGTCTAAATTTTTAATGCCCTGTATAGGACTGGTTGACCTCTGAAGGGTCCAGTACTTCTCTGGGAGAGACTGCACCTGTTTCTTCCAGCGATACAACATCTATAGCCACTTTGATTATTTTCTCTGTGCGACTGAATTTAGCAATATTGCTAGTCATATGGATATTCTAAGATGACATCTTTCTGATTGTCACTCAGTCTTTGCCATTGTACATATCTCTGGGCCATGCACAAGGGTTGGCACTTTAATACTTTGCTACTGAGCAATGAACAATTTTGTACAATGGTAACTGAGGCTGTAAAGGATTCTCATGTAAACCATGCAGGAGCAACCCAGTCCCCAGAGCTGCTTTGGGAGACCATTAAAGAGGTTCTAAGGAGCATTAATATCAGTTTTGCTAGCCATCTTAATAAAAAGAAGAATTTGCAGCAGAAATCCCTGGAAGGTCAGCATAGGATACTAGAGACTACATACAAAGCTAACTGCTCCCCCAGAGCTTTAGGCAGTCAGAGAAGAACTGTAAACTATACAGATTAGAAAAATTATGGGGTTCTTAAGAGTGATTAGTACACTCTGGAGGGGGACAGTTTGGTGAATGAAAATGTTCTCTCAGCTGTTTTGTTTTATTTTTGTGAGATGTGCACTCTTTAAGTAGTGTTGTAATCCCTCATGTTAAATAAACAGTTAAATGAAAAATATATTTTACCTTATTTATGTCAAGCATTTACCAACATGAAATTCCTTATTAATCTATATTAATTTATTTTATATTTACTGCGGCTTATAAATAAACTAGAATATCATGAAAAAAGCAAAGAACATAAAGCAAACATCAGATCCAATCAATCAAATAAAAAAAGTATTATCAAAGTATTCTTTCATGAATCAATTTTCCAGAATGGCAGAGATCATCATAACTAAAAGAAAATTGCAATAATCAGAATAGTAATAAGAGCAGGAGCAGAGCAGAACTAGGACAGGTCACATTACAACCCAACATATAAAAGTACATTCAAATTCTGGTGTCTCCTAAGCAAAAAAATATCACTCCACTGCTAAACATTTTGTGAAGTAACCCAAACCCCTGCAAAAAAAAAAAAAAGATGCCTAGAACCTTGTCGTACCATACAATCACAGCACTGACTCTCAGGACTCAAATAACAACAACGTTAAAGAAAAGCAGAAATACTACACCAGGCCTTAGATCTTTAATACACCACATACTGGGCTAACAGAACAAGGCAAACTGCTACAAATCCTACAGAGAAACTACACGCTAGCAGAAATATTGTACACTAGTTACACACAAGCAGAACACAGACTGACCCTTACCTCATCCAGAAATAAGAGACTACAAATTAAAAATAGGAACATGCAGACAAAACCAAAATAGAAAGCCTAAGAAACCAGATTCTGAATAGTGGAACTCTAAAGAAAAAGCAAAATATAAAAATATAAGAAATGCAAATTACCAAAGATAGTATACTCCAATTACTAAAAACTCAAAATAATATAGATGTTTTTGCCTTTGAGCTAAGATCTTTATATTTTCCCATTCGGTTGGTCCCAGTCCTTTGTTTCCACTTTCCCCTTGTTGGTCTTTTCCTAATTTCTTTTTTCAGGGTCTTGCTTTTCTTTCAGTTTTTTTTTCTCTCTCTTTCTGGCCTTTTCCCCTCCTCGCTCCTCCCTCACACAAACACACACACATGCTTATGCTTTCTCTCAAAGAATCCCTCAAATATACAAGCTCTCCTCCCCGCACACAAAAGCTCTCACTCTCTCATACACCCATACACATACAGTCTCCCATTCACTCACACACACACGCACACATACACATAGACTCCCATTCTTACACACATAAACACCCTGGCTCCCATTATCTCTCACACAAATCTCAAGGTTCTAATTCTCTCATGCACATGCACCCAGGATCCCATTCTCACACACACACACAGCCTCTTCCAGCCACTGCCAAACCCATTTATTCTGTCACCACAGGCATGCAATCCAGAAAAAGCTTTATTAGTCTTCACTTTTCCTGCTGTGAAAATTAGATCCCAAGACAGCCTTAAAACAGCACATCCTCATCTTCACCACCATGGGGATGAGATCCCATGATGGCCTTGTTTCAGCAGACCCTCATCTTCACTGCCCTGGGGATAGGATCCTGTGATGGCCTTGCCTCAGGAGCTGCAGCACACCATCATCTTCACCACCAAAGGAATTGGATCCTGTGATGAACTTGCCACAGAAGACCTCTTAATGTATCAGAAATCCCTGATTGGGTGGGCTTGAGACCAAATTAGGTAGGCTATGGCCCACTCATGCCCACTTTGGCTCCACCACTAGATTCAGAGGAAATTAAACAAATCTCAGTGAACCTCGAAGATATAAGCAAATTGACAAACTAAACAGTAGCAAATCACCTGGACCAGATAGTCTATATACCAGAGTGTTGAAAGAAATGAAAAATGAAATTACAGACAAACTATTACTAATTTATATACTATCTTCTGAATCATCTTTCATACCTGAAGATTGGAAGATTGCCACCATAAAGCCAAGTTTAAAAAAGGGTTTCATGCATGATCCAAAAACTACAAACCGGTGAGCCAGACAATAATGCCACTCAAAATGGTGGAAACTATCATAAAGAAATACATTACTGAACATATAGATTGTCATAATATAATGGAATAAAGCCAATATGGATTTAGCAAGGGGAAGTCTTGCCTTACCAATCTGCTACATTTTTTGAAGGTATAAATAAACATGTAGATAAAAGTGAGCCAGTTGATATAGTGTATCTGGATTTCCTGATAGTGTTTGACAAAGTCCCTCATAAGAGACTTCTGAGGAAATTAAAAAGTCAGAAATGCTTTCCATGCATAGGATCCCAGAGGCAGGCTGTACTTCACAGTCTCAATCCATGAATGAGACGATGGTATAGGGAAGAAGGTTTTAGATTTGTCAGGAATTGGGAATCATTCTGGGGAAGAGAAAACCTTTTCTGGTGGGATGGGATTCACTTTACCAGAGTGGATCCAGGCTACTGGAACTAAGCTTTAAAAAGAAGATAGAGCAGCTTTTAAACTAGATGATAGCTGTAAACCTACAGTAGCTTAGAAGCACATGGTTCTGCATGATGTATCTTTTAAGGATACTAACAAAACAGGGATGTTAGGGAATCCTGGTAGAAAAGTTGCAATAAAGAGAAGACCGATCAGAAAGATTACAAATTACCTCTTTCAACTCATAAGTATGTTGTTAATTCAAACAAAATATATACTTTAAAATAACTGTATATAAATGCTAAAGTCTAAAAAATGAGATGTATGAGTTAGAATGCATAGCACTGAATGAAGAGTAGATATACCTGGCATCTTCCTTCCAGCTACATAAGCTTCCAAGTTCTTTATCCTTGTTGAATGTAACTTTGCCTTATTCATTTCTTTTGTTTAATTTTTCTTTTAGTTACGCTACAGCTTTACCCTTGTTAAATGTAAACCGATCCGATATGGTTATTACTATGAAGGTCGGTATAAAAAAGTGTTAAATAAATAAATAAATCTCAGAGACCTGGTTGGAAGAGGTTAACCCCTAGGACATTGTGATAATATTTTACAAAGATAAGATGGATCAAATTGAAAGAGGGGTGCACTATATGTTAAAGAGGGCGCACTCCCGCTCCCTCTCCCTGCAGCTACCCTCTTCCTCTCCCTGCCGAGGCTCGCGCGATCGGCGCGGCCCCAGTGATCCTCCATTCCCAACTCCCACCAATGCTTATCTCCCTGCTGACCTTCACCGACCAGTGCACATCCAACATGTTAAGAGTGTGAAGAGTGCATTTGAATATGAGTGTGAGGGATAGAATTTACATCTGGCTCTGGTTCCACCCCTTTTTTCACAGATCACACCTGGCCCTAGCCTTTTCCATCTCATCCCCTATCCCCTATCCCCTTCATAGTTCCACTTCCATTTTGTCTACAAAGTAAGTGAGCCCTGCTGAATATCTTATAAAATCCTGTAGCTGTCTTCATATTGGATTGTGGGTCCACATGTAGTAGTAATAGTGAGAAAGGAATTATAGCAAATTATTTGTTGTTTATAATATTTCTGATGTTACTATTGTGAATGTGAGGTCTTGTTTGCTTGTGGACCAGATCTAGTTTCATACCAAAGATTGTCTACACAATATAAAGTATATTAAAAAATAATGGTACCAGTTTATGCTAAATGCCAGTACCTGTGTACTGTTCATGATCCTTATATACTTCTCGGCCTTGAACATCTCTCAAATAAATCTTGTCATATTTTAGAATGGTTATGAACAGGTTATTTAGGTATAACTAGCTTTATTAATTGAACATTACACATACTGAACTGTACTCCACATCAAGATCCTTTTATGACAGTTGCCATTCAGGAAAACTCAAAATATTTGCTGCTGTTCCTTCAAGAGTAATAGAAAATTACAGGAGAAAATAGACTCATTTGACCATTATTAATGATATTCACAGGTCAAAATGAAACAATTATCATGTTGTTTTACTAAGCACCCAAAACAGTATCTTTACAAAATGAAAACAACTGATTTTTTTAAAAAGTTTCATCTTTTTCACCATTTCAAATAAAATCAATTTACAGCCTCTATGAATGTCTCTGAGCTTTGGGTAAGATAATATTTGGTCTGCTTAAAAACAGACCAGCATATTCATATTTTGTTTGGACCTGTACATAATGGCTACTGATTAAAATTACCCTGAGGAAATTTGTATCTTGGTACATTATCACCAGATCAGCTGTAGGTGACAAAATATTGATTGTGGAAACTGAAACTCAGACTCAAAGGTACAAAATACATGCCAGAGAAATTCTATATAGCATCAGAAACCCTTTAGTACATCTAGCCATTAATCGTCTAGCTCTCATACCTGGGGTGTTTGTCAGCTGGATTTCCACTCTAACGATATTGCAGTTTTTAATTTCTCTGACATCAAGCATAGCCATTTCCATTCTTCTTTGAAAAAGAAATTCATATATTTCTGGTTAATTTATCTTCAAAAAGCATGACCTTATCTTTTTTTATACATCGCTGATAGCTTGATGAATCCTTATTTTTATATGCATAACAATCATTAAAAAGCAAATGGGTCATAGTGTCTTCAAAATAGCAAATGCTATATAATCAGGATACTGCATTGCTGCAGCATGTACTACTAGGTTCCATTATGAGCAGAATAAATCCTGGTTGGTCAAACCATACTCCTTCTGTAATTTTCTCTCTAAACATTTTCTAAAAAGCTGCTACACTTTCCTTAGAGGTATAAAGTCTGTGTACTATAATTAAAGGTATGGATTTCTTTATTGTATTAACCAGAGGAACCAAAATCAGTGGGGCTGATGTAATAAGATGCAATGATCCTACTGTGGGTATCATCTTCTGTTTTAGCATGGGATTTTTGGCACTAACCTGCAGTAAAACAGGAGTTAAAACATTCAGCAAAATTAGCACATCACATGCTTATTGCAGGGTAATAAGCCTTATTATCAATTACTCTGCAATATAAGGAGACATGCTAGTATAGAGGCTGCCCAGTATGCTTCCTTTAACCGTGGGAATTTTAATTCTTCTTCAGAGGCAGAGTTAAACTTCTGGAGGTAGAGAGCAATACACCAAGCCCCACTTGGTGGCTGAGTCAGGTCAAATGGGTGATGCAGGCAAGTCCTCCCTCCTTTCTCAAGCATGCTAAACCCATCTCACCTTTACAAAAAAAAGTCATACCAAGCTGAGTCAGGTCTGGGATTGGTTGAATCCAGTAGGTCCTCCTTACCCTCACAGCCCCTTTCCTCTCACCTTAAAAAAATATATTGGGGAGAACAGAACTCCCAATCTAAGTAATCCTCTACTACCCATTAATAAACAGAATAACCCCTCCAAATCCAGTCCCCCACCTGGTAACCCCAGCCAGAAACAAACTTATCTCCTCTAAAGTGCTGGTAGCTGATTGATCCTTCTTTTGTCACATGTCAGTGAAAGGACAAATCTCCTTTCAGAAATGTGAAAGAATTTCCTTTTGAAAGTGGATTGGTTCTTTCACTAAATCTGACAGTGAAGGGACCAATCAGCATAAAGTAAGATAGAGAAAAAAATGAATGTTAAGTGATGAACACTTCACCTATCTCCTCTCCATTCTGATCCTGGGGAAGCACTGTCTAGGTACCCCAGTCAACAGACCACTTGGAGCCTAAAGCCTACTGTGAATATCAAATTCACTCTCTTAATTCACTCACAGGACTATTTGGTCACCAATAAGCTTTGTTGAGCAGTCAGCCCCATTCTCAGCTATGAGCTACGGCTATACCAGGTATTAAGCAGATACAGAGTATCAGACCCAGCCTTGACTTAAGCCATTCTGAGCAACTGGCTAGGACACCAGCCATAACCATACAGTCCATATCCTTTAGACCCCTCCCCCAATTTCTATATCTATATCTCAAGACTGAGTACCCTACCACATTACATAAATATTCCTCATACCATTATGTATCATGTTAAAATTAAAGAAAAAAATCATTATAATTCAGCATCATGCACACTTTAGATCAGAGAAAAGACAATGGACAGGAAGAAAGAGAAGCAAAAATCACCTGTTAACTCCAATATGGTTACAAATTGCCCTCCCGAAAAACAAATCTTCACAAATGAAATACACACAAATAAACCTAATAAATGTCAGATCAGTCAACAAAAATTAATTGAAGACCCATAACAGTATAAATGAAATTAAATTTAGACATCCTAGGGATAACTGAACATAGATGAGGCCTAAGGAGACTCATTAAATGAGTTTTTCCCAGAAGGCTTTTCTGTTATTCATAAACCCAAACCAGGAAAATGTGCAGGAGGACTAGCAATCCTGAAATACTATCAAAGTATGACAAATTATTTTTTCACAACTATCATAATTAGAATGCCTACTAGCCCAACCAGAAGTTGAGACCCAATATGGCTTCTAATGGTCAATTGCCCTACTCAAAAACATCTCATAAATTGAAGAACTACTTGAATTTATCACAAATATGACTCTAATATTCATCAAACTATTAATCATGAGGTAACTTTAATTTACACATAGACTACCTGACATTGTTACGGCTGGGCTTCGGTCAGGAGTCGTGAACACCACCCAGAAGGGTGGCTCCAGGTTGAGAGAGACAGGAATGGCAAAAGCAGTGTCTGGGTCCAGGCTGGGTCAGGGCAGGCGGCAGAAGGCAGTGTCTAGGTTCAGGCTGGGTCAGGGCAGGCGGCAGATAGCAGTGTCTAGGTACAGGCTGGGTCAGGACAGGCGGCAGATAGCAGTGTCTAGGTTCAGGCTGGGTCAGGGCACAGTAAGCAGGGCAAGGCAGGTCAGAAGGCCCGTAGGCCACACACACACACAGAAGGCCCGTAGGCCACACACCGTAGTCGGGGCAAGGCAGGTCAGAAGGCCCGTAGGCCACACACACACACAGAAGGCCCGTAGGTAACACACCATAGTCGGGGCAAGGCAGGTCAGAAGGCTCGTAGGCCATACACACACAGAAGGCCCGTAGGCCACACACCGTAAGCAGAGCAAGGCTTGTCAGAAGGCCCGTAGGCCACACATACACAGAAAGCCCGTAGGCCACACACCGTAAGCAGAGCAGGCAGGTCAGAAGGCCCGTAGGCCACACATACACAGAAGGCCCGTAGGCCACACACCGTAAGCAGAGCAAGGCAGGTCAGAAGGCCCGTAGGCCACACATACACAGAAGGCCCGTAGGCCAGGTAAGAAAAGCGAGGAAGAAGGCCCGAAGGCAGCGCAAGGCAAGGCAAGGCAAGGCAAGGAAAGGTCTGAAGGCCGCGCAAGGCTAGAGTAGGGAGCCCAGGTGAGCTCGATGCCGAAGCACCGAGGGAACTGTCAGGCAGGGTTATAAGGGCCAACCCAGAACATAGAGTGGACAGGGGAGATGGCCTGGGCCTGTCAGGAGAGCCAGCACTAGAGGGACCCCTAGTGGTGAGGCGGTTGCACTGCAGCCAAAACTGTAACAGTACCCCCTCCTCAAGGCCTCCCCCTCCTCCTGGGTCCCATCTTAGCAGGGGGTACTCAAAAATGAAATCAGACCCCTCCGAGGGCAGCAACAGCTGGAGCAATTCAACAGGCTCAGATGGCTGAGTCAGAAAGTCTGTTAGTGGTACCGGTTTGAGCCCCTCCGGGGGCGGCAGCAGGACCGGTTTAGCAGGCTCTTCTCGGGGTAGTGCAGCAGGCTCGGGCCCCTCTTGGGGTGAAACAGCAGGCTGGAATACCTCTCCGGGTGTTGTAGTAGGCTCGGACCCCTCTCGGGGCGTTGTAACAGGCTCGGACCCCTCTCGGGGTGTTGAAGCAGGTTCGGGCCCCTCTCGGGACGATGAAGCAGGCTCGGACCCCTCTCGGGGCGATGAAGCAGACTCGGACCCCTCTCTGGGCATTGTAACAGGCTCGGACCCCTCTCGGGGCGTTGTAACAGGCTCGGACCCCTCTCGGGGCGTTGAAGCAGGTTCGGACCCCTCTCGGGGCGATGAAGCAGGCTCGAACCCCTCTCCGGGCATTGCAGTAGGCTCAGACCCCTCTCGGGGCATTGTAACAGGCTCGGACCCCTCTCGGGGCGTTGAAGCAAGTTCGGACCCCTCTCGGGGCGATGAAGCAGGCTCGGACCCCTCTCGGGGGGATGAAGCAGGCTCGAACACCTCTCCGGGCGTTGTTGTAGGCTCAGACACCTCTCGGGGCGTTGTAACAGGCTCGGACCCCTCTCGGGGCGTTGTAGCAAGTTCTGACCCCTCTCGGGGCGATGAAGCAGGTTCGGACCCCTCTCGGGGCGATGAAGCAGGTTCGGACCCCTCTCGGGGCGATGAAGCAGGTTCGGACCCCATTCGGGGCGATGAAGCAGGATCGGACCCCTCTCCGGGCGTTGTAGCAGGTTCGGGCCCCTCTCGGGGTGATGAAGCAGGCTCAGACCCCTCTTGGGGCGATGAAGCAGGCTCGAACACCTCTCCGGGCGTTGTCGTATGCTCGGACCCCTCTCGGGGCGTTGTAGCAGGCTCGGACCCCTCTCGGGGCATTGAAGCAAGTTCGGACCCCTCTCGGGGCATTGCAGTAGGCTCAGACCCCTCTAGGGGCGTTGTAACAGGCTTGGACCCCTCTCGGGGCGTTGAAGCAGGCTCGGACCCCTCTCGGGGCGATGAAGCAGGCTCGGACCCCTCTCGGGGGGATGAAGCAGGCTCGAACACCTCTCCGGGCATTGTCGTAGGCTCGGACCCCTCTCGGGGCGTTGTAACAGGCTCGGACCCCTCTCGGGGCGTTGAAGCAAGTTCGGACCCCTCTCGGGGCGATGAAGCAGGTTCGGACCCCTCTCGGGGCGTTGAAGCAGGTTCGGACCCCTCTCTGGGCGATGAAGCATGTTCGGACCCCTCTCGGGGCGATGTAACAGGCCCTGACCCCTCTCGGGGCGTTGAAGCAGGTTCGGTCCCCTCTCGGGGCGTTGAAGCAGGTTCGGACCCCTTTCGGGGCGATGAAGCAGGTTCGGACCCCTTTCGGGGCGATGAAGCAGGCTCGGACCCCTCTTGGGGCGATGAAGCAGGCTCGAACACCTCTCCGGGCGTTGTCGTAGGCTCGGACCCCTCTCGGGGCGTTGTAGCAGGCTCGGACCCCTCTCGGGGCGTTGAAGCAGGTTCGGACCCCTCTTGGGGCGATGAAGCAGGTTCGGACCCTTCTCGGGGCGATGAAGCAGGATCGGACCCCATTCGGGTGATGAAGCAGGCTTGGACCCCTCTCCGGGCGTTGTAGCAGGCTCGGGCCCCTCTTGGGGCGTTGTAGCAGGTTCGGGCCCCTCTCGGGGTGATGAAGCAGGTTCGGACCCCTTTCGGGGCGATGAAGCAGGCTCGAACCCCTCTCGGGGCGTTGCAGTAAGCTCGGACCCCTCTCGGGGCGTTGTAACAGGCTCGGACCCCTCTCGGGGCGTTGAAGCAGGTTCGGACCCCTCTCGGGGCGTTGAAGCAGGTTCGGACCCCTCTCGGGGCGATGAAGCAAACTCAGATGGCAGAGCAGCAAGGTTAGAAGTAGTGTACATGGAAGACACAGATTGTACTGCCAAGGGCTTGATACCTCGAGCCAAAGTCTGAAGCTCCTGATTTTGTTTCTGGGGGAGCATTTTAGAGAAGGCACAGGCAGTTCTAGGACGTCTAGGGAAGGTGCTCGTTACAGGCTGTTCAGCAGCTGTGGGAAGCAGAGCCCTGCTCGGGTTAATGAGTTCCATCTGTTTTTGTGCTTGATCTCCTAGAACGGAAGTCCTAGAAGTTCTCTTGGCCAGGTAAGTTTTTGGTTTTCCTGAAGTATAAGCTGCTTTTTGGTAAAAAGTTTTGTGACAAGTTATGCTACAATCTTCTGTTAGTAAACTGTCCAGGGTGAAAACATTCCTAGCTGAGCCAGAAGCAGGGCAGAGTGTGATAGCTCTGGCTGAATCTTTATGAGGAGACAGTGGCCTGTTAGCTGTGCAGCGGGGGCAGGGTTTGCCTGGAGGCAAAAGACAAGGAAGACAGAGACACTTCCACCAGCCTGGTTTGGGAGAATTGCAATTAAGGCATTCTTGGTATACAGACACATTTGTTCTGTGACAGTTGCTGCACATCCAGTGCTCCTGGTCCGAGAGCTGACAAGCTAAATAGTTCAGGTACGTAGGATAATTCAGAGTTTGACAAATGGTACAGATAATAAACAGTGAGGACTCACCGTCTGAATACTGAGTCCTTTCTGTCTCTCCAAATGTGAATGGCTTCGGCATACTGTTACGGCTGGGCTCCGGTCAGGAGTCGTGAACACCACCCAGAAGGGTGGCTCCAGGTTGAGAGAGACAGGAATGGCAAAAGCAGTGTCTGGGTCCAGGCTGGGTCAGGGCAGGCGGCAGAAGGCAGTGTCTAGGTTCAGGCTGGGTCAGGGCAGGCGGCAGATAGCAGTGTCTAGGTTCAGGCTGGGTCAGGACAGGCGGCAGATAGCAGTGTCTAGGTTCAGGCTGGGTCAGGGCACAGTAAGCAGGGCAAGGCAGGTCAGAAGGCCCGTAGGCCACACACACACACAGAAGGCCCGTAGGCCACACACCGTAGTCGGGGCAAGGCAGGTCAGAAGGCCCGTAGGCCACACACACACAGAAGGCCCGTAGGCCACACACCATAGTCAGGGCAAGGCAGGTCAGAAGGCCCGTAGGCCACACACACACAGAAGGCCCGTAGGCCACACACCGTAAGCAGAGCAAGGCTTGTCAGAAGGCCCGTAGGCCACACATACACAGAAAGCCCGTAGGCCACACACCGTAAGCAGAGCAGGCAGGTCAGAAGGCCCGTAGGCCACACATACACAGAAGGCCCGTAGGCCACACACCGTAAGCAGAGCAAGGCAGGTCAGAAGGCCCGTAGGCCACACATACACAGAAGGCCCGTAGGCCAGGTAAGAAAAGCGAGGAAGAAGGCCCGAAGGCAGCGCAAGGCAAGGAAAGGCCCGAAGGCCGCGCAGGGCAAGGCAAAGAAAGGCCCGAAGGCCACGCAGGGCAAGGCAAAGAAAGGCCCGAAGGCCGCGCAAGGCAAAGAAAGGCCCGAAGGCTGCGCAAGGCTAGAGCAGGGAGCCCAGGTGAGCTCGATGCCGAAGCACCGAGGGAACTGTCAGGCAGGGTTATAAGGGCCAACCCAGAACATAGAGTGGACAGGGGAGATGGCCTGGGCCTGTCAGGAGAGCCAGCACTAGAGGGACCCCTAGTTGTGAGGCGGTTGCACTGCAGCCAAAACTGTAACAGACATAAGCTATGGTTGATTTCCTCACCACCATGACAACACTAGGGCTAACCCAAGCTGTAAAATCTCCTACACATGAGAAAGGTCATAAACTAGACTTAAATTGTCACATGGGAGTCGAAAACCCTGAACATTAGGATGGCATTAAGATAACATCATACATATGGTCCAATCACTCAATGATAAATGCAATGACTGTAAATAGATGGATATAACCAGTTCCTTGAAAGTCTTCCAGAATAATAAAATCCCAGACACTGGAAAACCTGTTGAATGCCCTAGATTCCCCCTGTATGGATTATTTGCTTTCATCTGTAAAAGACCAGGTAAATATATGGAACAAAAACATAACAAAATCACCACACAAAATCACCACACAAAAAATTTCTAGCCATTCCCACAGAAGATCACCTTAGCATTCTGATGAATTCTGTGATCAAAAACATCAGTGATAAAGACTAGAAAGAAAATGGCACAAGACAATCTATGAAGTAAATGAACTACAATACAAATTTCACATGAAACCTACTGCATGTTGGACTGGGAGGTGGACCCTTGGCCTAGTGCAGGATTGGTAGGCTCCCTGGTTGGATCCAGAGAGCGCCTGCTACCAGGAGGCGGAGCACAAGAGGAGACAGAGGCTATCTGGAGCTTCGCCACTAGCAACCCGGGGTTCCCTCGGGTTGAGCCCTTGGTTACCCGGGCCACCTGGTCTTAGGTGGGCCTCACAGGGTCTTCTTGAGAGAAAGTTCAGAGGTGTGCCCACCAGGATCAAGGGTGCACGGTTGATGTTCAGACTAGAAGTCCGGGGTGCCAGAGAAGGCCAAAAGAGAGTCTCTGAATGTATGCCAAGGATCAAGGCCAGAGTCAAGGTAACATGGTCAGCTAAAGTGGGGGTCAATACCAGTAGTCAGTCCATGGAGAGTCAGCCAAAGCGAGGGTCAATAACAGTAGTCAGTCCGTGGATAGTCAGCCAAAGCAGGGGTCAGGTTCCAGGTAGCAGTCAGACGTAGTCAGGGATCAGGCAGAGGTCGGTTCCAGGCAGCATGCAGACGTGGCCAGTAATCAGGCAGAGGTCGGTTCCAGGCAGCGATCAACATAGACAGGAAAGGGCAGCGGTCCGTACCGAGAAGACAGTCTGAAAGGTACTACCTGGGGAGATGAAGGAACGGGAGGATGCTGGAACAGAAGTACGCTGGAACAGAAGGAAGCTGGAACAAGGCTGTAACGAGACTAAAACAAAGACTGGAAACGCAGAGACAAACTAGAAAACACAGCATGATCAACCCGATTGCCAAGGCAAGGAAGTGATGGCAGGGACTTCCTCTTATACAGCATTCAATCAGGGTGTGCGCGGAGCTGGGACCTGCCTCTGGCCCTTTAAGGGACTGGGCGGTCCATGCGCGCATGCCTATGGGTGAGGCCAACACCATGGAGGACGCCGAGCCCCGCCGTGAGGCCTGGCTGGAAGTAGAAGGCCTGGCGACTGCCGCTGCAGGATGCCGAGGCCTGGTCGTACTTGCTGCTGCAGCTGGGAAGGACGACCTGGGACCTGTGGAGGAGTTAGTGAGGTGAGCAGGTCCAGGTGCAGGCCGAGCGTAGACAGGATGTGCAACACTACAAGGCCATAACATAGGTAAAAAAATGTACTTCTCCCATTGCATTGAGCAAGTCCCAAACCTATTCAAGAAATTATTCAAAATATTAAATGGCAAGAACCACCGGTGCAAATAATCATACTCTGTCTAAACAAACAACAAACAAGATTGCCATCTATTTTGACAACATAATCAAGGACCTTTGCCTAAATATAAGCTAAACACTAGCAAATACATTAGATGTTTGGGACTCATTAACACCAATCATTGAAGAAGGTCTCAGAAAGGCTCTACTTGCCCTGTATCCAATATCCTGCAACCTGGATCTATGCCCATCGAAGTTAGTAAAAATAACAAGTGAGACACTCAAAGCCTGGACATCCAAAATTGTAAATTCCTCCTTCTCTGAGGTCATGCTTCCTCCAGAGCTAAAAGAAGACAAACGTGGATCCAGACAAAACTGAAACTAAGCACCTAGTATCAAATATTCATTTCCTTCATAAACTTATAGTAAGAGCTCAGGTAAATGAATGGCTAAAAGAAAAAAAATAGGCTGGATCTGTACCAGATTCAGAAAAAGCCATGGAACAAAAAAGGTCCTCTTTGCCTGATTGGATGACCTCCTGAAATATCATGACAGAAACCAGACAGCAATGCTAGTTAAGAGAATTCTCAGCAGCCATTGATATTGTAGATCACAATACCATGCTATCATGACTAGCAGAGGTTGACCTACCTGACAAGGTCCTAACCTGCTTTAACTCCTTTATGTCAGACAGGCAGCAATTGGTATATCTTCACTGATGCCACATCAGTACCTTAGATTTTGAACTCTGAAGTCCTTCAAGTTCCATATATTCATCAATACTCCAACATATACCTCAACTTACTGGCACAGCTGATTCAAAACTTTGACATAAAAGACTACATCTGTGCAGACAATAGTCAGCTTGTACATTATCAATGGACCTGAACCTATCAACAGTTATAACTAATTTAAGCATATATCTTACAGTAGTTCCAGGAATGGTCAAAAACAAAATATAAACTTCATCAGAATCCCAACAAATAAAGAGACTATGGATACAGAACAAACTCAAACAAATCCATGATCTGAACATCCCATTCAGAACTATGAACTCCCACTAAAAACTAAGGTGAAAAGCCTCTGAGTCTTATTGGACTCAGAACTCACCATAGGGGTGTGCATTCATTTGCAACGTATTGGCAATCTAGGGATGTGAATTGGGCTTCGGACGATTGAAAATATCGTCGATAATTTCAAAATCGTCAGAAATTGGGGGCTCTCCCAAAACAATAGGAAAACCCCACGATATTGATCATGGGGCTTCCCTTATCGTTTTGGGGGAGGTGGGAAAAACATCACACAAAAATAACCCCTAAACCCACCCTGACCCTTTAAAAGTAACCCCTTAGCTTCCCCCACCCTCCCAAAACCTTTTTACAGGTACCTGGTGGTCCAGTGGGGGTCCACTCTAGACCTCTCATGATTTTAAACACCGCTATCATATCCCCTCTCAGCCGTCTGTTCTCCAAGCTGAAAAGTCCTAACCTCTTTAGTCTTTCCTCATAGGGGAGGATGTCTTGATGAAACCTTTCACTTTGTTCATCACTCACAGCGCCAAGGTTGTTGAGGAAGAAGTCCAAGTGGGAATGACATGTTGCACTTCATCAATTTGTATGCCTGAAGCAGATTTTCAACATATTCGACATAGTCTGCTGCCTTATAGTTGCCTAGAAAGTTACAAACGACATTCTTGAAGGCTATCCTTGCAACACATTCTGTACCTTGCAGAAGACCATCAAAGTGGCTGTCCTTCATCACAGCTCGGATTTGTGGGCTAACAAAAACACCTTCTTTTATGCGTCATCATGGAAACAAGTTGGAATCTTGCAGCCGAGCTGGGGCTTGCTAGAGTAAGTTCTGGCATGATCAGACAGAGTTTCTTGGTGTATTTATACAAAAGTTAGTCTCTGTTACATGTTATGTTACTTATGGCTGTCAAAAATATGACATGAATTTTAAATATCATAAATGTACTATCCAGCAAGAAAATATATGTATGCGAGATTACGTTTTAAAATTTCACAATTATTGTAACACAAAATTGGCCATTTCTCAAAAATCTTACGTGATGTACAAATTTTGAAGTAATATATGTCATCAACATCAAACAATCTATTTGGAATACCAAAAAGTCTGAAGGAAACAAAAACTTTGTTTACCAGTGAAATCAGTAGAACAGATACATACAACACATTCTTCATTGCAGCAGCACCTGCCTCCCAGAAGATCTCTGACAAACATATGATTATTCCCATTTCAGAGGCAAATAAAAACCTCACTTTTATATTAAGCTTTCATTAATAAACCAGTATTCAAAGCTGCCAAACTGACTATGGAATTCTGTTATGTCATTCACTACAACTTTCCTTTATTTGCACTGATACAATCCAGAGTTTTTGGGAAGAATTATTTATTCTTGGAGTTAAAATCATTAGAACTTAGTCAGGAATATTGATCTATTTAGAGTGAGGTCTTGAGGTGTATCTTATTTTGTTGAATTGCATTATGACATTGCTGCTATCTATAATTCTTTACATCTCTCTATTATATAGTTACAACACATAATTAAGTTCTGAAATTTGTTGCCATAGGATGTGGTTAAAGCAGCTATTGTAGCTGGGTTTAAAAATGGTTTAGATAACTTACTGGAGGAGAAATCCACAAAATACTGTTAATCAATAGGGAATAGCCATTAGCCACTGCTTATTGCTGGTATTAGTAGCACGGGATCTTGTGACTTGGATTAGCCACTGTTGGAGACATGATACTAGGCTTGATCGACCCTTGGTCTGTCTCAGAATGGCATATCTTATATTCTTATGTTCTTATGTACAGAAACATTTTGTAAGCTAAATTTTTAATATATTGAGGTCAATATTCAAAAGCCATTTAGATGGACAACTCACAACTTATCCATCTAGTATATGTATTTATTTATCTGTTTATTTATTTATTTGCTGTGTTTTTTTAATTATACCTAAAGCAGAAAAACTAACGTCTAAGCAGTGAATACTAAACACATAAGTAATACAATTAGAGATGTGCATTGTTAACACCTATCGGTTTGGAATTCATTTTCGGGCCCCCAGGGGAAATTTCATTTTTCCCGCAGTTCGGTATTTTTTCTGTGGGTCCCAATTTTCGTGTTAGAGCGTGCTAACCATAATTTGCATGCACTAACATTTTAAAGTTAGTATGCGCTAACTCCCGTTAACACGCACTAACACAAACTGAATTTTTCCAAAATTTCATAAAAATTCAGTTCATTTTTCAGTGCCCACGAACCATGATGAATTAGACAATTTAATTTTTGTTATTTGTTGTTACTTTTTGTTATTTTGTTAGTGCGCGCTAATGGGAGTTAGCGTGCACTAAGCTGAAAAATAATTTTTTACTAAAAAAAAAAATGCCGATCCGCGGGAAAAGGAGATTTTCCCGTGGGCACATGAATCCGAAAGCGCAAACAATCGGGCACCCAATGCACATCCCTACTAAATGCACAATCAAATCTTTATGGGTAAGAAATCCTTTGTGTGTTAGTGAACATTATAGTGATAGGAGTATACTACTGTCTACCTAGTCAAGATGGTGAGATGGACAGTGAAATGCTAAGAGAAATTAGGGAAGCTAACCAAATTGGTAGTGCGGTAATAATGGGAAATTTCAATTACCCCAATATTGACTGGGTAATTGTATCATAGGGACATGCTAGAGAGATAAAGTTCCTGGATGGAATAAATGACAGTTTTATTGAGCAATTGGTTCAGGAACCGAAAAGAGAGGGAGCAATTTTACATCTAATTTTCAGTGGAGCACAGGATTTAGTGAGAGAGGTAATGGTGGTGGGGCTGCTTGGAAATTGTGATAATAATATGATCAAATTTGAATTAATGACTGGAAGGGGGACAGTAAGCAAATCTGCGGCTCTCGTGCTAAACTTTCAAAAGAGAAACTTTGATAAAATGAGAAAAATAGTTGAAAAAAAACTGAAAGGAGCAGCTACAAAGGTAAAAAGTGTGCAAGAGGCATGGTCATTGTTAAAAAATACCATCCTAGAAGCATAGTCCAGATGTATTCCACATATTAAGAAAGGTGGAAAGAAGGCAAAACGATTACCGGCATGGTTAAAAGGGGAGGTGAAAGAAGCTATTTTAGCCAAAAGATCTTCATTCAAAAATTGGAAGAAGGAGCCAACAGAAGAAAATAGGATAATGGATAAGCATTGGCAAGTTAAATGTAAGACATTGAAAAGACAGGCTAAGAGAGAATTTGAAAAGAAGTTGGCCATAGAGGCAAAAACTCACAGTAAAAACTTTAAAAAATATATCCAAAGTAGAAAGCCTGTAAGGGAGTCAGTTGGACCATTAGATGATCAAGAGTTTAAAGGGACACTTAGAGAAGATGCCATCACAGAAAGATTAAATGATTTCTTTGCTTCGGTGTTTACTGAAGAAGATGTTGGGGAGGTACCCATATCGGACAAGGTTTTCATGGGTAATGATTCAGATGGACTGAACCAAATCACGGTGAGCCTAGAAGATGTGGTAGGCCAGATTGACAACTGAAGAGTAGTAAATCATCTGTACTGGATGGTATACACCCCAGGGGTCTGAAGAACTCAAAAATGAAATTTCAGACCTATTAGTAATAATGTGTAACCTATCATTAAAATCATCCATTTTACCTGAAAACTGGAGGTCCAGTGAGGGTCCTGGAGCGATCTCCTGCACTCGGGGCCCTTGGCTGCTAGTATTCAAAATGGCGCCAATACCCTTTGCCCTTCCTATGTCACAGGGTCTACTGGTGCCATTGGTCGGCCCCTGTCACATGGTAAAAGCGCAAGATGGCACCAGCCGTCCATTGCTCCTATCATGTGACAGGGGCCGATAAATGGCACCGGTAGCCCCTATGACATAGTAAGGGTAAAGGGCACCGGCGACATTTTGAATACTGATTCATGGTAGGCCCAACGGTCTGAGAGGGAGACATCACTTGTGGGACCCCGCTGGACCACCAGGGCTTTTATTAAGTCTTAGGGAGGGATCGGGATGGTGGGGGGGTTGTAACAAAGTAAAATTGAATGTTTGGGGTGGTTATTTTCTGATGGGTTTTTTTCCGGTGTTTTTATTTTCCCGATTCATTTTCTGACTCATTTTCTCCGATTCGTGCTGCCGAAAAATGATCCGCGGAAAAACAACATTTTACAGCAAAGCACCCGAACCGAAATCCAACCCAATACGGAAAAACTAAGCTCATCTCTATTGTGCTGCGGCAGTAAAAAAAGCAAACAGAATGTTGGGAATTATTAGAAAGGGAATGGTGAATAAAATGGAAAATGTCATAATGCTTCTGTATCACACCTTGAATACTGTGTACAATTCTTGTTTGGGTAATTGCCAGGTTCTTGTGGCCTGGTTTGTCCTCTGTTGGAAACAGGATGCTGGGCTTGATGGACCCTTGGTTTGACCCAGCATGGCAATTTCTTATGTTCTTATGTTCTTATCTCGAAAAAAATATAGTTGCGATGGAGAAGGTACAGAACAGCGTGCCCAAAATGATAAAGGGAATGGAACAGCTCCCCTATGAGGAAGGACTAAAGAGGTTAAGACTTTTCAGCTTGGAGAAGAGATGGCTGAGGGGGGATAAGAGTGAGGTGTTTAAAAACATGAGAGGTCTAGAACAGGTTAATTTGAATCAGTTATTTACTCTTTCGGATAATAGAATAACTAGGGGGCACTCCATGAAGTTAGCATGGGGAACAATTAAAACTAATCGGAGAAAGTTCTTTTTCACTTAACACACATTTAAACTCTGGAATTTGTTGCTATGGGACGTGGTTAGTGCAGTTAGTGTAGCTGTGTTTAAAAAAGGATTGGATAAGTTCTTGGAGGAGAAGTCCATTGCCTGCTATTAATTAAGTTGACTTAGAAAATAGCCACTGCTATTACTAGCAACAGTAACATGGAATAGACTTAGTTTTTGGGTACTTGCCAGGTTCTTATGGCCTGGATTGGCCACTGTTGGAAACAGGATGCTGGGCTTGATGAACCCTTGGTCTGATCCAGTTTGGCATGTTCTTATGTTTAGTCATGTGTGTTTTCCTCCCATCTGTAGACCCTGTTTCAGTGTTTAGGGCCATATTGGTGAAGGATACACTCAGCCCAGGGACTAATTCTCACTTTTCTGTCACCATTTCTTTCAACCCTGGGATGTAGTTTCATCAAGTTGGGAGGGGGAGGGGGGAGGCTGAACCTCCAGGACTGAAGGCACTGCAGGGAAACAAGTTTCTCACTCTCTTTTTCATGTGGGTGTACTCATTGATCACCTCCAACATCAAAACAACTCTGGAGCCTTGAACGGCGAGTTCCAAAATCAAACTTCACTGCAAAATAATGTTCAATGCTCCTAGTATAGGTACTGGGGTCTCCTGTCTCTCCCATCTCCCAGGAACCTCTCTGGTAGAGATTCCCAAAAACACTGTCCTCCTTAGCATCTTCTCCCGGGCAATAATAGTGTGAAAAATTCCTCCCCCACATAAAGGAACAAAATTTATCTCAAAACAGCAGACTTCTTGGAAGCTGTCCATTCTTGTATGGGTGTCAGGGAACCATAGCTTTTTCTCTGAACTTATCCAGACAGGGGATAAATGCCCCCAGAGGCAGAAATAGAATCTTGCCACCAAAAATCTCTCTCCCCTGTTTGTAAAACAAACTCTTTCAGATCGTTTGGGTGTTGGACGGGCCCATCTTCCTGGCCCATCTTCCTGGCCCATCTTCCTGGCCCATCTTCCTGGCTCTTACTGACTTGTTCAACCTGCCTATTGGTACCCCATTTCCTCTTCCTTGAGGCTTTTACCCCCCACGTACTGTACATCTTGCTCCAAGCTTCTACGCTGTGAACCATGCGCTCTCTCTTTTTATTTCCCCCTTTTAATGCAATGTAATCTGAGTATCATCTTCCCTATTCTGTTGCAATTATCATGTTGAATTGTTGTATTTTCAGTTTTGAATTTACTATTTGTTTGTGTTATTTATTCTTTTTCAAACCTGTACTTTTGTTGCCCAGTTGGCATTGATTCCTCGCCCTTAATTCCTTGTTAGAATGTATTTTCCACTCCTTTTGTTAAATGAGAACCGGCAAGATGTTTCACACTAATGCCGGTATATAATCCATTAAATAAATAAATACATACATAAATAAATATAGCTCTTCCCCTTTCCCAGCAGGTACTACGCTGTGGGGCCTAATGTTGCAGAATGGGGAAACTCCAAAGTGCATGCTCCTTACCCTTCACAACTAACTCGAAACTCTCACACCAATTTCCTGCTCTGCCTGCTTTTATACAGGCTGGCTGACCAATCCAAGCAGCCTCACAGGAGGTGCTTGTCAGGGATGGTCTGTGCCCTGCTAATCCCTAAATTCTAGCCCATGGCTTCAGCTAGGGACAAACAATAATAGACACCACTGGGGTCTCTGCACTAAATCAAATATGTTGGGAATTAAAAGAAGACATTTATGTACAAGAAGAAATGAAATACAGGAATCAGGTCCCACCTGCAGCACCAACCTATGAGGCACCACAACTTGTTAAAAATTAAATTTTGCTTGAAGAAGTAACTGCTATTTTATTTCTGACAGTGAAACCACCAGGATCTCATAGTGTTATCCAATTATAAATAGCAGAAATCTAAGGGGTAGATTTTTAAAAAATGCACGCACGCGTTCATGTGTGTACATTACCTGGCACGTGCACATGGACACGCAATTTTATAACACGCATGCGCTGGTGCACGCATGTTATAAAATCAGCTGTGGCGCATGCAAGGAGGGGGTTGATTTGGTCCATATTCACATGGCGACGCATTGGGGCCTTCCCCAGTTCCCTCCCAGTCCGTTCCAATTAAGGAGCGGACTGAGAGGGAACTTCCCCCCCCCACCCTAACCTCCCTTTCCCTTCCCCTATCCTACCTGCCCCCTATCCCTATCCTAGGGCTCCCCATTTTTTTTGCTTCTGCAAAGGAGCTGTAGTAAGTTGCTGGTGTGCGATTCCCTGGCATAGTGGCAAATGGCTGCTGTACCAGGCGCTTCTACCCCTGCCCAGGCCTGCCCCCTGGACCGCCCCCTCGGTCCGCTCCTCTGCCGAGGCCCGGCTCTTGTGTGCATAACAGGGGTTACGCGCGTGGCCAGGCCGCATTTAAAATACGTGCAGCGTGCACAAGGCCCGGCCGCGCGCGTAACCCCTCTGTTTTACGCGAGCGCCATTAAAAATCCGGTTTTACGTTTGTTGTTTTCACAGGACTGCCTATGCCTGCAGTTGTCTGTTAAATGTACAAGTTTGCATTAAATTTCTCATTATATTCAGTTGCATTTAGGAAAATAGTCTGATTCTTTCCCCTGTGGTACTATATAGAATGAAAGTAATTCTGAAATGCATTTCTGAGGATAATACAGTGCTTTACCCATGAAAATGTCTTGTTAGAGGAGGAGGCGTGAAGGAGAGAGAGGAGTCCGCTCCTTCTGAATACCTGTATTGGCTGGAGAGAGACATCAGCGGAGGACCGAGTCGCTGGAAGGAGACGTCAGCCCGACGCTCAACCCACCCCCCCCCTCGCTATAAAACCTGCGGAGGGAGATTACAGAGCCAGGAGGAGGCGTGAAGGAGAGAGAGGAGTCCGCTCCTTCTGAATACCTGTATTGGCTGGAGAGAGACATCAGCGGAGGACCGAGTCGCTGGAAGGTGACGTCAGCCCGACGCTCAACCCACCCCCCCTCGCTATAAAACCTACGGAGGGGCGGCGCCCCGCTGCCGCCGGCGCCACGCCTAAGCCGCGCGTGCCGAAGGGGCGCGCGGCTTTGACCGGCTTAGACCGGAGAAGACCGTGGACCGGGGGACTGGAGGAAGGTACAGCCGGTTTTGATTTGTTGTTTCCTAAGTACTTTCTATGGGGAGGAAAAGGAAGGCTAGGATTATAACCTCCTCACCGAGCCAACAAACACGCATTGGACCCATGAACCACCACGTGGTAAGATTGGTGGAACAGCCAAGAGAGGACAGCGGGGGAGCAGAATCTTATGCATCCCTGAGTCCTGGCGACGGCCCAAAGTCTCCCTTACAGCCAGCTGGAGTATTGTCATCTGATCCAGCTGAAGAACTGGTAGGATTAGTCCAAAAGGACATTAGCCTGAGTAATCAGGCTGAAGCCAAATGGACTGAGAAATGTTTCTCCTCTCTATTAGAGCAGTCTAATTCTACCAGTATTAAGGCTAGTTTGTCCCCAGGGGGAACCTTAGGAGGAACCCAGGGGAAACTAACCTTAGAAGATCTAGGAGGAATGATAATGAAGTTGGATAGTAATATTATTAAGATGAACAATTCACTGCTAGCTACTATTAAAGAAAATAGGCAGTCCATAGAAAATCATGAAAAGAAAATTGACAAATGTGAAAAGGATATGGTTATGGTCACTAATAAAATACAACTGATACAGGCATCAGAAAATGCCTTTATCAAAGATAGTTTGATCATCCATAAAGATATGGAATATATGGAAAATCTGATGAGTAAAAAATTTAAGAATAACAAATTTTCCTATTACTAGGCTCTTATTCCCTTGGGAATTATTTAAAAAATACCTTAAAGAGACTCTCTTATATGAGGAGGACGAAATCCCCAAATTGTCAAAAATCTTTTATTTGCCTCAATGAACCTCTAGGGAATCTAGAGGACAAGATGTTAGGGAAGAATCCTCCTCACCAGGCCTGTCGACCTTCTTAGAAGAATCGATGGACCTGATAAATAAGAGAGCAACTCTGATAATATCATGTGTATCTGAGCAGGATAAAGAGAAGTTGTTTAAGAAATATTTCTCAGTTAATGATATATTATTCTGTGGACATCGTGTTCAAATTTATCCTGATGTGGCTAGGGCCACTAAGGCTAGGAGGAGAACTTTTCTGATGTTAAAACCTAGAGTTTTGGCACTATGTGCTACATTTTTTCTAAAGTTTCCTTGCTTGTGTTTATTGAATTATAATGGAAGGAAATATGGGTTTTTGGATCCAACGCAATTAGAAATATTCTTAGCAGATAAACATCCAACTTCTACATCAGAGACGGAAGCCTTATAGAAATTAAATATACTCTCTCTCTGTATTTACTAGTGATTGTTAATTGGTTACTAAAGAATTAGTTTTTCTTTGTCTCCTCCTAAATATAGGTATTGTGGAAGTGTATATCATATAATTTTATTTTATGGTATGGATATTGCAATACATTAGCCACTTATTTCTTTAAGTTTTCATAAAGTGTAAACTGTGAAAATTAATAAAATATAAATATATATATAAAAAAAAAAAAAGAAAATGGCTTGTTATAAAATAGCCTGATTGTTATGCAGATGAATTAATGCTTGTATATCCTGTATACATGCAAATTTATCTAAAGTGAGCAGAGGAGTTCCTTGGGGTGGAATTGTTGAGTAGCTTGCAAAAGTATACATGTAAACCTTCCTGAATATTTTTGTAAATATTTTAGCAGATGTAATTGTGCGCATATAGTTGTGGTAGGGTAATTTTCAAAGTGATCATATGCACGTCAGTTCACTTTGATAATTTGTGTAACTTATGCATGTTTTTGCTGACTTTCTTATGCAGGCTCTTACAACATTACCCTCTCTGTACCATAATTAATGCAGCAATTTATGTTATGCTAGAACATCATAAGAAGACAATAAAAACATGATTGTTGCTGTAAGGGGGACATTGCTCTCAATAAAATTACAATGAGTTTTACACTTAAATTAAGTGATGTCCAGTGTGAAATGCAGAGATCTCTAATTTTTGTCTTAGTTTTCAAGGTGCTGAGGTATTTCAGTTTGCTGAATAGCGAATGTAATCATTTTATGATTTGTACATATACTGTGTAGGCAGACTTTCTTTCAGGTGCTCCGATGACCATAAATCAATATAAGTAACTGACTGTACACTCAGTAGCAACTGTGCAATAAATATAAAAAGGAAACAAAGTGCAAGTACT
This sequence comes from Rhinatrema bivittatum, assembly GCF_901001135.1. Classification (NCBI taxonomy): domain Eukaryota; kingdom Metazoa; phylum Chordata; class Amphibia; order Gymnophiona; family Rhinatrematidae; genus Rhinatrema; species Rhinatrema bivittatum. The sequence continues at coordinate 175,518,613 of NC_042615.1, forward strand.
TGTTTGAAAGATTCAGACTCCATAGCTGAATACCAAGATAAAACTTTTTCTCTGAATTTGAGGGTCTTGGAATAAGATGCTGCTTTTAGAGATCAAGAGTGATGATACTTAAGTTGGAATTGAATTCTTTGTTCATCAATCCATAAACTAAAACTACACGAGATTCTATGAGTTTCTGTGAACTATTTGTAATGGTTTTGCAACATTCTTAAATTTTTGGTAAACAGGTATTTGTAAGAGGAGATGTATACCTGTCAAACTGGCCTGTGGCCAGAATATATCTCTTTGATGCAGATCAGCATTTCCAGAGAATGAGCCTTTACTTTGACTGTCCTGCCAGGGGCTTGTACTTTCCGAATCATGGATAGACCTGAAGGTTACAAAAGGTTTGCTTGAAAGCAAAGAGCTAGCAAAATGTCAGAATGGTACAGTTAAATGAACCTCTTTGTATGCCTTCACCCAGGAAAATATTGAAGTGTTTTATTTCATATTACCCATTAGAGATGTGAATCGTGTCCTCGATCGTCTTAACGATCGATTTCGGCTGGGAGGGGGAGGGAATCGTATTGTTGCCGTTTGGGTGTGTAAACTATCGTGAAAAATCGTTAAAATCGTGAGCCGGCACACTAAACCCACCTAAAACCCACCCCGACCCTTTAAATTAAATCTCCCACCCTCCCGAACCCCCCCCAAATGCTTTAAATTACCTGGGGATCCGGCGGTGGTCCAGAACGGCGGCGGTCCGGAACGGCCCCCTCAATAGAATCGTGTTGTCTTCAGCCGGCGCCATTTTTCAAAATGGCCGCCGCAAAATGGCGGCGGCCATAGACAAAAGCGATTCGACGGAGGAGGTTGTTCCGGACCCCCGCTGGACTTTTGGCAAGTCTTGTGGGGGTCAGGAGGCCCCCCCAAGCTGGCCAAAAGTTTCCTGGGAGTCCAGCGGGGTTCCGGGAGCGATTTCTTGCCGCGAATCGTTTTCGTACGGAAAATGGCGCCGGCAGGAGATCGCGTGCAGGAGGTTGTTCAGCGGCGGTCCGGAACCCCTGCTGAACGACCTCCTGCAGTCGATCTCCTGCCGGCGCCATTTTCCGTACGAAAACGATTCGCGGCAAGAAATCGCTCCCGGAACCCCGCTGGACTCCCAGGAAACTTTTGGCCAGCTTGGGGGGGCCTCCTGACCCCCACAAGACTTGCCAAAAGTCCAGTGGGGGTCCGGAACGACCTCCTCCATCGAATCGTTTTTGTCTATGGCCGCTGCCATTTTGCGGCGGCCATTTTGAAAAATGGCGCCGGCTGAAGACAACACAATTCTATTGAGGGGGCCGTTCCGGACCGCCGCCGTTCTGGACCACCGCCGGATCCCCAGGTAATTTAAAGCATTGGGGGGGGGTTCGGGAGGGTGGGGGATTTAATTTAAAGGGTCGGGGGTGGGGTTTAGGGGGTTTTAGTGTGCTGGTTTTCCTGCCCTCCCCCTTCCCCCGATTTACGATTTTTTAACGATAAATCGGGGGAATTGGTATTGTATCGTGGCCCTAACGATTTTTTGACGATTTAAAATATATCGGACGATATTTTAAATCGTCAAAAAACGATTCACATCCCTATTACCCATTATGTCTGCTATTTTGGATAGTTGAATTATGAAGCTAATGATAATTTTTATCCTGACATAAGTGTTTAGGCACATAGACATTTTTGGTGTGCACTCTGAAATTGTGATTAGCACCCTTGTTACTCACGTAATAAAATGCAGAGCATGCACAATGTAAAAGACCCACACTGAAAAAAGCAGGCTAAAATCCCCTGTGCATTACTCAGGGAAGCCTCAAGCTGACCAGTGCCATTTTGAACTTCAGAGTTGGTAGGGCAGGAAAAGAGGAAATTGCTTCTGCCTGAAGGACTCTGGCACCTTGGCTATTTGGACAAAAGGGGATCTAGAGCAGGGTGGTCCAGAGGAAGGAAGGGTCTGGGCAGGCTCTGCCAGGTGAGAAGGTTTTCTTTGTTTTAGGCAGGGGACAGGGTCAGGGGACAGGGTCTTCTCTAGGGGGTATCCTATGAGAGGAAATCTGTTCAGGGGGCAGCTTAGGGAAGGGTTGCTATGTAAGGGCAGAAGCATTTTTGGGGGAGTGGAGAATCTGCTGTGGGATGGAATCTGCTTCTCCCACCACCTCCGCCCCACTACCAGCCTTTTAAGAGAGTTGGTGGGGCTTTGCCAAGACTTTGGCAGGTTGTATTAACTTGCTGATGGTCTTGGCCATAGTTAGCTACACATTTGAAGATATAATTATCTTCTTTATCCTAATGCAAACTCTGTGGTTTAACATGATCTGTGTTAAGCCATTTTATTATTAATGAGCTGCTTTTCATGTATTTGCAAGGAATGCATTTCATTCATATTTTGCTTTGTGTTAAAGGCTTTTTTTTTTTTTTGCATTATCTGTAACACTTAACTAGGCATTTGAAAAATATTAATTATCATGAATTTATTTTACATTAAGCACCAAATTTGTATTTCACACATGTTAACACAAACACATCTTAGTAAATGAGGCCCCAAATCATTACTTGATAAGGCTTTTATTTAACATGCACTTTAAATCTTAGCAGGCCTTAGTGATTTGGCCCCTCATTAAAGTTTCCCTCCTCTCCTACCAGAAGCTCCTATAGGGGGCAGAGATACCCCCTTTCACAATAATTCCCCCCTTCCCCAGAGCAGGTAAAAGTGGTGGCACTGGGGACATCTTAGCAAAGTACACATGAGGAGTTTATTTTTAAATCGATGCAGGTACTTTCTAGGGGGGAGTTTGCACCTTCAAACTTTACAAGTACTTATGTACCTCCAGTCCCCTGCTAGGCAAGACAATTTTCAAAGGAAAACTTTGGGAGGAGTTTTCCTCTTTAACGGGTGAATTTTAAAAGCCCTACTACATGCCAAAGCCGGTATGCAAGATGTGTGAATGTATCAGCCAGGCTTGCGCTGCACGGATTTTAAGAGGCTCCCAGTTATGTGCATATCACCTGGTATGTGAGTAAAACATGTTTTCATGAAAGGGGCGTGGTGTGGGCATAGAATGGGTGGGGCATGGGCATTCCATGAAATACGAATGAAACAGTGTGTAAGTATTTATGCCGCGCCGGGTCCCTATCTGCGTAACTTTACTTCTGCTATGGATGGCATATAAGTCATGAAACAAAAAAAACTAGGCTAGTGAGTGGGGTTTTAAGGGTCAGGGCTAATAGGGTAAAAGAGAGGAAAGATAGCTAGGTGGTTTAGGAAGTTCATTCCTTAACTGTGGTGAACTGGGAATGAACTGGGGAAACAGGTAATTGTGTCAGCGAGCATATCTACTAAAATCACCCCCACTTACGTGATTGATACAGCAATTGCATGCACATGCATGCATCGATATAAAATTGTGTGCACATGTATGCTCATATAGCTGATTTCATAACAGGTGCATGTATATGCGCGTATGTTATAAAATCATCACATCCATGTGCACGAGTTGGCAAACGCATAGACATGTGCCCCACACGCGGGTCTTAAAATTCACCTTGAAATGTATTTATTTATTTATTTGGAAACATTTATTACACACCCTGCCTATGTTCAGAGTAGGGTACAATATGAACATACACAATCAACAGAAAAGGAGAGAACAGGACATTACATAATTCCCTAGAAAGAGGGAAGCAATAGAGTTCACTCTATTGAGACAGGGGGGCCAGTAGCATGGTCAGTGGTTGGTTTAGTAGCACTCTCCAAGGAGGGACATGTTAGGGGTAATGCATTATCATTTAGGTTTAGGAATGCTTTTTTGAACAGGAAGGTTTTTAGGGCTTTTTAAAAAAATATTCTTTCCCAGAGATATCTTACTTCCTTTGGTAGGCTGTTCCATAGGAGTCATCCTGCAGAGAAGAAGGCATGTTCTCTGGTTTCCTCAAGGTGTGTAAGCTTTGGAAATGGGACATCTAATAGCATTAGGTTTGTCAATCTGAGGGGTCAGGAGGGAGTGTGGATTTTTATAATTGAGGAAATCTATTGGGAGTGTAAATTGTGAATCGAGGAGTGTATGATCATGGAGAGCTTGTACTGAATATGGTAAGAGATTGGGAGCCAGTGGAGTGATCCAAGTGCAGGAGAGATATGTTTACACATGCTGCAGAGTTTTATATAATCTGCAGTGGATGGGTCACTTATAAAGGTAGACCTGATAAGAGGGAGTTGCAGTAGTCTGTACTGGAGAATAGTAGAGATTGAAGGACAGACCGTAAGTCAGAGTGTTCAAGGAGGGGTTTAAGGTGACGGATTAAATGTATTTTGTAGAAGGAGGGGTTGGTAATAGTTTTTATGTGGGTGTGCACAGAGAGAGAGGGGTCAGTTGTGACACCCAGATTGCATACACATTGGGAGATGGTGATGGAATGGGATTCAAAAGAGAAATTGTTGGGTGTGTTATCGATGGAATAATGTGATAGAATAATGATTTCTCTTTTGGAGATGTTGCGGGCTAATTTATTGCTGTGGAGCCATTTTTTGATGATAGTAAGACAGTGGGTGAGAAAAGAATCTGTAAGGGCCCATGTTTCTATCAGAGGATACAAGAATTGAATATTATTGGTTTAAATTTTATATTGAACTCCAAGGTCAGCAAGGGTGTGGCATAAAGGAATTGGGTACAGGTTGAATAAGGTACCAAAGAGAACAGATCTTTGGAGTACCCCAGAACTCAGAGGCAACACGGAGAAAGTAAAATAATCAATTTGGACTTGTAGGGTGCTGTTGTTGAGGTATGAAGAGAATAAGGCCTGAACAGAACTAGGGATGTGAATCGTTTTTCAACGATTAAAATTATCGTCCGATAATGTTTATATCGTCTTAAATCGTTATAGAACACGATACAATAGAAATTCTAACGATTTATCGTTAAAAATCGTTAAATCGTGTTAGTGCGCACTAACTCGAGTTAGTGCGCACTAACTCCCCGTTAGTGCGCACTAACTCGATTTAGTGCGCACTAACTGAAAATGATACAAATAAACACTTTCCAGGTCACTGAAGGTCAGTTAGGAATGAATATGTGTTCCTATTGGCTGGCTGCCCTCTTATCTATTGATGTTACCAAGGTTACCACTGAGGTGATGGTTGGGGGGATGGGAAATGGAACTGGAAACTAACGAACACCAACAGAAAATGAAACAAAGTGTTCACACTTCCCAGGTCAGTAAAGGTCACTTAGGAATGAATATGTATGTATGTATTCCTATTGGCTGGCTGTGCTCTTATCTATTGATGTTACCAAGGCTAATACTGAGGTAATGGTTGGGGGGATGTGAAATGGAAACAGTTGGAAGCTTGACAAAAAAAGTAATGTAATGATCAGCACTCACGTGACTAGAACTTGTTTGTTTATTATTTTTGTTAGCAGGCACCTGAAATGCTAGTGCATGTTGAATTTGCCAATCACTGTGCATTTTAGAAAGGTGGTCCTGGCTGGAACTGTACACAGTTCAAATATATGTAATTGATTGTTGGTAAGTGTATTTTTTAAGTAGCCACACTGGCACAAGTATGTTTACTTTTCCTCCTACTTAACTCACTAGCTCAGCTTTGTAAGAAGGGCTTCTCTGCTTGTGTGTTGTTTTTGTTTGGTGTGAGGAGAGCAGAAACATCAGATCTTTATTCAATCTACTACAGTCATCTCTTACAGTGCCCTATCCCTATTAATACCAGGAGTGTTGTGATCTTCCTGCACACAGTGCCCTAACCCTGATACCAGTCTGAGACAGCTCCCTCCCTGCATTACTAGTGAGAGGCTGGCTTCACAGACAGGGGGGAGCTGCCTGACCCTCACTCCTGACTTCCCCCATGTCCCAGCTAGTGAATGGTGTGTGGGTGAGGGGGGGGGGAGGATGGTGAAGTCTGAGACAGCTCCCTCCCTGCATTACTAGTGAGAGGCTGGCTTCACAGACAGGGGGGAGCTGCCTGACCCTCACTCCTGACTTCCCCCATGTCCCAGCTAGTGAATGGTGTGTGGGTGAGGGGGGGGGGAGGATGGTGAAGTCTGAGACAGCTCCCTCCCTGCATTACTAGTGAGAGCTGGCTTCACAGACAGGGGGGAGCTGCCTGACCCTCACTCCTGACTTCCCCCATGTCCCAGCTAGTGAATGGTGTGTGGGTGAGGGGGGGGGGAGGATGGTGAAGTCTGAGACAGCTCCCTCCCTGCATTACTAGTGAGAGGCTGGCTTCACAGACAGGGGGGAGCTGCCTGACCCTCACTCCTGACTTCCCCCATGTCCCAGCTAGTGAATGGTGTGTGGGTGCGGGGGGGGGGGGGGAGGATGGTGAAGTCTGAGACAGCTCCCTCCCTGCATTACTAGTGAGAGGCTGGCTTCACAGACAGGGGGGAGCTGCCTGACCCTCACTCCTCCAGGGTATTGTGATCTTCCTGCACACAGTGCCCTATCCCTGATACCAGGGGTGTTGTGATCTTCCTGCATGCAGTGCCCTATCCCTATTAATACCAGGAGTGTTGTGATCTTCCTGCATGCAGTGCCCTATCCCTATTAATACCAGGAGTGTTGTGATCTTCCTGCATGCAGTGCCCTATCCCTGATACCGGGATGTGTGCAAGAAGATCACAACACCCCCGGTATCAGGAATAGGGCACTGTGTGCAGGAAGATCACAACACCCCCAGTATCAGGAATAGGGCACTGTGTGCAGGAAGATCACAACACCCCTGGTATTAGGGATAGGGCACTGTGTGCAGGAAGATCACAACACTCCTGGTATTAATAGGGATAGGGCACTGTGTGCAGGAAGATCACAATACCCCTGGTATCAGGGTTAGGGCACAAGTTCTAGTCACATTGACTGATCACATTACTTGTTTTGTCAAGCTACCAACTGTTTCCATTTCCCATCCCCCATATACTGTCAGTAGGAAACTTGGTAACATGAATAAATAAGAGGGCAGCCAATAGGAATACATATTAATTCCTAAACTGACCTTAACTGACCTGAAAAGTGTCAAATTGTATCATTTTCAGTTAGTGCGCAATAACTCCCAGTTAGTGCGCACTAACTCGAGTTAGTGCGCACTAATCGGAAAAAACGATTTTTAACGATTTTTTAACTAAAAAATCGTGCCTAAGACGATTTTCTTGCCCTGCCACACGATTTCTATCGTTAAGACGATATGGAAAACGATTCACATCCCTAAACAGAACCAGTTATACCAATACAGCACAATCTTGAAAGTAAGACGGAATGATTGACAGTGTCAAAAGCAGCGAAGATGTGAAGGAGACATAGAAGAAATGCTGAGACATGGTCAGAACTTTGTCTCACTGTGTAAAAACTGTAATTCAGTACTGTGGTGTAAAAACAGTAGTTCAGTGCTGTGGTGCTTCCTGAATGCAAATTGATATTGGTTAAGAATATTATTAAGAACATAAGAACATTCCATACTGGGTCAGACCAAGGGTCCATCAAGCCCAGCTTGATGGACCCTTGGATCCAATAGTGGCCAATCCAGGCCATAAGAACCTGGTGAGTACCCAAAAACTAAGTCTATTCCATGTTACCGTTGCTAGTAATAGCAGTGGCTATTTTTTAAATCAACTTAATTAATAGCAGGTAATGGACTTCTCCTCCAAAAAATTAACCAATCCTTTTTTAAACACAGCTACACTAACTGCACTAACCACATCCTCTGGCAACAAATTCCAGAGTTTAATTGTGCGTTAAGTGAAAAAGAACTTTCTCCGATTAGTTTTAAATGTGCCACATGCTGACTTCAGGAAGTGCCCCCTAGTCTTTATATTATCCGAAATATAAACGGGTAGATGTGAATCGGTAAATAACCGATTCACATCTACCCGTTTTAGACCTCTCATGATTTTAAACACCTCTATCATATCCCCCCTCAGCCGTCTCTTCTCCAAGCTGAAAAGTCCTAACCTCTTTAGTCTTTCCTTATAGGGGAGCTGTTCCATTCCCCTGATCATTTTGGTAGCCCTTCTCTGTACCTTCTCCATCGCAATTATATCTTTTTTGAAATGTGGCGACCAGAATTGTACACAGTATTCAAGGTGCGTTCTCACCATGGAGCGATAGAGAGGCATTATTACACTTTCCGTTTTATTCACCATTCCCTTTCTAATAATTCCCAACATTCTGTTTGCTTTTTTGACTGCCACAGCACACTGAACCGACAATTTCAATGTGTTATCCACTATGATGCTGTTATGAAACCCTGCCCACGGGTCCCCCCGCGAGCAGGCACTCACCCCATCTTGATGCTGCTTCAACCAATGTGGCATGGACGCCGCCGTCGGGCCTTTCATTGTGGGTGGAGCCACGGCCTTGCTTCCCCTGTGGCCCTGAGGCCGCCCATCGAGGCCCGTCTTCACTGTGGCCGGAACCGCAGACTTTGCCGCTGTCTATCACGGTCGGAAGCCGCCACCGACGTCAATCCTTCTTCGCGGTGTGAAGGTTGCATCCCCGGGCTCGAGTGGCAGTTGGAGCTGCCCCCTGGGCCTCCTGCAGAGGCTGGAGCCGCTGCTGTCTTCGGGGCCTGCCTCCAGGCCCAGCCCTGCGTCTCTGCACATAGACGTCAGTGCAGGCCACTGTCCGTGGTCCTGTACAAGCTTCCTGCTCCTCCTAGGCGACGGCGCGCGCCTCTCTGCAGGATTTAAAGGGCCAGACACCGGAAGTGTGCTGCCCCACCTAGGGAGTGGACTTCCTGCTCCAGCCCTATAAAGGGCTGCTCCCTCTCTTCAGTCTTCGCCTTGCATCGGAGTTACTTCACTCTGGAGGCTCCTGCCTGCCAGAGCTCTGTCAGGTCTTCTTCGTGGAGCTCCTCTTTGTTTCGTCTCGCCTCATCATGTCAAGTTATGTCTTCATGCTATGTCTTCATGCTTGAGGTCCTCGTCCAGGTGTCTTGGTGTTTGTCTCCTGGTGTCCTGCCCTCTTTGGTGTTTATGTCTGCGCTCCTGAGCCTCCTGGTCCTGTCAGTCCTGCTCCCTCGGACGACGTCTTTCCCGGGTTGGAGAGGCCTGCAGGTGGACTGGTGTCCTGAGTTCCTGAGCAGTCTCATCCTGCCAGCTGTGTTGGTGCTTCGGATGACATTGGCTTCGTCGTCAGAGTCCCACCTCAACTGGATCCTTCCTGCGCTGGTCCCGCTCCCAGCGTGATCTGTGACCAGTCTCCTCGGGCTGTGTAGGGCTCGCAGTGGGACAGGGTGGTCCACGACCAGTCCTGCGGGTGGACTGAGTAGGGCTCCCTGAGAGACAGGGCCAATGTCCTCCTGCCTTGCGTCTTGTCTTGTTTGGATTTCAAGTTCCTCGTCATGTCTGTGATGCCGTTGTATCAACCCAAATCTTCGTCTGTGATGCCGTTGCATCAACCCAAGTCTTCGTCTGTGATGCTGTTGCATCAACCCAAGTCTTCATCTGTGATGCCGTCGCACCAAACCTAGTCTACCATGTCTTCGTGTCAAGGCCCGTCTGCCCTTGACCTCAGGCCAGGCCTGCTGCTTCATGCCATTCCAAGTGGCAGGTCCGAAAGGGCTCGGAATGGTCGGAAGACCATTCAAATTCCAACATCATTATGTTGTTGGCCTTGGGAGCTTGCAGGCCTGGCGGAGGGTAAGCCCATCAGCTCTGCCATAGTGGAACACGCCGTCAACCCTCGGTTCAGTCCTGGATCCATCTGGGGTCAGGCTGAGGCCCAAGGGCACACAAAACACCCCGGCACATAACAGAATGCAAGGCCTTTCGAGGCCCTTACACAACAGAGGCCTAGATCTCTCTCTTGGGTTGTAGCACCTAATATGGAACCTAACAATGTGTAACTATAGCATGGGTTATTTTCCCCTATATGCATCACCTTGTACTTATCCACATTAAATTTAATCTGCCATTTGGATGCCCAATTTTCCAGTCTCACAAGGTCTTCCTGCAATTTATCACAATCTGCTTGTGATTTAACTACTCTGAACAATTTTGTATCATCTGCAAATTTGATTATCTCACTCATCGTATTTCTTTCCAGATTATTTATATATATATTGAAAAGTAAGGGTTCCAAAACAGATCCCTGAGGCACTCCCTTCCACTGAGAAAATTGTCCATTTAATCCTACTCTCTGTTTCCTGTATTTTAGCCAGTTTGAAATCCATGAAAGGACATCGCCACCTATCCCATGACTTTTTACTTTTCCTAGAAGCCTCTCATGAGGAACTTTGTCAAACGCCTTCTGAAAATCCAAATATACTACATCTACTGGTTCACCTTTATCCACATGTTTATTAACTCCTTCAAAAAAGTGAAGCAGATTTGTGAGGCAAGACTTGCCTTGGGTAAAGCCATGTTGACTTTGTTCCATTAAACCATGTCTTTCTATATGTTCTAGGGATGTGAATCGTTTTAGGACGATTAAAATTATCGTCCGATAATTTTAATATCGTCTTAAACCGTTATGGAACACAATACAATACAGATTCTAACGATTTATCGTTATAAATCGTTAGAATCGTGAGCCGGCACACTAAAACCCCCTAAAACCCACCCCCGACCCTTTAAATTAAATCCCCCACCCTCCCGAACCCCCCCCAAATAACTTAAATAACCTGCGGGTCCAGCGGCGGTCCGGAACGGCAGCGGTCCGGAACGGGCTCCTGCTCTGAATCTTGTCGTCTTCAGCCGGCGCCATTTTGGAAAATGGCGCCGAAAAATGGCGGCGGCCATAGACGAAAAAGATTGGACGGCAGGAGGTCCTTCCGGACCCCCGCTGGACTTTTGGCAAGTCTCGTGGGGGTCAGGAGGCCCCCCACAAGCTGGCCAAAAGTTCCTGGAGGTCCAGCGGGGGTCAGGGAGCGATTTCCCGCCGCGAATCGTTTTCGTACGGAAAATGGCGCCGGCAGGAGATCGACTGCAGGAGGTCGTTCAGCGAGGGTTCCGGCGCCTCGCTGAACGACCTCCTGCAGTCGATCTCCTGCCGGCGCCATTTTCCGTACGAAAACGATTCGCGGCGGGAAATCGCTCCCTGACCCCCGCTGGACCTCCAGGAACTTTTGGCCAGCTTGTGGGGGGCCTCCTGACCCCCACGAGACTTGCCAAAAGTCCAGCGGGGGTCCGGAAGGACCTCCTGCCGTCCAATCTTTTTCGTCTATGGCCACCGCCATTTTTCGGCGCCATTTTGGAAAATGGCGCCGGCTGAAGACGACAAGATTCAGAGCAGAAGCCCGTTCCGGACCGCTGCCGTTCCGGACCGCCGCTGGACCCGCAGGTTATTTAAGTTATTTGGGGGGGGGGTCGGGAGGGGGGGGGATTTAATTTAAAGGGTCGGGGGTGGGTTTTAGGGGGTTTTAATGTGCCGGTTTTTCGATTTTTCGATTTTTTGATTTTTCACGATTTTTAACGATTTTTCACGATATTTTACCCCCCCAAACGGCAACAATACGATTCCCTCCCCCTCCCAGCCGAAATCGATCGTTAAGACGATCGAGGACACGATTCACATCCCTAATATGTTCTGTGATTTTGATGTTTAGAACACTTTCCACTATTTTTCCTGGCACTGAAGTCAGGCTAACCAGTCTGTAGTTTCCCAGATCACCCCTGGAGCCCTTTTTAAATATTGGGGTTACATTTGCTATCCTCCAGTCTTCAGGTACAATGGATGATTTTAATGATAGGTTACAAAGTTTAACTAATAGGTCTGAAATTTCATTTTTTAGTTCCTTCAGAACTCTGGGGTGTATACCATCCGGTCCAGGCGATTTACTACTCTTCAGTTTGTCAATCAGGTCTACCACATCTCTAGGTTCACCGTGATTTGATTCAGTCCATCTGAATCATTACCCATGAAAACCTTCTTCAGTACGGGTACCTCCCCAACATCCTCTTCAGTAAACACCGAAGCAAAGAAATCATTTAATCTTTCCGCAATGGCCTTATCTTCTCTAAGTGCCCCTTTAACCCCTCGATCATCAAACGGTCCAACTGACTCCCTCACAGGCTTTCTGCTTCGTATAGATTTTAAAACGTTTTTACTGTGAGTTTTTGTCTCTACGGCCAACTTCTTTTCAAATGAGTCAATAAAGTTGCAGAGTTGGTGAAAAACTTCTGTTTGTAAGCCTTTGGCCATGAAAGATAGAGAGGACATTGGGCAATAATTGGAGATGAGAGTAAGGTCAGCTGTAGTTTTTTTTGAGTATGGACTGAAGTGCTGAATTAATGAACTTAGTATTAAATGGAGCAATATCCAGTTTAATCAGTTTAAGTAGTGTAGTCTGGCATGGGTTAAGGGTTAAGGGGATTAGACAATGGTCAGGTGATTTATTGATTTATTGATTTGTTTATTTATTTTTAAACTTTTCTATACCAATATTAGTGGGGACATCATATTGGTTTACAGCAGAACTAAAGTATGAAAATTTCAATGAACAGGTGTAATGGGAGGGGATTACATAGGAACAAAGAACTAGCAAGGAAATAAAAGAGATCAAGCGCTTGGGGCTGCTTGGGAAAACAAGAAGAGCCCTTAAATAACAACATAGTAAATTAAAAAAAAAAAAATATATATATATGTATGTATAAGTATAACAAAACTATGTACTTATGAGATTGATAATCTCATAAGTATCAGATGCTGTAATGTGGTTGAAATGTTCCCAGGTTGGGCCATCAGTGGTCAGTTAATCAGAATCTTCAATATGGGAATTATTAAAGGTACTGTTGACAATTACTATCTTATTGGTAAAGTGAGAGGCGAATGTCTCTGCAATGTTCATCCCCAGGAGTATGGGTGGGAGAGAAGAGGAGCAGGGCTGGGGTTAAATATTTTCTTTAGAGATTCATAATTCTCTGGGATTGTTTAATGTAGCTGACAGATTTGTGTAGATGTATGATTTCTTTGCAGAGTTGATGGTATGATGCCAGTTTGTTTGTGTGGGTAGGGTTTTTCTGCCATTTCCTCTCACATTTCTTCAGCTCACATTTTTGGGTTTGGAGTGTGAAACTATAACTCTGTGCAGACTTAGTTCTTTTGGTTGAGAATGGTTTCACAGTGTTAGGATTCCCGGCCGCAGCCACCCACAGCCGGGCCCCCTTACCTGCTCCAACAGGCATCCAGTCCCAGCTCTCTCCTCTGCTGCACGGGGCAGCCAGCCCCCAAATACCATTGCGGCAGCCTGCCCATGCGGCATGACACACTGTTGGCTCGGCCTCGGCACCCGCCCCTCTAGGTGAGCGCATGCACCCTTCTCTCTCATTTAAAGGGCCTGCTGCGGGAAACTTTGTTGCGGTCCTGGGAGATGATGTCAACCCGATCCTGACTTCAGCACTTTGCCTCAGCAACAGGTCCTGCTTTGATCTAGAGTGTGTAGTCTGCATTGTTCCTGATCATGCATTCCAGCCTTGCGTTCTGATCCTGCGTTCCAGTCCTGTCTCCTGTTCCTGTGCTCCTGCCTTGGCTCCTGTTCCTGCTTGTGCCCTTAGGCTGACTCCCTGGTTTGGACCTCTGCCTGGTATCTCATCTCTGCTTGCTCTCCACTTGCCTGGTACTCTGTATTCGATTGACCTCCACCTGCCCTGACATCCAGCTAGTCTTTTCGTCTTTCCTGTCTGCTGCCCTTCCTGACCTTTGGCCTGCTCCTGGTTTCATCTGCTCGCGGCCTGCCTCGACCTTTGCTTGTCCAACACCATGAGAGACCCATACCTAAATCCTGCTGGCCCCGGCACCCAAGGGCTCAGCCTGCGGGGAATGTGGGCTGGTAAAATTGAAGCTCCTGTTGGGAGCTTCAATTTTACTCAGCCTGCACCACCTCCTGATGATGACCACTAGGGGCCGTCCCCTGGTGGCAGCATCAACTTCGTCTCGACTCAAGGGTCCACACATGCAACACACGGGTACAAGTTTATCAACACTAGAAGAAAGGAGTTCCAGAGTTCTAAATATTTGTCAGGCAAGTTACAGGAGTTATTATCTAGAATCGGTGTGAGGTTGGATGCAAGGGTCTCTGGATTTAAGTGCCCTCATTTCATGGCAGTGGTATTGCTTCTATGGGAAATTCAATCAAGAGATTTTGATCTGAGAGCAAAGGAGATGAGGAAATGGTCACGCCAAGGAATTTAAGTTTTGGCTATGTTTGCTTCGTTTATATGGAAACCAAAGGGGTTAACAAATACTAATTCTAAACAGTTGCCTTTCTTGTGAATAGGAGAGGAGAATATTTCCTTCCAGCCACAAGAAAGGAGGGTATCAAACAAGATATGGATAGGGGACAGTATTGATGAGTTCGGAGGGTGGAGGTTAAAATTGTTGTAATTATGTGTGTTTGTGGATCCTTGGGTGCTGTGGAGGTGACCACGCCCATGGGGAGGAGTCCCGTGAGGAGCCACAGCACTGGGCTAGACTGGTACTACACCAACACAAGAGTTCTTTTATTAAACAGCTTGAAGAGAACCACCAAAGGTGGCAGTAGTGAGGCAGTCTAGTAGTTGCAGTCTCAGGGACCTCGGCAGAGGGAGCCCTTCTCTCCTTGATGACATCATCAAGGAGAGAAGGGCTCCTTGATGATGACATCATCAAGGAGAGAAGGAGGAGATACTGTGGATGGAGATACTGTGGATGAAATAGACTGAGAGTTAGTGTACTCACTAGGTGTTTGCTGTTGATATGCGATTCCACTAGGTCTGTTGTAGAAGGTACAAGCACCGAGGCAGGGAAAGCAGGCCCTCGAGGAACGCGTACTTGTTCCCTGTAAGGCACCTGAAATAAATCAGAGGGCCCCCGAGGAGCGGGTGCCCAGATTAGCATATTCCCCGAAGGGCACAGAGAGAGAGAGAGCTTCCGGTGGCAGCACGGAAGCGGCAGAGTAGCGTAGACAAGAACAGATTTGCGTCCTTGCTAACTCACAGGTAGCAAGTAGAAGGCAGCCTAAATACCCTCACCAAAATGAGGAACTTCTGGGGCTGGCCCGGGTCTTTCCCACACTGGCCCCTTTAAAAGGAAAAGCTCATGTCGCCGCATGCATCTAGGCGACGTCAGGGGCGGGGCTTCAGCAGCATCAGTAATCCTGCCTCGGAGGAAGGTCTCTTGGCTTCTCCTCACTGCTGAGAAGGTGGGAGAGTGCGGTCAGCCACGGCATCCGTAGTCATCCATCGTAACAGAACCCCCTCTTCAAGAGCCCCCTCCGATGAGTTTTCATCACCAGTCGTCCAGTCCATTTCATCCTCAGTAGTCCAGTTCTGTTCGCTATCATAGGAATCCAAGCTGTATGTCTCCATGACCTGCTGGAAGGAAGGTCTATCCAGTCTCTCTTGAAAGGGATTCACGGAGGCCGTGGTAGTTGCTGATGATACCACAGAAACCTTTTGAGCACTCTTCTGCTGCAAAAGAGTGTGTAAATACTGGATCTCTTGTTCTTTATACGCCAGTATGGCTAACAGGCCTTGGGTGGTTTGTCCATGAGATTTCACCAGTTCCTCATTCTCCAAGTTCTTACGGTTCAACTGTGTGAGTATATCCAGGGAATTAAGTATCCCTGATTATTCAGCTCTCCCGGGATCCTTCTCGACTCTCTTTAGGGGAAGTATAGATTCCGATAGGACCATATCCATCTTCATAGACTGCGATGGTTCCAAAATTTCAAAGCAGGTTCTTGCACAGTGAGGTCCCCACTGAATCTGGTCAGAAGAAGACCAGTCAAACTGAGGCTGGTGTCTCTGTAACCATGGTAACCCTAGAATTATAGGACTCACAGCCTTGTGCTAGTTGCTGTTCCTGGTTCCTGACTTCGGCTTGTCTACTGGCTTCTGACTTCAGCTCATCCACTAGCTTCTGACTTCAGCTTCATCCCTGGCCTCTAACTTCAGCTTCTGTTCCTGGTCCGTGACTTCTACTGGCTCTTGGTGCCCTGTTCTGCTACATCTAGGAGGCCTCGCCTAATTGCAAGCAGCTCAGGTCCTCATGGGCTTCTCCTGGGGGGACCTCGAGCTTCCAGTGGTGAAGATCCAGTTGGCCTCCTGACTCCAGCTTCTCCTCTCGACTATCATCTTGAACTTCTCTTCAGACACCGGCCCACAGGAGACTGCATGTAAGTCTAAGTGGCTTGGGTCCTCCCGGGCTCCTCTTGGGGGGACCTCAGGCTTCCAGTGGTGAAGATCCCTTCGGTCTCCTGCCCTGTGCCACCTCCCGGCTTCCACATCCACTGTGGGTCTTCCCACGGTCCATCATCATCTGTCCCAGCCGGCTCAAGGATCCACGAATCCAACACTTTACACAGCTTTAAGGTATTACTACGACATAAAGAATGTATATGGCGGTGTAAAAAAACTCCAGAAGCAAAGTATGCATTTTATTGCACCTTAAGACAATACAATAAAGAATTAAATCTAGCCAAAAAAAGTTACCCCTTAACCCATATTCAGGTTCATTCTTTAAAGCTTTAGGACCTCATGCTAGCTGTTTCTTACGCACTTTAGTTAATCAACCCCTTAAATCAGGAATTTTCCCAGATAGTCTAAAACATACTTCCATTCTTCCCATAGTAAAAAATAAATCAAAAGATCATAATGATGTGAGTAATCTCAAACCCATTGCTTATGTAACATCTTTGGCAAAACCTTTAGAGTGCTTCACCAATTAACTGACTTTTTAACGGACCAAGCTATCCTACATTCTAGTCAACATGGATTCCGTAAGGGACATTTCACGGATACTCTCCTTCTTGCATCTTTTGATTCCTTAATCCGAGGTTTTGACAATAACATAGATTATATTATTGCCTTTTTGGACATTTCAGCGGCATTTGACACCCTAGACCATAAGATCCTTCTTACTAGGCTGCAGGCCTTAGGTATCTCTGAAACTGTTCTAAACTGGTTTTCTTCATTTCTATCTGGCTGCACACAACAGATCAATATAGATAATCATTCCTCTGAACAATACTCTATCTCTTCTGGTGTTCCTCAAGGTTCTTCTCTATCCCCCATTCTCTTTAACATCTACTTACTCCTTCTGTGTAATATTCTATCATCATTAAATGTTCAATTCAAACTATGTGCAGATGACATTCAGTTTTTTGTTCTGTTCAATAATTCCTCGTCTTCTACTTTATCCTCAGTTACTTTATACTTTAATACAATCAATACATGACTTTCACATAACCGTTTGAAACTGAATGCATCTAAGACTGAACTAGTTCATCTTACATCTATCTTCAGTTCTAGGATCGCCCCCCTCATATTTCCTTAAATGGTGTTTCTGTATCTATTACAAATCAAGCCACTAAATTAGGAGTAATAATCACTCAGATTTATCTATGATTCAACACATTTCATCTATCATAAAAAAAAGTCATTCTACAAAATACATTTACTTAAAATACATTGTCCTTTGCTTTTCCAACAAGGCTTTCACACTGTTCTCCAATCCTTAGTATTTTCTAGAGATGTGCAATCGTTTATCATGAATTAGGCAATTACAAAGAAATTGCCTAATTCGTCCTGGTTCGGGGACCCCGAAACCCGAAAAGGATTTTCCCCGAACTTCGGGGAAACTTCGTTTTTCCGGTTTGTGTGGGGAGAGGGGCACTTTTTTTTTTTTTTTTTTAAATTAAAAACCACCCCAAACATTAAATATAATAACACCCCCTCCCCCATCCCGATCCCTCCCCCTCCCCAAGACTTACCAACATCCCTGGTGGTCCAGCGGGGTCCCCCCGGGTGCCATTTGACCCTCCGTGGTGTGCCCAGTGTGCTAGTGCCTGCTAGCCATGCTCAAAATGGTGCCGAATAGCCTCTGAACTACTATGTCACAGGGGCTACCGGCGCCATTGGTCAGCCCCTGTCACATGGTAGGAGAACCGACCAATGGCGCCGAAAGCCCCTGTGACATAGTATGGGCAAAGGCTATCGGCGCCATTTTGATTATTGGCAGCCGACGACGACATCGCTCCCAGACCCCCGCCGGACCCCCAGGGATTATTGGCAAGCCTTGGGGGGGTCAGGAGGCCCCCCCAAGCTGGCCAAAAAGCTTGCCAATAATCCCTGGGGGTCCAGCGGGGGTCCGGGAGCGATGTCGTCGTCGGCTGCCAATAATCAAAATGGCGCCGATAGCCTTTGCCCATACTATGTCACAGGGGCTTTCGGCGCCATTGGTCGGTTCTCCTACCATGTGACAGGGGCTGACCAATGGCGCCGGTAGCCCCTGTGACATAGTAGTTCAGAGGCTATTCGGCACCATTTTGAGCATGGCTAGCACTAGCACACTGGGCACACCACGGAGGGTCAAATGGCACCCGGGGGGGACTACGCTGGACCACCAGGGATGTTGGTAAGTCTTGGGGAGGGGGAGGGATCGGGATGGGGGGGGGTGTATGTAATGTACTAAAATTAATTTAAATGCGTGGGGTGGGGGTTTTTTTTTAGCTTTGTTTTCCCGCGTTGTTTTTTGGCCCGGTTTCGGTTTTCCCCGTTTAGTTTTTTTTTTTTTTCAAAAAAACTAAACGGGGAAAACCGAACTTTACCATGAAGTATCCGAGTCAAAAAACGACCCGGTAGCAAAACACAAAGCACATCTCTAGTATTTTCCGGCTTAGACTACTATAATGCTCTTTTTATTGTGTTCTGACCGTCGCTGCCCGATATCTCCACTACGTCCAACTTACCGCTTTGGCGACTCCCTCTTTGCCTGTTGGAAGTTTGGGTGCTGCAGCGTCCTCTTGCCGTCCTCCTCCAGCATCCCCGGACCAGCTAGACGCTGCACACCGCCATGTTTCCCCAGAGCCTAAGGGCGCGAGTGTGGCGCAGCCCTGACTGAAGTACCAGCAGTGGCGCAAACCAAAGGGGCATCCCCTTGAGGTGACGTCATCCGCACCGGATATTTAAGGTCTCTGAAATTGCTAACTAAACGAGTTAGCAAAGGATGGGTTACTCTACCCAAGCTACTCTGCCTCCATGGAATTCCCAGTGATACCCACTCTTCGGGGGCCTCGCTTTCTCTTTTGCTTTTCAGATCGCAGTCTGGAACCGGTACTCGCTCCTCGAGGGCCCTTGTTCCCAGACTTGCTACTGAATACCACTTCTGCCAGGAAGTCATTGCTACCTACAACATCAGTGAGTTACATTTTCTCTCTCAGAGTGTTCCCTGGAACCAGGTACTCACTCCTCGAGGGCCTACTTCTTTCCAGCTCCTGGGCTGCTTCCTGTTACCATCAAGGTTCGGTTCCTGAACTCTGCATACCCTGCCTACTCACTATATTCAGTTTCTCTACAGCTCAGTTATCCAGGATCGCTGTTCCAGTATCGGAGGGACTACAGTCCAGCCGGGCACTTCAGCTCACTTATGCCACCTCTGGTGGTTCAATATACTATTTAATAAAAGAACTAGTGTGTGTCTGTCTCCATACTCTGAGCCTGACCGCAGATGACCACACCTCTCGGGATCTTCCCCCAGGGGTGTGGTCATCTGCTACCAGCCCAAGGATCCACCCACAACTACCTCAAATACTAACAGATTGCTAACTCCATGGATCCGGCACAAATCAATGCCTTGCAGGCCATACTAGGCCTGGCCCCGCGCATCATGGAGCAACAGGACGCTTTGTAGAAACTTACTTCAACGTTTCATCAGCTACACACACAGAAGGTTCAAGGCACAGCTTCCAACCATGAAGGTCAGTTATAGGAGGTAACTTTAAAAATTGCTGTACCACTGGCGACTCCAATCCGCCTTTCCGGTGAAATCCAGAAGACCCGGGTCTTCTTAAACAAGTGCTGCATGCATTTTGCCTTACAGCCATCTTTATTTCTTATTTATTTATTTAAGAGTTTTTATATGCCGTCATTAAGTTATTCACCATCGTAACGGTTTACAATAGGGCACCTATATAAAAAATGGGTCGTACATTACATAGGTGGTGCCATTAGTATTCGGTAACAAAAAGGCATTTATTTGTGGGGATTGAGTGTTTCATAGCAATGTGACCTGAAGGTTGCCTACAGTTAAAAAAAGGTTGAACTAATTCAGTAAGGAGCATTAAATTAGGCATTTGGTGCTTTATGCCTCATATCCTTGCTTAATTGCTTAAGAGAGAACACATTACACCCATTTTAAAAGAACTGCATTGGCTCCCCATCCCTTTCCGTATAAAATACAAAACCCTTACAATACTCCATAACGTGCTTCACAAAAACGACCACGAATGGCTCAAGGAAACACCACGTTTCCGTACATCCAATCGTCCATCCAGAGCCTCCACAGCGGGCACTTTACACATCCCACCCCTCAAAATAGCACACCACTCAACCACTAGAGAGAGAGCCTTTACCATAGCCGGCCCCTCCCTCTGGAATTCTCTTCCCACGTATCTCCGCCTTGAACCATCCTTACCCAACTTCAAAAAAGGCATCAAAACCTGGCTCTTCTTACAAGCATACCCAGACTCCAATCAGACCTAAACCCCTACCACTGCCACATCCCCTTCCCTTACCCTTTTAATCTGTTGATGCATCATATGGAATTGCTGATTTTGTAAATTTGTTAATTTTTATACTCAGTTTTTAACACAGTTCCTATCAATTTCTCTCTCTCCTAACACTTCACTACCTTTCTCCTTCCCGCAACTTCTGCGCTTGCTGTCACCTGGCCCCCATCCTCTCCTTTTTCCTTTCCTGCTCCACCTCCCCCCTCCCTGTTATTTGTAATTTCCTCTTCCGCCTTTCCAATGTTGATTGTGAACCGGCATGATATGTCCTATGAATGTCGGTATATTTTAAAAGCATTTAAATAAATAAATAAATAAATAAATTGCCTGCATCAATTTTCTTTCTTGAAGGCTTGTATGAAAAGTCAGGTTTTGAGTCGTGTTTTGAAAAGTTTATGATTGCTCTGGAGTCTGAGATCGAGAGGCATGGAGTTCTATAATATGGGACCGGCTAGGGACAAAGCTCGCTCCCTCACTTGGGTAAGTCTTGTGGTTTTCACAGAAGGAATGGGAAGGAGTGCTCTGTTTGCTGACCTTAAATTTCTGTGTGGGACATGTACTCTAAGTGCTGTGTTCAGCCATTCTGCTTTATCGTCGTGGATAAGTTTCTATATTAAGCACAATGCTTTGAACTGTATTCTTTGTTCTATGGGAAGCCAATGTAGGGTGGCGAGTGTGCCTGTTATGTGATCTCTTTTGTTTTTTCCAGTGAGAACTCTAGCAGCAGCATTTTGTAAAATCTGTAGAGGTCTTACTGTAGTGTTGGGTAGGCCTAGTAGCAAGGCATTACAATAGTCTGTGCTGGCAAAAATCAGAGATTGCCATACAGTATGAAAGTTTGGTAAGGATAGTAATGGTTTCAGTTTTTTTAGTATCATGAGTTTAGCATATCCTTCCTTAACCTTTAATGATATGTGTTGTTTGAGGTTTAGTTCATTGTCAATTATTACTCCGAGATTGCAAACTTTCTTTGCTAAGTCAATTTGTTGGTTGTTCTTGAGAAATATTGGGGTTTGTGTAATATTCATGCTTTTCCTTTCTAAGTGTATAAATTCAGTTTTATCAATGTTAATTATTAGCTCCATTTGGTTTAGCAGTTGTTTTATTATGTCCAGATACATCATGGCTAGGCCTATTGTTTTTTCAATAGTTTCGTCAATTGGTAGGATTAACTGGATGTCATCAGCGTAGATGTAATGTATGATTCCAAGTCCAGCGAGGAGATGGCATAGGGGCAGAAGATATATGTTAAACAGAGTAGCGGATAGTGCTGACCCTTGTGGGATTCCTGTTTTCAATGTAATCTTGTCGGATAGCGTGTTTTTAATTTGAACTTGAAAAGTTCTGTTACCTAGATATGATCTGAACCATTTGATTGTTTTGTCTTGTAGACCTATTTCTTCAAGCCTTTTGATTAGTATTATGTGATTCACTGTGTCAAAAGCTGCTGATAAATCTAGTAATATCAGAATATATTGTTTTCCGTTATTGAACCCTCTTAGTATATTATCTGTTAGGGCGAGTAGGAGTGTTTCAGTACTATAGTGCTTACGGAAACCGTGCTGGGACGGGTAAAGGATATTGTTATTATCTAAGTGCTCAGATAGCTGTGTTTGTATTGTTTTTTCGATTAATTTGGCCATTAGAGGTAAGTTTGACACTGGTCTGTAGTTTGCTAGTATTTGGGGGTCCATGTTTTTCCTTTTGATTATTGGTTTGATGATTGCTCCTTTCAGTGTGTCTGGTACGTATCCTTC
The DNA here is from genome assembly GCF_901001135.1 of Rhinatrema bivittatum. Lineage (NCBI taxonomy): Eukaryota > Metazoa > Chordata > Amphibia > Gymnophiona > Rhinatrematidae > Rhinatrema > Rhinatrema bivittatum. The sequence goes on from NC_042615.1 coordinate 175,540,870, forward strand.
TTCTAGGGAGTAGTTTATAATTTTTGTAAAGGTTGGAGCGGTGATTTCAGTAAGCTTTTTGATTTCCACTGCGTAATGAATCTATTTGGTGTGGGGCGGGATTTAGTTTCTTGATCATGTTCTCAACCTGGTTGTCAGTTATTTCGTCAAATTTGGACCATGGTGTCACGTCTTTTTTACATATTTTAATCTCTTGTTTGGGTGTCTTAGGTATTTTGTTTCTCAGAGTCTCAATTTTATCATTGAATAATCTAGCTATTTCATTGCATCTGTTTTCAGGTATATTCTCCGGTGAGTTTGCGTTGTCTTTGGTAAGATTATCAACTATTTTGAATAGGGTTCTGGGGTTATTCATATGTTTTTCTATTTTTATGTTAAAGTATGTTTTTTTGGCTTCGAGAATTGTTTTTTTGTAGAAGGCCAGTTGTTTTCGATATTGTGTCAGGTGGTCGACCGATTTGTGGTTTTGCCAGATTTTCTCTATTTTCCTAAGTTTTTGTTTCAGTTCCTTAATGTGTTTCGTGTACCATGGGTTTTTTTGTTTTGATTCTTTTGTGATTATGGTTTTTTGGGGGTTTATGTTATCCACTAATTTACTAGTCAGGTTGATCCAGGCTGTTGTTGCTGTAATACAGTTGGGGTGATTAAAAGTTTTAAGTTCATCTTGTAGTTTGTCTTTTAGAGTTTCAATGTTAAATGGGGGGCGATAAGTGATTATCGTTGGTTTCTTTTTTGGATTTTCCGTTACTTTTTCTTACAGCTCTTTCCAAGACGACCTACATACTTTCTTATCTAGATGGTAAGGCCTTGGACATCTACCTTGTGAGAGCACAAGGACCCCATTTTACAGGACATAGAAGGATTTATGGACTTGTTTAAATCCATTTTCAATGACCCTGCTCGAACTGCTGTTGCCGGTTCTGCTTTGGTGGAAATGAAGCAAAGCAGCAGATCATTGGCTGAATTTGCCATCAAGTTCAAAATTGAACTTGATGGCAAATTCCGCTGGGACCCCAAATGTCTCAAGACACTCTTTTGCAGAGGCCTGGATACCCATTTAAAGGACGAGCTGGCTGCTCGCGAAACACCTGACTTGCTGGACGAATTAGTAGCTTTGGCCACTCGGATTGATCACTGGCTCAGGGACAAAGTGAAGGAACTCCGGCCTAAGGTGTTACCTGGGTTGAAGCAGGCTAGTTCTATATCCGCACCTCGGATGGTTCCAGTAATTCTTGCTGCTGATAAAGATGAACTGATGCAACTTTGTCATGGACATTTGACTTCCAAAGAAAGAAGACTTCAGAAGAAGCACAGCCTTTGCATGTACTGTGGCCAGCCCGGCCATAATGTCTCTATATCCTCCATTCGTCCGGAAAATGGACGTGCCTAAGTCCTGCAGGAGGACTGTTCTTAGGCCATACTTCATCCTCCCCTCCGCTGTCTCTTCCAGTCTCTTTGACTTAAGAACCAGTCACGGTTCAGACTCCTGCACCGGTGGACTCAGGGGCAGAAGGCAACTACATTCTCAGAAGTCTAGTGAAAGACTTAAGGAGTTCCCTCATCAAGCTGAAAGATCCACTAATGTGTCATCATTTGAAGTGGGCTATGGACGTTCCCCATCACCGACACTTCCACTGAAGCTCAGTGACGTCCCAGCAGCTCATTCCACTGCTGCTGATATTCATCACGATTTCCACGTTTCACTTCTGAAACCACTCATTCTCAGCAAATTTTTTTCCAAACTTCAAGATCCACCTGTCATCAATGCAGAAGATGACTTAGAATTCAAAGTCAAAGAAGTCCTGGATGTTCGTAAAAGAGGCAATACTTTTGAATACCTTCAGAAGTGGGAAGGTTTTGGCCCCGAAGAAAACTCTTGGGAGCCTCAGACCAATATTATGGACAAAGAGATGCTTCATCAGTTCCACCTTGTACATCCATCAAAACCCAAGCCTGGTACACACAGAGGAAATCGCCCTTTGAAGGGGGGTACTGTTGTTACCGTTGCTGCCCAACACCTCCACTACGCCCAACTTACCGCTTTGGTGACTCCCTCTTTGCCTGTTGGAAGTTTGGCTGCCACGGTGTCCTCTTGCCGTCCTCCTCTGGTGTCCCTGGACCAGCTAGATGCGGCACCCTGCCATGTCTCCCCAAAGCCTAAGGGCGCGTGCATGGCGCAGCCCCGACTGAAGTACCAGCAGTGGTGCGAACCTCAGGGGCATCCCCCTGAGGTGACATCATCCACACCGGATATTTAAGGTCTCTGAAATCGCTAACTAATCGAGTTAGCGAGGGATGGGTTACTCTACCTAAGCTACTCTGCCTCCATGGACTTACCAGGGGTACCCACTCCTTGGGGGCCTCACTTTCTCTTTTGCTTTTCAGATCGCAGTCTGGAATCGGTACTCGCTCCTCGAGGGCCCTCGTTCCCGGACTTGCTACTGAGTACCACTTCTGCCAGGAAGTCATCGCTGCCTACAACATCAGTGAGTTACCTTTTCTCTCTCAGAGCGTTCCCTGAAACCAGGTACTCGCTCCTCGAGAGCCTGCTTCTTTCCAGCTCCTGGGCTGCTTCCAAGAAACTAATGTGTGAGTGTTACCATCAAGGTTTGGTTCCCGAACTCTGCATACCCTGCCTACTCACTATATTCAGTTTGTCTACAGCTCAGTTATCCTGGATCACTGTTCCAGTATCTGAGGGACTACAGCCCAGCCAGGCACTTCAGCTCACTACTGCCACCTCTGGTGGTTCAATATACTGTTTAATAAAATAACTAGTGTGTGTCTGTCTCCATACTCTGAGCCTGACCGGTGGTCCCTCTCGGGATCTTCCCCCGGGGGCATGGTTATCTGCTACCGGCCCAAGGATCCACCCACAACTACCTCAAACACTAACAACCAGATTCTACATTGCATCTACTACAACTGATTCAGAATACTGCAGCACACATCCTATCAGGTACATCTATACGAAATCATATATCTCCTATACTTCAATCTTTTCATTGGCTCCCTATAAAATCAAGAATCCAATATAAAATCTTAACAATAATCCATTCACTCATATATAATTCCTCTGCTACATGGTTATGCTCTACGCTCCATATCTATGAACCGGCTAGACACTTAAGGTCACTATCACAAAATCTACTGGAAATTCCCTCTCCAAAACTTGCCAGATTACACTTCACAAGAAAACCTGCTTTCTCCATTGCAGGTCCTTTTCTTTGGAACTCCATACTGAACTCACTCCGTCAAATTTCCAACAGAGAGCAATTTAAAAAATCCTTGAAAACATATCTATTTCAGATGGCCTCTAAAATTCCAATAATTAAATAATATCAAAAAATATTCAAATGTTTCCAAACTATCAACATAGTTATCAGGTACTAGCATTCTTTATTTTGCTTTTGTAAAAAAAAAACAAGAAAAATCTTATTCTCTTTATTTGTTTTATATTAACCAAGTTTTTGTAATTTTTCTTCATATTTGTTTTTCTTCTTTTATTTTTATACTTTATTTTCCTTTACTTTTGTTGTAAACTGTTTTGATCAATTTACTTGTAAATGCGGTATATAAACATTTTAAAATAAATAAATACATTAATTAATTAATGTTGGTGAGGGCTCTAGCATGCAGAGTATGGAACTGTCTTCAAATTGAAGTATAGTAGATGGTACATTGTACTCACTGTTGTCCACGAAGGGGAACACAAAGGGGCAGACTCCTTCATGCAGGCCTACAAGCTCCACAGTGAAGCTGAGAATTGCTTTTATGTGGGATAATTTTCAAAGGGACTTGTATGAGTTAAGTAGAGCTTGCCTGCAGAAATGGATGTTTAGAAATTTGCACCACCGATGCATGTGTAAAATTACTTGTGTGCACACTCTTTGCACATACTTTCAAGCACATAGGGGAGAGGCATTTCAAGGGGTAAAGTTTGGACTTATATGCATATGTTTTGGTTTTACAAAATATGCAAATAAATTCTCTTGGCTAAATTGAACATTTCAAAGAGCAGGTGTAATTATATGCATGGAGTTTTGCAAGGATACATTTCATAGCAAACCTATGCATGTAAGTCTGCTTGGAAAAACTGGTGTAACTCATGCACCCACTTGTGATTAACTTCTGTGTCATATTACAACATTACCTACATAAAAACTGCAAATAAGCCTTTACAAAACTGCAACATAAGAAACAATATACTGTATGTCAGAAAGGTGATTGAGAAAGCATATTTTTAGTTATAGTGCCACCTCCTTAGAATTAGACATTTTGACACATCTGTGGATGATCCTATAAGTCATGGATAATAATTTTAAGTAAATGTCACTCTATATGTGTCTATGAAAAAGTCTTAGCAAAAATCAAATTCTGAAAGCTGCATTGCTTAAATGTATCCTTGAATCTGCTAATTATGAATTCAGTTATACATGAGCAATTAGGACACTTAATTGTTAGGTTGCCAAGGAATCAAATATTCTTTATTTCAATTATTATTTTATGCAATTATGTTTCTTTTTGAGTGCTCTAATATTCATGGCAACTGTACTGCTGTGTTTAATTCAGCAATGAACTTCAGTGAACTTTGCCCATTTTTTTCTTACTGTAACATTGACTTTCAAGCTTCTATACAATTGCATTACCTTTCTCCTTCTTAGATTTTTCTCAATGTTAATATTAATGCTTTGCAGAGCAGCAGATAAATTAACTGTCATACAGTTTCAGTGATACCAATGATAGAAACTTTTAAAGCTGAAGCTGGGGAGGCACCAGTATTTTCTAAATGCAGCTTTTATTTTTGATCAATTTTGAAGCATCCTTAGAAAATTATGCCTTCCATGCACTTTTGATGTTTTTAATCTAATGTGTGCATCTCTGCAAACCATTACAATGTAATAATATATTATTGTAACACATTGATCGTGTATTTTTGAATATCTAGTTAAATTCTTCTGAGTGCATTTCATTATTATTAAGATCTTTGTTTACAGCAAAGCCTAAAGTAAACACATTTTTCTTATCTGCATTTAAGAAATTCAAGGTTTCCCATAACAGAACAGTAAATCAAATGTACATTTTGTTTTTTAGTGTATCATTGTGTAACAAGATATGTTACTATGAAAACTGTATAATAGAAGGGTTTCAGATTTTTGTCATGGCACACAATTTCCAGTCTCACCAGCCAACACCAGTCTGCTTTGTACACATTACAGTAAGGCCCCTCAGTAACTTTTCAATTCTGGGTCCATTTTATAGAGACCTGTAAATGGATAGGTTGCTGTGATAGAAGTGAAAATAAGGATTTATACTTTTGGAAAGATTGGATGCCTCTTAAAGAGGCACCAGTTGTCACGTCTCCTTTTCTGAACAGGAATAATCAGATTTATATGATCCCTAAGTTGCCACTTTCATATTTTTATGTTCATCCTTATTTAGACCACTTTAGAGAGGTCTGAAACACTGAGATAGTCTTACATGCTTATTTCTGTGGGGAAAAAATGAATAATTGATAATATTTGCGGGTCTCTTTGTGGTCCCTGATCAGAGAAGAATAAAAGAGGACACAGTTATATTGTGGTCCCAAGCTCAAAGCAACCTCAAAATTGCAAGAGTATATTTAAAAAAGTAAAGAATAAAGTAGTAAAATAATAAATGCATGGAGTGTCTATGCAAATAAAATTTCCATCTTATCTCCAGAAATAAATTTCAAAATGTAATACATTTGAGTAATAATTATGAGTATCATAAGAATAACTCAGATATCAACAAAAACTCCATTTTTTGGGGGTGTACATGGGGAAAAATTATGTCAGATCATTTTATTTCCAATTTATGTCATTTTCAATGATTTGTTTTCCCATGTAGAGTATAGCACTTCTGTCATTGAGTTGTTTCCATTAAAACCAAAAGGGAAGCATGTATCTTGTTGCCTGTCATCCAGTCTCAGGCAGTGAACAGAAGAAGCAAAAGAGTCCTAAATTTAGCAGTAAGAGAGCAGAAGGGTAACATCTGCAGTGGCATCAATGCACCAAGGCAAAGAGAGAGAGGGGAGGGCAGCAGCAGCAGTAGAGAGCCTCGGGTTGGTGATGTCACTGCTGCTGTTGTCGTGTCCATCTCTCCATGCATTAGATCACTTTTGACTCTGTTTCTAATGCTTGCCTGCAAATTCATAAAATTGGGATGGAAATCTCAATGTTATCGGTAAAAATATACCATTCATTCTTTTCTTCCTTTGATTTATTGGAAACTAAATGCCAAAAAATATTTCTTTAGCGGTTTTTGTGTGTCTTTTCAGATGACAAATGACACAACATGATAAAACAAATATTGCTGATGTTTTTATGCATTTTCAAATGATAACATATCCCAACACTTTTGGACAAATAATAATAAAACATTCAGCATTGAAACTAGATGAATAAAAGCAGCATTCACAGGATTTGCCTGAAGATTTTTCAAACATAACATATTTTAATATTCCCAAGTTTTGCAAAAATGGTAATATAGACATTGGCGATAACATAATTATATGTGGTTGGACAAAGAACACTGTGATGGCTTTAGTGGTGCTGCGGCAGCAGAAAGGACTCTGTCAGCATGGATTTACCCAAGGGAAGCCTTGCCTTACAAATCTGACACACTTTTTTGAAGGGGTTTATAAGTAGGTGGATAAACGTGAGCGGGTAGATGTGGTATAGTTGGATTTTCAGAGGGCATTTGACAAAGTCCCCCATGAGAGACTTGTAAGAAAAATAAATGTCATGGGATAGGAGGCGATGTCCTTTTTTGGATTGCAAACTGGTTAAAAGACAGGAAACAGAGATAGGAATATATGGTCAGTTTCATCAGTGGAGAAAGGTAAACAGTGGAGTGCCTCATGGATCTGTACTGGGACCAAAGCTTTTTAAGATGAACCCTTTCACTAGCCGGCCCCACCATCTGGAACTCAGTGCCACCAGACCTAAGACTAGAATCCAACACACAAACCTTAAAAAAAAAACCTTAAAAATGTTTTTGAAAACCTGGCTATTCACAAAGGCCTTTCCATAGCTCCCCCCCCCCCACACCTCTCCAAACAATCAAGCACCCTAATCCAGACGTCATTAGTCAATAACTCCTGTACAAAGGTTTTCTACCATATTTTCCCTATGTTAAGACATTGCATTGCTCTTATTTGCCAGCACCTTGTACCTATAACTTATCTCCCCTAAAATGTTGTAATTTCTCCTAAAATGTTATAATGTAACTTTCAAATTTCCTATTCTCATTCCTAATCTTCATTAAGCTATCTGTTTCACTGTAAACCCATGTGATGTGCAAGCGAATGTCGGCATATAAAAGCTTTAAATAAATAAATAAATAAATAAATAAATAAATAAGAAATAAATAAATAGATAAATAAATTATATATTTATAAATGATCTGGAAAGGGGAAGATAGATAGTGTATTTGTTTATATTAAGTGATTGAATGCTGTAAGTATGACCTATGCTGAGGCAAAATAGATCCAATAAAGATCTTCTTTCTGGAAAAGCAGTATGATATAGATTTCTCTCACAGATCCTGTGGAAAATTTGGAGGTGGGTGGGATGAGGGGGAGGATGTGAGCAATAAGTAGGCTGGGGAAGGAGGTGGGTTGCACCTTGTTACAGTTATGGCCAGCTCAGTTAAGCTGATGTTCAGTCAAATATAGTTGACTAGAATTTTGAGTGAAAATAATCATAAACCAGCCAGTTAGAATTAGAGCGCTAGCATTATTTGCCTAACATTGGCCAGCTGGTGCTGAAAATCAGCTAAGTCCTTTCCCAATTTCCAACCCCTGAATACAAATACAGTGTGAGCTTGACAGCATCTTCATCCTGCTTCTGTCTACCCTGCCAATTTATTTATGAACATTTTTATTTCAGCTTCCAAGTTTAAAAGACTGTTCAAAATAGTGTTCAACAAAATCAAGCAAATTGAATTAACAAATGAAATTAAGTACTTCACAAAACATATTTAAAATATATAGCAAGCCAAGAAGTCTCCCCAATCCTCCACATACTGCCTTCCCTCTAGATTCAAAACCTTAGGAGATAATTTTCAAAAGCGTTACATGTGAAAATTTAACATACTATCATAGACATTTTTAAAAGCCCATTTAAGCGCTTAAAGTTCATTTACACATTTAAAACCTGGTAATTCATTAGCATATATTGTAGTAATTTTCAAAAGCCATTTGCAGTTTTACGTGATTATTTTTTTTTTTAATTAACCACAAAGTGGGGTCAAAAGAATCTGATTCCTTACTGCCATGTGACCCACAGATTCCCCAAACGCCTCATGAAAGCTACCCTACATGAACCTGGAGGCAAATACAGGTTTTCCTCCTCTCAGCTTACAGATAGAAAGCATTGCTCACGCAAAAATGGCCCCACATGTATGTGGACTTCGCATGAGCAACGGAAATTTTATGAAGCTGGTAAGTATAGGCGTACATACCTGTTCATGTATAAAGAATATAGAGGTAGAATAGGGGTGGCGAATGGGTGCTCTGGGGTAGGACCAAGGCTTATGCCTTACTCACCTCTGCAAAATGTCCAACCATTTAATAATAGTGTGTGTGGCTTCCCAGTATTCCAGTCTTCATTCCTGCCTTGTCTTCAGTCTTTGTCCAGCTTCCCTTCAATCCTCATCCAATTATCTTCAGTTGGTCTTCTGTTTTCATCCCTGTCTGCTCCTTCCATGTTTCCTGCTTGTTCTCATCCTTGCCTGTCTGCCCTGCCTATCCATATCTCTTCTCCTCCCTCAGATGGATATCTGGTTTGACCTTGGTCTGAACCCCAGATACAACTGACCTTTGCCTGCCATTGCCTGGACCATGCATAGGACTGACAGCTGCCTTGCTCTGACCATTATCTCTTTCACGGATATGACTAATTGCTGCCTGCCTCTGAGCATTGCCTGGACCATAGATATGCTTGACTGCTGCCTGCCTATTACCCAGTTTACTACAGACTTGCTCTCCTGCCATCAGCAGAGATGCCACTTAAGTCCTGCCAGCCTTGGCAACCAAAGGCTCAACCTGAGGGGGAATATGGGCTGGTATAGATGAAGATCCTGATGGGGGTCTGGTTTGCCTAGGTCCACCTGCCAATGAAGGGAGCCTGCAGGGCTCCTCTCTGCAGGCAGAGCCAATCCTGCCTTGGCCCAAAGGGTCCACAGATATAACAAAAGGCACCTACTTTGAGTTCACCTTTAGCAAAATGAATATTACATTTTTTAAATTCTAAGAAAATGCATGAGCTACACAAGAGCAAATATTTCTGAATAGTTTGGGGTGGTATAGTTTGTGAGAATTAATTTTTTTTAAAATAAACCTTTACTGCAATACATGCTGAGCCTCTTTTTCAGAAGCTTTTTAGCCTGGTTAGGACTGGTGGCCCAACTCTTGAGAAATTTCAGAAAATTAGATGTGAGGGCAATAATGAAAGTGGCCACAGGGCTTGTGGTCCTGAAGATGCAGAGTACCTTTGAAACCACAAGCTCATTTTTTTTAACTCTTTATTTATAACTTTTTTCACAAACATACAACAATATTTCAGTGACATGGTAACTGTACAGAGGCATTTCCAGCAAAATATTCCATTCATATATAGGAAATCAGATAACACTCATCTGCTGCCAGTCCAGTATGGCCCCCAAATTACATGATATCTTTCTGTTTGATTCTTTAATTAATATGTAAATTTTTCCATTAATGCGATATCAAACACATTGGATTCCCAGCATGTGACTGAGGGGGCCGCTTTCATTGCTGAACCTCTATCAAATGCGTAGCATGCAACATATGCCCTACCAATTTCCTTCACCTTCTCGTTTTTCATCTCTTAGACCACTCACAAGCTCATTTTTAAAGAGAAACTCCTTGCAGAGTACAAAGGACCCATATTCTTTGCATTTGCATTGAAGTAGGTGCACAGTACACAGTGGAAATTATGCACAGAGATTTGATTATACAAATTGCATGCATAATTTTTCTCTCCCAATCTATCTTTGCCCATTTATTTCAGTGGGTAAACATATGCAAGCTGTGAATGTCTGTAGTTTTACCTACAGAGATAGGGGAAGGCAATCACTGGTAAACAAAGTTTTTGTTTCTTTCAGACTTTTTGGTGTTCCAAATAGAATTTATGATACTGATTACAGTTATTACTTCAAAATTTGTACATCACATAAGGTTTTTGAGAAATGGCCAATTTAGTATTACAATAATTGTGAAATTTTAAAACAATCTCGTGTACATATATTTTCTTGCTGGACAGTAGTTTTATGTTTTTTAAAATTCATGTCGTATTTTTGATGGCCATAAGCAATGTAACATGTAAAAGAGACTAACCTTTTTTAAAATACACCAAGAAACTCTGCCTGATCATGCCAGAAGTTACACAGGCAAGCCCCAGCTTGGCTGCAAGTTTCCAACTTGTTTCCATGACGATGCAGCCTTATATAAGCAGCAGCAATGAGTAGTCTCCTATGCAACGTCTGTGTGAATGAGCGAATTGTATCGCTACAACTGTTGAGTTTAAAGCTTGTGGATTTAATTACATATACTTTATGAAATGTTGCACCAATGTTGTAATAGCCTTGACACGTTTTGTTACATCTGTGGTGAGTTTATTCTAAAAGCACTGAAAAGGAGTATGACTGCACTCATTAAGAAGGCATACAAGTTATACTTCGGTTGCAAAATTGGTGACCAGGACAGAAAATGGGCTCCTTATATATTATCTTGTGCCAGTAGTCTGCGAGCTTGGCTGAAAGGTGTGCGACTATCCATTCCTTTTGCCATCCCAGTGATATGGAGGGAACATAAAGATCATATAACTGACTGTTACTTCTGCATGATGAATGTGTCTGGATACTCATCAAAGAACAGGAAGTTTATTGAGTACCTTAACCTTGCATCGGCAATGAGACCAGTGCCACATGATGACAGTCTTTCTGTTCCAAAATCACCAGAGGTGTGGACACTTGATGATGAGGATGAGGGGGTAGGCGATGATGGAGAGCCATTGCAGATGGAAGCTGCGGCTGATCCTGACTTTGTGCCATCAACATCCAGCGATCCTCATTTAATATCTCAGTCAGAGCTGAATGATCTGGTCAGAGAATTGGCTTTATAGAAGAGTCAGGCAAAGCTGCTTTGGTCAAGGCTGCAAGGATGGAATCTTTTGACATCTGATATGACAATTTCAGTATTTTGCAGCCAACATGAAGATTTGACAAAATATTCAACCAAGTAGACAGTCTGACTTTTTGCTATGACAAGGATTGTTTTGTGCTCTTGGATGTGACCAAGACCCAACAGAATGGTGACTGTTTATTGATTCATCAATCTTAAGTTTGAAGGCTGTTTTGCTCCACAACGGCAATATCTACCCATCAATACCTGTCGGCCATGCCGTTCATATGAAAGAAACGTATGAGAGCATGCAGCTACTGTTGAACCACATTGAGTACTCAAGGTACAACTGGAATTTGTGTGGTGATCTCAAGGTAGTTCCAATTCTACTGGGTCTGCAGCTTGGTTACACCAAGTATTGTTGCTTCCTTTGTGAGTGGGCCAGTCGAGCAAGAGATTCGTATTATGTCAGAAAAGTCTGGCCTCTCCGCAAGAAGTTGGTTCCAGGGCAGAAGAATGTTGAGCACGACCCATTGGTGGATCCAAGTAAGATATGTCTTCCACCTTTGCACATCAAACTTCGGTTGATAAAAAAATTTGTTAAGGCAATGTATAAGCAAAGTAAAGCCTTTGATAATTTGCAGAAAATGTTTCCACGCATAAGTGATACCAAGATAAAAGAATGTGTTTTCGTTGGCCCACAAATCTGAGCTGTGATGAAGGACATCCACTTTGATGGTCTTCTACAAGGTACAGAATGTGTTGCATGGACAGCCTTCAAGAATGTCATTTGTAACTTTCTAGGCAACTATGAGGCAGCAGACCCTGTTGAACAGGTTGAAAATTTGCTTCAGGCATACAAATTGATGAAGTGCAACATGTCATTGGAGATACATTTTCTTCATCCCCACTTGGACTTCTTCCCAGACAACCTTGGTGCTGTGAGTGATGAACATGATGAAAGGTTTCATCAAGACATTGTCAAAATGAAGAAACGGTATCAAGGTAAGTGGAACCTCTCCATGCTGGGTGACTATTGTTGGACTCTCATCTGTGAATCATCGGACAGTGATTACAAACAAACATCTGCGGCAAAACATTTTTAGTTTTGTTTTCTGGTGCCAACATTGCCATTATAGCTTATGCTGCTACAGGTATGTAATAGAGATGTGGTTCGTTTTTCGCCCTATTTAGGAAATTTAACGAAATTTCCTAATTCGTTTCTGTTTCGGAGTATCCGAAACACGACATAAACGCCGTTATTTCAGAGCCCCCGAAACCGGAAACGAAATTTTCCCCGCAATTCGGGGGAAAATTCGTTTTCGGGTTTGCCTGGGGAGAGGGGCAAAAATTATTTTTTTTTTATTAAAAACCACCCCAAATTTAAATTAATTATTATACACCACCCCCCGATCCCTCCCCAAGACTTACGAAGATCCCTGGTGGTCCAGCGGAGTCCCGGCTTCCATTTGCCATGCCCTCCGTGCCCTAGTTCGTGCCAGTGCAAGCCGCGCGCCAAAATGGTGCCGAATAGCCCGAACGACCATGTCACAGGGGCTTTCGGCGCTATTGGTCAGCCCCTGTCACATGGCCATCGGCGCCATCTTGTGCTCCTATCATGTGTCAGGAGCTGACCAATGGCGCCGAAAGCCTCTCTGACATAGTATGGGCAAAGGCTATCGGCGCCATTTTGGTTACTGGCAGCCGAAAACGAAATCGCTTTTGGACCCTTGCTGGACCCCCAGGGATTATTGGCAAGCCGGGTTTCTCGTTTCGTTTTCGGGAAAACGAAACGAGAAGACCCGAATTATACCACGAAGTCTTCGAACCGAAAAACGACCCGGTAGAAAAAAACGAAGCACATCTCTAGTATGTAACAGTGCTTAATGTATATCACACTTTTCTGGCAAACGGTACATGTTAGAGACATAATAAATGCATATTTGTGTTCAGATTGTTAAAATCTACTTGTTTCACCGAAGATTGTGGAGGAAAAAAAATGTTCCCAGAAATTTGTTTACCAGTGAATGAGACCACAATTAATGCCACTTATAGTTGATAAAATGTTAAGAAAAATCTTCATTATTTTTCCAGTTTTGCTTTTATAACCACACATATGATGGTATTTCCATGACAGTGAAATACAGAGGAATTCCTGAGAGTATTTGGTTTGTCATACATAAATAACTAAAATAATGAAATACATAAATGTAGGCATATTGAATGCTTAGCAAAAACCTACTAAATAGGGGATACAGTGAGCAGCTTTTGTGTTAGGAATGTGAATTTGTTTGAAATGAATGGGGAAAACATGACAAATGAGCCCATATTTGTTTCATTTGAATTCCCACTATCGGAAGAACTTGAATGCCCCTCAATCTTCAAGGGGTGGTCTCCTCTGCGGATACCAGGTTTTGATTTTCAAGGATACGAGAGATGAAACTGATGGAGCATCTCTTTGTCAAGGGTAATAGCCAGAGGCTCCCAAGAATTTTCTTTGGGGTTAAAACCTTCCCACGAAAGAAGGTATTCCCAAGTCATGCCTCATCTTCGGACATCAAGGACGGCTTTGACCTTGTATTCTTGGTCAACTTCTGCATTGATGGGAGATGATTCTTGAGACTTGGAAGAGAACTCACTGAGAATGAGTGGTTTCAAAAGTGAAGAATGAAAAGCGTTGTGGATGCTTAATCCAGGTGGTAGCTTCAGACTGTAAGTGATGTTGCCAAGACGTCGGAGGATTGGAAATGGTCCAACGTATTGAGGAGCAAATTGAGTGGAGGGTAACTTCAGTCTAAGGTGCTTAGTGGAAAGTCAGACTTTGTCTCCAGGTTGAAAAATAGGCACTTTGGAATGGTGAGCATCATAAAACCTTTTGGCTCGATCACTCGCTTTGAGTAGCATTTCTTTCGTCTGAGTCCATAATTGATGGATATCATCAGCAGTGGATTGAGCTGCTGGGGACATCACTGAGAGTTTCAGTGGAAGTGGCGGTGACGGTGAATGTACATATACCACTTCAAAAGGTGATGATCCAGTGGATGATGCTGGATGAGAATTAATAGTTAATTCAGCCAATGGTAACAGTTTGGCCCAGTTATTCTGACGGCAACTCACATAGGCCCGAATGAACTGTTTCAGAATCCTATTCATCTGTTCTGTTTGGCCATTTGATTGAGGATGATAGGCAGATGTATAATCTAGAGAGATGTTGAAAAGCTTGCACAAAGCCTTCCAGAATTTTGCTGTAAACTGTGATCCTCGATCCGAGACTATGTGCTTCGGTAGGCTGTGAAGGTGAAAGATGTGGGTTATGAAGAGCTTCGCAAGCTCCAAGGCAGAAGGTAAGCCAGGCAGTGCCATGAAATGGGCCATCTTGTTGAAGCGGTCGACTGTGGCCCAAATAGTATTCATACCTCCAGAGAGGGGAAGATCAACTACAAAGTCAGTAGCAATATGCATCCAGGGCGGTTCCAGAGCTGGAAGCAGTTGCAGCAATCCCCATGGTTGGCCAGAATTAGGTTTGTGCTTGGCACAGTTGGCACAAGATGCTACATAGGAGAGCGTATCTTCCTTGATAGTTGGCCACCAATAATACTTCTGGAGCTTCAGCAGGGTACAGCGTTGACCAGGATGGCCAGCCAGCTTGGAATCGTGCACCCAATAGAGCACTTCCTTCCTGAGGTGTTTAGGCACGATGGTTTTACCAGCGGGCACAGTATGAGTAGCTGCCAAGTTAACTTTCTTCGGGTCGATTATATGCTGAGGTTCTTCTGGAACATCCTCCGAGAGAAAGGAGCATGACAGGGCATCAGCTCTGGTATTCTTGTTTCCGGGGTGATATTTGAGCACAAAGTCAAAATGGTTAAAAAATAAGGACCATCTGGCTTGTCTATGGTTAAGACGTTGCGCATGGCGGAGATACTCTAGATTTTTATGGTCCGTAAACACAGTAATTTGATGTTGAGCGCCTTCAAGCCAAGGCCGCCATTCCTCGAATGCTAACTTAATAGCCAGGAGCTCTTTATCTCCAATCCCATAGTTCTTCTCTGCTGGAGAGAAATGTCGCAAGAAGAAAGAGCAGGGGCATAAGGATCTGGAGTCTCCGGTCTGGCTCAATACAGCCCCCACACCGACATCAGAAGCATCAACCTCCACGATGAATGGCTTGTTGGGATCTGGATGACACAGGCATGGTTCAGCGGAACAGGCAGTCTTTAAATCCTCAAACGTGGATATGGCCTCCGCAGACCATTTAGAAGTGTTGGCCCCTTTTCGAGTCATTGCAGTTAAGGGCACAGTTAAAGAAGAATAGTTCTTTATAAAGTTTCTATAGTAATTAGTAAACCCCAAAAATCGTCTCAGGGCCTTCAGGCTGGTAGGTTGGGACCAATATTTAATACTCTCTAATTTTTTGGGATCCATCTGGAAGCCATCTTTAGACACAATGTTGCCAAGAAAAGGCAGAGTCCTTATGGAATTCACACTTGGATAGCTTGGCGTAGAGCCAATGTTCTCAGAGTCTTCATAGTACTTGTTTGATGTCCTCTAGATGAGTAGACAAGTCCTGAGAAAATATCAGGATATCATCTAGGTACACTTCGACACTCTTATGCAAAAGGTCCCTCAAGATGTCGTTCATCATGTTCTGGAACACAGTGGGTGTGTTGCACAGGCCGAAGGGCATTACTAAGTACTCAAAATGACCATCTCGAGTGTTGAAGGCTCTTTTCCATTCGTCGCCATTGCGAATGCAAACTAAGTTATAGGCCCCCTTCAGGTCAAGTTTCGAGAAATTCTTTGCAGCTTGAAGCCGGTCAAACAGCTCTGAGATTAAAGGCAGGGGATATCGATCTTTGATCGCGATCTCGTTCAGACCTCGATAGTCGATACAAGGACGTAAGGTACCATCCTTCTTCCCCACAAAGAAGAAGCCTGCGCCGGCTGGAGACTTTGATGGTCTAATGAATCCTTTCTGTAAATTCTCCTCAATGTACTCGGACATAGCCTTATTCTCTATTGCAGAGACTGGATAGACACGTCTTTAGGAGGTTCAGTGTTTGGTTTCAGCCTTATGGCACAGTCGTAAGATCTGTGTGGAGGAAGGATGTCAGCAGTTTCCTTGGAGAACACATCAGCGAATGATGCATATTAAAGCGGAAGTCCTGGCATCACTGGAGTTATAGGCATGCAGAGGACAGGAGAAGCCTCCTTAAGGCACTTGCCATGACAACCTGGGCCCCAGCAGGAGAGTTCCAAGGTGGCCCAGTCGAATTGAGTCTGATGTGATTGCAACCAGGGTAACCCCAGAACGATAGGGTGCATGGCCTTCTCTAACACAAAGAAGGAAATTAACTCAGTATGGAGGGCTCCGGTGCAGAGGGTTACTGGTTCGGTGCGACGGGGTCACGTCACCCAGCAAAGGCTCTCCATGGATAGATGATAAGAGCAGTGGAATCTTCAAAGTGATGAGGGGAATCCCCAAATGTTCCACTAGGCTTTGTAGTATAAAGTTACCTCCTGCCCCTGAATCCACCAGGGCAAGAGTTTGAACTTAGGATGTTTTGCAGATCAGGGAGACTGGGAGAGAGAGCGGAGGAGAGGGCGTAGTAAGGCTTAAGAACAGTCCTCCTGCAGGACTTAGGCCCGTCCATTTCCCGGATCACTTGAGGATGTTGGGACATTGTGACCAGCTTGTCCATAGTACATTCACAGGCCATGCCTCTTCCGAAGTCTTCTCTCTTTTGAAGTCAGGTGACTGCGACCAAGTTGCATTGGTTCCTCTACACTGGCAACAGGTATTGCTGGGATCATCTGAAGTGCAGGTTTAGCACGAACCTCCTTCTGAACCGGTCCTTTACTAGGCTTGAGTTCTTTCACCTTATCACGAAGCCGGTGGTCAATTCTAGTGGCCAAAGCCACAAGTTCATCCAACGAGTCAGGTGCTTCACGAGCGGCCATCTCGTCTTTCAAGCGAGTATCCAGTCCTCTGAAGAAGAGAGTTTTCAGACATTTAGAATCCCAGTATAATTCAGTAGAAAGAGTCTTGAACTCTATTGCAAAGTCAGCCAGTGGTCAATTGCCTTGCTTCCGGTCCACCAGAGCAGAACCAGCAACAGTCACTCGAGCAGGATTATCAAAAATGGATTTAAACAAATCCAAAAATCTATCAATATCCTCATGAGAGGACTAAAACGGGTAGATGTGAATCGGTTATTTACTCTTTCGGATAGTAGAAAGATTAGGGGCACTCCATGAAGTTAGCATGGGGCACATTTAAAACTAATCAGAGAAAGTTCTTTTTTACTTAACACACAATTAAACTCTGGAATTTGTTGCCAGAGGATGTGGTTAGTACAGTTAGTATAGCTGTGTTTAAAAAAAGATTGGATAAGTTCTTGGAGGAGAAGGCCATTACCTGCTATTAAGTTCACTTAGAGAATAGCCACTGCCATTAGCAATGGTAACATGGAATAGACTTAGTTTTTGGGTACTTGCCAGGTTCTTATGGCCTGGATTGGCCACTGTTGGAAACAGGATGCTGGGCTTGATGGACCCTTGGTCTGACCCAGTATGGCATTTTCTTATGTTCCTATGTTCTTATGGATATTCAATCCACCCCATTCTTCACACATGGAAGGATCATGGGAGCGCATGATCGGCATGGAAAGCCACATTCTTGATGCCACGTTAACAGAAACCAAGCCAACTCTACTCACCCATGAAGTCTTAACCACCCTTCTGGCAGAAGTGGTAGCCATTATAAACGCAAGACCGCTAGTTCCAGTGTCATCTGACCCTGAGTTGCCACTGATCCTAACTCCAGCCATGCTTTTAATGCAAAAGACTATTAGCATTCCTGTGCCACATGGAAACTTTGACGGCAAAGAGCTCCACAAGCATCATTGGAAACAAGTCCAACAGCTTGCCAACTCCTTTTGGAGTCGTTGGAAGAAAGAGTACTTGCCAACTCTCCTGTATCAAAGCAAGTGGCAATCCAACAAACCCAACATCCGAGAAGGTGACCTTGTATTTCTCAAAAACAGCCAAGCCCAACACAACAACTGGCCTCTGAGACTCATTGTCAAGACTTATCCTGGAAATGACGGAAGTGTTCGCAAGATTGAAGTAAAGACTGCTAACCAAGGGACAGCCAAGATCTTCTATAGGCCCATCAACGAGGTGGTGCTCCTCATGCCGAATGAAAAGACTTGAACTACGTGGACCATTGTCCACTTCAGAGACTTTTTCTCTCTTTGTGTTGTCTGTCTCTCATTTCAGCTTGGTGAAACCCCTTGATGGAGACATCGTTTCGCCTGGACGACTGAATGACCGAGATGATCGTGAACCTCCCTGAACATTGAAGAACCCAGTTGTAGTGAAATTTTCACTGTTGCATAATGATATAAGAACTGATATAGTGGTATCTTGCGATATCAGATGGGGAGTGTTCTGTCCCCAGCAGTGGGCACATGTTTGTATGTGTATATACACTGTATTTTAAAGTGTGTTTAGGGCAGTCCTCCTTTCTGAGGATTCTTGATACTGAAACATTATTTGTAACACATGATAAAAGTCTATGAGCCTTTGGCTTTAAGAGGATCCTTTGCTAGGGATGTGAATCGTTTTTCAACGATTAAAATTATCGTCCGATAATTTTAAAATCATCATAAATCGTTAAAGAACACGATACAATAGGAATTCTAACGATTTATCGTTAAAAAATCGTTAATCGGGTTAGTGCGCACTAACGGAAGTTAGTGCACAATAACAGAAAATGATACAAATTGACACTTTTCAGGTCAGTTAGGAATGAATATGTATTCCTATTGGCTGGCTGCCCTCTTATTTATTGATGTTACCAAGGTTCCCACTGAGGTGATGGTTGGGGGGATGGGAAATGAAAACGGTTGGTAGCTTGACAAAAAAAGTAATGTGATCAGTCAATGTGACTAGAACTTGTGCCTATCCCTGATACCGGGAGTGTTGTGATCTTCCTGAATGCAGTGCCCTATCCCTGATACCGGGAGTGTTGTGATCTTCCTGAACGCAGTGCCCTATCCCTGATACCAGGGGTGTTGTGATCTTCCTGCACTCAGTGCCATATCCCTGATACCAGGAGTGTTGTGATCTTCCTGCACACAGTGCCCTATCCCTGATACTGGGAGTGTTGTGATCTTCCTGCACGCAGTGCCCTAACCCTGATACCGGGAGTATTGTGATCTTCCTGAATGCAGTGCCCTAACCCTGATACCAGGAGCGTTGTAATCTTCCTGCACGCAGTGCCCTAACCCTGATACCGGGAGTGTTGTGATCTTCCTGCACGCAGTACCCTATCCCTGATACCAGGGGTGTTGTGATCTTCCTGCACTCAGTGCCCTATCCCTGATACCGGGGGTGTTGTGATCTTCCTGCATGCAGTGCCCTATCCCTGATACCGGGAGTGTTGTGATCTTCCTGCATGCAGTGCCCTATCCCTGATACCGGGGGTGTTGTGATCTTCCTGCACTGAGCAGGGATACGGCACTGCATGCAGGAAGATCACAACACTCCCGGTATCAGGGTTAGGGCACTGTGTGCAGGAAGATCACAACACTCCCGGTATCAGGGATACGGCACTGCGTGCAGGAAGATCACAACACCCCCGGTATCAGGGATAGGGCACTGAGTGCAGGAAGATCACAACACCCCTGGTATCAGGGATAGGGTACTGCGTGCAGGAAGATCACAACACTCCCGGTATCAGGGTTAGGGCACTGCGTGCAGGAAGATCACAACGCTCCCGGTATCAGGGTTAGGGCACTGCATGCAGGAAGTTCACAATACTCCCGGTATCAGGGTTAGGGCACTGCGTGCAGGAAGATCACAACACTCCCAGTATCAGGGATAGGGCACTGTGTGCAGGAAGATCACAACACTCCCAGTATCAGGGATATGGCACTGAGTGCAGGAAGATCACAACACCCCTGGTATCAGGGATAGGGCACTGCATGCAGGAAGATCACAACACTCCCGGTATCAGGGATACGGCACTGCATGCAGGAAGATCACAACACTCCCGGTATCAGGCATAGGGAACAAGTTCTAGTCACATTGACTGATCACATTACTTTTTTTGTCAAGCTACCAACTGTTTCCATTTCCCATCCCCCATATATTGTCAGTGGAAACCTTGGTAACATGAATAAATAAGAGGGCAGCCAATAGGAATACATATTCATTCCTAAACTGACCTTAACTGACCTGAAAAGTGTCAAACTGTATCATTTTCTGTTAGTGCGCGCTAACAATGGTTAGCGCGCACTTTCCTGTTTGCACGCACTAATCGGAAAAACCGATTTTTTAACTAAAAAATCATGCCAAACACGATTTTCTTCTCCTGCCAGATGATTTTGATCGTTAAGACGATCGGGCACACGATTCACATCCCTATCCTTTGCCCTTAAGAGAAGATCCCTCCCCCCTCCACTTTCTCTCACTATTGGAAGAGCTTGAATACCCCTCAATCTAACTTGAGTCTTACTAGGTGCCTTATAGGCTCAAGGGGCTGCTCTGCATTCTCCCCCTGTGTCACATGGTTCTTAGGCTCGCTGGCATTGGACCTTGCACCCTGCCCCCAGCTTGTGGAGGCCTTTCCTTTAGGAGCTCTCGACGAGAGCTCAGTCTTGCCCATGCTTGTTTCTGAGCAAGCAGCGCTCTGTAAAACCCTGTGAAAGGATTGGGTTTTTTACCTTCTTTCTTACTGCCTTCTTCTGAAGACTAAATCAGCCTAATATCCCTCATGCTTCCTACCTCTACAATAAACCAACTCCTGCAACACAAGAGACCTCCTTCTCCCTCCAGCTACCCTGTCTCCAGTTACCAAAGATCTTTGCCTTGGGGCTTACGGTTGAGATGCAACAATTTTAAGTAGAATTTACCTGTATAATAAATAATTTCAAACTTAAAGAATCTTTGTCTTGAGGACTGATTGGAAAGAAAGTTTAGCTGCCTGGATGGCAAACTCGGATGTCTGCCTGACCCAGAATAAGCAGTCTGTAATTTCTCTCTAGCTGTTGGCAGAGAGAAATGTGTTTGTACAAGCTCTGACTGTTACTGGACTGTGAGGTGATCACAGTACTTTGATAGACTGAACTAAAGAAGAGTCTTGCCAGGCTGCCAGTCTTCTTGGTTCTGTTTAACTAACAGTTTTTTTTTTCAGTGTAAAGCCAGTCAGCATTGCACACATAACAACACACATACAATATTTATATATTTGTGTGTGTGTGTGTGTATGTGTGTGTGTGTGAGACACAGTTCTCTATATAGTGAGTAGTACTGTAGTGGGAGTACAGATACAGTATCAATAAATACATTAATTTCTAATATCCAAACTACCAGTAGGCAGTACCCTTCAACAAATTTTCATAATGTCAAAAAAAGAGAGGAGGGTGCAATGGAGTATCTGAATTTCAGAAGCATCATCATGCTATAATAAATATTCTAGTGAAAATGTTATAGGACTTCCATGAGCAAAAGGGAATGGAAGAAAAGGGGGGGGGGGGGTTTGCAATTAGAAGACTCCTTGAATCAGAAGGTGCAAAAGAAACTGAAACCTCTGATAGAAAACAATATGTACATGCTAGCCGTGTTTTGTGGTACACAGGTATAACAATCTCACCATCTAGTCCCAGAAGCTCACATTCATGAAAGAGATGCTTTTAGGTAGGGTGTCTTGAGAAGAGTGCCAGAGGCAGAAGCATATATGGGAATGTGGCCTCCTCAAAGAGTAGTGCAAGCAGGAGCCGACAGCTTTCACTTCTTCCATACCTCAAAACATTAAAATCTTGTTGCTCACAAAGAACCATCTTTCCTGACATATTCCATAGTTAAGCAGCTGAAAAAAAAAGACCCTCAGCCCACCCTAGCAAGGGAGACCTCAGCTCAAATTTTTGTGACATGGTATCTCACAGAGCCCATAGAAGACAAGGACACAAATTTACTGGCATATTAGACACCTAAGTCCGCAATCTGGCAGACCTAGTCAAGATAATTGAATGATATTTTTCCTGCCCACAAAATAGTATGCCCAGTGAAAATATCTTCTCAATAGCAGGGATTACAATGAGACCTAATTGGTCAAGGCTGGCACCACTACTGATGGAAAATCTTTGAAAATCAATCAGCCTTTGATTGGGTTTCCAGAATTACAATGCACATGTCAAGATGACTGAAAGTATCTTGAAGGTCTTGCTGCTATTCTGCCTATCTACCATGACCCAGAGGCACCAAATTATGGATTTTTCTGCTGCCCTGCCTATATGCTCTGTTCTTGATATACCACTTTAGGAGTTTTGCTTCTACCACTCTATCTACCTGCCATGACTCAGATATACCACAGTAGAGGTCTTACTGCTGCTCTGCCTACCTGCCATGACCTTGTTATGCCACCTTATGGGATATGATCTGCATATCTGTCTTGCCTCTGATGTACTACCTAAGAACATAAGAACATAAAAATTTGCCATACTGGGTCAGACCAAGTGTCCATCAAGCCCAGCATCCTGTTTCCAACAGTGGCCAGTCCAGGCCATAAGAACCTGGCAAGTACCCAAAAACTAAGTCTGTTCCATGTTACCGTTGCTAGTAATAGTGGTGGTTATCATCTAAGTCAACTTAATTAATAGCAGGTAATGGAATTCTCGTCCAAGAATTTATTCAATCCTTTTTTAAACACAGCTATACTATTGTTTACTGTAAACCGAGGTGATGTATATTTTTACGTGCCGCGGTATATAAAAATCACTAAATAAATAAAATAAATAAATAACTGCACTAACCACATCCTCTGGCTACAAATTCCAGAGTTTAATTGTGCATTGAGTGAAAAAGAACTTTCTCCGATTAGTTTTAAAAGTGCCACATGCTAACTTCATGGAGTGCCCCCTAGACTTTCTATTATCTGAAAGAGTAAAAAAATGATTCACATCTACCCGTTCTAGACCTCTCATAATTTTAAACACCTGTATCATATCCCCCCTCAGCCGTCTTTTCTCCAAGCTGAAAAGTCCTAACCTCCTTAGTCTTTCCTCATAGGGGAGCTGTTCCATTCCCTTTATCATTTTGGTAGCCCTACTCTGTACCTTCTCCATTGCAATTATATCTTTTTTGAGATGTGGCGACCAAAATTGTACACAATATTCAAGGTGCGGTCTCACCATGGAGCGATACAGAAGCATTATGACATTTTCCGTTTTATTCACCATTCCCTTTCTAATAATTACCAACATTCTGTTTGCTTTTTTGACTGCCGCAGCACACTGAACCGATGATTTCAATGTGTTATCCACTATGATGCCTAGTAGGGATGTGAATCGTGTGATCGATCGTCTTAACGATCGATTTTGGCTGAGGGGGGGGGGGGGGGATCTGATCATCATGTTTTTTTTGGTTAAAAAATTATTTTATTGGGGGAGGGGGGAGGGAGGGAAAACCGGCACACCAAAAGAACCCTAAAACCCACCCCGACCCTTTAAAACAAATCCCCCACCCCCCCGAACCCCCCCAAAATGTTTTAAATTACCTGGGGTCCAGTGGGGGGGTCCCGGCGCGATCTCCCGCTCTCGGGCCACGGCTGCGTTAATAGAAATGGCGCCGGTGGCCCTTCGCCCTTACCATGTGACACGGCAAATGTAGCACCGGCGCCATTTTGGTTCCTGGCACCCGACATCACGAGTGCAGGAGATCGCTCCCGGACCCCCGCTGGACCCCCAGGGACGTTTGGCCAGCTTGGGGGGCCTCCTAACCCCCACAAGACTTGCCAAAAGTCCAGCGGGGGTCCGGGAGCGACCTCCTGCACACGGGCCGTATTGCCAATATTCAAAATGGCGCCGGCGCTACCTTTGTCCTCACTATGTCGTACGGGCGACGTCAGCCCGTATGACATAGTTATTCCCCATCCCCCCCATTCAGCTGCCTTCTGTCTTCTGTTCAAATCCTGTTCCCATATAGTACTTGGCAACACTTAGTCTTGACCTGGCTATCCATTGTATTGCATGCTTGCTGAACTATTCCTTGGGCCCTTTAGAATGATGTCTAGCCAACATTTTAATTAGAAATGATTAGCAAATCCCAATTTAGAAGCCCAAAATATGCTTCACTTCTTCCTCCATTGACTATAATTTTAAACAAAGGAACAAATAAAATAAACATTTTTTTTCAGTTGAAACTAATGACCTAAATAGGGATGCCCTAGCTTTTGTTCCTTCAGAAAGTAAAATTTAGAGACCATTAAATGCTTTGGCTAAAATACATTAATGTTAATGATAGATCTGGTTCAGTAGCCTCTAAAGCTAGAACAGACATATTCATTTCCAGTTAGTATTGTAATGATACTGCATTATTTTTAATATGCTTAGTATAACATAATGAAACTTGTGCCAAGTGAAATTAATTATGAAAACTGCTGCTTGATTCCTTAATGGAGAAATGTGATCTCATTTTTCCTTTCTTTAGGAAACTTTGCATGTTTCAAATCTTTTAACATTCTCATCATTTTTAAATATTCTATATGCAATCTTTTTTTTTTATATAATTCACTGTCCTACGTTGCTTCCTAGTCACTAGAGCTTTTTCAAGTGCCCAGACATCTAAAATATTCTTCCATCTATTTCCACTATTTGGGTTTAACTTATAAAACACATAAACAAAGGTGTCTCCAAGATTTGCTAAACTTATACATGAGTCTGCCTGCCTTCTTACTGCCATATAAGTCAACTTTATAAAAATTGTCCTAAAACATGGGTAAGCTTCTTTCCCTTTCTGCCTTATTAACTTCTTCTCAGTACTGAATGTATATTAGTCCTACTTGAATATTTGATTCTAACCTTATCACCTTTTATCCTTATCAAAATATTTTTTAAATCTATTCTATCTCAAAAATGTTCAAAATAGTCAATTTCAGTCATTGTTTTTGTAATATAGTACTGAATTCAAAACTGTAATTTTTAGATATGTGGATTCAGAGGAAGGCAGAGGAGACAACTGATCATCCTAAACTGCCATTGTTTTCCAGCCTTTATTTCACTCTTAGGGGTTGATTCACCCACTTTGAGACCAAGAAGGATGCTCGGTCAAACAGGGATTTGGTTAAGTCAGTAAATATTTTGGGGGAAATAGATAATCAACTATTATTCTCCTGGAGACAAAAACTGCTGTGAGTGAATCAAATCCTTAGAATTTTGAAGGACAATTTTCAAAGTGATCTATGCTAGTATAGACCATTTTACCAGTGTTAATTGGCTGTCTGAAAACTGTATTTCCTCAATGAGACAAAAAGTCTTCGAGGTTCATATTCAGGTATTATTCAGCTAAGAAAGTTAGCCAGATAAATATAACCAGCTAAAGTAAGGGGTCATATACTATGATGTAATAGAACTATAACATGAGTCAAATAGAGTTTATCACTCAATAAATGCTGTTTATTGCAATATAACCCTATTGCAGAGATAACATGTGATATTTACAATATCACATTTTTAAACCAAAATTCACCCCATTACAATTAGCTGCTATGCATGCATTAGCATGCATAAAATTGCATAATACATGCATAGCAGCCAATGAACACTCAATTTTATATAAATAAAATAATGCAATTGACATAGACAATTTTCAGACACTTTATTTTAGCTATACATTTTCAGAAAACATAGTTCTAGCACAGGAGTATGAGTCCCGATGCTTCTGTACTAGAATTAAAGGACCATATAGCCTAAAATGATCCCCCTCCCAAAAGTGTAAAAAAAAGCCACCAGGAGTCCTACAAGACCCCCACCCAGCCTGAGGCTGAAGCTCAAGGCAGATCTAAAAACAATGTTTAAAATATATAGTAAATCATGTGATGATGCTAGCTTCCTGCACAAAACCCCTTTCCATTCTTTCAAATACTACCTAGTTCAAATCACCTCCCTTTTATTTAAATCCCCATCCCAAGATCTGCCCCTCCCGGTTCCTCTTTCCATTAATAGATAATTCAGGTAGGGTCCCCCCAACTACCAAAAATTATCCTAGTGAGCTAGTGTTCTTACTATGAACCCCTTTGACACCCCCTACCCTTAAAATGGTCATTAGTGGTCAGTGAAAGACATTGACTGGCTTCTACCCCACTACATAGAGGCCTTCCACTACTAATAACCATTTTAAAGATGGGAGTCGGGGGGGGGGGGGGGGTCAGGGGTGGTGAAACTAGCCCACCAGAGTCATTTTGGGGGGGTTGGGTGAGGAGACACCCTACCTAGCTTACCAATTAATGGACTAAATGTAAGTGTAATGAGGAAAAGATTGACAGTGCTATTGGCACATTACTAATGATTTTCTCTATGAGTTCATTTTAAACTTAAATGAGGCATACCTTATGCATGACCCAAAAAAATATTTAGCACTCTATTCAAACATTTGTACACTGGTCTGCCAATCTTTTATGCTATTCAGAAAGGGGTCAATTTTCAAAACCACATGGGTGTCCATGTGATACTGGTTCCCGGCACGTGCACACGGATACAACATTTTTATAAAATGCACACACCGGTGCACGCATGCTATAAAATCTGATGTCCGCATGCACATGTTCTCCGGATTTTAACATCCGCATGCTCATGTGTGGGGCAACCGTGACTCGCATGGGTCAGAACTTCTCTACCCCTCTTCCTAACCTTCCTTCCCTTTCCCCTCTCCACTCTGATCCCTAATTCCTACCTAGCTACCCCAAATTTTTTTATTTCACTACTTACTGCTCCTCTGCAGCAGAAGTATTTTCCGTGTGCTGGCTAATGACCGCTGTCACAGGCAGCCTTCATCCCGCCCCCCCCTCCGCCCAGACTACATCTCCTGGCCTGCCCCTTTTTCAGGGCCCCACACTTCTGCACATAATGGAAGTTATGTGCGTAGCCGAGCCCATTCTAAAATGCGTGCAGCACACGTAAGGCCCGGCCATGCCCATAATCCGTGGCTTTTACGCATGCGGCCCTTTGAAAATTTACTTGAAAGTGTTTAAAGATTCCATTAAAATATTCAGATGAAAGTCTTTCTTGTTAAATAATTTCCATCTAATTTGTCGTAAAATAAATTTAATAAATACAATTTAAACTGAGAAATATTTCAAGCACATTCACCAAGGATAATGTTGCGTCCGTCGCTGCTTGATGCCCTCACTCGGCTCTTTTTACCTCTGTGGCACCTCCCTCCAGGTGTGATGGACGGTTAGTTGCTGCGGCGTCTTCATGCCATCTTTCTCCGGTGTCCCCGGACCGGCACAATGCTGCGGATCCGCCATGTTCCTGATGACGTAGGATGCACGTGCGCGTGTGCTCCGATTGATGTACCAGCAAGGGCGCAAACCTCTGGGGCGTCCCCTGAGATGACGTCAACTGCTTCCAATATAAAAGGTCTCAGTATTTGCTAATGAATCGAATTAGCAAGGCAAGGACAAGGATAAGGAATCGCATACGGGATTTGTTCCAAGCTACTCTGCCTCCTCGGACTTACCAGGGGTACCCACTCCTCGGGGGCCTTGCTCTCTTTTCTTTATTTCAGATTGCAGATAGGAACCGATACTCGCTCCTCGAGGGCCCATGTTCCTGAACACTCTGAAGATTCTCTACTGCCTGGAAGCAATTGCAGATACAGACATTTGTGAGTTTCTATTTCAGATTGCAGATAGGAAATGGTACTCGCTCCTCAAGGGCCCATGTTCCTGAACACACTGAAGTTTCTCTACTGCCTGGAAGCTATTGCAGATACAGACAATTGTGAGTTTCTATTTCAGATTGCAGATAGGAAATGGTACTCGCTCCTCAAGGGCCCATGTTCCTGAACACACTGAAGTTTCTCTACTGCCTGGAAGCTATTGCAGATACAGACAATTGTGAGTTACCACCGCTCTCTCAGAGCTTTCCCTGGAACCAGGTACTCGCTCCTTGAGGAACATAAGAACACAAGAACATAAGAAAATGCCATACTGGGTCAGACCAAGGGTCCATCCAGACTTGTCCTGGGTAAAGCCATGCTGACTTTGTTCCATTAAACCATGTCTTTCTATATGGTCTGTGATTTTGATGTTTAGAACACTTTCCACTATTTTTCCTGGCACTGAAGTCAGGCTAACCGGTCTGTAGTTTCCCGGATTGCCCCTGGAGCCCTTTTTAAATATTGGGGTTACATTTGCTATCCTCCAGTCTTCAGGTACAATGGATGATTTTAATGATAAGTTACAAATCTTTACTAATAGGTCTGAAATTTCATTTTTTAGTTCCTTCAGTACTCTGGGGTGTATACCATCCGGTCCAGGTGATTTACTACTCTTCAGTTTGTCAATCAGGCCTACCACATCTTCTAGGTTCACCGTGATTTGATTCAGTCCATCTGAATCATTACCCATGAAAACCTTCTCCATTACGGGTACCTCCCCAACATCCTCTTCAGTAAACACCGAAGCAAAGAAATAATTTAATCTTTCCGCAATGGCCTTATCTTCTCTAAGTGCCCCTTTAACCCCTCAATCATCTAATGGTCCAACTGACTCCCTCACAGGCTTTCTGCTTCGGATATATTTAAAAACGTTTTTACTGTGAGTTTTTGCCTCTACAGCCAACTTCTTTTCAAATTCTCTCTTAGCCTGTCTTATCAATGTCTTACAATTAACTTGCCAGTGTTTATGCTTTATCCTATTTTCTTCTGTTGGATCCTTCTTCCAATTTTTGAATGAAGATCTTTTGGCTAAAATAGCTTCTTTCACCTCCCCTTTTAACCATGCCGGTAATTGTTTTGCCTTCTTTCCACCTTTCTTAATATGTGGAATACATCTGGACTGTGCTTCTAGAATGGTATTTTTTTAACAATGACCACGCCTCTTGGACATTTTTTACTTTTGTAGCTGCTCCTTTCAGTTTTTTTCTAACAATTTTTCTCATTTTATCAAATTTTCCCTTTGAAAGTTTAGCACGAGAGCCTTGGATTTGCACACTGTTCCTTTTCCAGTCATTAAATCAAATTTGATCATATTATGATCACTATTGCCAAGCGGCCCCACCATCGTTACCTCTCTCACCAAGTCCTGTGCTCCACTGAGAATTAGATCTAAAATTGCTCCCTCTCTCGTCGGTTCCTGAACCAATTGCTCCATAAAGCTATCATTTATTCCTTCCAGGAACGTTATCTCTCTAGCGTGACCCGATGATACATTTACCCAGTCTATATTGGGGTAATTGAAGTCTCCCATTATTACTGCACTACCAATTTGGTTAGCTTCCCTAATTTCTCTTAGCATTTCACTGTCCATCTCACCATCTTGACCAGGTGGATGGTAGTATACCCCTATCACTGTAGTCTTCCCTGAAACACAAGGGATTTCTACCCATAAAGATTCAATTTTGTATTTAGTCTCATGCAGGATGTTTTTCCTGTTGGACTCTATGCCATCCCAGACATAAAGCGCCACACCTCCTCCCGACTGCTCCTCTCTGTCATTGCGATATAATTTGTACCCCGGTATAGCACTGTCCCATTGGTTATCCTCTTTCCACCATGTCTCTGAGATGCCAATTAAGTCTATGTCATAATTTAATGCTATACATTCTAATTCTCCCATCTTACTTCTTAGACTTCTGGCATTAGAATACAAACATTTCAAAGTTTATTATTTGTTTGTATTTTTATTCTGCTTTTTAATTGATAGGGATAAGTTAGAATTTTTTACTCAGGTGAGTTTTTAGTTACAGGCACTTGGACTACTTTTCTAATTATTGGAACCTCACTGTCGGGATGCCCTAATTCTAATGCATCATTAGTATCCTTTAAAGATACCTCTCTCCGAACCATGCGCTGCTGAGCGACTGAGGACCTAACCCTTTCCAGCTACTGAGCTTCTTTAAGACCTTATGTGAGTTTTGTCATCTAGTTCTGGCTATGAACACAGCATACCCTGTCTACTCACTATCTATAGTTTCTCTACAGCTCAGCAACCCTGGGATCGCTGTTCTAGTTCCTGAGGGACTTCAGCCCTGCCAGGCATATCAGCTCACTACTGCCACCTCTGGTGGTTCTACTAACCTGTCTAATAAAAGAACTGTGTCTGTCTCCATACCCATGCCTAGCTGGTGGTCCCTCTCAGGATATCCTACTGGGGGTGCTGTCATCTGCCATCGGCCCAAGGATCCACCTATCTACTTTCCTTTACAGCTGAGTGCTCTCTCCAAGCACTCCACTGGTAACACATTTGCTAACTCCTCCCTTATACAGGAGTTGAGGCATAACACGATTGCTCTCAAATACCCGTAAATCTGAACACATCACCCCTATTCTTAAAGACTTACACTGGCTCCCTATCCCCTCCCGAATTCACTATAAAACCCTGACCATTGTACATAAATCCATTCACGCTCACAATTCCAAGTGGCTAGATATTCCTTTTAAGCCTCATCAGTCTACCTGGCCCACCAGAACTGACAACAAAGGCATTCTACTAGTACCCTCCCTTAGAACAGCCCACTTCTCCTCCACATGCGACTGTGCCCTCTCAGTTGCTGGCCCTTCACTCTGGAACTCCCTCCCTCCAAACTTACGCCTTGAACCATGCACCATCAAATTTAAAAAGAAGTTAAAAACATGGTTATTTAAACAAGCCTATCCAGATTAGCCCTCCCCCTCCCTCCTACGATGCTATACTATCTCCCATATAGACTATCCTATATTCCTTATATTAAGGAGCTCTATGTTCGCCTGTTGTTAAGCTGCATTTCTACGCTGCTCTTGTGTTATCCTCCTCCCAGTTCTTTCTCCCTGTTAATATGTACTTTCAAACCTGCTGTTCAAATGTGAACCGGTATGATGTCCCTACTAATACCGGTATATAAAAGTCTCTAAAAAATAAATAAATAAATAACTCCTCCCTCTACAGGAGCAGTTCATAACAAGATTGATAACTCCTCCTACCATGAGAGCAGATCCATAACAGATTGCTAACTCGCTCCTCCCCATTAGGAGTCTTCAGCAACAGATCTATAACAGATAGAATCAAAATACTCAAATAATATCCATGAATGGGCCAAAGATAACATCTCAGCACACCTCATTAATTATATAGCATTGCTTTTCATTATAATATGATACTTTGACATGAGGTTTAGCTAACAAATTAGTTCATTTCAACAGGAGTGAATGCCTGCAACAACAGGAAAAATATCTGAAAAAATACATAGCAAATACATGTAGGAAAAAAATGAATAACAGAAATACAATTATAAATGAATAGAGGTATATACAAGTGGGGAATAGGGAAGGGGAAAATCACCCTTCTTGAGGCTATTCCTAGGCAGCACAAAGAGTCCTGAACCTTATAAATACTGCATTGTATCTCCCTAGTGTTGGTGCTGGACTCAGTATAAAAAGGCATCATATGATCATGATAATGCTCATTGCCTAACTGAGAGCTTACAATGTCAGCCAGAGGCATCATCTCAACAACCCCAACTGCTATCCACTAAATTGCATACATCTGATCCACTTGCACCAGGACCAGTATTCCTGGTGTCTCCAACTATCAACTCAGCTGTTTAGAATATCTTTCTGTGTAAGAAGAATAGGATTCCACACATTTCCGATGAGTCCATTGTGCGCTGCTACAGTAAGTCCATTGCTTTTCTCTTATCTAACATTTGTCATTACAGTTGACAGACTCAGTTCTCTAAAGTATGTCTATGTTTTTGGAAGATTTTGAAACCAATCTTTACCACGTGAGGATGCCTCTCCTTGTACAGAGTTTGAAGTGAGCACCCTGTCTCCAGGATACTAGGTATCAGAACTGAAGGGAACCAGGATCCCCCAGCTGCTCCAGAAGGACCCTGAGGAGTGTGAGGTTCCAAAATATTAATTGTAGCTGCTAGAACACATCTAAAAACATCCACACTATTAGGTGAATTTTAAAAGACCAGCACAAGCCTAAAATGGGAGATGTGTGCACAAGTTGGGCCAGCATGTGCTGCGTGGATTTTAAAAGGTGCGTGTGTATGCTGCTATGTGCACAAATACATTTTTCTGTAAAAGGGATGGAGAATGGGCATGTTCTGGGCAGGACAAGAGCATTCCTGGATTTCACAATGAAACTAGCACATACATACTTATGTGCACAATCGTGCACCAGGGTTCCCTACCACATAACTTTTCTTCTGCTATGGATGGCGTGTAAGTCAGAAAACAAAAAAAAAAAATTAAAGAGATAAGCAGGGTTTTAAAGGCAGGTGTTAACAGGGTAAAAGGGAGGCCATTAAAATAGACCTATCCTTTGCCTGAGCAAACTGAAAATGAATTGCGAAAACTGGTAATTTTGTCAGCGGTCGGGTCTACTAAAATCCCCGCACTACATGGTAGAAGCGGCATTTGCCTGCATAGGTATGTGACTACTTAAAATTGCATGCACATTTGAGCACGTATAGCCTGTTTTATACTTTGCACACATTTGTTATAAAATGGGTTTCATCCTTGGGCTTGAGCCAGCAAATGCACACTCATGTGCGCCCGCATGCCAGTTTAAAAGTTACTGTCTATGAGTATTGCCCAACAAGGAGTTAGGGGTGTCTGTACGGGTGTGTGTATATGTCAGTGTATCTGTTTCTAGTATGCTGAGGTGACACCTCCTGTATTCCCCAAGCTGAACAATGTGCCTGCTGCCTCCAAGAATCCCTTTCTAGTGGAAGCTATGACAGTTGTTTTCTTTTTGTGTTCTGACCATGGTCCTCTGTTGCATGAAAAGGAATGTGTTTGTTCCGTCTTCCCTAAGTAGTGTCTGCTATATTTCTGGTCTTGGTCTTTCATAGTTACGATGCATGCTATGTCTTTTTTTGTGTATCCTGCCTTCACATTTTTACATGCTTCTTAGTGTAATTGTTAACCCTTGATCAAAGTTACTTCCCACATCTTTTCTTTTTTATTTTGACTACCCAAATCATGTAGCAGCCTCTCTAAAGGGCCAGTGTCTTGCAGTCTACTCATGTATGAATTTTCTAGGGTTTGTGCTGGAGAGAAACTAGTATGTGTTGCCTTCTTTACTGCTTTGTACATACTTTTTGATGATGTATCTGGAAGCCATCCTAAGTGACTTTTTTTTTGTCTTAGCTCATACTATATTCTTT
Source organism: Rhinatrema bivittatum (assembly GCF_901001135.1). Taxonomy (NCBI): domain Eukaryota; kingdom Metazoa; phylum Chordata; class Amphibia; order Gymnophiona; family Rhinatrematidae; genus Rhinatrema; species Rhinatrema bivittatum. The sequence continues at coordinate 175,574,203 of NC_042615.1, forward strand.
AGGAGTAGCATAAGAAGAAGGAGATGGAAGCAAGATCATTTCTCCTCTATTTGAAAGTCCTTCTGCTCAGTTCCCTCTCTCCTTCTGGAAAGGAGCCAAAAATAATCCCAAATTTTTTTTTTTGTTTAATAAATACATTATCTTTTTAGTTAGAGTATTGGTACTCTTTGTGGTTTTTCCAGGTTTAGAACTGCTTAGGTCTGAGAGATGGATCTGAGTGCAGGAGTGTGAATTCCTCTTTATATCGTAGGTCCCAACAGTGTACACTTGTGATTGTGAAAAAGAAGCATGAATAAATGGGATTGGGGAGGGATTGGACAAAGGGGACATGTCTGGACAGTGTATTGAGATGCCTGTTCAGTAAATAAATGCTGGTTTCCCTTCAAAAATGGTGCAACATTCTGCAGCCATTGAGGCCTATCTGTTTAAAAGAGACGATTAACATTTCTGAAACTGGACTTTTTAACCTCATTATTTTTAAGATTTTCTTTTTCAGTTTCCATGCAATGACATTGCATAGAATAAAAAGAATTGTGTGTCAAGTCCAGCTTCCATGATGTTTCATGGAAGGAAAAAAAAATCATGAAAACAAATCTCTTTCCCTCTCATAGGAAGTAAAAGGGAGGCCACTATGACTTTGTACCAAACAGGATGCATCTATTTGAGATAGAAGCTTTAGAGAAGCAAACAAAAATCATGTGTGTGTGTGTGATGAAACCATAAAAGTAGATTGTAAAAGTGCCGTGTGCCTCGCCATGCACAAAAATCCACACTGATTGTACAAATCAACTCCTTTTTATCATTTATAAGGTCAAAAATTCTTTAAAAGATCAATTTTATGTTATGCTCACTGCTGCGGGAAGGCACGTGAGCAGCTCCCTCACCTTCCTAGACCCTGGCTGGCTATTCTTAGGACCGTGTTCCGGGCCAGCGCCCCAACTCCTTTCTCCCTTCGGTTGCCACTACTCCGTGGCCTGAGTGCTGCTGTTGCCTTGGCTGGGCTGCCAATGCTCCATCTTTGCGGCGAGGTGCCGATGACGACGCTGTGCTCCGCGACAGGGAGGGCTACCGCAGACTCCACTCCTGAGCGGCAGGGAACCACTGCTGATGTCTCTCTTTACAGCTTGCACTGCCACCGCTGATATTACTTTCTCATGGCAGGGACGCAGTTGATGCTGCCACTCCTTTCTGGGCCCTGCTTAGGCGTGCATGCCTCTTCACAACATTTAAAGGGCCAGTGGTGGGAAAAGACCCGCGGCCCCCAACTGATGATATCATCATCTCATCTCTCCTAAAGCCCTATAAAAAGGCTCTACTTCCACTTCTTGAGGTCTTTGCATTGGGTCTTCATGGTTGTCCATGGTCTCTCCTCCAGTCAAGGTCCTCCGTATTCTTATCGTGTCTAGATGGTTCTTCATTGAATGTTCTTGATGTTCCTGGTCTCCTGTGCATGTTCCTGGTCTTGTTCCTCATAGGAACTCCTTCATCGCTTGTTCCATGTTCCTGATATTCCAGTCCGAGTCCTGATGTTCCAGCCTCCAGCTCTCCATCCTGCTTCCAGGTTTCCTTCTTGTCCATCTTTCCTGGCATGCCACCATCGTAGTCCATGACCAGCCCATGGGGGGCTGTGTACGGCACTCGTGTACACAAGGCCTGTCTTCATGTCTGCAGCACAAATCTCCGGAAGGCCCTTGCTTTTTTATGTTTAATCTTTTTATTGAACAATATTCAATATTCTAAATATAAAACAGATACAGTTGAACCAGTAAACGTCATACAGTACCAAAATGACTATACAAACGAATATTACATAAAATAATAAGTAATATAGTAAGTACAATACGCTACAGTCATAGGTTCAAGAGTTCCATATGCAAAGAAGCTGCAAAGATTATAAAGATGACTTGTCATTTTAGAAGGTGTCAAGTTAGCAGAGATTAGGACGAAAAACTGCAATAAACTATATTTCCCTGTCCTTTTTGTGTGAGTTTGAGCGGAGCTGCAGGCTTAGGTGGCCATCTTGGTCACTGCTCAAGAGCGCCCCTCGAAGGCCCTTGCTTTTAATGCAGAGGTCTGTTCCTGAATCCGAGTTCTGAATCATGAGCCTTAAATCCTTGAATCCTGTTCCTGGTCTTTTGAGTTCCTTGTTCCTGCTTCCATCCATGCCCTAGACTCAAGCCAGAGCCTGATCCACTTCATCGTGGTCCGCGACCAGCCATGGACAGCTGAGTAGGGCGCACCTTGGTGCAGGCCTCTCCTGAACCTTCATCATATTTCCAACTTCAAGTCTTCATCTTCTTGTCTGGAATCTGCTTTTCTTCTGGCGTGGTCCACAACCAGCCACAGGCGGCTGTGTAGGGTGCGCTGCGGTGCAGTACTCACCCTGTACTAGTCCCTGAATCCTGAATCTGAACCTGAGTCTTCCAAGTAGCTCGAGTCTTCATTTAGTTCCACATCTTGTCATGTTCCTGCCCTCAGCATTTGTCTGCCTCATGCACTCAATGTTCCCAAGTGATGGGTCTGGAGGGGCTACTGAGTGGCTGGAGGGCTACTCTTGAGACCAGCAATGTGTTGCTGGGTCTCACCTGTGCATGTTGGTCCAGTGGAGGTCTGAGCCTGCCTTGTACCAGTTCCTGTGATGTTCCACGTCCAGCCTTGTTCCAGCTCCAGCCTGCACTAGGATACTCTCACCTCTCATGATGTGTGCCTTGGGGCTCCTCCCTGAGCTGTGCCGTGGTCCAAGGGCTCACATCTCTCCAAAGCAAGTGACCGCATCCCTACACTCTGAATGTGTCTGTATCATCTCCCCCTAACTCCAACCCAACTCCTGAAAACTCACCCTGAATCAAAGCGCCTGTTACAATGGTCCATATATAGAGTATCAGATGGAACTCTATAAAGAGTCTCTCTCTCTCTCTCAGCTGATGTTCTTCTGTGCCTACCAAGGAGAAGTTGCTGGCTGAGGAAAATTAGAGGCTATGTGTACCAGTGCTGGAGCACCCATGCCTTGTCCACTTTATCTGGCTGCAGTGCATATACTTCAATGTACACATGCCCTTCCCAGCTATTTAAAATGTGCATAGCTCCCACTTGGGCTACTTACACACATAAATGGCCATTTTTGCATGCACAGAGCTTTTAAAATCTACCTTTTAGAAGGCAGGTCAAAAGCAGACTGCTCTGAATATTTTTTCAAGACCTTGTGAATAAGTTTCGAAATGTTTCCAAATATAGTATAGCAGCTGAATATACCCTAGTGGAGTCCAAATATTCAGAGGTGAATATTTTGAGTGTTGGAGGAGGAATCCTTGTTGCCCATGCTGTACCATCTTCAGTTACGCATAATGGGGCGGATTTTAAAAGGCGCGCAAATAGCCTACTTTTGTTTGCGCTCCAGGCGCAATCAAAAGTACGCTGGATTTTAGTAGATACGCGCGGAGCCGCGCGTATCTGCTAAAAACCTGGATCGGCGCGCGCAAGGCTATGGATTTTGTATAGCCGGCGCGCGCTGAGCCGCGCAGCCTACCCCCGTTCCCTCCAAGGCCGCTCCGAAATCGGAGCGGCCTCGGAGGGAACTTTCCTTTGCCCTCCCCTCACCTTCCCCTCCCTTCCCCTACCTAACCCACCCACCCGGCCCTGTCTAAAACCCCCCCTTACCTTTGTTGGGGGATTTACGCCTCCCAGAGGGAGGCGTAAATCCCCGCGCGCGAGCGGGCCTCCTGCGCGCCGGGCCGCGACCTGGGGGCAGGTACGGAGGGCGCAGCCACGCCCCCGGACTGCCCCGGGCCGTAGCCACGCCCCCGTACCCGCCCCCAAAACGCTGCCGACACGCCCCCGAAATGCCGCGACGACCGGGCCCGCCCCCGACACGCCCCCCTCGGAGAACCTCGGGACTTACGCGAGTCCCGGGGCTCTGCGCGCGCCGGGAGGCCTATGTAAAATAGGCTTCCCGGCGCGCAGGGCCCTGCTCGCGTAAATCCGCCCGGTTTTGGGCGGATTTACGCGAGCAGGGCTCTGAAAATCCGCCCCAATGTATTTTGATAATTTGCATAACAAACCTTGCTAGTCAGGTATGAAAATGCAGATCTGAGTGAGATGATTACTGAGACTTGCTTATTGAAATAAAAGTTTGGCAGCATGCACATTTACAGTAAGTATCCCAAAGACTCATTTGGACTTGGCCATCTGAAAAGGCCAGGAGCCAATATGCAAAGATATCTGGTTATCTAACTTAGAAGGCAAATTCAGCAGTAGAGCAGGATAACTTATATCTGGATAACTTTAGACTTCCTATTGAGCAGGTTTAACTTATTCATTTAACGCAACCAGGTACAGCTGAATATAGGCACTTATCCAGTTAAGATAACAGGCTAATTACCCCCTTCTCCCTCTGCCCATTACCTGCCCCCAAGATATTGTCCATCTACTTAGCTGGATAAAAACTTATCTTGCTAAGTGACAGACTCTGAACAAAGCTGGATAAGTCCTTACTTATGCCGGCTATGTAGCGTGAAATATTGGCCTTCAGGTGTTCTGGTAACAGCCAGGCTGGTGCTGGTGGCTTTTTGGATTAATGTGGGATCTTGTGGTTAGAAATGAGAGTGGAGCGGTGCACTCAGCTACTCAGGAGGGTGGGTACAATGGAATAAACTGACAAAAATGGTCTTGGATATGAAGTGATAATATCTTATATGTGGTCATGGACTATGGTTAGTAGCTGGGTTATATCCTTGGTTGTGTGGAGCAAAATAACTGGGAGGACTTGATAGATCTTTCAGTCCTTTTCAGTCTTTATCTACGAAGTTACTATGATCGGTTGCTAATTTTATTTCTCTTTCTTACAGTTCTTTGTGCTCTTTTTCCTTTGTTACAATTCATTTAACATGATATGGAATTTGTCCTCTGTATTCTAATATGAAAGTGAATAAAATGCCATTTGAAAGAAATAAAAAGATAATACTGAAAACTCTAACATTTTAGTGTGCTTGTCAGCAAGCTTCAGTGCTCACAGAAAAACACTTGCATAATTACTGTAAAGAACAATGAGAATAATCTACAAACCACTTTATTGGAGCTTGGCTTTAAGGGCAATTTTTCTGTTTGTGGCAGGAGAACAGTGATAGCATGCATGAAACACCTTGCAGCAGAGATAATGAATGCATTGAGCAAGATGAATGGGTCAGAGAAGCTGGTATAATAAAAGGTGTGCTAGGCTGAGTGCACGTATATTCTTGTTGGTGCATGCGACTTTACTCAAGATTTAATAAGGATTTTAGCGCACAAAAATTGAGTGTACAAATAGGTATAAAAATGTGTGCAAATTAGCAATCCTCTATGTATAAACCATATTAATTAAGGCATTAGCAATTATTCCAATTCAGGGAAGAGTGTTAAATCCCTGAAGGATTAATCATATTTTCTTAGGGTCACAGGAGCCAGCTTTGCAAAAAGATTGCGGGTGCTAAACTCAACACAAATTACTCCTCCCTAGACACATTGAAGGAGTATGCTAAATCTGAGGGGTGCTCAAGCACCCACAGATCTGGCACATATACTTGAGATTGAAAATTTAACTACTGTGTCAGAGGTAGAATAAAGTTAACTCACTTTTCTGAGATAGTCCCAGACTTAGGGTTTGTGTGGTGGTCTACCCTGGACCAAGGAGAACCAAATCCAGAATCCCCATATATGATGCCTCCACATGTCTGAGACCATGAGGGTACAGCATTATAGAATGACACTAGCCACAGAAATATGAGTTAACTTTGCTTCCCTTGTGACATAGGAATTACATTTCCAATCCTATAAAAGATTCTAAGCCTTCGGGATCCAAATCAAAGATCATGAGCCAGATAATTTCTGACCTTGGATACCCAGAGCCACTTAGCAAGAAGGATTCTACCCTGGCACCCAAGAGTCAGAGATGAAGAATTGATGTATGTGTCAATCATTATGTAAGCTCTTTAGGGAAAGCACTCATAGTAGCACAACAATATATACTATCGCTGTCATCTTATGCTTCTTTGGATTTGCATAAAACCTGGGATAAGAGCTGGCAGCAGAACTGTTGGCTAGACAGGAGCTGCATGACAGCATTTTGATGGCTGTGAACTAGAGAAACATGATGCAACAGTGATAGACAGTTGCATGTACAGCAAGTGTGCTGTAAGTGCCTGTTCCAAAGAGTTTACATAATGATAGACAACTGAATATGTAACAATTCTGCACACAATGACAAATGCATTAAGTGCTTTCCCCAAAAAGAAGCATTTTTGTAACTTTAATTCTTTAATTATTAGATATATAATAAAAATAACTAAGCCAAATTAGCTTATACAGAAACAAAGGAAATGAATTCACTCATAATCACACTTCCGATAAATATAATCTAACAGCCTAGACCACAAAGCAAGAGGGAAGGCAGAAGTAAGAGTTTCAAAAAAGAAAATTATAAAATGAAAGGCACTAACATGGAAAATCCTGCATTTCTAATAAGGCATGTACCCCGGACTCTAACTATGGGACATCAATAACATTTTCTTAGATTCCACAAAAGATTTTAACTGCTCTTGAAGAAAAACCAAATATGATTAATTCTGAAATTTTACAAAACACTTGCAAAAATACCAAAGGAGAAAGGTAGCACCCACGTAATGAACTCCTGGTGCAAGGCCATTTAACCCTTGCAAAATCAGAAACAATTCAGATCACTTGACCTATAAAATGATATTTAGATTTTGAAAGTAACAGTTCATTACAAGGCTAAGATCTTGATCAGAAATAAAGGAAACGATCAAAGATGGAATGTTGAGCCAGGGTGTTGGGCCTTAGAGGGATTAAACCCCTTTCTATTTGGGGCATCTTGCAAGAAGAAACTTAAAAATAGAAACACAAGCAGTTGCTCAAGGAGCTAGCGTCTGGGTCATGCCACCATCTTGTCTTCCTCCTGCACTTTTGTAAGTTTATATCTGTCTAGTGCAATGTTTCAGTTGTTTTATCAGCATAAATCAACAAAAAAAAATCTGTACAGATAATGTTTTATGTATGCTATGCATATAGTTGCACACACATGTTTTTGTTAATATGCTTTTTTTTTTAACTCCCAATGTATTTGCATCCCATTAGCTTACTGCATCAGGAATTAACTCATTTTACAGTGTTTGAATAAAGAAAATGTGCACTATAATTTAGCTTATATTTTTATTTCTCATGTTGCGGTATGTTACATCTGCCACAAAGCAAGGAAGACTGGCAACTGACAACAAAGGATACATAAAAGCCATATCATCACTGCATAAGGTTTACAAAGAAACAGTGGGGAATTACATAAATCACCACCTAATGCATAGTTAAGGTAAGAGTAGTGATTCATTATTAAAACTATGTTTGTGGCAGTGATCACAGAATTGGTATTTCACTTTGGAGCTTTTTTTTTTTTTTTTTCTTTATTAAGCTTTATTATTACAACCACAAGAAATACTTTGTTAAAGAAATTTTAAGAGCGTAGAAGTCAAGAAAACATATAAATTACTGAAAATTAGTCAATACGGCAACAGCATTACAAACGCTCTTTTCATCATAGAGGAAATTCGGAGAGGGACAGGTTCAGTTCGGATGGAAAATCCCTAACCTTCCCCTTCCTCTTGTGCGGCATAGCAGTAAGGTAACCCACAAGACAGCGGCAGTAGGAAAATCTCGAAGAAATTGCAGAGCAGCGAGGAGTAGCATTCTCTCACATGGCCATCAGAACTTGTTCCATAGTTTATGTGTTACGCAAGAATGTATAAATGCATCAATGACCTTATGATCAGAATAATCAAAGGAAAATTTAAAATAATCCAGGAACACAAAGTTTATGAAGTTAATAGGATCAGACACTTTGGAACTGACAAAAAAGGAATTTGTAAGGACCTAGGTTACCTAACACATTATGAACCATAAACTTATATTACCTGTTACCTGATCACCCATTTAACCTCCCTCATCTCTTCCCCTTTGCACTATTATTATGTCTTATAGGATTCACCATTTTGTAAACACACTACTTTAAATTTTCTGGTAATGCTATCATTTGCGAATTTGAATTCTGACCTGAATAAGAGAGCTTTTGCTATTGAAAGCCAGTCAAAATATGTGTTGTTAGTTCAATAACAAGGTATCACCTTAACTATCTATCTATCTATACATCTATTTGTATTTATTTGTTAACCTTTACTACTTTTTTTTTAATTATATCTTCAGATTTCAAACTTTTTCTATGTTTCATTATTTAAACCATCAATTTTCAACCATTCTTTGGAAAACTTATGACTCAGAATTTGAAGTCCAATATATTCTTGAGTCCATAAAGAATGGATTCTACTATTTGGGGGATTGGAAGAGTTATGGTCCTGAGGAGTGATATAGGGAACCTGCGACAAACCTCAATGCCCCTCTTAAGCTGTAAATTCCATCACCTCTTCCCCAACAAGCCCATCAAGAAGGGCCATGGGCTGGGAGGGACTGACATGAGAGGGTAATGTAACATACCTCCAGTCACAGGCCTTCCAGAAGGGCACCCAGTATATTGCATCTCCAGCCTCAGTGTTCAGCTCTGCTACCTGTGAGAGCTCTAGGGTGATGGCTCCTTGTTTGCTTTCTGCCTTGCTCTGACTCTTTTCTCTTCCTGGTTTTATAGGCCCAGCATCCTGGACTTCCTGCAGCGTGCCCTGTTGATGTCATCACTCCTCGTGCATATAAACTTGCTAATTCAGCTGGGTTATGCCTGAGCCACAAGTTCTGCCTCACATGTCTTAAATCTCTGAGTCCTGGATTCCTGTGTTTGGTCCTCATCTGGTCTGCTACTGTTCTCACCTTGCCTATGCAGAGGTAGTACACACTAAAAAATGATAGAAAAAAACCCCAAAATGTCATGTATTTTTTCTATCATTTTGTTTTGAAAACAAAATTCAACATAAACATTGTCTATGTCATTTCAAATGAATGCACATAGCTAGTGGCTAGCATATAATTATTCTGAATAATGTGCACTGCTTCCAAATAGTGGGGCAGATTTTTAAAAAGTACACGCGCATACTTTTGTTCATGCAACCGGAGCAACCAAAAATCCGGGGTCAGCGCGCGCAAGGCTGCGCAAAATCGGCAGCCTGCGTGCGCCGAGCCGCGCAGCCTGCCTCCGTTCCCTCCGAGGCCACTCTGAAATCGGAGCGGCCTCGGAGGGAACTTTCTTTCCGGTGCCCCCCACCTTCCCTTTCCTTCCCCTAACTAACCCGCCCCCCGGCCCTAACTAATTTCCCCCCCTACCTTTATTTCAAAAGTTACGTCTGCCCGAGACCAGCCCCTGGACCGGAACCATGCCCACGGCCCCGCCCTCGGAACAGCCCCGATGATGCATCGACCGCGACACGCCCCTGACACGCCCCTCCAGGTAAGCCCCGGGACCGGCTCCGCCAAGCCTATGCAACATAGGCTCGGCGCGCACAGGACATGGAAGGGGCAGCTTTTCAGGGGTTACGCGCGTATCTTACATGCGTACCCCTTTGAAAATCTGCCCCAGTGTGCACTGCTTCTAAATAGTGCATACTATTCAGATATAGTGCACACTATGCAGAAATCATACACATTAAAAAAGCTTGAAGAAAAAACATGAAATATCATATTTTTTTCTCTTGTGTTGTTTTGAAAACAAGAAACACTCATCTGCATACTTCTCCCAGCTGAGAACTCCAGAGGATTCTGTGAGCCAGCTAGGTTTCAGTTTTCATAGCCCCACCCTCTTTCTAGCAGCAGATGAGTAGAAGGTTCATCGCTATACTTTTCCCCACAGTCCCCGCAGATGACTCTAGGCTTCAGCTCCCACAGCCCATCTTCCATATTCCCACTTCTTGTTCTTTCCAACAACAGAGGATCAGAAGATATGCACCAAAACACCAATTCCAAAAAAATTCAACAACAGATTTATTTATTTGATACAATAACAGAGAAAGTTGAATACAAGGCTTAATAAGGTGTGTAACTCTTAAGTTATAATTAGATTAATTGTAGTCTCTGGAGGACCACAGACAAATATAAACTAAACCAATAGATTAAAAGTACTTTAGATTAGTTTGAACATGCCTACTCCTTTAAAAATGTTAAACAAATAGCAACTGACAAAACTATGAAACAAACAGTAGTCCAAAATATATGATTATTTACCAGTTTGTGAGCGGTTGTATGCATGCACTCGGTGCAAAGAGTTCCTAGCCCTCAGAGAATGAGTCTAACATCTGGAGGCTAGAATAGCTGAGATCCCGCTGTTGAGGAGGGGGAAGGCTGTGCTGTGGCTGGGGGAGGAGCTCAGCCAGAGAAGGGAAGGCTGTGCTGGGTCTGGGTCTGGGTGGAGACTTGACCTGGTTGTGCTACGGCTGGGAGGAATGCAGGATGTGCTGAGGCTGCAGGGCATAAGGGCAGGCTAAGCTGGGGCTGGAGCTGCAGGGGCAGGGGAAGGCTGTAGTGAGGTTAGAGGGGGATGGGTAGGCTGCAAGGTCTAGGCAGGTTGTGCTGGGCTGGAGTGGGAAGGGCAATAAATAGGGGCCTCTGGGGAATTTCCAGCTGCAGTTGAGACTAGGTTGGTGAGATAACCTAGCTGGAGCGGAAGGGGGGGTGGGGGGTGGGGGAGGCACGATGTGCTGCCCCTGGGGTTGCAGGGCTGAGGGCAGGCTCGGATGGGGCTGAGTAGGTTAGAGATGTGCATTCGTTTTTGCCGAATTGGAAAATTGCAACAAAATTGTCCAATTCGGCATGTGTCAGGGAGCCCGAAAAAAATCAGGATTTTCCCATTTTTTCGCAAAAATTCGTTTTTTCGATTAGTGCGCACTAACGGGAGTCAGTGCGCGCTATCTCCCCATTAGTGCGCGCTAACTCCCGTTAGCGCGCACTGACAAAAACTAACAAAAAGTAACAAAAAATAACAAAATCTGTTTTTGTTAGCGCACACTAACGGGGAGTTAGCGCGCACTAACTAAAAATTGATTTTTCGCGAAAAAAAAGACCCGAACCGAAAAAAACAACATTTTCCATGGCGGCCGAAAAACGAAGAACGACACGAACACAAAAAACGATGCACATCTCTAGAGTAGGTTGTACTGGGGCTCAGAGCAGAAGAGCAAGGTCTATTGGGGTTGAACTTAGAATATATTTATTTGTTGTATAACATTCTGGCCTAGTTGAGATCCAATATTCTTGCATAGATAAAATACATGTAATATTTGTCCTTTACTGTTCTTCTCACCACAAGGGATTTCTTATTTCTTTCTTCCTTTTGCTCCATTTCCACATTTCTGCCTCTGAGTCTTATCTTGTCTGGTCTTTGACACCAACAACTGTATAACCTAATTAGCTGTTTTTCTGTTTAGGTTTCAACAACCAAACTAACAGCTTATTTCTCCATCTTGTGTCTATCTAATATATGCATCTGTTACAAAAAGATGAATATCTTACAATGTAAACTCAAAACCATAGCAACTATGTTCTTAGGGACTAAGATTAATATTTCACAGTGACCAAAACATCTCTGTGCCATCCAACAAGCAAAATGCCTTGTTTTCACTTTACTGAAGGTTTTTGACCTATCAGCATAATTTAGCCTGAATTCCATCTAAATTATATATGTATTTATTATTGCCATTAAGCCTCTCAGAGCTCTGCAAAGACCTTCAGGAGGTGCCAGGCTTTTGGGGCTGCATGACCCTTTTTTAGTTGGGTGGGGTTGGGGGACAGTTTTGCATTACTGTGGCTGGAAATACTCATGCATTACTGCCTCCAGTAATGTAAATGCACTATTGGCCACTATAACCACTTGCTGGGGTATTTACTGAGGGGTTAAGGCCCTTTAATAAGTATGTTGTTAATGTCAGCAAACTAATATGAGCTAAAGACTCAAATAATGCTCGTTTGTAATGAGCTTTAGTCAATAGAATCCTAAATGTGTCAGTGTTTTCATTGTATGCAGGTTACTGCCTGAATATAGATTTGAAAAATGCCTATATCATAGATGTTCTGTTTAAAAAGCTCCTTGATTTACATAAAAATATTTGAGCTCATTCATAGTAATATTTCCATGTGCGTCTAAAGATCTACTTATGAAGTCATTTAACCAATACTGTGATCATAGGAAATTAAGTTTTAGTTCATATAAAAAACAAATTGAGGTCTCACCTATTATTTTTATACTGGCTTTTTGGATGTTGCTTCAGTGAATTGGTTTATTTCTTAGACTATCTTGACTGCAGGCAACATAATCATAAAGTTCTCTGTAAGCCAGATGAACAACAATGAATTCTGAGAAACATGCTGAAAAATCAAGGGAACAGAGAAGAACAAACCAATAACAAACCTTCCCTCAAGCATGTCTCCACCTAGGCTTTATGTTTAACAACCGTGTGTCTGTTCTGTTGGAAAATATGCTATAATAAAATACCTTAATTTTTAATACAGAAACTGTACTAGCAGCAGAATTTTGCAGCACAAAATATCTTTTCCTGACCATTAGGGCCATATTTATAAAAGGTTTTGGCCCAATTCCGTTTTTGAAAAAAAAAAATTCTTTGCAAAATCAGCTCTTTTTTTTCCGATTGTTAGGAATAAATTACAGCAATACTAATTAAAGATGGTCTATTTGTGTTTATTTTTGAAGAAATTACAATTTTCTTACACCTGATTAGTCTGTTTCCGGATCTGATTTGCACTGAATTCCCATAGAAATTACATTTTGTCATAATTTCTGTAGGATTTCAGGCTCTCTGCAATTCTGATCACTCTCAGTCCTAGAAGCCACTATTTACAATTAGCCCTCAGCAGCAAAGGTATATAGTGGGAACAATTTGTACTAGATAGCAATTATTGTAGTTATTTACAGTCAAATAGCAACTCAGTCTTAGTTCTGAGTGGACTCAAATGGTATTCCAGTATAACATTATTATTTAGATTCATTTTATTTACTGAACTGTCAGCACAGAAAACCTTCCCTGTTGTTACTGTTCTCTCTTCCACTCCCCCCGTGCCATAGTCATCCTTTGTAGAGATGTGAATCGGAACCGGAATCGGTTCGGATTCCAGTTCTGATTCACATGTGGGTTTTTTTGCATCGGGCCCGATCGCGGTTTTGTTTATCGGCTGCGCCCAAGCCGATAAACAAAAAACCCACCCCGACCTTTTCAAACTAACCCCTTCGCTTCCCCCACCTTCCCGACGCCCCCAAAAACTTTTTACAGGTACCTGGTGGTCCAGTGGGGGTCCTGGGAGCGATCTCCCACTCCGGGCCATACTCCCGCTCCCGGGCCGTCGGCTGCCACTAATCAAAATGGCGCCAATGGCCCTTTGCCCTTACCATGTGACAGGGTATCCGTGCCATTGGCTGGACCCTGTCACATGGTAGGAGCACTGGATGGCCGGCGCCATCTTGTGCTCCTACCATGTGACAGGGGCTGACCAATGGCACCAGTAGCCCCTGTGACATAGTAAGGGCAAAGGCTATCGGCGCCATTTTGAATACTGGCAGCCGACGGTCCAAGTGCAGGAGGTCGCTCCCGGACCCCCGCTGGACTTTTGGCAAGTCTTGTGGGTGTCAGGAGGGTCCCCCAAGACTTGCCAAAAGCCTCTGGTGGTCCAGTGGGGGTCTGGGAGTGATCTCCTGTACTCGGGCCATCGGCTGCCAGTAATCAAAATGGCGCCGAAAGCCTTTGCCCTTACTATGTCACAGGGGCTACCAGTGCCATTGGTCAGCCCCTGTCACATGGTAGGAGCACAAGATGGCGCCGGCCATCCAGTGCTCCTACCATGTGACAGGGTCCAGCCAATGGCACGGATACCCTATCACTTGGTAAGGGCAAAGGGCCATCGGTGCCATTTTGATTAATGGCAGCCGACGGCCCGGGAGTGGGAGGACGGGCCGGAGCGGGAGATCGCTCCTGGGACCCCCACTGGACCACCAGGTACCTGTAAAATGTATTTGGGGGCATCGGGAGGGTGGGGGAAGCTAAGGGGTTAGTTTTAAAGGGTCGGGGTGGGTTTAGGGGTTATTTTTGTGTACCGTTTTTCCCGCCCTCCCCCAAAACGATAAGGGAACCCCCACGATCAATATCGTGGGGTTTTCCTATTGTTTTAGGGGAGCCCCCGATTTCTGACGATTTTGAAAATATCGACGATATTTTCAATCGTCCGAAGCCCGATTCACATCCCTAATCCTTTGCGCCCTCGCTACTACAAACTACCAGCTTCTCTTTCCCTTTGATGCTTCTGCAAATTTCTTACCCTTTCTTTTATCTTATCCTGCAGCTTCCAGTCATTCTGTTCACCGTCCCCTATTGCTATCATTGCTGCTGCTCTCGGTCTCTCTTCACTCTTCTGGGCCCTCTGCTCTTCTACCTGATATCAGTGGCATCTCTAGAAAGAAGTATATTTGAGGCAAGCTAAGAATGGAAGGGGGCAGGCTAATAAGACATTTACATAAATGACGCCATCTTCCTCAGCATGGTCTCCTGTCTTTAAATTACCTATAAGAAAGTCATAATAAGAAAAGATCCAAAGGGCCTTCTGCAAAATTTAAAAAAGCTGGCCAGTTACAAACTTCAGTAAAACTACTACTACAATTATTTAAGAGAGAGCCTCATTCAACCAATTCTATATGGGTATAAGAGAATGAAGACTGGAAAATATACAGGAAGGGACAGAATCTCAATAAAAATCCTGCAGTTCTGTAACATATTCCACATCCACATATATTCCCCCAACACTGGAACTTGTATGTTTCCTCTTACAACTCAAATTCTGGTAACATCTCAGTAACAGGAATTTAAACACATAGACACATAGGGGTAGATTTTCAAACCGCACGATTTGGCGTACTTTTGCTGGCGCATCAGGCGCAAGCAAAAGTACGCGGGATTTTAGTAGATACGTGCGTAGCCGCGCGTATCCGCTAAAATCCTGGATCGGCGCGCGCAAGGCTATCAATTCCATATAGCCGGCGCGCGCCGAGCCGCGCAGCCTACCCCCGTTCCCTCCGAGGCCGCTCCGAAATCGGAGCGACCTCGGAGGGAACTTTCTTTTGCCCTCCCCTCCCCTTCCCCTCCCTTCCCCTACCTAACCCACCCGCCCGACCCTGTCTAAACCCCCCCTTACCTTTGTCGGGGGATTTACGCCTCCCGGAGGGAGACGTAAATCCCCGCGCGCCAGCGGGCCGCTAGCACGCCGGGATGTGACCTGGGGGCGGGTCCGGAGGGTGCGGCCATGCCCCCGGACCACCCCGGGCCGTAGCCACGCCCCCGGGCCCGCCCCCGGAATGCTCCCGACACACCCCGAAAACGCCGCGTGGTTCAGGCCCGCCCCCGACACGCCCCCCTCAGAAAACCCCGGGACTTATGCGAGTCCCGGGGCTCTGCGCGCGCCGGTAGGCCTATGTAAAATAGGCTCACCGGCGCGCAGGGCCCTGCTCGCCTAAATCCGTCCGGATTTGGGCGGATTTAGGCGAGCAGGGCTCTTAAAATCCACCCCTCAGTGAAGTAACACAAAATTCTGCACAAAAAGACACTCAAAATCTAAATAGCAAACCTATTATAACTTAATAGCAGTAATGCCAAGGACCCAAACAACAACCTTACCTGTGAAAAAGCAGGACTATAAAAATTACATTTGGTCCCAGAATCCCAATGTACCACCTATTGAGGAAACGAAACAAACTCAATTGCTACAGATCCCGACACAGGCACTATATTCTAGAGGACGCTCTTACTTGGATTACATGCACAGAACATATACAGACCCTTACCAAATACAAAATAAATGACCACAAATTAGAACCAGAAACATGCAGACAAAAACTTGAATGGAAGGTAGATTCTGTCTGCAGTGTTAAAATGGCGAAACAGAATTATCACCAGTCCTCATAAAACATCAAATATGAAAATCAAGACATATGAAACAATAAATATAATAGTAAAACCATTCTAATAAAAGGAAAACAAATATTTCAAAACAGCTGATGAATAGAATAACAACCAATATTTAAAAACTCATAAACATTTTTAAAAATTTACCACACACCAATAAAATATATCAAAACAGCAGACACATCAAATAACACCCAATAATTAAAACTAATAAAGATAAAACAATCCCAGTCTCTCCATACTTGGGAACTCTTGATTTCCAGTCACCCTAGAATTGTTGAAAATTAAGGGGTTGGGAGGGGGGCATACAAACGTTATCCTCTCTCACACACACTTTCGCACACTTTCACCCACTGTCACACATACACACATGTTGTCATATATATATATAAGCAACCCATATCCTTACTCTCACACACACAAACACACACACTCTCTCTCTCTCCCTCTCCTACATAGGTACTCAGACCTCCCCCCTCCCCACACAGAAGTTCTTACTCCTGCAAGTTCCGTCATACATACATACTTCCTTTCTCTCACACACTAACAAGTTCACACTCTCTCATGCCCACAGGCTCTCACACACATGCATATGCAGTCTCTCACTCTCACATGCTTTCTCTCAGAGACTGCTTCACATACACACATGCAGGCTTTCACTCTTGGATGCTCTCTCTCAGGCTCCCTCGCATACAAACACTGAGTATGTGTGTTTAAGTGTGTGTGTAAGGGGGGGGGGGGGAGAGCAGAAATGTGAAGCAGGGGGGGTGAGGAGTTCATATCCACTACTGGAGATTCTATTGTATACTTCCCTATTTGTTCCTATTATAACAGAAAATTTTAATTACAACTGTCTTGAATAAAACAAAAAAACATTTCTGGGAATCTGAGTTTATGAAATCATGCCTAGAGATGGCGGCACTCTGAGGTACAAAATGTGATGTTCAACCCTGTATGGAAAATGACAGATTTTGAATAAATTCATTATTTTACTGAGGCTACATTGTTCCTAATGGGACATTTAAAATTGACAGTTTGCCACCAAATATAATTTATTTGACGTTTTGCGAGAAAAGGTTAATTGAAATTGGATGTGTTCTACATCATTGCTTTCAGGAAAAAGAGTTCTAAATTTTTATGTTAGTGAAAATTGTTAATTAGGTTCAGCAAAAGAAGAAATTGGGGAAAGTTTATTGAAAAGTGAATTTTAATAATGTAGAATCTAGAATAAGTTTTAATAAGAATATAACATTTTATTGTATAGATTTTTAATTTTGATTTAGTGATCAAAGAATTCTGACTGATCAAAGAAAGGTGTCAACTGAATAAGCTGAAAAGATGAAAAAATGTTGAATGGGAAATTATGGCTCTATCTAGTGAGGTTACAATATTTGTGGTGACTTGAGCCAGGAAGAGGAAAAACAGCTGCAGGAATGGAACAGAGGGAGCCGCCACCAGTGCATCCAAAGGGCTCCCCCATCTCGTCCCCTCACCAGCACCGCCATGAGCAGAGGGAAGACTGCAGATACCCCCCAGCCCCCACAAACATCAACATCTAAAGCTGGGCCTTTTAAACCCAGATGCAACACACATAGCTGCCCGGGCATGGGAGAAAGGAAGCAGCTGCAGGAGAGAAGCAGAAGGAGAGCCCCACTAGAATACCCAAGGGAGCAGAGGGAGGTTTCTGAGGCTCCTAGCCCACAAGCCCCCATTCCTGCCTCCCCCTCACACTGATGTCAACATTTGCAGATGGGCCCATTCACCAATGCCCAGTACCAAAGGGCTGGGCAAAAGGGCATGCCTCTTTGTGTGCACCTTCATGAGCAACTTTGGATACGACACAGGATATCAACATATCCTCGATCAATAAACACTACATGCCTTCCAACAATAAGAGTTAAAGCTCTGACCTCATACACTTCCCTGATCAATTAGCCACTCCACAATACTATAATGCTTCCCCCTACTTGAGAGAACACCCCACCATTCTGACTGTCTTATATTCCCCTACCAGGGAAAACACCCTATTGTTCTGAATATACAGTGTTCCCCTATCAAGGATACCCCATTATTGTCCTGATTGTGCTGCATTCTTGCTGAGGGAAACTATCCTAATATCCAAAACATGTTGCAGTTCCCCAATAGGTGACCTTCTAACTGCCCTAAAACTAAAAATAACTCTGCTGCTTCCTAATAAAGGACTAGCCCCCAGATAGAGACAGAAGAGAGTTCACTAGAACCTATACCTACAATGTATGTCATCCAAACCACTTTTCCTATAGAGGTGATTTGTAGCAAGAGGCAGACCTACCTATCATGACTATCCCACTCCAGGTACCTTCACCCTATCACTCTCCAGCCCACTAAACCTGTTCAATCCAAGCTATTCAATTCTACACCCCCCCCCCCCCCCCCCCCCAGGCTTGGCTTGCTGATTCATGCCCTGTAAACAGGATTGCTTGTTACATTCCTGACCTGATTAAGGAATTCAAACAGCACATCCTCAAGCTCACACAACTCTTCCTAACAGGATACCAAATTCACCACACATCATGACTCATGGGCAGAAGTAGGGGAGTTGCTATCATATTTCATCACTCTTTTGCTCTGGACCTAGCTGCAACCAAGCAAATTCACAAATCTGACTTCCTTGTTCTAAACCTAATCTTCATCCATCACACCTCAGTTAACCTACCAGACTCTTTTCTCACACTCTCAGAATTCATATTTGATTTTGATACCAGAGCTCATACATTCATTGTCTTAGGAGACTTCAGCTATCACGCTGATGTTCCTCTTAAACAAAATGACTTCAGCTTTCAGAGCAACATGGAAGAAATTGGACTCACACAGCTAATTAAAGTCCCCACCCTAGGGGGAGGGCACTTGTGAGCATGAAGAAGATGGCTGCCTGAAGGCTTAGCTCCTCAACTACTTTGAAAGAACAAGTCAGCATACCACTAAGTTGATCATGAATATTATATGAAAGA
This sequence comes from Rhinatrema bivittatum, assembly GCF_901001135.1. Taxonomy (NCBI): domain Eukaryota; kingdom Metazoa; phylum Chordata; class Amphibia; order Gymnophiona; family Rhinatrematidae; genus Rhinatrema; species Rhinatrema bivittatum. Next base: position 175,593,122 of record NC_042615.1, read on the forward strand.
CACTGACATGTCAGGGTCAAAACCTATTAAAATTAAAGCTATGTTTGCGATGGCATCAGGTGCAAAATTTATTTATTTATTTATTTATTTCTTTTGTATACCAACATTCGATCGAGATATCACATCGGTTTCCAGATAACTAAAGGAATAGGGTGGTAACAGCCCTATTTTACATTATAACATGGTATTAAATAGATATAAGAATATTTTACATTATAACATGGTAATAAATATAACAAGAATAATGTACTAAACACGATCTTCCAATGCCAGAAAAAAACACAGAGTAAGCCTGAAAATGCCAATGACACAGTCCTCGCAGAGCTGTTACAACCCAAATAAATGCTACGCATTAATTCAGTCACTATTTGTGCCATCAAGTCTGAAGTAACCGATTTAATGACTATTGTTGCTGCTTTCTAATCTTGTTAGAGTCAGTAGAACACCGTGTACAAGCATGAGAACAAGAGATCGCTGATATCTGAAGCATCCATGACCGGTAGTGGCCATTTTGTTACGCTACCCGCAAAAACTCCTAATATTGTTAAGAGCTTGTGAAAAGGCTCCGATTCAGCACAAAGACCTGAGGCTTCTTTTTTTTTCCAGATATGACCAAGTCAACAGCAGCAAAAAGGAAGTAATTTCCTAATGTGAGGCCCTCTCTCCAAGTTATTGGTGCACAGGTTAGCCTTCTGTATCTCACGAAGATAAAAGTGATGTACAATAACAGCACCAAATCATATGATGACCCAGAGGAACTGCAATGCTATATTCATACTTGTTCCTCAGCTGCCTGGATGGTACCAATTTTTTTGAATTGAACCTACACAATTTTGTCTTTTTTATTGTTTTGAATAATTTTTAACATTTTTGTTATGCTGTTTCAGTTTTTTCTAAGCCTGGGAGGTGGCCTAGCTCTGGGAAATTACTCCTCATATTTCAACTATAATTAGTAGTAGATATTGGGTCTAATTAGATAACATGAGACCTGATGCCTGGTTCTGATTAACTTGTTTTGGTCACACTTGTTACGTGCCCCATCAGCGCCCAGCCCACGCACGGGCCTGCTCAGCTCGTTGGCTCCTCTGCAGGTCACGGGTCGGCCTCTCCAGTGGCAGCCATGAGCTCCTCCAGGCCTTGGCGTCCTGGTGCGGCAGTCGTCAAGCCTTCCACTACACACCAGGTCTCATGCCGGAGTTCGGCATCTCCAATGGCATTGGCCATGCCCCTACATACGTGCTCGCATTCCACCCGGTCTCTTGTAGGGCCAGGGGCAGGTCCTAGCTCCACAGCATGCCATGATTGATTGCCCAATATAAGGAAGTTCCTGCCTGCACTTCCTTGCCTTGGCAATCGGGTCGACACTTTATGTGTGCTAGTTTGCCTCCGCGTTCACAGTCTTGTTCCAGTCTTGTTCCAGCCTTGTTCCAGTCTCGTTCCAGTCTTGTTCGAGCCTTGTTCCAGCATCCTCCTATTCCAGCGTCCTTCTGTTCCAGTGTCCGCCTGTCTCGTCTCCCCAGGTAGTACCCTCGGACTGTCTCTCTGGTACTGACCTCAGCCTGTTCCTTGACCATTCTGTCTGCTGCCTGGATCCTGACCTCTGCCTGCCTTGTGACCTCATCTGACCTCCAGAACCTGACCGCTGCCTCATTGTCTACACCTTGAACTAATCCTTGGATTCTGACCTTGGCTGCCATTCACCACGCCTCTGATTCTGGCTCTGTCCCTTGCCTTGTCATTGCCTATGCTGTTCTGGTCTTCCTTGCTCCATCAGACCTACTGCCTTGAGTCTGACCATGCTCCGTTGTTGTCCATGGGCACACCTGTCTACTACCTGTCCAGGAGACCTTGCGAGGCCCACCTAAGTCCAAGCGGCCCAGGTCCCTACGGGCTCCACCCGGAGGGACCGCGGGTTTCCAGTGGTGAAGCTCATCCTAGCCTCTGTCTCCTCCAGTGCTCCATCCCCTGGGGACAGGTGCTTCCTGGTCCCTACACGGGAGCTGTTATCCCCTGCTCCAGGACAAGGGTCCACCCCCAAGCGCAACAGGTTGCCAAGGCCATGGACTCGGCAGAGTATCCCACTTCCAGGGCCCTACTGGGTTTGGCTGCCACAGTCCAAGAACATTGCAGAATGTTGGAATCACTAGCCTCTTCAGTGGAAGAGCTTTGTTCACAGCTGCGAGATACAGCTCTGGACAATCCCATGGACCTATTGGCTTCTATGCTACCCAAAGCATTGTTGGCACTCCCTGCACCTCCTCGATACAATGGGGACCCACGCTCCTGTCGTGGCTTCCTCAATCAGTGCTTCATGCAATTTGCACTGCAACCCTCCTTGTTCCTGAAGGAAACCACTAAAGTGACATTCGTCCTTTCCTGCCTGGAAGGGAAGGATCTTGCATAGGCCTATCCCTTATGGGAATGCTCTGATCCCATACTTTCCAAGTTATCCAAGTTTATTGCTCTCTTCAAGCAGACCTTCAGAGACCCAGGCCACCAAGCTGTAGCCAGCCATAATCGACTCCACCTCTGTCAAGGGTCACAGACCCTCTCTGAGTATACAGTGGAGTTCAGGAAACTGAGTACTGAGCTCAGGAGGCAAGAAGATTGTTTGTAAGCCATCTTCCTAGATGGACTCTCCAGCACTCTCAAAGATGAATTCTCCATCCGTGAGACTCCCACATCTCTAGAGAACCTGATTTCCTCACCGGGAAGATCGACCATAGTCTCTGGCAAAGGCACCTAGAAGTAAAGGCTCCCTGCTCTCCTACACCGCGTCCCATGCATGTCCAGAGTACTCCAGCCAAGACTCCAGCACCACCACCCTCTTCCATGGTGGAACCCATGGAGGTGAACCGTGGGCGACTGTCTCCAATCGAACATCTCCGTCGGAGGAAGGAGGGTCTTTGCCTTTAATGTAGCACATCCGGACATCTTCGGCAGACTTGTCCAGTATGTCCGGAAAACTGCAACGCCTGAGCCTGGCAGGGGTCCCAAGCTTAGGTGCTACTGTCACTGGCCCCCAACTCCTGATTTCCGTCTCTCTGGGCATCGAGCCTCACTCCTTCACCACCAACGGCTCTTGTCGATACAGGAGCAAGTGGCAGCTTCATCATTTATTTATTTATTTATTTGTAGGGTTTTATATACCGTTATTCGGTAGAGCCATCATATTGGTTTACAAATCTGCAATTATGATCCAAAATATGCAATTATCTTACAATCAAATGGAGTTAACATAGTAGTTGGGAACAGTAGGGTTTTGTGAACAATCAACATATTTTCTTAGTAGTTGAATAACAGAATATTGTGGAGAACATTTTCAAAGAACTTAACGGATCAAGTGAGTGAGCAGGGAGGGGTAGAAAAGGAGGGTACATCAGGAGAGCATGAAGGAGGAGGATTATGCTTTTGAGTTCTGTTGAGTGCTGGGATGATCAGGTGTCAGATAGTTAGAATAGAGTTTGTGAAATAAAAATGTTTTTAGGTCTTTTTTAAATGTTTTTTGGATGTGCTGGGTCCTCAGTTCTTTGGGTAGGGTGTTCCAAGTTTTGGGGGAAGCAATGGAAAAAGCTCTTTCTCGTGTAGTTGAAAGATGAGCGTCTCTTAAGGTGGGGATGTTTAGGAATCCTGTGTTGTTGGAGCGTAGGTTTCTTTGTGGGTTTTGGGGGGTTATGTTTAAGCCTTTTAGTCCATGAAGATCATCATTTAAGATTTTATGGATGATGGTCATAGATTTGTAGGTAATTCGTGCAGAAATAGGAAGCCAGTGAAGAGAGGTCAGAATGGGTGTAATGTGTTTGTTTCTTTTTTTTCCGGTAAGGATTCTGGCAGCTGAGTTCTGCAGTATTTGGAGTGGTTTGAGGGATGATGAAGGGATTCCAATAAGTAATGAGTTGCAGTAATTGAAGGTAGAGAAAATAAGCAGTTGGAGGACGGTTCTGAAGTCAGAAGGGTTGAGAAATGGCTTAGTGTCTTAGGGTTAGTAGCTTGTGGTATCCTTCTTTTGTTTTATTTACAATGTGGGGTTTGAAAGAGAGTTCAGCATCGATGGTAACTCCAAGGTTCCAGTATGGGTGGTGGGGATTATCATTCTCATTTGTTTATCTAGGATTGTCAGGGGTGGCGGAGTTGGATTGGGTTTTTTATCCATGAGTATGATTTCAGTTTTGTCGAAGTTCATTATGAGTTTCAGGGAGCTTATTAAGTGCTTGATTGAGATAAGTATATCTGATGTTTTTTTGTATGCGTCTTCAATTGAGTTTTGTATGGGAATTAGAAGCTGAATGTCATCAGCGTAGAGGAAATGTGAGATTCCATGATCTTTTAGTAGTTGGCAGATGGGTAGGAGGTAAATGTTGAAGAGGGTAGCGGATAAGGCTGAACATTGTGGAAATCCAGTTTTGAGGTCAATCATTTTTGAAGGGGTGTTGTTGATCACTACTTGGTATGAACGATCAGAGAGGTAGGACGAGAACCATTGTAATGTAGTACCAGAAAGGCCAATGTTTGACAGTCGTTCTAACAGTATATTGTGGTTTACTGTGTCGAAAGTGGCTGATAGGTCAAGGAGTATGAGTAGGTATTTTTTACCTTTGAAAAAAAACCTCTGATGATAATGTCATTTAGGGAGATGAGGAGAGATTCTGTATTTAGGTTTTTTCTAAATCCATATTGGGATGGATGTACGATGTTGTTTGTCTCCAGATAATCATCTAGTTGAGTGTGTACAACCTTTTCAATGGATTTGGCCAGGAATGAAAGGTTTGATATAGGGCAGTAGTTGGTGAGGATTTCTGGATCTAGCTTGTTCTTTTTGAGGATTGGTTTGATGATAGCAGATTTGAGGCATTTGGGATAGTAGCCTTCAGTCAATGATAATTTGACGATTTTGGTGATGGTTTTAGAAATGGTTGGCTCGATTGTTTTGAGGGAGGTTATTGGGATGGTATCCAATGGATGGTTGGCTGGGTTCATTTTATTTATTATAGTTTTAATTTCAAGAGCGGAGGAGATGTCAAAGTTTGACCAGGATGAAGTTATCATGCTGTTGAGTTTGATGTTCTGGTTGTTGTTGGTTATGTTGGATTGGATGAGATGAGCTATTTTGTTGTTGAAGAAGTCCGCAAAGTCATCACTTCCATGTTTGGTGCATGCAGAATCTTGGGTGGTTTTGGTAAGTTTTTGAACATTGTGAATAGCATTCTGGGGTTATGATGAAATTTGGAGAGTTTATTGGAGAAGAAATTCTTTTTTGCATTATTGATGATATTTTTGTATTGAGTAAGGTTGTTCCGATAGTTATTTAGTGTGGTAGGGGTTTTGTTTTTCCACCATTCTCTTTCTTTTTTTCTGAGTAGACATTTGGCAGTTCTGATATTTTCATTGTACCATTGGTTGTTGTGTTTGAACTGTTGTTTATATTTTGTAATGGTGGGATTAATGTTGTCTGCTACTTTTTTTGTGATATTTAGCCATGATAAGATAGCATTATCGGCGTTAGATAGGTTGATGTTTATTAATTCTGATTGAAGAATTTTTTGTAGGAGCTCTGTGTTAAATGGTAGAGATGTGCTTCGTTGTTCGCCCGAAGTAGGAAACTGCCCGAAATTTCCTACTTCGGTTTTTTTTCGGAGGCCCGAAACCCGAAAAGAATTTTCCCCGACTTTCGGGGAAATTTCGTTTTTTGGGTTTGCCTGGGGGAGGGGCACACATTTTTTTTTTTTTAATTAAAACTCACCCCAAACCACCCCAAACATTTACCTTAACTATAATTCACCACCCCCCCATCCCGATCCCTCCCCAAGACTTACAAAGTAGATCCCTGGTGGTCCAGCGGGGTCCCGGGATCCATTTGCCCTCCTCCGTGCCCATGTTTCTGCAGCCGTGCTCTTTAAAATGGTGACGCGCAGCCTCTGAACTACCATGTCACAGGGGCTACCGGCGCCATTGGTCAGCCCCTGTCACATGGCCATCGGCGCCATCTTGTGCTCCTGTCATGTGACTGGAGCTGACCAATGGCGCCGAAAGCCTCTGTGACATAGTATGGGCAAAGGCTATCGGCGCCATTTTGATTACTGGCAGCCAACAATGAAATGGCTCCCGGACCCCCGCTGGACCCCCAGAGATTATTGGCAAGCCTTGGGGGGGTCAGGAGCCCCCCTTCTGACCCCCCCAAGGCTTGCCAATAATCTCTGGGTATCCAGCGGGGGTCCGGGAGCCATTTCATTGTCGGCTGCCAGTAATCAAAATGGCGCCGATAGCCTTTGCCCATACTATGTCACAGAGGCTTTCGGCGCCATTGGTCAGCTCCAGTCACATGACAGGAGCACAAGATGGCGCCGATGGCCATGTGACAGGGGCTGACCAATGGCGCCGGTAGCCCCTGTGACATGGTAGTTCAGAGGCTGCGCGTCACCATTTTAAAGAGCACGGCTGCAGAAACATGGGCACGGAGGAGGGCAAATGGATCCCGGGACCCCGCTGGACCACCAGGGATCTACTTTGTAAGTCTTGGGGAGGGATCGGGATGGGGGGGGGTGGTAGTGTATGATAGATATGTAAAAAAAAGGATTTTAAATGCTTGGGGTGGGTTTTTTTTAAGCTTCCTTTGCCGTTTCGCTTTTTGGCCCGGTTTCGGTTTCCTTGTTTCGTTTTTTCGAAAAACGAGACGAAGAAACCCGAAATTTACCACGAAGTATCCGAGTCAAAAAACGACCCGGCAGGAAAAAACGAAGCACATCTCTATTAAATGGTGGACGGTAAGATATTACTTTTGGGGTGCTTTGAGGCGTTTTTAGGCTGAGGTTGGCGAGTAGTTCAGCTTGGATTAGGTGATGGTCAGACCAAGGTATTTCTTTAGTGTGAGTAGAGAAAGATTTCCAAATTTCAGTATTGATAAAGATGAGGTGAATTGTGTGGCCTGCTTTGTGAGTTGGAGATTGGATTCTTTGTTTAAGATTTAGAGCTGAAAGTGCATCAATGATAGTTTGGCAGGTTTTAGATTGGGAGGGTAAGTTGAAGTGTATATTGAAGTCGCCAAGTAAGATGATGGGTTTGTTGAGGAAGATGTTATTTATTAGAAATTCAATTAGAGGTGAGCAGTTTTTCTCAAGTGCTCCTGGTGGAGAGTAGACGATGCATATCTGAAGTTTTGGTGAGTCATATATAGCAATTTCAAAATGTGGAGGAATGGTAGATGGACGAAGTTTTAGCTGAAGGTTTTTTTTAGATATAAGCATTAGGCCACATCCTTTTTTATTTTTTCTGGGAATTGATGAATGTTGTAGTTCTGGTTGGATAGTTGGTTTATTAGGATGGAATCTGTGTTTTTTAGCCAGGTTTCCGTGATTGCAATGAAATCTGGTTTGCAGTCGTTGAGTAGGTCATTGAATAGAGGGATTTTTTAAATTATTGAGAGAGTATTGATTAGTATGAATGAGAGAAGCATATAGCTTAAGAGTTGGATATGTGTGTTGCTTTTGATGGAGGTTGGCTTTTTTACATTGTGTAGAAGTTTTGAAGAAGAGTGTTTCTTTTGTGTTGAGAGTTCCTTAGAAGAAGAGGGAAGGTTGATTGGAGAAGAGATCTTGTTCTTTTTCAAATTTTTTAGTGTTTGGAAGGAGCAGGAAGAGGAAGGTAGGCGTTAGAAGTGGGTAGCAATAGTGGGCTGCTTTGAATGGGCTGCATGAAGGGGCGTGCAAAGGGGCCTGCTCCTTTGGACGCGCTCCTATGGCGGGCAGCGCCTGGGGTGAGTATAAATTTAAAATTCACGTGGGGAGGCGAAACGCATCGTGACTCCTCATGTATTTAACAGATTTCTGTTTTATTCGGCCTCCTAAATAAAAATTTAATCCCCCCACCCTCCTGACCCCCCCAAGACTTACTAAAACTCCCTGGTGGTCCAGCGTGGAGTCCAGAAGCCATCCCTGCACACGTTTGCCGGTTTCATCATGGCGCCAATAGCCTGTGTCACAGGGGCTACTGGTGCCATTGGTCAGCCCCTGTCACATGGTCACTGGCGCCATCTTGTACTCCTACCATGTGACAGGGGCTGACCAATGGCACCAGTAGCCCCTGTGACATAGTATGGGCAAAGGCTATCGGCACCATTTTGAGTCCTGGCATTGGACGGCCGGCCGGCATGCAGGAGGTCGCTCCCGGACCCCCGCTGGACTTTTGGCAAGTCTTGTGGGGGTCAGGAGGTCCCCCCAAGCTGGCCAAAAGTCCCTGTGGGTCCAACGGGGGTCCCGGAGCGACCTCCTGCACGCCGGCCGTTCGATGCCAGGACTCAAAATGGTGCCGATAGCCTTTGCCCATACTATGTCACAGGGGCTACTGGTGCCATTGGTCAGCCCCTGTCACATGGTAGGAGCACAAGATGGCGCCAGTAACCATGTGACAGGGGCTGACCAATGGCACCGGTAGCCCCTGTGACACAGGCTATCGGCGCCATGATGAAACCGGCAAACGAGTGCAGGGATGGCTTCTTGACTCCATGCTGGACCACAAGGGAGTTTTGGTAAGTCTTGGGGGGGTCAGGAGGGTGGGGGGTTTAACTTTTTATTTAGGAGGCCAAATAGAACAGAAATCTGTTAAATACATGAGGAGTCGCGATGCGTTTCACCTCCCCACGTATTTAACAGATAGGACAAAATAAGTTGCGGATTACAAATAGGTGATAAACGGATGCACACCCCTAGGGTTCGGCAGAGCTGGCTGCTTCCCGGAGAGGTGGTAAGTCGTGAGAAGCTTTTGAACGGTCCCCTGGAGATTCAGGGGGGCACCCGGGGTGAGTGTAAATTTAAAATTCACTCACCCGGCCCCTCCGTTGACATCAGAAGGCTGGCTTAGCTGCAGGTCACATGGTTTGGATTCCGATCGGAGGCCTTTCTTGTAGGCCTTGAGTGTATCCCCGTTGCTTGCTGTGATCTGGTGGGGGGAGGGCGTCCCGCAGTGTTTCCTCAGCTCAGGCAGCGAAAGCTGCAATGTTGTTCTGCTTTTTGTGAAGCCCCTGCGGAGCTTGCCTCCAGCTGGCTGTGCGAAGGGTTCGGCAGAGCTGGCTGCTTCCCGGAGATGTGGTAAGTCATGAGAAGCTTTTGAACGGTCCCCTGGAGATTCGGGGGGGGCACCCGGGGTGAGTGTAAATTTAAAATTCACTCACCCGGCCCCTCCGTTGACGTCAGAGTGCTGGCTTAGCTGCAGGTCACGTGGTGTGGATTCCGATCGGAGGCCTTTCTGGTAGGCCTTGAGTGTATCCCAGTTGCTTGCTGTGATCTGGTGGGGGGAGGGCGTCCCGCGGTGTTTCCTCAGCTCAGGCAGCGAAAGCTGCGATGTTGTTCTGCTTTTTGTGAAGCCCCTGCGGAGCTTGCCTCCAGCTGGCTGTGCGAGGGGTTCGGCAGAGCTGGCTGCTCTGAACATTCCTCTTCAGCCATTAGTTGTGAGTCTCCACATCGCCTCCATTCAAGGAAAACTTCTTCCAGCACTCATCACCCATCGAACAGTGGGCACTCTCCATGAGGACAGTTGTCCTTCTATTTGTTAAAACGTTCTACACATCCAGTTATCCTGGGGCTGCCCTGACTCCAGGCCCACGAACCCCAGTTTGATTGGCATTCCCTGCAGTTGGTGCAGTGGGGCTCCAAATGCCAGAAGACATGTCTACGTCAAGCATCTCCAGTAGTCTCTGTTCTGAAGTCTACCACTCTATCTGGTTTGCCTACTCAGTATGTTGACTTCGAAGACATCTTTTCGAAGCAGAAAGCGGATAACTTGCCTCCATTACACAAGTTCAATTCCCCCTTGGAACATCTGCCGGGCACTTCACCTCCCAAAGGCAGAACTTATCCATTGTCTCACCCAGAAACACTAGCCATGTCTGAGTATATCAAAGAGAACCTAGAAAAGGGGTTCATTCATCCATCTGATTCCTCTTCCCCTTACCAGCGAGCTGTTTGACCACCTTCAAGGGGCACGGATTTTCACCAAGTTGGATCTGAGGGGTGCATAATATCTGTTACACATCCGACCTGCAGATATCTGGAAAACAGCATTCAACATGAGGGATGGTCACTATGAATACACCGTGATGCCCTTTGGGCCATGCAATGCCCCAGCGGTCTTTCAATGCCTTATGAAGGAAATACTCCGAGACCTCTTATACTTATTCATAGTCGTGTATATTGACGACATCCTGATCTTTTCCAAGGACCTTGAATCCCATCGAGATCATGATCGGATTGTCCTCCAATGTCTAAGAGAAAACCATATTTATGCCAAGTTAGAAAAGTTCCTCTTCAAACAAAATCGCTTACCCTTCTTAGGGTACATCATATCCGATCAAGGTTTCTCCATGGATCCAGATAAAGTCCAGGGGATCCAAGATTGTCCCCAGACAGTAGGCCCATGGGCCTTACAACATTTCCTTGGCTTTAATAATTATTACCGGCGCTTCATTGCCAATTATTCTACCCTAGCTGCTCCGCTCACTGCCATGACCAAGAAAGGGGATAACACTCATGTGTAGACTCACAAAGCACAAGCCGCCTTTTAGATGCTTAAAGAAGCTCAACTCCTGAATTCTCAACAATCCCGAGGGACGCTCTTCTTTGAATGGTTCAACTTCGTTCTATGTTATCACCCAGCTTCTAAGAACCTCTGTGCTGACGCACTATCAAGATCCTTTGAACCTGAGGATGTTCCTGACGTCCCCAGTTAAATCATAGATCCTGCTTGTGTATCCCTTGCCGTGACCACTACAGTCCCATCTGGGAGAACCGTCATTCCATGTAGATTACGTGAGCGAAATGGGCCCATGATTCCAAGTTGGCAGGACACCCGGGTCATGCCAGGACCAGAGAGATGTTGCGAAGATACTACTGGTGGCCCAACATGGTGCAAGACTCTCGCAACTATGTAGATTCATGTCCCTTCTGCGCCCAACAGAAGCAGTCTAACGGACAGCCTTGGGGCCTACTCCAACCACTTCCAGCACCTACTGAGCCATGGTCCAGTATCTCAACGGACTTTATCACAGACCTGCCTCCGTCTCAGAACAATACCGAAATCTGGGTCATCATCTACCGTTTTTTGAAAGTGGGTCACTTCATTCCTTTGTCGGGCCTCCCATCGGCCCCAGAATTAGCCAATTTGTTTCTGAAACACAATTTCCCTCTCCATGGACTCCCAAAGGAGGTTATATCCAACCGAGGACCACAGTTTGCCACCGGGTACTGGTGCTCCCTATGTAAGAAGTTTAACAGTGCCTCGAGTTTCACGTCAGCCTATCACCCACAGGCCAATGGTCAAGCTGAAAGGACCAACCGAACCTTATAAACATTCCTCTATTCCTACGTGAATGATCAGCAGGATAACTGGTCTGATCTACTACCCTGGGCTGAGCTGTCGCACAATACCCACGTTGCTGCTGCCACCAAAATATCTCCATTCCCTGTGGTATTCAGATGACAACCTCAGCTGCCACTTCCAGTTCCGCTGACTGTTCCTTCTCCAGCTGCACAATCCATAGTCCATACCATTTGTCAGGTGTGGAATCAAGTCAAAGGACACCTTACCTAGACTGCTGAATGTTCCAAGCGTACTTCTGATGCCCATAGACGTCCCGCTCCACTCTTCCGCCCTGGTCAGAAGGTGTGGTTACGTACCCACCACATAAGGTTGAGACTTCCTTCTCATCGCCTGGCTCCCAAGTACATCGGCACGTTTCCAGTGCTTCGAAGAGTGGGAGCAGTATCTTATCAACTCCAGCGACCTCATGCAATGGGTATCCAGAACACATTCCATGTCTCGCTGTTGAAGCCTCTGGTCCTCTCCTGGCCCTCTCATAGAGACCCTTTAGACCTTCCATATGACTTATCCTGATAAGCCAAGACCGCGTAGAAGGAGGCCTAGAAGGGGGGTACTGTTACGCACCCCGTCTGCGCCCATCTCACACACGGGCCTGTTCACCTCATTGGCTCATCTGAAGGTCACAGGTCGGCCTCCCCAGCGGCAGCTGTGAGCTACTCCAGGCCTTGGTGTCCCACAGTGGTGGTCGCTGGGCCTTCCACTACTCACCAGGCCTCACACCGGAGTTCAGCGTCTCTACTGGCATTGGCCACACCCCTACGCGTGTGCGCACACGCTCCTCCCGGTCTCTTGTAGGGCCAGGGGCAGGTCCTAGCTCCGCAGCGTGCCATGATTGATTGCACAATTTAAGGAAGTTCCTGCCTGTACTTCCTTGCCTTGGCAATCAGGTCGACACTGTATGTGTGCTAGTTTGTCTCCACGTTCATAGTCTTGTACCAGTCTTGTTCCAGTTTTGTTCCAGCCTTGTTTCAGTGTCCTCCTTTTCCAGTGTCCTTATGTTCTAGTGTCCGTCTGTCTCGTTTCCCCAGGTAGTACCCTCGGACTGTCTCTCTGGTACTGACCTCAGCCTGTTCCTTGACCATTCTGTCTGCTGCCTGGATCCTGACCTCTGCCTGCCTTGTGACCTCGTATGACCTCTGGAACCTGACCCCTGCCTTTTTGACTGCTCCTCAGATTGATCCTCGGATTCTGACCTCGGCTGCCATTGACCACATCTCTGATTCTTGCTCTGTCCCTTGCCTTGTCATCGCCTACGTTGTTCTGGTCTTCCTTGCTCCAGCAGACCTACAGACTTGAGTCTGACCGAGCTCCCTTGTTGTCCATGGGCATGCCTGTCTACTACCTGTCCAGGAGATCCTGCGAGGTCCACCTAAGTCCAGGCGGCCCAGGTCCCTATGGGCTCCACCCAGAGGGGGGGACCGCGGGCTTCCAGTGGTGAAGCTCATCCTAGCCTCTTTCTCCTCCAGTGCTCCACCCCCTGGGGGCAGGTGCTTCTTGGTCCCTACCAGGGAGTTGTTCTCCACTGCTCCAGGACAAGGGTCAACCCCCGAGCACAACAACACTGCCAATATTTTTTCAGCACACTAGAGTTATATCAGAATTAAGAGCCTTCTGACTTTTTAAACATGTATTCTTTATTAATTTAATTCATATTTACAAGAAACATGTAATAATCAGAAATAGAAAAATATATATATATTGTAATGAAGCACATGCTGTCTCGGGGGAGGAAAACCCGAACTGGAATACCCATGGGAGAGCTTGGAGCAGACCCAGACAGCAGAAGATGCATGTGAACCGGGACAAGACTACATTTCCCAGGTTCTTTGAGCCTCAATTAGACCAATGGGAGGAGAGAGACAGGTTTGATGAGGCAGCTGGGCAAGGAAGCCGGGGAATGCACACACCTGAACCCATGATTACTGAAGAGGAAAACACTGGCATTTTGTTAGGGTTAAAAGAAAAACTCAGCTCATCAGAGGGGGAGGAAGTCATGGAGGTGGAATCTCCAGCTGTGCAAAATACTAGCACTGACATGGAGGTAGAGTAAGAGGGGATTACTCTTAAGTGTTGGTTGGTTCTTTTGCCAGGTTGTGTTTTGTTCAAGGACTGGGAGGATCGTAGCCTGCAGCACAACTGAGGGGAGTTGGGGAGTGTTGTGCTACTCCCAAGCAGGGCAGTTTTTGCTGGCTGGAAGGCTAAACATATTTGTGGGTTCCCCAGTGAACTGAAGGCTTTGAGACATTGTTGTTTATGAACTATAAATCAAAGGTGTTTGGACACAAGTTTCTCTTTGTGCTTGCTTTACTGAGAGATGGAGTTTGCAGGGACCTGCTGCAGGGCGACCTTTAAGCCTTTGCTTGAACCCTGTAAGGGCTGCAGGCCACTCCGGGGCCGGAGGACTTTATTGTGGTGCGGAATCTTGCATGGTGCAACTACCGGGAGGAGGTGGATTTGCAGACAGCGGGTGCAAGAGATCTTCTTCTGCGAGTCCTTCATCGCTACAATATGTATTGATATAAACACAAAATAAATAAACTTAAATCATATTAAGCAATATAGTCCACATTATTGAAGCTGTCTATAATTACAATCTCTCCACCTATATCCAACAAACAGATTTATCCAACAAAAATGTTTCCAAATGTAATGGCTCTACCAATACAAACTTATTCCTCTGATATGTAATGATACATTTATATGGAAATCTTAAATAAAACAAGACTCCAATAGAGAGAACACAAGGTTTTAAATGGAGAAATTGCTTTCTTCTGACCTGCGTTTCCCTAGAGACACCAAGAAAAAACAATACCTTATAGACCACAAAATAAGGACTCTTTATATTTGAAATATTGCTTGAAAAAAATGTCCCTATCAGTGGTCAATATAAAAGAAATAAAAAAAAGTTGCTCTAGTAGGGACACTATCATCAGAAGTCTGAAAAATGAAGATAGATTTGGACTGGGTCCAGGGAGCAGAAACATCTACCTCCTCTGTCCCACTGCCCGAAACCCTCTTTTTATCAGGTATATAGTGAGTTATTAATAAAAAAATTCTTCTCAAGCAGGAATTGCAATACTTCAACCATATATAACTTAAAGAATTCCTCACCTGAAATCAGGCAGGAAATAGGAAAATTCAGCAAGTGAAGGTTATTTTACCTAAGCCTGTTATCCAATAATTCACATTTAGAATAGAAAAGAATTCTATCTTTAACTCCTTCCATGTGTTGCGCATCTCGGCCGCGGCTGCCCTGTGGCCGGCCCTGCTCACCTCACTCTTCCATCTACTAGCTCCGGGCTCTCCACCACTGCAGTTGCTCCCAGTTCATGGTGCCCTGGCTCCCCCGCTTGCAGTCTCCTGTGCAGGCCTCACAACGGGGCTCGCTTCAGGGCTCCACGTCCTCAGCATCCTCGCCCCTAGGTGCATGCACCCCTAGGTGCGGCCCCTAGGTGCGCATGCGGCCAACCTGCAGTCCTTTAAAGGGCCAAGAATGGGAAAACCCCGAAAGGCGCATGCTGATGACATCACGGAGACTCCATATATAAGGCAGGGCTCAAATACTCAATCCCTGCCTTGGCAATCAGGCCATACACTCTGGTGTGTCTACTTTGTCTTCCCAGCATTCCAGTGTCTCTTGTTCCGGTGTCTCTCGTTCCAGCATCTCCTGTGTCTCCTGTTCCAGTGTCTCCTGTTCCTTCATCTCTCCATTCCTGGTAGTACCCTCCGGACTGATCTCACGCTACTGACCTTTGCTTGTTCTTGACCTTGTCTGATTGCTGCCTGGATTCAACCTCTGCCTGATTTGACTATTCTTGATCGCTACCTGTAACCTGACCTCTGTCTGACCTGACTATCCTTGATCACTGGCCAGAACCTGACCTCTGCTTTACCTGACTACTCCCGGATTGACTACTGGTACTGACTCCTTCGTCAGCTGACTATTCTGGACTGATACTCTGGCCTTGATCCTCGCTATCCACTTGGACTCTCTGTTCTGTCCTCCTGTGATCTCTGAACCTTCCTGTCTGGACATCGACCGTGCACCCTTGTTCGTGGTGGGCACTCCCCTGTGCTTCATCTCCAAGAGACCCTGTGAGGCCCACCTAAGACCAGGCGGCCCGGGTAACCAAGGGCTCAACCTGAGGGAACCCCGGGATACTAGTGGTGAAGCTCCAGCTAGCCTCTGTCTCCTCCTTTGCACCGTCTCCTGGTGGCAGGTGCTCTCTGGGTCTGAACGGAGGGTTCATACCAATCCTGCACCAGGCCAAGGGTCCACCTCAGCGCAACACCGTGGACACTGACTAGGACCACTAACAGGACTCAAGCTGGAGGCTTGATATAAATAAGGGAGCTACCCCTTTCTCTTTCTTACCTTTTTTCAACCCAAGGAATCTTGGAAATAAATCTTCATAATGGGTGCGCCCCTTTGGCGCACAGCTGCATGCCACAGCGTGCTCCCTCTAATAGGCCCCAAATGCTTTGATGACATTGGTGTCTAGTGGTCACAATGTTCTTATGCTAATCTTCAGGTCCAGTTTTAGTGGCGGATAGGGATGTCAAATCCCACCATAGGGAACCTCCTCTAACAGGCCACCACCGTTCCATTGACATTGGCATTGGGTGGCCATGATGTTCCTATGCTCCTCCTCTGGTCCAGTTTTAGTGACAGGCAGGCATCTTTAATTCTACCACAGGGCACTTAAGAACATAAGAACATGAAATACTGGGTCAGACCAAGGGTCCATCAAGCCCAGAATCCTGTTTCCAACAGTGGCCAATCCAGGCCATAAGAACCTGGCAAGTACCCAAAAACTAAGTCTATTCCATGTTACCATTGCTAATAATAGCGGTGGTTATTATCTAAGTCAACTTAATTAATAGCAGGTAAAGGACTTCTCGTCCAAGAATGTATCCAATCCTTTTTTAAACACAGCTATACTAACTGCACTAACCACATCCTCTGGCAACAAATTCCAGAGTTTAATTGTGCGTTGAGTGAAAAAGAACTTTCTCTGATTAATTTTAAATGTGCCACATGCTAACTTCATGGAGTGCCCCCTAGTCTATCTATTATCTGAAAGAGTAAAAAAACGATTAACATCTACCCAATCTAGACCTCTCATGATTTTAAACACCTCTATCATATCCCCCCTCAGCCGTCTCTTCTCCAAGCTGAAAAGTCCTAACCTCTTTAGTCTTTCCTCATAGGGGAGCTGTTCCATTCCCTTTATCATTTTGGTAGCCCTTCTCTGTACCTTCTCCATCGCAATTATATCGTTTTTGAGATGCGGCGACCAGAATTGTACACAATATTCAAGGTGCGGTCTCACCAAGGAGCAATACAGAGGCATTATGACATTTTCCGTTTTATTCACCATTCCCTTTCTAATAATTCCCAACATTCTGTTTGCTTTTTTGACTGCTGCAGCACACTGAACCGATGATTTCAATGTGTTATCCACTATGATGCCTAGATATATTTCTTGGGTGGTAGCACCTAATATGGAACCTAACATTGTGTAACTATAGCATGGGTTATTTTTCCCTATATGCATCACCTTGCACTTGTCCACATTAAATTTCATCTGCCATTTAGATGCCCAATTTTCTAGCCTCACAAGGTCTTCCTGCAATTTTTCACAATCTGCTTGTGATTTAACTACTCTGAACAATTTTGTATCATCTGCAAATTTGATTACCTCACTCGTCGTATTTCTTTCCAGATCATTTATAAATATATTGAAAAGTAAGGGTCCCAGTACAGATCCCTGAGGCACTCCACTGCTCATTCCCTTCCACTGAGAAAATTGTCCATTTAATCCTACTCTCTGTTTCCTGTCTTTTAGCCAGTTTGTAATCCACAAAAGGACATCGCCACCTATCCCATGACTTTTTACTTTTCCTAGAAGCCTCTCACGAGGAACTTTGTAAAATGCCTTCTGAAAATCAAAGTACACTACATCTACAGGTTCACTTTTATCCATATGTTTATTAACTCCTTCAAAAAAGTGAAGCAGATTTGTGAGGTAAGGCTTGCCTTGGGTAAAGCCATGCTGACTTTGTTCCATTAAACCATGTCTTTCTATATGTTCTGTGATTTTGATGTTTAGAACACTTTCCACTATTTTTCCTGCCACTGAAGTCAGGCTAGCCGGTCTGTAATTTCCCGGATCTCCCCTGGAGCCATTTTTAAATATGGGGGTTACAGTCTTCAGGTACAATGGATGATTTTAACGATAGGTTACAAATTTTTACTAATAGGTCTGACATTTCATTTTTTAGTTCCTTCAGAACTCTGGGGTGTATACCATCCGGTCCAGGTGATTTACTACTCTTCAGTTTATCAATCAGGTCTACCACATCTTCTAGGTTCACCGTGATTTGGTTCAGTCCATCTGAATCATTACCCATGAAAACCTTCTCCAGTACTGGTACCTCCGCAACATCTTCTTCAGTAAACACCGAAGAAAATAAATCATTTAATCTTTCTGAGATGGCCTTATCTTCTCTAAGTGCCCCTTTAACCCCTGAATCATCTAACAGTCCAACTGACTCCCTCACAGGCTTTCTGCTTCGGATATATTTAAAAAGTTTTTACTGTGAGTTTTTGCCTCTACAGCCAACTTCTTTTCAAATTCTCTCTTAGCCTGTCTTATCAATGTCTTACATTTAACTTGCCAATGTTTATGCATTTTCCTACTTTCCTCTGTTGGATCCTTCTTCCAGTTTTTGAATGAAGATCTTTTGGCTAAAATAGCTTCTTTCACCTCCCCTTTTAACCATGCCGGTAATCGTTTTTCCTGCTTTCCACCTTTCTTAATGTGTGGAATACATCTGGATTGTGCTTCTAGCATGGTATTTTTTAACAATGATCAGGCCTCTTGCACACTTTTTACTTTTGTAGCTGCTCCTTTCAGTTTTTTTCTAACTATTTTTTTCATTTTATCAAAGTTTCCCTTTTGAAAGTTTAGCACGAGAGCCGTGAATTTGCTTACTGTCCCCCTTCCAGTCGTTAATTCAAATTTAATCATATTATAATCACTATTGCCAAGCGGCCCCACCACTGTTACCTCTCTAACAACACTCAGGCTCCCATTTTCACATAGAAATACCCAGGATCCCATTTTCAGCACAAACACCTACCCTCAGGATCCCATTCACACATGCACACACTGGACCTCACCACCAAACCTCTTCTTCTGGCTCTTCTGTGAAGGGATAATGCCTCAGCTTAAATCCAGTGGGCCTTTTTCTTTACCCCCATGGGGTTGATATCCTGTGGTGGCCTTGCTTAGGTAGGGCCGTACTTCCTCTTTGCCGCCATGGGGATGAGCTCCTGTGGCAGCCTTGCTTCAGCTGGGCTGGGCTTACTGTTCACCGGCACAAGGATGAATACCCAAAGTGGCCTTGCTTCAGCAGGTTTGGACTTCCTCTTCACCACCGTTGGATGAGCTCCTGTGGTGGCCTTGCTTCGGTGGGCCAAACTTCTTCTTCACCACCATGGGGATGAGCTCCCATGGAGGCCTTGCTTTAGTGGGGCTGGACTTCCTCTTTGCCACTATGGGAGCTCATCCCCATGGCGGCCTTGATTCAGCTGGACCTTCTTCTTCTTCAGCCACTGTGATGATGGAGTCTGCGGTGGCCAGGCCTTGTTTGGTGTTGGGTAGCCTAATTGGGTGGTCATGAGCCCAAAGGGGGTGGCCTGTGGCCTATCCAGGCCCACCCATGGCTACATCACTAACTGAGAAGACCAGCATTGCATTAACAATAAAGCCAAAATAACAGGCACTAGTCGCTATTAACTTGGGCGTCCAAATAAGATCTTAATTGTGAAGGTTCAAAGTAAACGCACTTTACATTGTGATGGTACAGCAAACATGGCCAAAACAAATCAATCTAAACATGACTTTCTGACTCTGGGGAAGCAGCCACCAGATAAGGCTGCATCAGTTTCTGACTTGATTTTAACAAAACTGCGGCAACTGAAAGACATAATGCAAATCACCACAGAGATCATTTGTGCCATTAAAGCCAAACTTACTGAATTGGCCTCTAACGTTGCTGCATTCAACCTAGGAACAAAGAATGGATGGTTGCAATTTCGCTGTAATGGAGCAGTGTACTGCTTCCACCAAAAGAATGGCGGACATTCAGAGGGAAATATAGGACCTATCTAATACAAACTGGAGGAATAATCTTCATACATTGGGAGTTCCAGAAAATCATGAGGGTCCTGATGTCTATTTTGCAAAGTACTATTCCCTTGAGCATTGATCTTCACTTTGATCCTCCTCTGGAAATCGAGCATGCTCATTGTATGACCTCCCATCATTTCAAGCAAGCAAACTTTCTTGACCCATCATCCTTAAGTTCTGCAGTACCAGCAAATGCTCACCATTTTAAGGACTGCTAAAAGGAAAGCATCAATAACCTTCCAGGAAATGAGTCTACTCTTTCTACTGGATTTAGCTCCAACTACTGCCCACTAGAAAAAGTTGTTTCTGGCTTTGTGAAATAGTCTTAAGGCTACTGGAGTGAAATGCAGCATTATCTACCCTGCAAGGATGAGAGTGAATCATAACAATTCCATGAAAACCTACGATTGCCTCAAAAATCTGTGCAAATACTTGGAAGGTCTAGTGATCACTAATTCTTCAATCGTCTCTTAATATACCTTAATTTCAGTGACTCCTTGACTTTTCAGAGTGGGTGCGGCTGTTTTATTTCATCTGGCCATGACTCTCTTTCTTCTTTCCTGTTCAACCTGTCGCTAGAAACTCTCTGCCATCCACCCAGCTTTTTCATTGGATGCAAATGTGGTCTAGGTTCAAATTTCTTCCTATGACTTATCACTCTTCACTCTCACTCCACAAGTGGTTACTATATTGTTCTCATTATCTTGAGAGGGGCATGTTGCATCTTTTATTTATACATGAAGAAATGTATCTTTTCTTATTTCATAGGATTAGATAAATCTTGGGCTCAGGAAATTTCACTTGAAGAGGACTTTCCCTGGTAACATTATCTGATAAAACCCTACAAATTTCTATTTCTTTCCATGTAACTCAATCTATGTTTTTTCTAGTGCACCATGTGATCTGGACACCCTGGACCCTTTATAGGTTTGGACTCTCCCCAACGCACACTTGTTGGTCATGTACTGTGCCTAAGGTGACCCTCTCCTATCTTTTATTTTATTCTGAGTCTACACATTGCTTTTGGCAAGAGGTTTGGGAGAAAATTACTCAGATGTTATTAATAACCTCACCTCTATCTTATAAGATAGTTATTTTTAAGTCTAAAGCTGGCTGCTACAGCTGCTGACCCCTAAAGCAATACTATTGGATTTCTTGCTTTCTGTAGCAGTTAAAATAGTATTTCTGAATTGAAAAAATTGTCTTTTTGTAATGTCCCATTTTCGTGGAACACAGTTTGTTTGTATTGTCAGTATGAAAAGGTTGCTGCAGTTCATTTTCATAGACATATTAGCCCGATGGCTATGTGGCAATCTTTTGATCTTTATTTTCACTTTTGATATCTCCTTTTTTTGTGTGTGTACTTCTAGAAATCTCAGTCATCCCAAATTTTACTAGATTCCTATCCATGCATTTAAATGATTTCTATTGGTTTGACTGTATTGTTTTGTTTCTTTCATATGTAGATGTGGGTGTTACTATTTACTGCTCAACATGTTATTCTCTTAAAGGTGAATTTTAAAAGCTCGATATGTGCATTAATTAGGGGATGTGAGAATAAGTCAGGCTTGCACATGCTGAATGGATTTTAAAAGCCACCCGGATATGGGTGCAAATGCTGCAGCGTGCACAACTCAGAAGTTTTCAAACAGGGTCGGGGCATGGATGTGGTCTGGGACGGGTATTGTGTTTCAGAGTTTGAAGCTGAGATGTACGCATAATACTTTTATGCTCAGGTGCGTGCTGACACCCCGCCATGTAACTTTACTTCTGCTATGGATGCCATGTAAGTTATAAAAAAAGATAAATAGGCAGATCGGTGGAGTTTTAAGAGTCAGAGATAAGTGGGGGAGTAAATGCTTTTAAACTGGGGGGTCGGAAGATCTATCTGTTAACGGGGCAAAATGGAAATAAATTGGTAAAACTGAAATGGCATCAGTGTGTGCTCCTTTTAAAATCCTCTGATTTATATGGTAGAAGAGGCATCTGCACGCACCTGTATAAGCTCACTTAAAATTTGGTGCACTTGTGCACATGGCCAGGCCATTTTATAACATGTGCATAAGTTATAAAATAGCCGTGCCCCTGGGTGCAAGCCCAATAATGCGTGTACATGTGTGCCCGCATGCTTGTTTGGAAGTTACCATCTTAACTCTTATGGTCTCAGACACCAAATGTCCATCTACCTCCATCTTCCTTACAACATTTTCAGTGTGGTTCACTCAAACATGGGCATGCCTGTTGCATGGCTCCCAAAGAGTGAATGCATTGACTCTTTATCTGTCTTTGTCTAAGACATATTCATGCAGCTTTAATTAATTATTTATTTATTTATTTATTTATTTATTTAAGAACTTTTACTATACCGACGTTCGTAGGGCACATCACGCCGGTTTACAAAAAACTGAAGCAGGTAGAAGATACATTGAACAAGGGGGGCAGGTAAGGGGAGCAGGCGAGAAAAGGGAAGAGGGGGTAAGGGATAAAGACAGCTGGAATTATTGAGGCAGCCTAGCGAAAAATGATAGGAATTAACAATGATGAACAGTAGCAAACAATAGAAAAATAACTATTTTACATAATTTCCTTGGTACATGTCTAAGGCAGGCAGAGTAAGGTGGTGGGGGTGGGGGGGGGGGAGGAAGAAAAACTCAAAAAAAAAAAAAAAACCCGAGGGCAGGGAGGGAAGGGGGGGAGGGGGGGAGGTGGATGAGAGGGGTGGAAGGGCTATATTTGATTGATGTCTGGGTAGGCTTGTCTGAAGAGCCATGTCTTGATGCCTTTTTTGAAATTGTGTAAGGAGGGTTCGAGTCGTAGGTTGGGAGGAAGGGAGGTCCAGAGTGTGGGACCGGCGATAGTGAAAGCTCTAGGGGTGTGCATTCGTTTTGAACTTAAATGGAAAACGCAACTTTTTTTTTTTTTTAACTTAAAAAAATGATGAGGCGTAAACGATCGGATTTCCAACGTATTCATCATAGCTATGTTGAATACGTTGGAAATCGCGATTGTTGATCTAAATAAAAATTTAAACCCCTCACCCTCCTTAATCCCCCCCCCCCAAGACTTACCAAAACTCCCCAAGCTGGCCAAAAGTTCCGTGAGGGTCCGGGAGCGGACGCGTGGGGAATCACGTGACGTCCGCGTCACTCCGACGTGACGCCGACGTCCAGCGGGGTCAGGAGGCCCCCCCAAGCTGGCCAAAAGTTCCTTTTGGGCCCAACGAGGGGTCCCGGAGCGAACCCGAGGGGAATCACGTGACGCCGCGTCACTCCGACGTGACGCCGACATCACGTGCTCCTTGCAAAGGAGTTCAGGAATGGCGTCCTGACCCCGCTGGACCACCAGGGAGTTTTGGTAAGTCTTGGGGGGGGGGGGGATTAAGGCGGGTGAGGGGTTTAAATTTTTATTTGCACATATGGACATAGACTCAACTTATGGAATTCTCCATATGTCCATATTGACCGCAAATGGGACCCCCTTTCGACTTATGGACTTATGAACTTAAACTTTTGGTCTGCACATTCCTAGAAAGCTCTCTCCCTGGTATTGGTAAGGTGGGCGGTTCTGAGGGGTGGGGTGTACAGGGTGCTGGCGAGGGTGGTTCTAGTGGGGCGGTTTGAGATTCGGAAGCGAGGCATGTCCTTGAGCCATGTGGTGTTATTTTTGTGCAGTGTATTATGCAGGATGGTGAGGGTTTTATATTGAATACGGAAAGGGATTGGGAGCCAGTCCAAGTCCTTTAGAATGGGGGTTATGTGTTCAGTCTTGCGGGTATTGGTTATTATTCTTGCCATCGCATTCTGCAAGATTTGAAGCAGTTTGATGGTGGAGGAAGGGAGGCCTAACAGAAGGGCGTTGCAATAGTCTAGTTTGGAAAGGATGGTTGTCTGCAGGACTAAACGGAAGTCTTGGGCATGGAGGAGTGGCTTCAGTTTTTTGAGTATGTGGAGTTTGTAAAAACCTCCTTTTAGTAGGGACTGAATGTGTGGTTTGAAGTTGAGGTGTTGGTCTAAAAGGACTCCGAGGTCTTTTACAGAGGAAAAGGTAGGGTGGGTTAGGGGGGGAGCAGAAATGGTGGAAGGATATGTGTATTCAGGTTGATTTGAGATGATGAGGATTTCAGTTTTTGCTGCATTGAGTGCAAGGTGGAGGTCGGCTAGTAGGGAGTTAATGGTAGAAAGGCAGGATTCCCAATATTGTAGGGAGGCCTTGAGAGATGTTTGTATGGGGATGAGGATTTGTACATCGTCAGCATACAGGAAAAAATTCAGACCTAGGTCAGAGAGAAGATGGCACAGGGGAAGGAGATAGATATTGAAAAGTGTGGAGGATAGGGAAGATCCTTGGGGGACACCTTGTGTCAGAGGAATGTGTGAGGATTCACACTTATCAATTTGTACGATGTATTCTCTGTGGGTGAGATACGAGGAGAACCAGGATAAGGCCGTACCAGAGATACCAATTTCTGCAAGCCGGGAGAGGAGGATTTGGTGGTTGATGGTATCAAAGGCTGCAGATATATCTCGGGCCACGGCTGCGTTAATAGAAATGGTGCCGGTGGCCCTTTGCCCTTACCATATGACAGGGCAAAGGTAGCGCCGGCACCATTTTGGTTCCTGTCACCCAACATCATGAGTGCAGGAGATCGCTCCTGGACCCCCGCTGGACCCCCAGGGACTGTTGGCCAGCTTGGGGGGGCCTCCTGACCCCCACAAGACTTGCCAAAAGTCCAGCGGGTGTCCGGGAGTGACCTCCTGCACTCGCACCATATTGCCAATATTCAAAATGGCGCCGGCGCTACTTTTGCCCTCACTATGTCATACGGGTCGTATGACATAGTGAGGGCAAAGGTAGCGCCAGTGCTACCTCGTGACGTCGGGTGACAGGAACCAAAATGGCGCCGGCGCTACCTTTGCCCTGTCATATGGTAAGGGCAAAGGGCCACCGGCGCCATTTCTATTAACGCAGCCATGGCCCGAGAGCAGGAGATCGCGGGAGATCACGCCGGGACCCCCCCCCCCCCACTGGACCCCAGGTAATTTAAAACATTTTGGGGGGTTCGGGAGGCTGGGGGATTTGTTTTAAAGGGTCGGGGTGGGTTTTAGGGTTGTTTTGGTGTGCCGGTTTTCCCGCCCTCCCCCCTCCCCCGATTTACGATTTTTTGATGATAAATCGGGGGAATTGTTATTGTATCGCGGCTCTAACGATTTTTGACGATTTAAAATATATCTGACGATTGTTTTAAATCGTCAAAAAACGATTCACATCCCTATTGCTCACTGCATCTGGTGCCACTGTACACAACTACACCAACTCTGATGATGGATATAAGTTTGACAAAAGGCTCTCTTGCATTAGTGAAACATGCCTAAAGACAAGACACTGCATATGCTGCTATCTTTTAATGAATGAAGAAGAAATGCTGGACCCATAGAGGATTGTACATCCTATAAATAGAGAAGGAACTTGTTATTCTTTCCCTCATCTAATCTGTTCTAGAATAGATTATGTTTTAGATTTAAAAAGCCTAATGCAGGGGTGGCCAACTCCGGCCCACGAGAGCCACAAATGGGCCAGCTTTTCAGGATATTGATAATGAATATGCATGAGATAGATTTGATTGCACTACCCCATTGCATGTAAATCTATATCATGCATATTCCTTATGGACTGGAGTATCCCTTCTGCAGAATCTATGACAAGTAGAGCGATACTGGATATCATCCAAGGGGCTATGCTCAAACAAATAAGAACATAAGAAATTGCCATGCTGGGTCAGACCAAGTGTCCATCATGCCCAGCATCCTGTTTCCAACAGAGGCCAAACCAGGCCACAAGATCCTGACAGTTACCCAAACACCAAGAAGATCCCATGCTACTGATGCAATCAATAGCAGTGTCTATTCCCTAAGTAAACTTGATTAATAGCCGTTAATGGACTTCTCCTCCAAGAACTTATCCAAACCTTTTTTGAACCCAGCTACACTAACTGCACTAACCACATCCTCTGGCAACAAATTCTAGAGCTTAATTGTGTGTTGAGTGAAAAAGAATTTTCTCTGATTAGTCTTAAATGTGCTACTTGCTAACTTCATGGAATGTCCCCTAGTCCTTCTATTATCTGAAAGTGTAAATAACTGATTCACATCTACTCGTTCAAGATCTCTCATGATCTTAAATGGATGGTAATGGATGGAAATGGATGGTAATGGATCCTATGAGCGACAGTGTAATCTTAGACCTAGTGCTCACAAATGGGGCTAATGTCTTTAATGTCTGGACAGGTGCCCACCCGAGTACAAGTGATCACTAAATGGTATGGTTTGATATTGCGAATAAGATACAAAGAAGTCCCACGAAGAACCGTGCTTTGAATTTCAAATATTCAGACTTTGACAAAATGGGGATGTACCTGGAAGAAGAACTAGAAGTTTGGGAGAAAATGTGTGAAGTGGAACAACAGTGGGCTAAATTAAAAGGAGCTTTTACAAAGGCAACACATCTATATGTTAGAAAAGTAAATAAAAGTTCAAGTAAAAAGAAATCAGTTTGGTTCTCAAAGGAGGTGGCTACAAAAATAAAGGCAAAAAGATCAGCATTCAGAAAGTATAAAGGATCCCATAAAGAGGAACTCAAGGATCAATGCCAGGTATAAATGAGGGAGACAAAGAAAGAAATCAGAAAAGCAAAGGTCAAGTAGAAGAAAGGATTACCCAAGAGATAAAGAGAGGTAAATAAACATTTTTCAGATATATGAGAAAAAAGGAAATCCCAAAGTAGTATATTGAAATTTAAAGGTGACGAGGAGAAATGTGCCAAGACAGGCAAGGAAATGGCGGAAATATTAAACAAATTCTTCAGTTCTGTGTTCACTAATGAAGAGCCTGGAGAAGGACCATTGCTGGTTGACAAGACCATAGAAGGGAAGGAGCTAGTCACAACTCCTTTTAAAGAAGAGTATGTATGAGAAGAGCTAGGAAATCTAAATGTGGACAAGTCCATGGGGCTAGATGAGGTACATCCCAGGATACTACTAGAACTCAGAGATGTCCTGGCAAGTCTGCTAAATGGCTTGTTCAATAGATCCCTGGAAACAAGAGAGGTGCCATGAGATTGGAGAAGAGTGATGGTGGTCCCGCTTAATTAGAGTGGTAGCAGAGAAGAGGCTGGAAACAAAAAACTGGTTAGCTTCACAATTAGTGGAGACTCTGCTGAAAGAAAGAATAATGAACAATTTACAATGCAGTAAGTTGCTGGATCTAAGGCAGCATGGATTCACCAGGGAAAAGTCCTGTCAGACAAATCTGATTGATTTTTTTGATTGGGTAACGAGAATTGGATTGAGGAAGAACACTCAATGTGATTTACGTAAATTTCAGCAAAACTTTTGATATAGTCCCACATAGGAGGCTTGTGAATAAAATGAGAAGCTTAGGAGTCAGCACCAAGGTGGTGGAGTAGATTACAAAATGCTTGACTGACAGGAGACTAAGTATAATGATAATTGGAATCTACACAGTAGAGAAAACAGTGTTAAGTGGAGTGCCACAAGGATCAGTATTAGGACTGGCTCTGTTCAATATCTTTGTGAGCAGCACTGTGGAAGAGACAGAAGGTGAAATGTATCTATTTGTGGATGGAATGGGATGTTTACTAATCTCTTAACCCATCATATATTATTTATATGTTGTTAATTCCGCTCTGTCTACTTCCTGGCTACTATAGCCTCCAAGTTCAATCCCCTTGTTATATGTAACTTTGCTTGTTTCGGCCTTCTTGTTTGGTTACACTTGTTAATCCCCTAAGTTCCATGTAAACCGCCCTGATGTGAATTCCATTCATGAAGTCCGGTATAGAAATATATTAAATAAATAAATAAACAAATACATAAATAGATGATACTATGATCTGCAACAGAGTGGACACACCTGAAGGAGTAGAGAGAATGAAAAGTGATTTAAGAAAGCTTGAAGAGTGGTCAAAGATTTGGCAGCTGAGTTTCAACGCTAAGAAGTGCAGTCAAGCATCTGGGATGTGGTAATCCAAAATTGCTGTATATGATGGGGGGTGAAAGACTGTTGTGTATGGACCAAGAAAGGAATTGTAGGGTGTTAGTATCTGGCAAAGTAAAGGTGGTAAAGCAATGTAACAAGGCAATAACTAAAGCCAGAAGAATGCCTCACTGCTTAGAGAGAGGAATAACCAGTAAGAAAAAAGAGATGATAATGCACTTGTATAAGTCCTTTGTGAAGCCTCACCTAGAGTACTATGTTCAGTAGAGATGTGCTTTGTTTTTTTATCATGGGTCGGGCTCAGGGGCGGATTGAGGGAAAATAGTGGCCTGGGGGATTTTTCTCCATACTGGCCCATGGGTACCCAATTACATATACAATATAATTTACATATATAATTTACATATATATGTACACACCCCTATATTTCGGCATGGTCCTCCCGTATCAACACAGTACAATTTGCCAAAACTCAAAGAATAACAACCCCACCTATGAAAAAAAATACCACAAATATTACACCAGAATCTAAAATATCAATACACCTCCTATCAGGAAAACAGAACAGGCCAAGCTACTACAGATCCCTACAGAGAAACCACATGCTAAAAGAATGCTTCATCTCAGTCTTTGAATGCAGAACACAAACTCTCACTAAACATAGAATAAAGCCACATAAAGTATAAATAGAAATGTACAGACAAAATCTAAACTGTAAAACGTATCACGCCAGACTCTATACAGTGCAACAATGGAAAAACAAAAATGTCACTAATCCTCATGAAACAATCAATAAAATCAAGTTATATAAATCATGAATCATAATTATAAAATCATACTAATAAAATAATTTCAAAACAGCTGATGAATAGAATATCCAATAATTAAAGACTCAAGCAAATTTTGAAACCTTTACCAAACACCAATAAAATATTCCAAACAGCAGACACATCACATACTACCCAATAATTAAAATGGTAGTCAATCAAGAAAAATGAACTTAAAAAGCCACCTTTACTTACCCTCTCCAGCAGTTCTCCTACTCCTTTCCCTTGCAGGCCACACCAGAAGCAGCAGTAGCTGCTGAAGCTGTTCTCACTGTCCTCTTCCTTAGGGACCACAACCAATCTCTTCTCTTTCTCTCTCACTCAAACACACACACACGCATCAGTCATACCCTCAAGACCAATTTCTGTCTCTCACACACCAATCATCTCCCCAACCAGTCTCTCTCTCTTACACACACAAGCACACACATACCAGTCATCTCCCTGATCAGTCTCACACATATACACGTCACCTCTCTGGCCAGTCTCTCTCAATCACACAATGCTCTCGCTCTCTCTTACTTACACAAAGGCTTTCGATCACACACATGTTCTCTCTCTTTCACTTACACACAAGCTCTCAATCACACACATGTTCTATCTCACAGCCACAAGCCAGCCAAAAAATTGCTCCATCTCTCTTGCACACACACAGAAGCACCCTCCCTGTCTCACATACACATTACACTCTCACAGAAACACCTTGCTTTCAGATTTGCAGCATTTTTTACTTTTACTAAAAGTGAAAGTGATGATCCCAACCATTAAATAAGAAAACCACATTCCTATCAGAAGGCGAAATGACATCCTTCCTTCAGGTTCTGTCCTCCCAAGGGACAGCCACCCACACTGTACAGCTTCTCTTGTTTTGCCCTTTCAGGCAATAAAGCAAGTGTCTTTCTTCAAACTAACAGTCATATATTCATGTGGGAGATATGGCACCGAAAGACATCCTCAGTCAACTTCCCTTTTAAATGGGAAGATTCCAGTCTTAGTCATTTAAAAATATACATTTTCTAAAGGCTTAAAAAAAATGGCAAAACCGTTTCAGATTGGAACTATTCTAGTCTTCATGCTTAAATTATGCTTAAAAAAACCCAAACAAACCCCACCTGGCATCAGTATCTTAAATTTGTGATTTTGCTGAGATGAACATTTTAAATAGTTGAATTTTTTTTTGCTTTAGTATTTGTCTCTACCCACTTTGCTAAATTTTATTTTCCAGAAGAAGGATGCTTAACATTCAGTAATTTAATCTTTCATCCAACTTTTCAAAAGTTGCACTACCAGCACAAAAGTTGAGGTATATGTACTATCACATTTCATTTTTAAACTGGCAGATTCCTTTCTCACATTCACATCACATACACACACACACACAGAAGCACCATTCCTTTCTCACATTCGCACACACACACACACACACACACACACACCCACACACCCACCGTTCCTTTCTCACACACAGAAGCACCCTTCGGATCCAAGGCCCCCGCTGAACAGCTGGTTTCCGGCGGTGGTTAGCAGCACCGGTGTTCACTTCTTCGGCCCCCGCCAGCCTCAATTTTAATTTCTTCGGCCCCCGCCAGCCTCGGTTTTAATTTCTTCGGCCCTCTTGGTCTCCGGCGGGGGCCGAAGAAATTAAAAATGAGGCCGGCGGGGGCCAAAGAAGTGAACACCGGTGCTGCTAACCGCCACTGGAGACCAGCTGTTCAGTGGGGGCCTCAATTTTAATTTCTTCGGTCCCTGCCGGCCTCGATTTTAATTTCTTTGGCCCCTGCCGGAGACCAAGAGGGCCGAAGAAATTAAAACCGAGGCCGGCGGGGGCCTAAGAAATTAAAATTGAGGCCGGCGGGGGCCGATTAAATTAAAATTGAGACTGGCGGAGACCGAAGAAAATAAGATGGGCGCCTCCCAGCCAGCCTCAAGCTTCTTTTCTTCGGCCCCTGCCAGCTTGGTCTTCTGCGGGGGCTGGCTGATCTTCTTTTCTTCGGCCTCCGCCAGCCTCGATTTTTATTTCTTCAGCCCACGCTGGCTTGGTCTAATGGCGGAGGCTGGCTGGGAGGCGCTGAGTCTGGGCTGAGGAAGAGCCACGCGGTCGAGACCACATGACCAGCTAGACCGGTCCACCGGGGGATGCCCAATCCCCCGATAGGTCAATCCGCCCCTGGTCGGGCTACCGGTCGGCCACCCATGGAAAACATAATTTTCCATCGGGTCATTTTTTTTTTCTCAGCAATTTTTGCAGAAAAACAAACAAACCACGCAACCCTTAAAATTTAGTTATTTACAACCCCCCCACCCTCTGGACCCCCCCCCCCCCAAAAAAAAAATGCTTAAAATCCTTGGTGGTCCAGCGGGGGTCCCGGGAGCGATTTCCTACTCTTGGGCAATCGGCAGCCAGTAAACAAAATGGCGCTGGTGGCCCTTTGCCCTTACCATGTGACAGGCCCTTTCTAAGATGGCACTGGCCATCCATTGCTCCTACCATGTGATAGGAGCCAACCAATGGCACTGGTAGCCCCTGTCATATGGTAAGGGCAAAGGGCCACTGGCGCCATTTTGTTTACTGGCAGCTGATGGCCTGAGAGCGGGAGATCACTCCCGGTACCCCCGCTGGACCACCAGTGACTTTAGGAATGTTTTTTTTGGAGGGGTCAGGAGGGTGGGGGGGGTTGTAATTAACTACATTTTAAGGGTTGGGGTGGGTTGTTTTTTTTTAAATAAAGGTGCCCCTCCCACCCCCGCGCTAATCCGAACAACAAATTTTCCCCGAAATTTGGGGAAAATCAGTCTCTGGATTTGGGCCCTCCGACACATGCCAAATTGGACTATTTCTTTGAAATAGTCCAATTCGGCAAAAATGATTGCACATCGCTAGCGTTCAGTTCTATAGCCCGTATCTGAAAAAATATACAGTGTTATGCTTCCCAGCTGCAGCAGGCCCGTTGCTGGCTCCACTCACTCCCGAATCCCAGGTCACAGACCTGGCCCTTCCTCCTTGGCAGCAGTAGGCAGTCCTAGGCACTTGCACTTTTGTTACGCTCCCAGGCTCCTCTGGCAGCTCCATGGCCTCCTCCAGTCCTGGTCAGGTCTTCCCAGATGCATTGAGGGGAGATGCTGCCATCTCCTAGTTCCAGCCTGCCCGCCTTAGGCACACACGCGCACAAACCTTCGCGAACTTTAAAGGGATCGTGGCAAAAAACCTTCCCGTGGCCCCAGATAATGACATCTCTCAGCCTTAATATATAAGGCAGGCTCCGCCATTCAGTCTTCGCCTTAGCAACAGGTCTCCTCGCTTCCTGTCGTGTGTTTAGTTGCTGCCTCGTTCATGTTCCTGTTCTTTTACCTGTTCCTATTCCAGCATTTGTGTTCCTGATCCAGTACCTGATCATGTTCCAGTCCTTGTGTTCCAGTTCCAGCTTCCTGTTCCTGCTACCCTTTGGACGGATTCGCTGGCTTGACCCTTGCTAGTACCTGACTATTATCTGGATATATTCCTTGGCTTTTGACCCTTGCTTGGACCTGCCCCAAATTAAGCTTGAACCTGATCTCATCCCCAGCTGATTGTCTTAGGACTTGGCCTTTCTTAGGCACCTGCTTACTCACAAGCCCGGATTTAACTTGTTCCTAATCACTCGCCTGTTTATGTCTATCTGGGCTTCTGGAATCTGGCCTTGTCTTTGACTTTGCTCCTTCAGACCCTGCCTCTCCGCTGCTTCCTGGCACCCTGTCTTGGGTACTCTCTCCGGGATCAACCATGCAGAGGCCCGACTAAGACCAACCAGCCCCGGTACCCAAGGGCTCAACCTGCGAGGAATGAGGGCTGGTATTGGCGAAGCTCCAGTCGGCCTCCACTTTATGTTCGGCCCTGCCTCCCATCAGTGGGGTCCCATGGCAGTTTCCCCACGGGTAGCGCCAATTCCACCTCAGACAGGATGGAGGTGGTCCAGAATAGTGTGTCCAAAATGGTGCAGGGTGAGTATCAGAAGGCTTATGAGGAGAGGCTGAAGGATCTAAATATGAATACCCTGGAAAAGAGGAGATGCAGAGGGAGATATGATACAGATCTTCAGATACCTGAATGATGCAAGAACTTCAAACCTTTTCCAGTGGAAAGAAATCAGAAGAACTAGGGGGTAATGAAATGAACCTTCAAAAGGGGCAACTCAGATCCAACACTGGAAAATATTTCTTTGTGGAGAGAGCAGTTGGACCTGGTATGCCCATCTGGAAGAATTAGTGAAGATGAAAACAGTCAAAGAATTCCAAGTTGTATGGGATAAACACTTTGGATTGCTAAAGGCTAGATGATGGAAATGTAAAAATGGTGCATGGGGGTAACTTGCTGGTGCAGCGGTTACTACCCTTAACCAATAAGCCTGATTCTTTTGATGCAACTGAAACATTGCTCTCCACTTCAATGGCAGGGTGAAAATGGGAGTTGGGTTCAGAGAACACCAACGAGGGCTCCAACTTTTATGGTATGGGTAACTGATAAGCATAGGGGTAAACTGCACAGAGCAGCAATTTCTACCCTTAAAAGAAAGCAAGGGATTATTACTCTTAACCATCAAGCTTTGATGCTTCTGATGCAACATCACTCTCCGCTTTGATGGCGGTGGGGGAGGGTACGAGGAATTGGATTCAGAAGACAACCAACATGGGCCTTGCTTTTAAGGTCTTGGGTACTGAAACTCAGACATAAGTGAAAAAGTGCAGGACTGCTTCTAAGGCCAAGTCCATAAAAAATTCATATCAGCACTGTCTGAATTTTCTAGAAGGCTAATTGAATAACTGCACAGAGCAGCAGTTGCTACACTTAAGAGAAATATGGGGTAACTGGCATGACACCGGATTGATTTGTATTGCATACAGGAATTCCGGTATATAAAAATTAAAAATAAATAAATAAATAAATAAATGACACAGCAGATACCACCTTAAGAAGCTTGCTGGGCAGACTGGATGGACCATTTGGTCCTTTTCTGCCATCATTACTATGTTACTACACACAGGGCCGGATTTTCAAAACATTGCGCGTGAAACCAGACTTATGCACGCCGGGCCTATTTTAAAAAGGCCCGGCAATGTGTGTAAAGCCCTGGGATGCGTCTAAGTCCAGGGGCTTTCAAAAAGGAGCAGGGAGGGGGCGGGGTGGCTGCTGTGCCAAGGGATTGTGTGCAACAGGGTAGGACAATTTTTTTGGGGGGTTTAGCTTAGGGCTGGGGGGCGAGGGAGTTAGGGGAAGGGAGAGAAGGTAGGGTGGGGGTGTAGGAAAGTTCCCTCTGAGGACACTCCGATTTCAGAGCGGCCTGAGAGGGAACGGGAAGGCAGTGCGGCTCAACGTGGGCTCGGCACAAGCAAGGTGTACAATTGTGCACCCCCTTACGCGTGCCTGCGTGCACATGTTATAAAATTGCTCTACCCCACAGTTTTTGACTGTGGGGTAGAGCACAGAATGAACAAGGAGGGGATGGGATATTTGAGAACATGGCAGGGATTGTCTGCTGGAAGGAAAATCTCTGTCTCTTCCCCCAAAAAAACACATATTTTATACTACTTTATCACTATATAGCGCTGACAAAGTTTGTGAACCCCAAGTATTATAACACCAATTACAATTTCTTACTAATATACCCTTGTTTAATTGAAACCATTCTTTTCAAATGCAATAAAAAAGGTATACATTTACCAAGTTCATGTTTCTTGAGGCACAATGGTATACAAAGTATTTATTTATTAACTTTTTTAAACAGACATTCGAGGGCACATCATGCCGGTTTACAATATAACTGAAAAAAGACGGAAAGTACAAAAAACAGGGAAGGGGGAAGGGAGCAGAAGTGAAGAGAGGAGAACGAGTGGCAGCAGAGAAGGAGAGCTGTAAGGAAGAAAGAAAAAATAGGAACAGTAGTAAACATAAGACTAATTCTGAATCACCGTGTGTGAAATAGTACATGAACCCCTCTCCTTGGTATAATTAATGGGCTAATTAGAATTAGATGCTTAAATAAGAACAAATAAACCACCCTGCACACAAAATCTGCATGACTGAGTTTGGGCCTCCTGTCTAATGTAAAAGCCCAAAAGATTTCTAGTTTGATCTTCACCATAAAAGTTAGGAGGACTCATGCCACATCAAAATAAATTTCAGAAGACCTATAAAAAAAGATTAGTTGATGCTTATCTGTCTGGCCAGGGTTACAAGACCATTTGTAAAGATGTAGGACCCCATTCATTTAGTGCCACAGAGCCTACAAATGGAAGAAGTTGAAGATATAGTGACTTTAACCAGGAGAGTTCATCCTGCCAAGATCACCCGATGAGCAAACCAGAAATTCATCCTCAAAGTCACAAAGAACCCCAGACTAACATGTAAAGATCTTCATGCCTCTCTTGCTGTGACTAATGTGAGGGTTCATGCATCAACCAGGTTCCCACTGAGGTGATGGTTGGGGGGATGGGAAATGGAAATGGAAACTCAGGAACACTAACAGAAAATGATACAAATTATTGACACTATCCAGGTCAGTAAAGGTCAGTTAGGAATGAATATGTATTCCTATTGGCTGGCTGCCCTCTTATCAATTGATGTTACCAAGGTTCCAACTGAGGTGATGGTTGGGGGGATGGGAAATGAAAACTGTTGGTAGTTGACAAAAAAAGTAATGTGATCAGCCAATATGACTAGAACCTGTGCCCTATTCCTGATACCAGGGGTCTTGTGATCTTCCTGCACTCAGTGCCCTATCCCTGATACCAGTCTGAGACAGCTCCCTCCCTGCATTACTAGTGAGAGGCTGGCTTCACAGACAGGGGGGAGCTGCCTGACCCTCACTCCTGACTTCCCCCATGTCCCAGCTAGTGAATGGTGTGTGGGTGAGGGGGGGGGGGGAGGATGGTGAAGTCTGAGACAGCTACCTCCCTACATTACTAGTGAGAGGCTGGCTTCACAGACAGGGGGGAGCTGCCTGACCCTCACTCCTGACTTCCCCCATGTCCCAGCTAGTGAATGGTGTGTGGGTGAGGGGGGGGGGGGGGGGAGGATGGTGAAGTCTGAGACAGCTCCCTCCCTGCATTACTAGTGAGAGGCTGGCTTCACAGACAGGGGGGAGCTGCCTGACCCTCACTCCTGACTTCCCCCATGTCCCAGCTAGTGAATGGTGTGTGGGGGAGGGGGGGGGGGGAGGATGGTGAAGTCTGAGACAGCTCCCTCCCTGCATTACTAGTGAGAGGCTGGCTTCACAGACAGGGGGGAGCTGCCTGACCCTCACTCCTGACTTCCCCCATGTCCCAGCTAGTGAATGGTGTGTGGGTGAGGGGGGGGGGTGGAGGATGGTGAAGTCTGAGACAGCTCCCTCCCTGCATTACTAGTGAGAGGCTGGCTTCACAGACAGGGGGAGCTGCCTGACCCTCACTCCTGACTTCCCCCATGTCCCAGCTAGTGAATGGTGTGTGGGGGAGGGGGGGGAGGATGGTGAAGTCTGAGACAGCTCCCTCCCTGCATTACTAGTGAGAGGCTGGCTTCACAGACAGGGGGGAGCTGCCTGACCCTCACTCCTGACTTCCTCCATGTCCCAGCTAGTGAATGGTGTGTGGGTGAGGGGGGGGGGGGGGAGGATGGTGAAGTCTGAGACAGCTCCCTCCCTGCATTACTAGTGAGAGGCTGGCTTCACAGACAGGGGGGAGCTGCCTGACCCTCTCTCCTGACTTCCCCCATGTCCCAGCTAGTGAATGGTGTGTGGGTGAGGGGGGGGGGGGGGGGGAGGATGGTGAAGTCTGAGACAGCTCCCTCCCTGCATTACTAGTGAGATGCTGGCTTCACAGACAGGGGAGAGCTGCCTGACCCTCACTCCTGACTTCCCCCATGTCCCAGCTAGTGAATGGTGTGTGGGTGAGGGGGGGGGAGGATGGTGAAGTCTGAGACAGCTCCCTCCCTGCATTACTAGTGAGTGGCTGGCTTCAGAGACAGGGGGGAGCTGCCTGACCCTCACTCCTGACTTCCCCCATGTCCCAGCTAGTGAATGGTGTGTGGGGGAGGGGGGGGAGGATGGTGAAGTCTGAGACAGCTCCCTCCCTGCATTACTAGTGAGAGGCTGGCTTCACAGACAGGGGGGAGCTGCCTGACCCTCACTCCTCCGGGGTATTGTGATCTTCCTGCACACAGTGCCCTATCCCTGATACCAGGGGTGTTGTGATCTTCCTGCATGCAGTGCCCTATCCGTATTAATACCAGGAGTGTTGTGATCTTCCTGCACGCAGTGCCCTATCCCTAATACCAGGGGTGTTGTGATCTTCCTGCACACAGTGCCCTATTCCTGATACCAGGAGTGTTGTGATCTTCCTGCATGCAGTGCCCTATCTCTGATACCGGAATGTGTGCAAGAAGATCCCAACACCCCCGGTATCAGGAATAGGGCACTGTGTGCAGGAAGATCACAACACCCCTGGTATTAGGGATAGGGCACTGTGTGCAGGAAGATCACAACACTCCTGGTATTAATAGGGATAGGGCACTGTGTACATGAAGATCACAACACCCCTGGTGCCAGGGATAGGGCACTGTGTGCAGGAAGATCACAACACCCCTGGTGTCAGGGTTAGGGCACTATGTGCAGGAAGATCACAACACTCCTGGTATTAATAGGGATAGGGCACTGTGTGCAGGAAGATCACAACACCCCTGGTGCCAGGGTTAGGGCACTGTGTGCAGGAAGATCACAACACTCCTGGTATTAATAGGGATAGGGCACTGTGTGCAGGAAGATCACAACACCCCTGGTGCCAGGGTTAGGGCACTGTGTGCAGGAAGATCACAACACTCCTGGTATTAATAGGGATAGGGCACTGTGTGCAGGAAGATCACAATACCCCTGGTATCAGGGTTAGGGCACAAGTTCTAGTCACATTGACTGATCACATTACTTGTTTTGTCAAGCTACCAACTGTTTCCATTTCCCATCCCCCATATACTGTCAGTGGGAAGCTTGGTAACATGAATAAATAAGAGGGCAGCCAATAGGAATACATATTCATTCCTAAACTGACCTTAACTGACCTGAAAAGTGTCAAATTGTATCATTTTCAGTTAGTGCGCACTAACTCCCCGTTAGTGCGCACTAACTCGAGTTAGTGCGCACTAATCGGAAAAAACGATTTTTAACAATTTTTTAACTAAAAAATCGTGCCTAACACGATTTTCTTGCCCTGCCACACGATTTCTATCGTTAAGACGATATGGAAAACGATTCACATCTCTATCAACTATCAGGAAAAAAAAGAATGGGAATTGTGTTCAATGGAGGATATCTAGGAAGAAAATACTGCTTTCATAAAAAGCATTGTCCCCACCTTAGATTCGTCAAAGCGCATCTGGATGATGCACAACACTTCTGGCATAATATTCTCTGTACAGATGAATCAAAAATTTTATTTTTTCAGTCACAATAACAAATCTTTTATATGGTGAAAAACATAACATTGCCTTAGAAAGCAGAGTGGGCAAACTATGGCAAGTGAGCTAGAATAAGATCATCTTACCCTTCTTTGTGGCCCACCAACCTCAAATGCACATTCTCCAGGATCCTGCACAGCGTCATTAGTGAAGGTGTGATGTTGCACACATCAGCACGTCCTGATCGGGCCTTTGGTGATGATGTCAGACAGGATTTTAAGCGACTGAATCCAATTTCTCCCAAGAAAGGGAAGAGGGTGGAAAACTGAACATCCTCCTCCACCTAGCAGCCTATTCAGCTGCCCCACTACCAACCGATCTCTGACCCAGTGATGTCCCACATACTTCCAGTTCGGACTAAGCTCCAACACCCATGCTCCCCTCCTGCAGGGCTTCTTACCACTTCAAACCACAAGCACTGGTTCTTGGGGGTCCTGGGTTGCCAGTGGGAAGGAAATCACACTTACAATTAAATTTTTTTGGTCATCTTCCCTTCTATTCCACGAATTACCCCAATGTTTAGCACATACTTGTAGGTCACAGAGAAACCTAAGGGGTGGTTGAAATGTCCAGTCTCCTTTATATATTTGGGTTTTTGTGCCGTAAGTATGAAATACAAATGTTGTAAGTATGTCAGTAAATAAATGTAAGCACATCCATGGGTAGATTAGAAGGCATTAAGGGATCATCTATGCTGGTTCCTCCTCCTGCATTTCCAACAGTTCTTTTTTTACGAGCCACAATAACTGTCCACCTCACATATTTAGAGAGAATCCCTTTTATGGAAGTTTTTTCAGGAAAAAATTGAATTTCCTCAAATATTTATCCTCTGGAGCCCAAATAGAAAATATGTCATTAAAGATATGCACTCTAGTGGCACATAGGCACAGTTACATTTTGTTAGGGATTCTTTTATTTATTTTTTTTTTGCAATTTAAATGTGATGGAGATTAGAAAACTGCTTAATGGTAAAAACTAAATCTACTTAAAAGGCAGTATAGACTATGCTTGATTGTTCTGAATATTTAATAGAAGAATGATCAGTAAGTTTTGATGGATTTCTTTCCAATCAAGTAGTAAGCCAGCAAAAGCTAAAGATAGTAAAGTGGTTTTAAAATTGCTCCATCAAAACTGCTGAAGGATTTTTCTATTATGCAGTTCAGCAGAACTTTGAGGGCCTCTCCAAGTTAAGCATTCTGTCTCTTATTACTTTTAACAGACTGTGGACTTTTAGGTAATCATTTGGCTATTCTGGTTTGATTCTTTAATTTACTCATTTTCTGGCTTAGGTACTAAATTGCATAAACTACTGAAGTTACCTACCCTAAATCCTTCTATGCTTCTAAAACAGACAGATACCATCCCTTCTCTGTCCTCATTCTATCTCCCCATCCAGAACAAAGATCCCATGACTATGCTCACTATTCTTATTTCTCCCCCAGTTACTTAATACAGACTAGCAATATCAAAACTTTGAA
Source organism: Rhinatrema bivittatum (assembly GCF_901001135.1). Classification (NCBI taxonomy): domain Eukaryota; kingdom Metazoa; phylum Chordata; class Amphibia; order Gymnophiona; family Rhinatrematidae; genus Rhinatrema; species Rhinatrema bivittatum. The sequence continues at coordinate 175,632,461 of NC_042615.1, forward strand.
AAATAGAGATTTCAAAGCATGCAATACAGAAATTCAGAAGAATATCTCCAAGAAAGTAATCTGTAATATGGCTACCTTTAAATTTACTTTAAAATTTTCAACTTAACTGGCTACAAGAACAGGTAGCAATGAGTATCTCCTTGCAATCAAATCTGTCTGGGAGTTTGACTTCAGTGTATGTTTGGGGAGGGAAGGAGACTCCAAGGGGAATTTCACTGCTATTGAAATGCTACAATGGATATTCTCACATTGGTGGTTTTTGGGTGCTTGCCGGGTTCTTATGGCCTGGATTGGGCATTGTTGGAAACAGGATGCTGAGCTTGATGGACCCTTGGTCTGACCTAGTATGGCATGTTCTTATGTTCTCATGCTTCTTGTCCACTGCCTCTTGGAGAATAACCGGAAAAAGCCCTGAAGTCTAAAAATTCTGTCTATACCTTTTGAACTTCTTTTGTTGTTTTTGCCTTCTTAGCTTTTTTATATTGTGCTGGTTTTTTTTTTTTTACTTACCTATCTTTTTCTTAATTACATTTTTCCTGGTTTTTGTTCAGCTTATTCTGGTTTTTTTTTGTTTGATAGAAACTGATACCTGAAAATTGAACCAGGGATGGTACATTTCAAATTGGCGTACAGGCACACATTTGCATTCATACTTCGGCCTGAACCCAGGGCTACGGCCATTTTATAACATATGCACGCATGTTTATTTTATAACATGCGTCTGGATACGCACACATGTGCACCAAATTTTATGTGAGCATGTGCAGGCACACACAAATCCTGCTTCTACTGCGTAAATGGGAAGATTTTAAAAGGGGTGCACACCCATGACATTCCCAGTTTACCAGATTGCCCACTTAACAGATAGGTCCGCCAACCTCCCTGGTTTGATAGCCCACGCTCCCCACAGTTACCCCAAACCTTTTAAACCCTTCATCAATGGCTCGATCCTTTCATTTTTTGACTTACACATCATCCAGAGCAGAAGTAAATTTACACAGTAGGGGACGTCAGCATAAATATTTATTTGCACATCTCTGGTTCATACCCTGAAATGCCCCTGCCTAAATCACGCCCATGCCCACCCTTTTTATAAACTTTGGACATGTGTGTGCTGTGGGGAATATGCACATATCCAGGTGGCTTTTAAAATCCTCTCTGAGAGATATATAGAGGAGACCTTCAGGGCCATAGTAGAGTGGTCCCATCTCTGTTCTGGGAGCCTGTGTGCTACTTTGGAAGATCAATGACCCCAGGAAGGAGAGCAGCCTCTTTTAGTTTCAGGAAGAGATCCTGTAACTGGAACTTGCCCTCCAGGTGATGTGTTCCTTTATATTTTTTGAATGCTAATCTTTTTACTTTTATTTTTTCAGCCACTCTTTAGAGAGCCATATCAGTTTTCTTTTCTTTTCACTTTTATTCACTTTTCATATATAAAGATTTCTGCATTTGTTATAGCTCCTTTTAATTTAGCCCAGTGTTTTTCCAATTGTCCCATCTCCTCCCAGCCTTCTACTCCTCCTCAAGATACTTCCCCATTTTATCAAAATCTGTATTTCTGAAATTTAAGACTTTGATCTTCATGTGGCTTTTCTCCATTTTAGCTGCTATATCAAACCATACCACCTGATGATCACTGGCACTCAGATGGGTGTTTATCTGGACACTGGAGATACTATCTCAATTTGTGATCACCAAGTCTACTAACACTTCTCCCTTCATAGGTTCCATTACCATTTGGCTAAGCAGAGCCCCTTTAAAGGCATCCATAATCTCCTTACAGATTCTGCAGCAGGGATACTCCAGTCCATATCTGGCAGATTAAAATCTCCAACAAGTAAAACTTTCCCCTTCCTTCCCACTTTTTGGATGACTTTAGTCAAATTTCTGTCCAATTTATCTGTTTGATTTGCAGGCCTGTACATCATACCAGTGTAAATGGAAGTACCAAGATATTTTTTAAGACAGCCCAGAGCACTTCTTCCTTTCACATATCCCCTGCATTTCAGTTACTAAGACATCATTTTTTTGACATAAAAATCTATGCCACCTCCTTTTGTGCCCTCTCTACCTTTTTTCAACAGGATATATCACGGGATGATCATATTCCATTCATGAGACTCACTGATAGTCACAATATAAAAGTCTGCCTCAACTATCAGAGCCTGAAAATCTGGAACTTTGTTGCTCAGATTGCAAACGTTTGTCAGATATTTTTCCAGCTTTTTTCCTTTGTCTTAGTCTTCCTAGACACTTCTGAATTTTTGCTTAAAAGCATATTAATTTTGTTCTTTTGTCCAAATACATCATGTATTTGTATGTGTTGTGAGTAACATTTCAATTCCATGGACTTCCTTCTGTTGGAGCTTGCATAGGCCTCGAGCTCGGGATGCTCAAAACTTGGCAATTCTGTTGCACTGAAGATGGAATGGAGTGCAACTAGGAGTTTTCCAGCATGGGCAAGGAGAGTGTGTGCCCTTGCGGTGAGAACAGTCCAAGTCTGGGAGTCAGAAACAGGCAAGGAAAGTCCATGAAGACTTGGAACAGGCAAGACTTGGAGCAGACGTGAAGACTTGGAGAAGGCATGAAGACTTGGAATAGACATAGATGAGGAAAGTCATTGAAGTCTTGGAGTAGATGTAGATGAGGAAAGTCCTTGAAGACTTGGGCACAAAGAGGGGATGAGCAAGACTCTCAGGCGCCCCACACAGCCCGGAGGCTGGTCGTGGACCACACTGTCCTCCAAGCGCCCTACTCAGCCTAATGGCTGGTCGCGGACCACATGAGGAGCAGGACAGGCTCGGGAGGTCTCATAGCACAGGAGTGATGCAACCCCATGGATCCTCCGGAGTCAGGACTGGATTCAGGAGCAGACAAAACGTGGAACTTGGAACTCAGATTAAAAGCAAGGAATCTCCCGAAGCACGGGTTGATCAGGACCTGGAGCATCAGGACTGGGATGAGACATCAGACAATAAGACTGGAATATAACATCAGGACTGGAAAGGAACATCAGGAACATCCATGAAAGAAGATCAGAGGTACCAGGCAAGAGCTGTAGACGAGGAGTCCTTGGGAGGACTAGCCCCTTGCCAAAGCAAGGACTGACTGGCAGAGAAGACCTTTTATAGGGCTGGAAGAAAACTCCCTGGGAGGAGTCCAGGAGGACCACACCTGGCTGGCCCTTTAAATCTCTGAAGAAGCCGCGGGCCCGCCCCTTAGGAAGGATGGGACAGGACCCTAGACAGCGGCCATGCTGCCGCTGTGAGGAGAGAAGACAGAGCAGGGCTGGGCCGAGGAAACAGGCTCTGATGAGGAGTGGTGGTGTCCGGCCGCTGGAGAAGGAGCTAAGGTGGCCCCCCTGCTTGATGGTGAATGGTGGTTGAACGCCGTGGCGTCCTCTTTCAAAATTGGTAAAGTAACAAGAGAATGAAGCACGGGATACCGTAAGAACAGCTTTCCTGTGGGAACTCCTTTGAGGAACATTGAAGAGTGAGAGTTGCTCTGATTGGTTGCAAGGGATTTAAAAGAGGTAGGAGGGGAGGAGTCTTTTATCCCTTTGATTCGCTTGATGGTGGATGGTGTTTGAACGCCGTGGCATCTTCTTTCAAAATTGGTGAAGTAATAAGAGAATGAAGCACGGGATACTGTAAGAACGGCTTTCCTGTGGGAACTCCTTTGAGGAACATTGAAGAGTTAGAGTCGAGGAATGTATCTGTAAATGTGTTCAAATGTTCTGTGGATGCACAAATGAAACCTGTATGGGAATACTATTAAAAATGAATATGTTTGGAGGTTCATGATCAGCAGAAGAAATCTTCAATGCTCTCTGGAAGAAGCCTGTAAAAAGGTGAAATATGTTGAGAGGATGAAGAGGATATAGAAAGATAGGGAGGATGAAGAGAATATGAGAATGATATAACTGTTGATATAAAGTGAAGAATGTGATCATTTGACAGTTATAAATAATCATTGTAATAAGGAATTTTTCTTGCTTGTGGAAAAGTTCATTTTGAAAATGTGAGAATATTTGAAAAATTTAACATAGAGGAAAAGATGTTGGGAAAACAAGGTTTTTAGAAGATATGAGTGTGAAAGAAAGTGTGAATGGTATGAATGCATTGGTTGGGATTTTTAGGAGGGTATTCCTTGGGTCTGTGTTTTGAAATTTTTAGATAGAGGTTGTTTGGGAAATATTTTCTCAGTAATATAAATAAAGATTATAATATATTATATGTCACTATTTGTTTTTTGCATGATAAAGCACCAAGCAGGGCCGGTCATTCCGGTCAAAGCATGCAAGCAGGATGACAACAATAAGTTCTTCATTCGGAAGAAGAAAAAGATAAAGGACCACCATCCCACCCACTTTCTTCAAAGCAGTGCGAATGAGCAACCGAGTCAACAAAGGGGGCACAAGAGATAGCGGATTACGATGTTGGATGCCAGAGGCGTCAACCACCACCATGCACAAGTCCAAAGCAGACCAAGCTGGAAGAGGAACCACAGTGCAAAACGAGTGGCGGTGTTCTATACTGGTTGTACGATACGCAATATAAAACATATTTGGTGGGGCATGTCTACAACCATGGTACAAGTTGGACTTGAAGCAGCCACGATAATGAAAAGTTGACGGCAATCCAATGCGGTCAATACAATAGACCCAATGGTCTATTGATGGGGATACATGGTTTGTATTTAAGTGGTATGGGTTGGATACCCGGGTGGGGTAGCCCAGAGAAATTTTGTTCTGGATAAAGTGACCGCAGCTAAACAACATGTTTAATTATATCTTGTAGATGCACCATGTGTTAAAGGTTTAGCTTGGTTCATAGGTCAATCATATATGCGGAGGGCCAATAAGAGAGCTCATGGAAGACCCTATGGACCACACTTTGGACTGACACCGCCAGGGTGGGTTGTTTCATGAATGGGAAAGCAAGGCAGGCATCGAATACAGTTATTACCCCGCCTACGGTGCCCGAGGGGTTCAAGGATTGCTACGGGGAAAATAATAATAATAATGATACATCTGGGGGGCAAGGATCTGTTACCCCATGGACCACACTTAGGACTGGCACCGCCAAGGTGGGTCATCACAAGGATAGGAAAGCCCGGGATGTGTCGAACAGTTACTTCCCCTACTACAGTGCCCGAGATTTCGAGAGTTGCTAAAGAGGTAATAATACATCGGGGGGCAAGGACGGACCCACGGTCTCTTTGGTGGTTGAGGCATATTTAATAATGCTCTACGGGATGCCATTGGTTGCGGCATATTTAATAATGATCTATGGGATGCCATTGGGGCATAATAGGACAAGAAAAGACACAGGCCGCAGCTTATTCATTAAGGGGTAGATTTTATAAAACAGCGCAAGCGCGTACATTTGTTGGCGCACCAGGCGCAAACAAAAGTACGCTGGATTTTAGCAGATACGCGCGTAGCCGCGCGTATCTGCTAAAATCCTGGATCGGCGCGCGCAAGGCTGCCGATTTTGGGCAGCCGGCGCACGCCGAGCCACGCAGCCTGTCTCCGTTCCCTCCGAGGCCGCTCCGAAATCGGAGCGGCCTCGGAGGGAACTCCCTTTCGCCCTCCCCTCACCTTCCCCTCCCTTCCTCTACCTAACCCACCCCCCCCGGCCCTATCTAACCCCCCCTACCTTTATCCCTGGATTTACGCCTCCCGGAGGGAGGCGTAAATCCATGTGCGCCAGCGGGCTGCTGTCGCGCGGAGATGCGATCCGGGGGCGGTTCCGGAGGGCGCGGCCACGCCCCCGGACCGCCCCGGCCCGAAACCACGCCACCGGGCCCGCCCCCGAAACACCATGTCCCGCCCCCAAAACACCGTGCCGATTGGCCCCGCCCCCGGCACGCCCCCCTCGAAAAACCCCGGGACTTACGCGAGTCCCGGGGCTCTGCGCGCGCCGGCGGGCCTATGGAAAATAGGCGCGCCGGCACGCGAGCAGGGCTTTTAAAATCCACCCCTAAGTGGGGGGACACGAGGGAAGGGTGCACACTACCTCATGTCTTGGCGGTTACCCGAGCCGGTTGGGCATATTTCAAGTGGTGCTGGTGACATCACAGGATGGCGTGATAGCCGATCAGCGCCTTGGGTGGCGCAAAAAGCTGGGGGCGCGGAATGCGCCAATGGTCGGGGCCCCCTTGCTTAGGGACAAGGCGGAGGGGGGCCAATGGAGTAAGGCTGCCTTGTTTATCCATACAGCGGGCAGCAGTGGAGACAGCATACCGGCTTGGGTACACCAGGGAAGTTTTACTTGATGTGTTAAATAAAAGCTGCGGCCTTATTATACCAACGACAGTTTCTGTGTTTTCCATGTTTACAAAGTGAATGCTTAATTTGTATAAGGTACAGTAAAGGGCCAGAAGGTAGGGACGACGGCCACGTGGGTAAGGTGACGGCTGCTAGCGTTAAGAATATCCGTATTGAGTTAAGAGACTTTCTAAATTCCTTGCTTACCACTCAATTTTAATTACCCATATAAAAGTGCCCTAGGACTATATAAAAAAAAATAAGGTCAAGGGGGTGGGGGTGGGATATTGGGTAAGATGGGACACTTTAAACCCAAAACTAACTTTCCAAAATGCCACTCAAACACATTCACTAAAATCTGCTATGCCAAGCTTCTTCACACCAGTTTGAAACAATTCCCCTCCCCCTGGAGATAGGATTTCCCCCAATGAATAGTTAAGAAAACACAGTTCAGTTTATTCACAGAAGATTGTAAATGAAAAGTAAGCCTTAGCTTTTCTAATACACTTAAATAGATCAAAATCATTTAAAAGGGAAAACAGCCAACAGATTTTAGCAGCAATGAACATCAAATTTAAACAGAGAGAAGAGCAAAAAAGTTTATATAAACACTCAAAAAGCAGATTTAAAAGTATGCAAGAACAGTGAGCAACAATATTTAAACAATTATGCACAAATTAGCACATTCTATTTCAAAAGAAGACAGAGATTAAGAAAAAATATTAAATTATGCAAAGCAACACTTTGTTTTTGGAGAGTAAGTTTGGTCTTTGTGTGTAAACACAGTCACTAAAAGGTGCTATTCCAATGGGTAAATTAACCTCTTTAAATAAATAAACTATTGCGAACTAGTGATTCTCACATGGAACGATGGTACATAAAACACTCAATTAAATAAATACATAAATAAATGAAAATACAAATTATACAGGTTATAATGTAGTGCATCAGAGGCATGATTTCTAAACCAGTTTTAATTTGAAGAGACAGAAATCCACTGCGGTATTACTGTTTATTCAGTGAAATATATAATTTAGCCTTTGCATATACAAAACATGTTTTCACAGTGTTTTCCTTAAATTAAAAACAAACATACTGACAAAAGAAAAGACCCAGCCCCCCCAAGGAATCCCCTCTCCCAAAAAAGATATTGCTAATGCCAAGCCGGCAGGAGGACATAATGATACCTTATACTGGACTGACGCCCAGCAGTGCTATGGTGCTAGACATTGCCAGAGCAATACAGAATACCTGGCCATTAGAAGGAAATACTTTGTCTTCTTGCCAGATGAGCATTAGGAATACATGGTAGAAGTCCTAGGGGGTAGGATGGGAACTTCAGGGGTGAGGTTTTTCTCTTCTTTTTTTTTTTTTTGCTGGTCAGAGGGAGTTAATGTATTTGCTTATTGGGTGGGTGGAAGAGGACACTTCAATTATTGTCAGAAGGGTGGGAGTGTAATCCAGAGTTGGGGGACCATTATTTTGTCATTAAGTGGAATCACAAGATTTTTTGAGGGCTGAAACCTTGATTTTGTCATTGGAGAAGGTGACTTTAATTTTATTAATTTATCTCCTTTAGCTAACTTATTTATTTAATAGATTTCTTACCCACTAGGCGGGTTACAATAGCAACATCCATAATTGGCTAAAACAAAAATAAAACAAGGCAAATTACATTACATATGCTTCTGCAATTGAATTATATCAAATCATATTAGATGGCAAATCCCATGTTGCTGTGTTAAATGCCTTTTGAAATAAAAGGATCTTGAGGGCTTTCTTAAAGCATAATTTGTAAGAAATAGATCAAATTTGTGAAGGTAATGAGTTCCAAAATATCAGGCCCACACTCAAGAAGGCAACCTCTTGTCTCATCAAGAAATACTAGCTTAGTTGAGGGAACAACCAGTAGTCCTTGCTGTGATGATCATAAAGAGTGACCAGGTGTGTAGCATTTTAATGTAGCAGAGGTCCAGGTTGACAAGATGTTGTTTAATAGAGAATGAATTATCATGGCAAGCTTATATTGAATTAATAGAAGATAGGTAACTAGTGGAGAGACTGAAGAACTGAGGTAATGTGATTCCATATTGGTGTATTAGATAAAAGACAGGTGGTAGAATTCTGTATTATTTGTACAAGACAAGTGGTATAGGCAGGAAGACTGATGAAAAGAGAGTTATAGTAAAGAGTAGTGTTACATTTGGCAGTCTATGGGCTGCTCCCATGGACCACCACACTCACTTTCCCAGCTGGGGCTTTCCTTCTTGCTCTGGACACACCACCCATTCTCCAAATTGTGGCCCGCTGCACTCTGACGTGTCAAGTTGCTGCTAACTCCACCTGTGGCAAGATTCCGCCAGCCTCAGAAGATGCACTCCTCCTTAGTTATGCATGCACCAGACCTCATCCTATTTAAATGGCCAGTGGTGGGAAAAGCCTGTGGTGCCAAATGATGATGTCACATGCTGAGCCCTTTAGAGGACTCTCTCACTACTGCTCTCATTGCCTCAGCAACAAGCGGGTTGCTTTCAGCATCTTGTTTTCAGTGCCAGCATCTTGTCTTCAGCTCCAGTGTCTCATCTTCAATTCCAGTCTTGTTTTCTGTCTTCATCTCCTTCCATGTTACTCACATGTTCTTCTCCTTGCCTGCCTTCCCTGCACATCGGTCCCTCCTCTCCACTTGGATGAATACCTGGTTTTACCTCAGCCTGATCTCTGATACACTTGACTGCTTCCTGCCTCTGACCATTGCCCAGACCTTAGATTCATCTGACCTCCACCTTCCTATTACTCAAGCTATAGAAGGACCACCACTTCTGCCAACAGCAAAGACCTGATGGCCCCGGCTTATGAAGGCTCAACCTGAGAGGATTGAAGGCTGGTACTGGTGAAGGTCCCTCTGAGCATCTGCTTTGCTTGGATCTGCCTACCAATAGTGGGAACATGGAAAGCTCCTCCCTGCAGCTTGTGACAAACCTGCCTCACCTCAAGGGTCCACAGATGCAACAAGTAGTGATTGAAGGTCCATGTAAAAGTCTGAAAGATCTAAGGCCTGGATTTATCAAAATGCACTAAATATCACATGTGATAGGAAAAGGGGTGTGTTTTATGGTATCAGGCTGTTTATTGCAAAGTGCTTTGCATAGGTATTACTGCAAACTGTGATAATGTTTTTGCACTAAGTGCCAGAATTGTTGTAATTCTGAGAGAAAGAGAGAGAGAAAGCACCTAGCTATAGTACTCTCATACTAGATAGGTATTTATACCTCTATATGAGGGCCACCTAGCTACTCGAGGTGAGGTTTAGGTATTAGTGTAGGGGTTACGGGCCACTTTGACATTCAGAGTGCGACATACGAACAGAACAGTGCACTCTTGTGAAGATTTTATGACCTTTGGAGTGAAGAAACTCACCCAAAGATGATATTTGTGCAATGTTCTCTCAACCTAGCTTGATGTTACCCATATAGAGAGTCCATCAAGCTAAGTTAAGAGAACATTGCACAAATCTCATCTTTGGTTGAGTTTCCTCACTCCGAAGGTCAACAAATCTTCACAAGAGTGCACTGTTCTGTTCGTACGTCACACTCTGAATGGCAAAGTGGCCCCTAACCCCTACACTAATACCTAAACCTCACCTCGAGTAGCTATGTGGGCCTCATATAGAGGTATAAATACCTACCTAGTATGAGAGCATTATAGCTAGGTGCTCTCTTGCTCTCTCTCTCTCTCTCTTCCCCTCCCCAGCAGCTTAAAATGCTATTTGTGAAAACATCACAAAGTGCAATATCACCATATTGCATGACTTAACAGAAATGAAAAAGGTGTAGTTAAAATCTACATTAAAGCTGTGCCCACATGGCCAGAAATCCTACCCTTTTCCTTATTTGCATCGCACCATGGATTATGGTGGTTTTGCATGCATTAAAGGTGCTTTTTTGCATGCAAAAATGCCATATAGCACTTTGATAAATGACCCCCTAAGAGAGGCTTTAGGTGATGCAAGAGATGGAGCTTGAAATAAGAAGATTGAGTAAGAGCTTTAACATGTTAAAGCATAGAAAGAGAAGGATCAATGATTACTCTGAGGTTGTGTACTGCTTTGGAAAGAAGAATTTCATTGTCTTTGGAAATGATTTTATCAGGGATCCTAATGATGGGAAATCATGATAGAAGAATAACTTCAGTTTTATTGATGTTGAGAGCAAGTTTGTTGTGTTGTAACCAGGCATGAATTGAGGACAAGCAAATGCCCAAATTTTAAAAGCCCGTTGCACATAAAATCCAGAGGATATGCATGTGGCTGAGCCCTGCGAATGCCAAGTACATTTTAGAAAGGGCCCAGCCAGATGCGTATCTCCCGGTACATGCAGAAGTGCCAGGCCATGCAAATGGGGCAGGGTGGGGGTGGGGTATGGATGAGGAGGGTTGGGGCAGGGGCAGACCGGGACAGCGGCCATTAGGTCCTGTCCTATGGAAGCACAAGCCAGCAGTTGGCCAGTGCTCAGAATTTACTTCTGCTCTGAAGGAGCAGAAAGTATTAAAATGAAACACTAGCCTAGCTAGGTAGGGGTTAGGGGTTGGGGAGGAGAAGGAAAAAGGGAGGAAGGGTAGTTAAGGGGATAGGGAAGTTCACTCCCAGTCTGATCCAATTAACTTAGTTTTTGGGTACTTTGCCAGGTTCTTATGGCCTGGATTGGCCACTGTTGGAAACAGGATGCTGGGCTTGATGGACCCTTGGTCTGAGCCAGTATGGCATGTTCTTATGTTCTTATGTTCTTAAGGAGTGGAAAAGGATGTACGTACGCAGGTTTTAAAATCAACCCCAAAGTTTGATAAATTGTTCTGACATAACCCAGGTGGATCACAAAGGGGAAAGTAATTTTACAGCGTCAACATACAATTTATAATGTACCCCAAGGTCTGCAAGCAGTTGGAAGAAGGATGTTAAACAGTGCTGCCTATAGAGCTGAACCTTGAAGTACACAAGAGAAATATTTTGAGGAGCAAACTGAACCTACAATGACTTGTTGAGAACAGTTTTTCAGGTAGGATGAAAACCATGACAGGTCAGTGCCAGCAATAACCGAAGATTTCTTATGAGATAGAAGAATAGAGTGATCAACAGCATCAAGTGCAGAATAAATGTCCACAAGAAACAGAGCAAAAGAAGTACCACCATCAAACCATATTGCACCGTACTGAAGCTGGAAATGAGAAGTATTTCAATTTTATGATGTTTGCAAAAACTAAATTGATATTGGCCGAGGGCTGATGAGTTGAGGAAATTAGTAAACTGTTGCAGCACTGTATTTTCAAAGATCTTAGATAAGAAAGAGATGAGATTGGATGGTAATTTGACAATATCATAGGATCAGCTGTAATTTTCATTAGGAGGGGATGCACTGATGCTCTTTTCAAAGTGTCAAGTAATGAACCAGTAGAGAGGAAAGAGTTTACAAGTTTTGTAATGAAACTAACAGTATCAGATTTTATATATCTTATATATAGCCCAACCAATACATTTTCCAGACAGGTTCATATTTGTCATCAGGATGGAGGGAGGGGGAACTGGGTTATATAGCAGGTACTTAACTGCTCAAAGCTTTTGTTTAGGTGGCTGTGAAGGAGCATGCCTGAGAAACCCTCAGAACAGTGTGAAAGGCAAGTCCCAGCTGTCTGGTCCCAGTCCACATTAAGAGTACCAAGTGGCTCCTAGGGCAGGATAAAAGTAGGCTCAGAGGAGAGGAGGAGGAAGACCTGAGAACCTGAAAGGAATACAATAACCGTGAGAGAGGAAGAAGTACCTGGAAAGTGAGAGTGTTAAATGTTTGTGGTTATGAAAAGCTATGTGAAATGTTGAAGATTTGAAGCACTGTAAATATAAAGCACCGAAAAAAGCCTTGACTGCTCATGTGTTGTGCCACATATGGTGTCACTGTTATTTTGGGGATTTTCTGCACTAAACAAGGTACAGCCAGAAATCCATGCCTCAGGAAACAAAACAAAAAAAAATAGGATAGGAAGTGTGATTGGATACCAGTTTTCTCTAAATGTTGTACAGAACAGAGACTGGGTTACAAAAGAGTCTGAGCTATACAGCAATAGAGCAGTGCTCAAGCCTCCAGGGGAGAAAGAGAGAAAGAAAACAAACATTTTTTTCTACTGTTTGGGAATTTGTTTTACTAAAGAGGACATATAGCCTGATTTGGGCAAGAGAAGCATATAGAGAGGAAAAACAGGAAAGTAAATTTTCCTGAGCCTAGCTGAAGAGGTAGTCTAAAGTTAAATGGTTAAAGGAGTAGTTTAAAAGTTTTAAAAGTAACAGGCCAAGGAGAATAGCTCAATATGAGAGGGGGGTGGAAGTGAGTTAAAGCTGGATAAGCAAGTGGTTTTTTTTTATTTTTTCGGTTTGCCTTTCTCACTGTCAGAAAAAAAAGTTTGGGTGTGTGTTTGCAATAGGGTGTGGCCCTTGAAACAGAAACTCTGTACTGCCTGAGTGCTTCCCTGAGAGAAAACAGACAATTTGTGTCTGCGAATAAAGGCAGGACTGCCAAGAAAACCTTTGCCAGGATCCAGAGAAAGACATGGAAGCCTGATGCCAAAATTTGGTAAAGAGGCAAATGAAGCAACAGCAGCAGCAGTGCCAGCTGGAACAGACCTTTAAGGTCCAGCAGCAAGCTTTTCAGCAGGAACAAAGGCTGATCTAGACCCTAAGAGAAGGGCAATAATGATTATAACTACTGATGCAGAGCCAAAATGTACTGCAGCAAGTGCTGCTGTGAGAACTGTTACAGAGGCAGGAAAAAGTAATGAAACCAGAATCCCTGAAAGCAGAGGGAGGCCAGTGGTGGTATTGACTGCATCATTGGAGCAGATGCAGAGATGCACCCAGAAGTACAGGAACAGGTTCAGCAGAGGGCAATTAAAGAATATGGAAACCTGGCTTATGGGCCAAAAAGCTCATGAAGGGGTCCTACAGGATGGATCTCCTTGAAAATATAATAAAAGCTTTTTACAAGAGAGGAAGAACAAGAGACTAGAGCCAGGTTTGACCTAGCAAGGGTCAGCAGTGTAGGCTAAAAGCTAGCCTGTGAAAAGGTGGAACAGCTATGGGGTTCCCTTGTTCTAGCTAGGCTGAAGAAATCTGAGAGCCAAGAAAAGGAGCCACTTCAAGGTAAAGACAACCAAAAACAGAAGCCTTGGAGCAGCCTGATAAAACTGTAGTAAGAACTAAAGGAAAGGCTGAAGAGATAATATAGCCAGGAAAGCGAACTAAGATACAGAAGCCAGATAATCCACTTCCAAAAAGCCAGGCCACGAAAAGAGGTGAATGGCCACAATGGGTGACTGAGATAAAAGAGATTGTGGCAAAGATAGGACAAGTGGAGACTGAGGGGATATCACTCACCAGAGAGGTCACTATGGTTAAGTAGAAATCACAAGAACCAGTAGTGCATGAACTAAGTGGGAGAGACGAGGAATGTGCTGATACAGACAGAGCCTCCTTGCACCAATGTACCCAGTGGGCTGAGAAGGAGCCTGAACCAGGGGAAGAAATGTTAGAAATTTAGGAGGCAATAACATCACTGTAAGCTCGAGAGAAGCAGCAATACCTTAATAAACAGCAGTAGTGTCTTATCATGGCTAACTCATTCCTCACAGACTATGCCAAACAGAGAGCTGAAGGAATGAAGCCAGAAAAAGAAGGCAAGGAATGCATGGAGGTATAGAAAGAGAGCAAGAAATAGATAAGAATCCTGGAGCCTGAGTCATGAAGGACAGAGAGAAAATGGAGAAACTGGAGATTCAGCTACGAACGGTCAAGCTTCAAACAGTGGCGCATCTACAGTATTTGGCACCCAGGGCAGATGCTTCCTTTGGCACACCCCCACCCCCACCGATATATAATTTTAAAATTTCCTAAACATTGAAAAAATATTTCAAAAGAGGAGACACATCAAATAACACCCAATAATTAAATCTAATAAGGATTTTAAAAATCTCCACTCTCCATATCTGTCATCCTAAGATTTTCGTAGACTGGGGGCACGCTAGCACACATAATATGTACCCTCTCTCTCTCTCACACACACACACATACATGGAGGGATCATTTGCATGTGTGAGAAAGAGAGATAGAGGAATGTGTGTGTGTGTGTGACACACACACACACTTCCTCTTTGTCTCTCCACAGCACAGACATGCATCCTTTATCTCTTACCCAAACATATGCTTCCTCTCTCTCTCACACACTCTCACACACACTAACACATGCACACTTTCACGCACACACATGCAGACAAAAACTGAACAGGAAACTATAACAAGCCATATTCAGTATGTAGTGCAATAATGGAAAAGCAGAACATCACTATTCCTCAAAATGATACAATCAAGAAATATAAATCAATCAAAATAGTAAAATCATACTAAAACAACTATACATATCAAAACAGATGATGAATACAATTACCAAACACTAATACAATATTTCAAAATAACAGACACATCACATCTAATAATTAAAACTAACAAGGATAAAAAAAATCTCTTACTCTCCTTACCTGGGAACATTAGATTTCTAGTCATCCTGAGATTGTTGTGGATTAGAGGAGCATGCAAAAACTTTAACCCCTCTCACACAAATAAATACATGCACACATGCAAAGGCACAGGCACATTCTCTCATAGGGCCCCACACAGGCACTCACAGACATACACATACACAGACCCACTTATATATATACACACACACACATAGACACCCTCTCACAGACATAGGCACCCTCTTGTACACACACACCCACACACACACACACACAGGCACCATCTCATATTCACACACACACACACACTCTCTCTTTTACACATATCCATTCATACACTCACAAAAATACCCCCTCATACAGTCACACACACACCCTCTCATACACACAGGCACCCTCTAATACACACACACACACACACACGCACTCAACCCCTCATACACTCACACACATATACACCCTATCATTCATACCCACACACACACACCCTCTCATACACACAGGCACCCTCTCCTTCATATACACACACACACACACCCTCTCATACACAGGCACTCACTCTCACAGAGCCATTCTCTTGCTCTCTCACACACATTTTTTACGTCTTCTTTGGCCGCTGGCTGCAGAGCAGGGCCTCTTCTTCTGCTGCTGGCTTGGAGGAAATGCCTCGCATTTGCTGGTGGGGAGTAGTAAGCCCGCCAGCATGTTACTTCTCCATGCCGCTGTGGGACCTTTCTATATGCTGGCAGTAATGGCACTTGTCCCCCTGTTATCTCCCGGGGCAGATTGCCCCCCTCATCCCCTCTTAGTACACCACTGGCTACAAACTGAGACTAATAAACTGGATAGTTCACTGAATGAGACTGAGGCTAGCCAGGTTGGGTAGACCAGAGAAACAAGGGAAGCTGGGGTTATATAGGGAACCTTTACTTAAAGTCCCAAAAGAGTGGGAGAAGGTCTCTTAGTAAAAGGTGAAAATAATCCAATTAAAGTGGACAGGGGTTAAAGTATGAGCAATTTCTTAGAACAGGAACTCATAACTCAAGGCTGGCAGTGGTCAAAAGGAGTTAAAATGAATCCCAAGTTAGGGCAGAATCCCAAGTTAGGGCAGAATCTTGGATTCTGCCTTAACTTGCCATTGCCCAAGTATAGTGGGTTTCTACTTCAGGACAGAGCCCTAGTAGGGGCAGATGCTCAATTTAAGAAGATTAAGCTGAGTGGGTTAGAAGGGTAGTTGTGAAGGAGCATGCCTGAGAATCCCTCAGAACAGTGTGAAGGACCAGTCACAGCTGACTGGTCCCAGTCCACCTTAAGTCATGTGTACCAAGCGACTCTCAGAAAAGGATATAATGTAGGCTCAGAAGGAATGAGGAGAGAGGCCCTGAAACCTGAAAGGAAGACAAAAACTACAAGTAGAGAGGGGAGGCAGCCATTGGAAAGTAAGTGTTAAAATATTTGTGGTTATGAAAGGCTTTGAAAAATGTAGGAGATTTGAAGCACTGTAAATAAAAAGTACTAAGAAAAGCCTTAATCGTTGATGTGATGTGCCACAGTGGCATGGAAATATTTTAAATAAACAAAATAGATATAATAATTTCTCAGGATATTGGTCAGAAGGAAGGGATTCAGCATATTCTGCAGGGCAACATTTTTTTTTCCTGAGATGTGGGGATAGTGTTATTGCTGGTTGGGAGGTTTGCATTCTTTAAGGCAGAAGATATAGTCAGATATAATTCTGATTTTCAGTGCTTGCTGGCTAAATTTAGTCATCCAAGTCTGTGTGCAGCAAAATTAGCACTAAATCTGCTTGATTTACTAAGGCTTTTTCTCATTCTGTGTCTATACAAGAAGGATTTAGTAAATCAAGCCCTAAATTAGTGCTCAGTCCTTTTTGGAAAATTTACCACAAGTAAAATATAACGTATAAATAATGGCATGATATATTAATCAATACTGATATTTCAACAGGATCTAAATTATTTTTTAGATGAATACAGTTAAGTAAGCAGTAATGAAAAATTCTGTCATCAATCCTATATTTTATTTTACTGCTCTCCGATCCTTTCCTTTCTGACATTTCAGGAATCATATTCTATGTGCAGCTCTAATTATGGCATTTTGGATATCAAAGAAATCAGTTTCTAAGCTCATGATATTGTTAATTAGTCTTAAGCTCTTGGAAACCTCAGATACCTCTAAAAAAATGTTTGACAAATATCATAGTTAATGCACAGATGCTCTGCATTGAGTGAGGGTGTGTTTAGACATAACATTTATGCTATATTGCAGAGTCATTATGGCAGCTGACATTTGTACCATTGCAGAATTACCATTTAGTAGAGTGGTTTTAACATTTTTCAGGTTAGTATTGATTTCAGCTACATCTTTTTACATATGTCATGCCTGCTGTTGAAGATTGTTACTGATGATGGCAAAGCTGTTGCATTTGTTCTGCTAGCATTTTCATTGACTTTAAGAGTTGTTCATGACTACACGAACATCTTTTATGATTTCTTTCTTCTTCTTCCTCTTACATGGTTCTCTTTATATAAATAGTCATTAAGTCTCTCCTGCTGGTGGCCTTCCTTTCTAATCCATAATATATCGGCCTTGGAGTGTGACTGTCAGTGATCGCGGATGTTCCGCAGCCTGCCGATAGATGGCGCTATAATATTTATTTATTTTTATTTATTTAAAATCTTTACTATACCATTGTTAAGTTAATTCACCATCACAACGGTTTACAAAAAGGCACAAATAGTATTAAAAGTTGATTGGTATAGATACATATTATAGATGAGCCATTAGTGAAGGTAACATGTTTTTTATAATATAAAAAGCTATGTGTTGATTTCGCTTATATGTTGGTTGAAAAAACTGCGTTACAGTTCCTATATAAATTTAACACTCTAATAAGTATTAGGAGATAGGAAAGAAAAATTTTTAAAACTGATTGCTTGGTGCTTACTTATGCGCTCATTTGTTTTTTTCGTTCTCCTTATAAAAAGCCTGTTTAAAAAGCCAAGTTTTTTGACTTACTTTGAAAAGTTTAAAGCTTCTCTGCAGTCTAATTTCGAGTGGCATTGAGTTTCCCAGCCCGCCGATAGATGGTACTGGTGGCTCAAACACGACACAGGTAGGAACAACTGCGGACATCGCAGGAGAGGCAGAATATAGCTGAGGAGACCCTAGCATGCAGCGAACAGAGCACGTCTCACAGCAAACGCTCCATTCATGGTGAGGAGGAAAGGCTCCATATGCCATGATCGGCGCGTCCGGGCCTTTTTCTTTGCCGCAAATGGAGCGTGTGCTGCGGGACGTGCACCGTTCGCGGCATGCCAGGGTCTACGCTGCTATTTTCTGACCTACGCTGCTATTTTCTGATCACCCCGAAAATGGAAGGCACCCGTGTGTCACGAAGGGTGCGCCGGGCCTTCATCTTCGCAGTGAACAGCACGGGTCCCATGGCTTGCCGGTGAGAGATAATGTTTGTCGGGGTTGGGAGGTGAGAGAGAGCAGGAGGGTGTGAAATGAGCATGGAGGGGGATGCCGGTGAGAGAGAATGTGTGTGTGAGAGAGGGGGTGACAGAGAGCATGGTTGGTAAGAGGGGGGTGGGGAGGGTGTGAGAGAGAGCATAGGAGGTAAGAGAGGGTGGGTGGACCCGCGCCATGCCAGTGACAGAGAATGTGTGTCGAGGAGGGTGAGAGAGAGCAGGAGGGTGTGAGAGAGAGCATGGGGGAATGCCATGAGAGGGAATGTGTATGTGAGAGGGGGGGGGGGGGTGACAGAGAGCATGGTTGGTCAGAGGGAGTGGGGAGGGTGTGAGAGAAAGCATGGAAGGTAAGAGAGGGTGGGTAGGGGGATGCTTGAGCGTGGGTTTCAGAGAGAGGGAGCCTATATGAGTGGAGGGGGATGCCGGTGAGAGAGAATGTGTGTGTGAGAGAGGAGAGGGGGTGTGGGGGAGTGCGAGAGACAGCTTGGTTGGTAAGAGGGGGAGTGTGCGGGATGCTTGACTATGGGTTTCAGTGAGGGAGCCTATATGAGGGGATGTGTGTGTGTGCCAGAGAGTTAGGGGGACTGTATGAGGGTGTGTGTATGTGGAAGAGACACTCTTACAGTGAATTTCTAGGGAAATTTGGCTCAAAACAAGAGCAGATATCCCAATAAAAAGGCTCACCACCCGGGCGTAGAACGGGTAAAGTTGCTAGTCTAATATACAGATTTTAAGATCATTTTGATTCTGGTTTGTTAGCCTTTCATCCTTTACTAATGTTTGGTGTCTTATTGTAAAACAGAAAAACAAACATATAACTTTGAAATGTTTGTATGCTAATGCCAGAAGTCTAAGAAGTAAGATGGGAGAATTAGAATGTATAGCAGTGAATGATGACATAGACTTAATTGGCATCTCAGAGACATGGTGGAAAGAGGATAACCAATGGGACAGTGCTATACCAGGGTACAAATTATATCGCAATGACAGAGAGGAGCACCCAGGAGGAGGTGTGGTGCTTTATGTCCGGGATGGCATAGAGTCCAACAGGATAAACATCCTGCATGAGACTAAATACAAAATTGAATCTTTATGGGTAGAAATCCCTTGTGTGTCGGGGAAGACTATAGTGATAGGGGTATACTACAGTCCACCTGGTCAAGATGGTGAGACATACAGTGAAATGCTAAGAGAAATTAAGGAAGTTTTGGTAGTGCGATAATAATGGGAGACTTCAATTACCCCAATATTGACTGGGTAAATGTATCATTGGGACATGCTAGAGAGATAACGTTCCTGGATGGAATAAATGAAAGCTTTATGGAGCAACTGGTTTAGGAACCGACGAGAGAGGGAGCAATTTTAGATCTAATTCTCAGTGGAGCACAGGATTTGATGAGATAAATAAAGGTGGTGGGCCCGCTTGGCAATAGTGATCATAATATGATCAAATTTGATTTAATGACTGGAAGAGGAACAGTGTGCAAATCCAAGGCTCTCGTGCTAAACTTTCAAAAGGGAAACTTTGATAAAATGAGAAAAATTGTTAGAAAAAAACTGAAAGGAGCAGCTACAAAAGCAAAAAATGTCCAAGAGGCATGGTCATTGTTAAAAAATACCATTCTAGAAGCACAGTCTAGATATATTCCACACATTAAGAAAGGTGGAAAGAAGGCAAAACGATTACTGGCATGGTTAAAAGGGGAGGTGAAAGAAGCTATTTTAGCCAAAAGTTCTTCATTCAAAAATTGGAAGAAGGATCCAACAGAAGAAAATAGGATAAAGCATAAACGTTGGCAAATTAAATGAAAGACATTGATAAGACAAGCTAAGAGAGAATTTGAAAAGAAGTTGGCTGTAGAGGCAAAAACTCACAGTATAAACTTTTTAAAAAATATCTGAAGCAGAAAGCCTGTGAGGGAGTCAGTTGGACCGTTAGATGATCGAGGGGTTCAAGGGGCAATTAGAGAAGATAAGGCCATCTCAGAAAGATTAAATGATTTCTTTGATTCGGTGTTTACTGAAGAGGATGTTGGGGAGATACCCATAATGGAGAAGGTTTTCATGGGTAATGATTCAGAAGGACTGAATCAAATCACGGTGAACCTAGAAGATGTGGTAGGCCTGATTGATAAACTGAAGAGTAGTAAATCACCTGGACCAGATGGTATACACCCCAGAGTTCTGAAGGAACTAAAAATTGAAATTTCAGACCTATTAGTAAAAATTTGTAACCTATCATGAAAATCATCCATTGTACCTGAAGACTGGAGGATAGCAAATATAACCCCAATATTTAAAAAGGGCTCCAGGGGCGATCCGGGAAACTACAGACCGGTTAGCCTGACTTCAGTGCCAGGAAAAATAGTGGAAAGTGTTCTAAACATCAAAATCACTGAACATATAGAAAGACATAGTTTAATGGAACAAAGTCAGCATGCTTTACCCAGGGCAAGTCTTGCCTCACAAATCTGCTTCACTTTTTTGAAGGAGTTAATAAACATGTGGATAAAGGTAAACCGGTAGATGTAGTATATTTGTATTTTCAGAAGGCGTTTGACAAAGTTCCTCATGAGAGGCTTCTAGGAAAAGTAAAAAGTCATGGGATAGGTGGCGATGTTCTTTCGTGGATTGCAAACTGGCTAAAAGACAGGAAACAGAGAGTAGGATTAAATGGACAATTTTCTCAGTGGAAGGGAGTGGACAGTGGAGTGCCTTAAGGATCTGTATTGGGACCCTTACTTTTCAATATATTTTTTAATGATCTGGAAAGAAATACGACAAGTGAGATAATCAAATTTGCAGATGACACAAAATTGTTCAGAGTAGTTAAATCACAAGCAGATTGTGATAAATTGCAGGAAGACCTTGTGAGACTGGAAAATTGGGCATCCAAATGGCAGATGAAATTTAATGTGGATAAGTGCAAGGTGATGCATATAGGGAAAAATAACCCATGCTATTATTACACAATTTTGGGTTCCATATTAGGTGCTACAACCCAAGAAAGAGATCTAGGCGTCATAGTGGATAACACATTGAAATTGTCGGTTCAGGGTACTGCGGCAGTCAAAAAAGCAAACAGAATGTTGGGAATTATTAGAAAGGGAATGGTGAATAAAACGGAAAATGTCATAATGCCTCTGTATCGCTCCATGGTGAGACCACACCTTGAATACTGTGTACAATTCTGGTCGCTGCATCTCAAAAAAGATATAATTGCGATGGAGAAGGTTCAGAGAAGGGCTACCAAAATGATAAGGGAATGGAACAGCTCCCCTATGAGGAAAGACTAAAGAGGTTAGGACTTTTCAGCTTGGAGAAGTGACGGCTGAGGGGGGATATGATAGAGATGTTTAAAATTATGAGAGGTCTAGAACGGGTAGATGTGAATTGGTTATTTACTCTTTCGGATAGTAGAAAGACTAGGGGGCACTCCATGAAGTTAGCATGGGGCACATTTAAAACTAATCGGAGAAAGTTATTTTATACTCAACGCACAATTAATCTCTGGAATTTGTTGCCAGAGGATGTGGTTAGTGCAGTTAGTATAGCAGTGTTTAAAAAAGGATTGGATAAGTTCTTGGAAGAGAAGTCCATTACCTGCTATTAAGTTCACTTAGGGGCGGATTTTCAAAGGCCCGCACGCATAAATCCTTCCCGGGACGCGTGTAAGTCCCGGGGCTTTTGTAAGGGGGCGTGCCGGGGGTGGGGCCTACTGACGTGGCATTTTGGGGGTGGGCCGTGGCGTTTCGGGGGCGGGCCCGAGGGCTTGGTGCTGGCCAGGGGGAGTGGTCGAGGCCTCCGGACCAGCCCCCGGGACCGGAAGACGGAGCAGGGCTGCCGGCCGACAGGCATAACTTTGCCGACAAAGGTAAGGGGGGGGTTAGATAGGGCTGGGCGGGTGGGTTAGGTAGGAGAAGGGAGGGGAAGGTGCGGGGAGGGCGAAGGAAAGTTCCCTCCGAGGCCGCTCCGAAATCGGAGCGGCCTCGGAGGGAACAGAGGCAAGCTGCGCGGCTCGGCGCGCGCAGGCTGCCGATTTTGCGCAGCCTTGCGCGCGCCGAACCCAGATTTTATAAGATACGCGCGGCTACGCGCGTATCTTATAAAATCAGGCGTACTTTTGTTTGCGCCTGCTGCGCGAACAAAAGTACGCGCTCGCGCAACTTTTTAAAATCTGCCCCTTAGAGAATAGCCACTGCCATTAGCAATGGTAACATGGAATAGACTTAGTTTTTGGCTACTTTCCAGTTTCTAATGGCCTGGATTGGCCACTGTTGGAAAGAGGATGCTGGGCTTGATGGACCCTTGGTCTGACCCAGTATGGCATTTTCTTATGTTCTTATGTTCTTAAATATGATATTTTTAAATTAGAAACTGGTTTTGACAGAAGATGAATATTGCAAGGCCCACTCAGTTTGATCATTGTTTTTACCATGTGTAATACAGCAAATCTTCTTTAATCTCTGGACCTCTTTCAGAAGAATGATTCATGCATCTACCACCTCTTCTATAAAAGAATGCTGCCTTATCTTACTGTTGGATCTGGACTCTTCCTATTCAATGAAAAATACTTCTGTCTTTTACATTATTTTTAAGAATGCAAGGTCCTGGTCCTTTGGAATGAAAAGGAAACATATATAAAATAGATCTTCATAATCCACACATTGACCATAAAGTAGCAGCTTTTACTAGGAAAATCTGGCAGAGATTCAATGATCAAAGGACAAAGGCTAATAGACTTTTGGCTTGTAAATTGAATTTGATAATACATATATTAAGGAGATAGAAATGGATGGAGGCCTTATCTCATGTGAACATAAAGCAATTTGTGATGTTTCTGCCTCTTACCAATGACAATTATATTCCCAGAAGTCTTTTGGCATGGATTCTAACAACCAAATTCCTGTTCCCTCCCTGATCCCTAGATTTATCAGAATATTATAAATGTAGCAAAAATAGTGTCTGTGATAAAAAAAAAAACAGGGGGGGGGGGGGGGCATGGTTAAGCTAACTACCCTGCTCCCACACCGCATAGGCAATTTCTGCAAGGTGCGATACTTTTATTTCTCCTGTGCTATTTTTTGCATTATTTAGCAGGGAAAAAGTTATCACTCATGGAGAGAGAGAGAGAGAGAGCATCTCTAGAGAGAAATGCATATGTCACTCTCTATTTATACCACTGTAAGAGGGGGTATATTTAACTTGGATTGGGGGAGGGGTAATTTTTGGGGGGGGTTTACATAAACAGTCAGAGGTACAAACCCCCCAAACGTACCTTACCCCCAAACCCCATACCACGATAAAAGTACCCCCTCCTCAGTGATATAAATAGTGAGTGACATAGTGCTTTGTATACAGAGGTTTTCTCTCTCGATCTCTCAAACAATTTTATATGCCAATCCCCCAGGATCATGTTCAGGTCAATGGTTTAGCCTTACAGCAATTATCTCTTCAGGTAGATACTAGGGAGGGCTGACCTTTGTCATCCTTGCATTTTGTTTCCAGAACCTTTAGTGTGCGCTATAGGAAGGCATCCAGATGATGTAAAGTCCATGTTGGGGTGGGGGGAGCAGGGAAGAGGAACATAAAATAGCTTTGTTTTCTAATGACATCTTACTATTTATCAGGGATCTAGTGCAGCCCTTAACCCATTTGACCAATTTGATCTCAGAATCTAGTGTAATCTAGGCTTACAAAGCAAATTTAGAGAAATCAGAGTTATTAGCTGTGGGGTTAATAGAGAACCTAGGGAGAAGTTTTAGGCTAAAATTCCATTTCGAATCAGATCTGGGCCATCTAAAACACTTAGGTGTTAAGATCCCTAATGATTTGGACAATTCATATTCTTTAAATTATTCTCCTCTTTTAAAGGCCATTAAATGTGACCTTCCAAAATGATGCCTTACACTATAGGGTTTGGTAGAATTTCTACTGTTAAGCAAAAGTCCATTTCAAGGTTTTAACTGGCCTCTGAGTTGCAGATGGCCTAATTTTCCCTGATTTGGGGGTTTGAGAGCTGTTCAGTGGAAGAGTGTTATGGTATGGCTGAAAGCACCTGAGGGTAAACATTGGATTGATATGGAAAGATTATGCCTCTCCCCTGATGTATCCTTTCAGATCCTTTTGTATTTCCTGCTCAAAATGCTAAAGAAGATGGCTTGTGATCATCCCATGGTAGAATGCATTATGAATATGTGACACATCTTAATTTCTAAAGGGAAATTTCCTCTCATTTATCACTGCTCCCTCCTCTATAGAATAATCTGTCTTCCAAAATACCTTAACCATAGTTACCATATTATCTGCAATTACATAATATCCTTAATACATCTAAGGATGGGATAAATTTAATAGGGATCTTAAACTCTTTGAGGTTCTAATTAATGGGGCTTTTCATAATAAGGGACTTATAACAAACATCTATAGGATCCTTATAAAGAAGTCAGAATATCCAACTGGAAAATGCAAAGTTGTATGAGCTAAGGATATAGAAAGGAAGCTTGACGAGGAAGAACGGGATCAAATATAATATGGGAGCTTTCTCGAGGAAATTCCATATTATGATGACTAAACAAAATGGGTATAAAGTATTTTATCACTGGTATAACACACCTGTAAGGCTGCATAAAATAGGGTTGGAGATGATGTGGAGAAGTGAGTACACTATTTCCTTTCTTGTAGTCCTGCTCCCTGATAATTTTTTGGAAATAAATAATTCAGGGATTCATTGGATTATGGCAATTCTTTTCCCTTTTGACCACATCCTAATTTTGTTGGGAATCTCTGTTCAGGGATCCACACAGTCTACTAGGTGAGTTATCTCTCTGGTTGCAGCAATGTGAGCTCTGGATGAACACTAGAGAAGACATTCTGCAACGTCGATAGATAAGTGGCTCATGCTAAGTTTACATTTTTTTCCTATGGAACTTGTCACTTTTTTTGTGAAGAACAAATACTAGAAAGTTCCACAAATTTGGGAATCCTTTTTGAAGTTTACAGATTAGGATCCAGGGGCTACAAAGGCTTTTGAAGATGCAGAGAAGTTTAGTGTTGGTTACAATGTAGATATGGTAGAGTCTCTGCATTATTTTAATTTGGGGCTTAGTTTGATTCTAATGTGCATGTTATAAGGATTGGTTTATTGTGTTAACATTATGCATTGAGTGGGATCATTTGCATTTGAGCTTCCTTAGTCTAGCATCACATTTTATACATGGTTTTTTCTTTATACTGAATTTTTATACATTTTCTTAAGTGTTGGGGGCTATATGACAGGGATCTTGTGCATCGGATGTTCCTTGGACCTTTATATGCTTGTTCTTCACTTTTTGTACTGTTTTTATGATTTGTTTTCTTTTCAGTAAACTGAAATTTAAAAAAAAACAAATCATTGCAATGAACATTTTAATTTAATTTTGTGCGCATCTTCAGTTCAATTCATTGCATGTCCCATAGGTAATATAGTCAATTCCTCACTCATTAACAGTCATCTTTCAGATAACAAAAAAACATAGTGCCAATCCAAATTTTTACAATTTTTGACCCATCTCCTCACTTCCATTCCACGCCAAAATTCTGGAATCAGTTGTTTTAAAACAGTTAACATCTTTCCTCGATCAACACTCAATACTAGACCAATACCAATTTGGTTTTAGACTGCATTACAGCCCTGAAATGTTACTAATTTCCAGCACTGACATTATCCTCTGAGGATTTGGCCCTGGAACTTCTTTCAATGCCATTTTTATTGATCTTTCTGCGGCATTTGACACCATCAATAACCAAATTCTATTGACCTGCCTTTCACACATAGGCATTTCAGGAACAGTTTATAATTGGTTCAAATCCTATCTGTCCAACCGATTAAAACAAATCTTCATCAACTGCAATCATTCCATTCCTTTTGCACTAGAAACTGGAGTTCCACAAGGATCTGCTCTCTCAGCTGCATTATTCAACATTTATCTTACTCCAATCTGTCAATTAATAGCCACGCTTGGTCTAACTTATAGAATCAATGCAGATGACATACAATTCTTTTTCTCTATCAAACATACCTGGTCAGACACAACAAAACTCCTCTCCTTATGTCTTTCAATGATCGAAAACCGGCTAACTCACAATAAATTAAGTCAAAAACTGAAATACTTATATTAAGAAATCCCCATTTCAAGAACATTCCATCTTCCATTCAACATGATAATTGCTCAACAAACATAGTTAAACAAGTATGCAATTTAGGAATCATTCTTGATACAAAGCTAAACCTAAATTCACACATTAAAACATTCCTAAAAAATTATTTCTTCACCATCAGACTATTAAGACATATTAAGCCCATCCTCAATCCAGCTCACTTTCATACAGTGGTTCAATCATTAATCCTTTCCAGTATTGATTACTGTAACTCTTTGCTCTTAGGACTACCAGAAATCACCACCCATCCTTTATAATTATTATAAAACTCAGCAGTGCGGCTTCTACACAATATCAAATTCCGTGAACACATTTCTCCAATCCTTCACAAACTTCACTGGTTTCCTGTCAACTGGCATGTGCAATACAAAACCTTAATGAACATCCATACTCTCATTTACAGTAATAACACTTTCTGGCTCTCTGCTTCACTACCTTTCTACACCCCATACAGGAATCTTTGCTCTGTCAAAGTCCCTTCACCAAAAACTACCAGACTAGTCTCTACCACAAAGCTTGCATTTTCTATAGCTGGACCCATACTTTGGAACTCAATTCCATTTGAAATGCAACTAATTCAAGATAAAAATACATTCAAGAAAGCCATCAAAGATCACCTCTTCCTTCAAGCCTTTCCTGACTTATGTAAGTCCTGACATTGTAATTAGCCCCATCCTCTCTTTTATGTTCTATTTATTTTATGTTTCTAAGTTAACATTTATTTTTGTTACCGTATCTGTTTTTACCTTCTATCATTTAGTATTATGTATGTTTCATTGTTTTATTATTACATTTTGTTTATTATTTTTAAAATGGTATTATATATGTTACATTGTAACCCACCCCAAAATTTGGAGGGGCTGTTGAGGACTAGCTAGACAGTGGACCCTTAGGCCGACCTGGGGTAGTTGGACTATGGTCTCAGGGCAGCAGGCCGGTAGGCAGACCAGGCTGATGCAGACAGTAGGCTTCACCCGGAAGCTGGTACTCCCCTGGGAGGAGCCCTAGGGAGTCCAGCCGCTTGGGACTCAGGAGGTTCACCCTGGAAGCCAGTGTCCCCCCGGGAGGAGCCCATGGGAACCCAGTCGCTGGGACTTAGGCGATCTCTGGACTGGTTCTTGAGTAGGCTGGTGTTGAAGCGGATGAAGACCTGGCAGGAGCTGCAGCGGGTCGAAGTCAGGCAGCCAGAAACCAGGCAAGGACTGCAGCAGGCTGTAGGCAGGCAGAGCGGAACCAGGCAGGACCTGTAGCAGGCTGAAGACAGGCAGAGTGAAACCAGTCAGGAACCTGGACAGGTACTAAAGCAGGCAAGAACCAAAGGTTAGTAGTGCGAGCAAGTCACGAAGTAGACTAAGCAGGCAGGCAGGAACGGCGTGCAAGGGAGTCACACGCCGGGGCTCTGGGCAACAGGGCACCGCAAGGGACCCGGTTGCAAGGCATCGTAGCAGGGTCCGTGGGGAGTTTAAGTAGGACTGGGCGTCTGTCGTCAGGAACGGGGGCGGAGCGCGCTCTGGCGGGAAACGGGCTATATCAGCACGGTGACTGCGCGCGCCTAAGGAGCACAGGGTAATGGTGTCTCCTCCGCGGAGATGTTCATGGAGCTGGTTCAGGCATTGAGTGGCCAGCTGGAACCTTGAGGTAAGGGCCAGGACGCGAGGGTTGCGGAGCGGACCGCAACAGGGGCAGGATATAAATACTTCTACATAAATAAATGAAAAAGAAATGGACTCATTTATTGCATTTTATCCATTTGTTTCAAACAAATGCATATCCCTAATATATAAATACCAAAGTCTTTGTCTATGCATAAGAGACGCTTCACTTCAACTTCACAGACTTATACTGAGTAACAGATCTGAGGCTGCTGATAAGGTAGGAGAGAGAAGGAGAACAGTTATTGGCACGAGCTAGATGCAGTGGTATATACAGTACAGGCCAGTGTGTGTGTGTGTGTGTGTGAGAGAATATGTACAGTAGGCTGCCCTTAAAAAAGGTTGAGTCTTGGGTGGAATGACACCTATCATGCAGAAGAACAAATAACACTCAGTAGCTAACAAATATAAACATTTTAACAAAAATATCAAAATTATTATGCAAAACTGAAAATCTTTAACCGACATAGGGGAGGGAAAGGAAGGTCTAAGGAGATTACTATTTTCAGAAAACAAAATGCCCCAGGAACCCCAAGAAGAAAGGGGACTGGGGATGCTGGTGATTAGTGCATGCAAACCAGCTCAAGTGCAACAGTGAGTTGGCAAGGCATCTGGCAACAGTGATCTGGCAAGGCACTTCTCCACCGCAATCAGTTTCCTGAGGTTAGGTCCCACGTTGATGACAACTTTCCTCATCATCTGTACAGCTACATCCGTAGCTGTGAAATACCAGGCTTCTGGGCTAGGAGCAGGTGCTCCGGCCTCAGAGCCAGTATCCACAGCTGCTGGGTGCTATACTGAGTCACTGGAAAGCTGTCCCCCCAGCATGATTGCCTCCCTCCCCATACAATATTGGGTGCCATCAAGACCACTGTCCTGAGATCACAGAGGAAAATATAGAGGAGACCCTATGCAGAGCGATCAGAGTGGAAGGTGAGAGGCAGCAAATGGGGGAGCTGCTGTGGGTGGAAGAGGTGATTTGTCCCCAAGAGACCCACAGCCTCCTTGTAGGGAAGGGGATATGGGTTTGGCCGGGCTACAGCAGCAGGTGGTGATGGCTGTCCAGCTACAGCAACACCACACATGCTTCATTAGGAAGTGCCTGGTCCATCTCCTTTTCCTTGTCTAAGGAACTGCCTTTAATATCTGTGGAAAATTGTCAACTGGAATGAATGTTAGTGTGCGATGGAGCTTAATAAAAGCTATCCGTTCCATTTATGTAAGACGTCTAGCTTGGGAATGTGACAGAACCAGTGGAGCACTCTTAAGCAATTAGGAGTTGCAAAGCAGGGTACAAGTTCTAACAGTATTAGAGGCTTCTTTAAGACTGGCAGTAGAGTGTAGTGACAACATATTGTTAGGAACTTGGCCCTCTGGGGCAAGGCAGTGTTGTGGAAGGCTCTGTAGTCATGATGAAGCCATGTGGGCATGATGCTTCACGGTTCAAGAAGATGCATCACAACTGCTGGGCATTTTTGTTGCACCAGAGGTTTCAGCACACCCATGGGATGGGGAACAGTTTCATTTCATGTTCTGCCACCAGGAATACCAGACGTTGGATGTTCCTGGTGATGAAATTATGCTGCCTGGCTGATGGTGCCATTCTCACCAGACAATGCCCCTGCAGAACCAGAAGTTGTACGTCACAGAGATGTGCATATTAATGTGTGCACATATTGCACAGATATACAAAAAAGTGAACATGCAACTGTTGCGTCCGTCGGTCTTACCTCTTTTTCTCCCCTTTCTCTCTCTTTGGGCAAGATGGCTGCCTCCGGTGCCGAGGGCCTCTGCATTTCCAAACCAGCATGGGCATCCCCATCCTCCATGCTCACTCCATTGGCCTCCTAGGGCACGAGCACGCACATTTCCTATGCTCAAATACACGTCATGGCAGGAACCTCGGCGGCGGCCCCACCACATGATGTCAGTACCTCCGGGTATATCTAGCCTCCGCTACCACTTTGAGTTAGCAAAGACTTTGCTTTGCTACTCTCACTCCTCTAAGCTGCACGCTTAGATGCTGCTTTCACACCAAGGGCCTCGCTCTTGTAAGAAGCTCTAGACACCCGCTCCTCAGGGGTCTCTCGCTTCCAACTTCCCTTCAGGGTTCCTCACTAACTAAGACAACTGCTCCTCGGGAGTCTTTCTGTCTATTCTACTTTCAGGATATTGGACATTGGGTACTCGCTCCTCGAGGGCCTATCTACCTTATATCCTGCACCATGGACCTTCGGTCCCACCATTCTACTACCAGGAAGACACCTTCATTCAGTGAGTACCTCTATGATCTGGCGGTCCAACTCCAAACACCAGCCATGGTGTTACCCGCACTGCGGGCTCCTGCCTATCGTGAACATCTGGGTGAGACTATACTTCTGAGCCTTTTGAAAGTATTGGCACTTCGTGGATCAGTTCCTTACCTTCCTGCTTTCACCATCTATCTACAGCAGAACAATAAAGACTCTATCCATTCTGTGTCTGCAATCTGTATCAGCCTATCACAGTGGTTCCCCACTGGGCCCCTCCCCCTGGGTGGAGTCATCGCCATTGCAACCAAGGGTCCACAATGCCTCAAACACAACAACAACTATAAACTTTCAAAAATGCACATATTTTATATTGGCCACATGTATTTACTTGCACAATACAAAATATCTGTGCTTTGGCATGTGCACTTCTATACTCAAATATAGGGGTGGGTATGCACATATTTGAAAATAATCATCCCTTGTTTTTTCTATATTGATCTTTTTCCGTTAGTCCATTCACTACAAAGTTCTCTGGCTGAGAGGCACAGAGCACAGTTCCTTCCAAAACAAGTAACATAGAATCAGAGGTCCATATATAGAGGAATTTACATGGATAACTCACAAGTTATCTGGATAAATGCTGACTTTTGAATATTTTGGGCACTTATCCAGCTAAACTTTAGCCAGACTCAGCTAAAATTTAGTAGGAAAACGTAGGAGTTTTCTGGGGTCATTTCTGGAAGGAATTAACTTAGCCAGATAACATGACTGGTTAACTACAGTCATGCTGAAGAACTGTACTAAAGTTAGTTGGATAAACCTATCCAACTATCTTTAAAATAGCCATCTATATTGAATAGTGTGGCTGCACTAATGAATATCCCTCCAAAGTTAGCTGGATAAGTTTATCTGGCTAAATGCTTAATTTACTAAGCATTTTCCCCATAGTCATTAGAGATGTGCATTCGTTTATGACAAATTAGGCAATTTCAAAGAAATTGCCTAATTCATCGTGGTTCGGGGGCCCCTCCCCCTGAAACAGATTTTCCCCGAACTACGAGAAAAATTTGTTTTTCGGGTTTGTACGGGGGGAGGGGCACATTTTATTTTTTTAAATAAAAACCACCCCAAGCATTAAAATTTAGTATAATACAACCCCCCCGCCCACCATCCTGAACCCTCCCCAAGACTTACTAACATCTCTGGTGGTCCAGTGGGGTCCCGCGAGTGATTTGTCCCTCCCTGACGTCTGGCCTGCCTCGCTCAAAATGGCGCCGATAGCCTCTGATCTACTATGTTACAGGGGCTACCGGTGCCATTGGTCAGCTCCTATCACATGGCCATCGGCACAATCTTGTACTCCTACCAGGTGACAGGGGCTGACCAATGTCACCGGTAGCCCCGTGACATAGTATGGGCAAAGGCTATCGGCGTCATTTTGATTACTGTCAGCCAATGGTCCGAGTGCAGGAGGTCGCTCCTGGACCCCCGCTGGACTTTTGGCAAGTCTTGTGGAGGTCAGGAAGGTCCCCCAAGCTGGCCAAAGGTCCCTGGGGGTCCAGCGGGGGTCCCGGAGCGATCTCCTGCCCTCGGGCCTTCGGCTGCCAGTAATCAAAATAGCGCCGATAACCTTTGCCCATACTATATCACAGGGGCT
The DNA here is from genome assembly GCF_901001135.1 of Rhinatrema bivittatum. NCBI lineage: Eukaryota > Metazoa > Chordata > Amphibia > Gymnophiona > Rhinatrematidae > Rhinatrema > Rhinatrema bivittatum. The sequence continues at coordinate 175,664,539 of NC_042615.1, forward strand.
ACTGGTGCCATTGATCAGCCCCTGTCACATGGTAGGAGCACAAGATGGCGCCGATGGCCATGTGACAGGGGCTGACCAATGGCACCGGTAGCCCCTGTGACATAGTAAGGGCAAAGGCTATCGGTGCCATTTTGATAGAGGCAGGCCCGAATGTCAGACAGCACGGAGGGAGAAATCTCTTGCGGGACCCCGCTGGACCACCAGGGATGTTAGTAAGTCTTGGGGAGGGATCAGGATCGTGGTGGCGGGGGGGGGGGGGTGTTGTATTTAATGTATTAAAGTGAATTTCAATGCTTGGGGTGGGTTTTTTTGCGCTTCGTTTTCCTGTGTCGTTTTTTGGGCTGGTTTCATTTTTCCCCATTTAGTTTTTGGTCGTTTTTCCAAAAAACTAACTGAGGAAAAACGAACTTTACCCCGAAGCGTCCGACTCAAAAAAGGCCCCGGAAGAAAAAAACGAGCTCATTTCTAATAGACATAGAGTGGGAGGAAAACCTTAGTAAATCAGGCTCTAACTTTGTAATCTGGTCACTGACTGAATATTGACCTCATAGAAATATGATGCCAGAAATAGACCATACTGCCTATCTTGTTTGCCTATTTCTACAATCCCTACAATACCAAATATATTCTTAGCTTGACAAAACTAGTCACTGCTGTGTGATGACTTGGATTTTCCCTCCCTCTCTTTTGGATTCTGTGAATACTGCTTCTGTAGCATCACTAAACCTAGACGATCTGAGGTGCAGGAGTTGATTCTGAGAAATCAAAATTGGGTCTCCTGCATAGTCACTGATATTTAGATTGATTCGCTGTTTGTATGGTAGAATAGTTGAAATGTTTATCTAATATTTCCAGTATGTAGATATCTAAGTCAATGAAGATCTACAAAGGAGCATTACAAGGTAGCTGCCATTTTAGTCATTATTATTAATGTACCTGGTTTGTTTCCAATAATAAGAGAAAACATATATAGATGGTAACTTTCAAAGCAGCTCACGTGTGCATATGTGCACATGTTCATCAGTCCATACCCAGTGGATACGGCTATGCTATAACATATTAGGGATGTGAATCGTTTTAGGACGATTAAAATTATCGTCCGATAATTTTAATATCGTCTTAAACCGTTATGGAACACAATACAATAGAGATTCTAACGATTTATCGTTACAAATCGTTAGAATCGTGAGCCGGCACACTAAAACCCCCTAAAACCCACCCCCGACCCTTTAAATTAAATCCCCCACCCTCCCGAACCCCCCCCCCCAATGACTTAAATAACCTGCGGGTCCAGCGGCGGTCCGGAACGGCAGCGGTCCGGAACGGGCTCCTGCTACTGAATCTTGTTGTCTTCAGCCGGCGCCATTTTCCAAAATGGCGCCGAAAAATGGCGGCGGCCATAGACGAACACGATTGGACGGCAGGAGGTCCTTCTGGACCCCCGCTGGACTTTTGGCAAGTCTTGTGGGGGTCAGGAGGCCCCCCCCAAGCTGGCCAAAAGTTCCTGGAGGTCCAGCGGGGGTCAGGGAGCGATTTCCCGCCGCAAATCGTTTTCGTACGGAAAATGGCGCCGGCAGGAGATCGACTGCAGGAGGTCGTTCAGCGAGGGTTCCGGCGCCTCGCTGAACGATCTCCTGCAGTCGATCTCCTGCCGGCGCCATTTTCCGTACGAAAACGATTCGCGGCGGGAAATCGCTCCCTGACCCCCGCTGGACCTCCAGGAACTTTTGGCCAGCTTGGGGGGGGCCTCCTGACCCCCACAAGACTTGCCATAAGTCCAGCGGGGGTCCAGAAGGACCTCCTGCCGTCCAATCGTGTTCGTCTATGGCCGCCGCCATTTTTCGGCGCCATTTTGGAAAATGGCGCCGGCTGAAGACAACAAGATTCAGTAGCAGGAGCCCGTTCCGGACCGCTGCCGTTCCGGACCGCCGCTGGACCCGCAGGTTATTTAAGTCATTTGGGGGGGGTTCGGGAGGGTGGGGGATTTAATTTAAAGGGTCGGGGGTGAGTTTTAGGGGGTTTTAATGTGCCGGTTTTGCGATTTTACGTTTTTTTGATTTTTCACGATTTTTCACGATATTTTACCCCCCCAAACGGCAACAATACGATTCCCTCCCCCTCCCAGCCGAAATCGATCGTTAAGACGATCGAGGACACGATTCACATCCCTAACATATGCATATGTGCATTCAATTTTAAGTGGGTGTATGCAAATTCTACTTCTACCACATAAGTGGGGGGATTTTAAAAGGGACACAAGCTGATGCCATCGCCATTAAAACCTATTTGTTTTCAGTTCACCCAGTTCAGGGATAGGTCTTCTAACCCCCCCACCCCCCGCCCCAATTTAATAGCCTTCCTTCCCCCTTGTAAGCCCTGAACTTTAAAACTTTGCTGATCTGCCTACATTTTTTTGTTTTATCACTTACACATCATTCATAGCAGAAGAAATTTTACACAGCAGGGGACCCCAGCGTGCACCAGTACACATAAATATATACAAGCAAATTTCAGGTTAAAATCCGAGAACACCCATGCCTTGCCCAGATCATGTGCACACTCTGCCCCCAGCAGCTTTTAAAATCCTCTCGGTGCACACCACCCCAACATAATTGTGCATCTCCTGATTGCTGCATGCATTGGGCTTTTAAATTTCACTTGATAGTTTGTGTATTTTTAGCAAACTGAGTAGGAACTAGACTCTGTCTATCTAAATAGTTATTGCATGCTACTTTAGGAGACCTAACTATGAAATTGTGCTATTTTGTAGGCATACTAATAAAGGACCCCATGGCCTCCTTCAGTTTCTATACCTGCTCTAAAATAGCATTGACATTATTATTTTTTTTCTTGGAGATATATATTAAATGATGCCTCCTTTCAGTACTACTTGAGTGCATTCCCACAGGATTGCTGGGCCAGTGTTACATTTCTTATTACTCTTCAATAGCTAATTCATTTCACTCAAATACAGTATATATAACAAAGTCTTTGTCCTTGCCTAGGAAGGAAGGCAGCCATCAATTATAGCACACAGAATGAGTTTTGAAAAATCCAAACAATTCTGACTGGAGCATGGTCCAAGTGTATAAAAGTGCCAAAATTAACAATTATCAAAATGTACTTAGTTGTTGACCATGTTCCATATACAGAAGTCATAAAAATATAATTAAGCTCTTTTAGGTATACTTATCTAGGATGACATTCCTTACTAGAAATACTAAAGGTGTGAGCAGATGCCCGTTTGCTGGGAGGGACTGGGGGCTGAGCAATTTCTTTGATATAAAATCCATGCAGCAAGAATGGTCTTTTATGCATATTTTTTAGAGCATTGATATTGTGTATATCTAGAAGTGCTATTGAAATAATTATTAGTAGTAAAACAAAAAGGTAAGGAATATGTTATATAAAACAAAAAGAAATTAGAAAGGACAATACAAAGGAAAAAAAATTGCAAGACTTCCCTTGAGTTTTGTATATGGTGTCTTTGAACTATGAAATATAGTTTTCTGTTTCAGATAATGTGCCACAATTGGAAGATAGTTATAGTACCAAAAATTCAACTGCAACTTCAAATCCTACAAAATTTTAAATAAACTTATGACTTCTCTTACAATAAGATTAGACACATGAGCATTTGACTTCTAAAACATAAACATTATTCTAAATTAAGAACTATGAAATGTTTTTTTGCATACAAAAATAAGACTCTGAAGCTTATTGGACAATGAAATCTTTTTCAATTTTTACTGTGTTGCAACAGTTCTTCTTTTTGCTTTCATAATTAATTATCTATGGTCTCGCTCTGTTATTGTTGCGTTTGTGCCTATTTTTGCCCTCGCTCCACCCTCTCTAACTTTGTGGCGACTCCCTTCGGCTCTGACGGACAGATGCTGCCACGGCTTCTCTCTGCCTCCTCGTCCCGGAATTCCCGGGCTGGCTTGACGCTATGGATCTGCCATGTTCCTGATGACGTAAGGGCACGAGTGCATGCTCCAGACTTTGTACCAGCAAGGGCGCGAACCTCGGGGGCGTCCCCCCGTAGTGATGTCATCCATTTTCCATTTAAAAGGTCTTTGTTTGCTAACCTCAAATGAGTTAGCAAGGAACTCCAATGAGACTTGCTTCGGCAGTCTACGCTACTTGCAACAACGATCCGAGTCAGCAAGGGGAAACCTTCTCTACTGCTCGGCCTTTTCCAACTTACCAGGAGTACCCACTCCTCGGGGGCTCCGCTCTCTTCTTCTTGTTTTCAGACTGCTGGACAAGAACCGGTACTCGCTCCTCGAGGGCCTATGTCCCGAAGACTCAGAAGACTCCTATTGCCTGGAGGCAATCTCAGACGTGAACACAGTGAGTCCTAATACTGACAGGAACCGATACTCGCTCCACGAGGGCCCATGTTCCTAAATCTCTCCTATCCTCTCTTCTATTCCAGAAGCCATCCCATACATAGTTATTGTGAAGTTCTATTTCAGAGTGCCTATAGGAACCAGTACTCGCCTGCAGCTCCTGTTCCTAAATACTGAAGGCTCTCTGTTGCATAAGAAGACATTACAGTTATCTACAATTGTGAGTGGATCATCTACCACTGGTTATGCCCAGCATACCCTGTCTACTCACTACCTATAGTCTCTCCTTACAGCTCAGCAACTCAGAGATCATACTTCCAGTATCAGAGGAACTTCAGCCCTGCTGGGCACATCAACTCACTACTGCCACCTCTGGTGGTTCTACTTCCAGTCTAATAAAGAACTATCTGTGTTTGTCTCAATACTCCAGCCTAGCCAGTGGTCCCTCTCAGGATCTCCACTTGAGGGTGCTGTCATCTGCCATTGGCCCAGGGATTCACTATTTCTTCTAAGTGTTACTCCTTACACTAATAGACGGTATCATCATCTGCCACTCTGTGGGAGCCAACCCACATTAGACCATTACTCCTCTCTCTGCGGAAGCTGATCGATTCCAGGTCACTCACTCCATCCTCCTTGTGGGGTGAGTGCTAGCAGATTGCTAGCTCCTTGGCAGACTCCTAACAGATTGCTAACTCCCTAGCAAGCACAGTAACAGATTGTTAACTCCGCCCTCCTGGCGGGGTGAGCGCTATCTCCTATCTGATGTCTCCATCCATCCAGCATCAGATCCATAACAGATTGCTAACTCCTCCCTTCTTGAGGAGTAGAGCATAACAGATTGCTAACTCCGCCCCTCTGGGGGAGCTGAGTGCTAACAGATTGCTAACTCCTCCCTTCTGGAGGAGTAGAGCAGAACAGTTATCTCCATTCTCATTTTTACCTCTCCATGTTCCCCTGAGAATTAAGGCAGTAATAGTCACTCCCAGCTTTCAAGGGCTGCCAACAGTTCAGGTTTTCAGGATATCTTAACTGAATATGCAAGATATAGATTTACACACACACTGCCTCCATTGTATACAAATCTACCTCATGTATATTCATTAAGGATACCCTGAAAACCTTGAAGGCCGGGCGTGAATATCACTGTTTTATAGACTCCTTTTTTTCTCTGTTCAACTTTGTGTTTCTTTTTTGCATATCTGAGCTCATTATGTATTTCTTTTTCTCTGCTGTTTTCTGTATCTCCTTTCTATTCCCTCAGGATAACACTTAACATAAGCATGCTGCACCTCTTGCCCCTTAATTCAAATTGTACTCTCTTTGTCCACCTCACTACTGTAATAGACACACAAGATGGGACTGCTGGTTCTGGCACTGGAATTGAGAGTCAACCAAGAAATAAAAGGCCAGTGGCATTATTCATGCTCTTCCTGGGAGGGTGGCTATAAACACCATCAGAAACATCTACCTCCCCCCACATTCTCATTGGAGGCATTGATGCTATTGAATATAGTTCCAAATTTCCTTCATCTACTTGCTTTTAAATACCTTCTGTTTCACAGAATTCAAGAAATGATTCTTCCTCAAAATACATTTTTGAAAATACTGCCTCTAATACCTAAGAAGTAGTAATCTTGAAGAAGCATGCTGTTGGCTTTGTTTCTTGATCTTCTGCTACCCTTGCTTTGCCTCTGCCCTGGTAATGCAAGCCTTTGATAGTTCTCCTGCCTTTTACACCTGCTCCAAAGCAAAAAGGGGAGGTACAGTCAATGGTGGTAGTAGCTCCCCCAATTTTAATTTCTTATGGCTTCAGTAGGCTTCCACTCCTGGATTTATGCAGATAAAAATGACTCTTTTTTAGGGGTAGGACTCCATTTAATCTCACTGCTATACAATTTGTTCTTCTGACTGGCTTGGCTGGCTGTGTGGCAACACTCAATCCTCTTCCCCTTCCATTCCCCCTTTCACCTTTGCTAGCAGTAGCATTATGAAATTGAAAGTGACTAATAGTAAACCCCACCTACTCTCCTTTTACTCACTAAATGGGGATAAGGGCCATCTTGCCTCAAGACTGTACAGGCATATCAAGAGCCAGACATCACAGAGATCCACCACGGGATTGCAATCCTTCTGGATGGCTACCCTCCATGTACGTTTAACTCCCATCAAATCGATACGCATTTCATTGTCCTCAAGCTTAACCCAGACCTCTTATTTTATTATGCATAGAGCAGTGTGAACTCCGTGGAAATTACACAGAGCTGGTTTAGCACAGTCCCACGCCTGTTGGTCATGTCACAAGGACAATGGATAATTTTCTCATATGTTGTATTATTGTCCCATAGTGAACAGATTCTGGACTCAAGTCTGGTCTATCATCTCAGATATTCTACATCTCACATGCCCCTTGACCTATTCTTTGGTCATATTGCGTAGTAATGACCCTACCTTACAACTTAACCTTGCCCACAGTAAATTATTGGACTTTCTACTATTAGTGGCAATACATAATGTTATGGCCAACTGGAAGAATAGTAATTCTCTTTCTGAACATCTGTGGTGGAACTCCATATGCCTGTACATTAAGTATGAAAAAGCCATGGCACTCAGGTTTCGTAGGATCGCATCTTGGTGTCAGGTGTGGAAGCCGGTTGACGATTATGTTTCCCTATTAACTACGGTAGCTGGGTAGCCTTAATATAAACTATTTTTCAGTTCCTCCATAGTTCACTACGTTATATGTAGCTGGTTTAATCACCCCCTACTTTCTGCAAAGGTAATACTTTTATTTTCTTCTTTCTTCTATATCTCTCTTCTTTCCTTTCTTTCCTTCTTTCTGTTCACTCTTAATCTACTACTTTCAATGTTTTGTTTTATTATTTCCGTAAAATGAGAGGTACTTCTGAGTTTTGTTAATCATAAGTGACACTGTTGTCCTTCTGCTGTATTTGTTTGACTTTATCTGCTGTATAACGGATGTATGTGCTACCTCTTAATAAAAAAAGTATAAAAACAAAAAAAAGAAAGTGACTAATAGTGTTTTTGATATTTGCCCAGTACTAGTGATGGTGCAAGTTATAAGTATTTTATTTATACTGTATTTATACTGTAGAATTAACCAGTACTTCTGTAATACTGACTTGAGTACCTGTCTGTCACACATACACTTAATCAAGTTTACAGACTTAGTTCACGTTAGTATTAATTTTTTTATTTGATTGATTTATATTATACTTTTTAGGTACTTCAAAGCAGATTGCATGGAGGTACTATATATATTATTGCTTTGAAGTACCTAAAAAGTACTAAGTAAGCATCATGCCAACCAGAGTTGGTTGCTTGCTTGCTAGTGGTAAAAACTCAGTCTCTAGCTAGAGTTATCCCTTATAGAGAGTGCAAAACTCTCTCTGTGTCTAATGCATACACACACACACAATGTGAACAGTGTATGTATGTTCACAAAGATAGCTGACTCCTTTTGCACACACACAAAAAAATTGTCAGAGAAGACTCCGTTCCTGCACTGTTTTAAAGCAGCACACTATGCAGAGTCAGAGACAAGAATTCACTGCTGTCTGTTTACTGGGTGCTTCTCTATCTCTGCTGCTATTTGCCCTACTCCAGTGCACATAGGGGTAGATTTTCAGACGAGCGTGAACAGCCTACTTTTGTTTGCGCTCCAGGCGCAAACAAAAGTACGCTGGATTTTAGTAGATACGCGCGGAGCCGCGCGTATCCACTAAAATCCTGGATCGGCGCGCGCAAGGCTATCGATTTTGTATAGCCTGCGCGCGCCGAGCCGCGCTACCTCCCCCCGTTCCCTCCAAGGCCGCTCCGAAATCGGAGCGGCCTTGGAGGGAACTTTCCTTTGCCCTCCCCTCACCTTCCCCTCCCTTCCCCTACCTAACCCACCCGCCCGGCCCTGTCTACACCCCCCCCCTTACCTTTGTCGGGGGATTTACGCCTCCCGGAGGGAGACGTAAATCCCCGCGCGCCAGCGGGCCTGCTGCGCGCCGGGCCGCGACCTGGGGGCGGGTACGGAGGGCGCGGCCATGCCCCCGGGCCGTAGCCACGCCCCGTACCCGCCCCCAAAACGCTGCCGACACGCCCCCGGAACGCCGCGACGACCGGGCCCGCCCCCCGACACGCCCCCGACACGCCCCCCTCCGAGAACCCCGGGACTTACGCGAGTCCCGGGGCTCTGCGCGCGCCGGGAGGCCTATGTAAAATAGGCTTCCCGGCGCGCAGGGCCCTGCTCGCGTAAATCCGCCCGGTTTTGGGCGGATTTACGCGAGCAGGGCTCTGAAAATCCGCCCCATAATCAATAGCACCTTTTTCTCTCACCCACAGTGATAACACTGTGACTACAGCAGTGATAACAAAAAAACTTTGCTATTTCCCAATTTTTCTCTCCTTCTTTTTTAAAATCATTTTGTGACTTTAAGTGAACTTCTGAAAAGCCGATTTTTCTCTGTGAATTCAGAGAAAACAGTTTCTTTGCACATGCTCATACTTTCAGAGGGAGGGCATCAGTGTCACTTGATCCAGGTGCCAGCTATAGGCTACTTTTAAAAAAATGCTTCACCTTGATTGGTCCTCTGTCTTGTCTATTTTTCCAACCCTGCTGTTAGCTCACACAATGGTTGTTTGCTGTATTTATCAGTCTCACTGCAGCTTCCTCAGAACAGTACTTTTCAATGTGCCAGAGGATTTAATAGGAAACATAAATGAATAAAACAAAAATGTTTGTTAAATTTCTGGGCACCCTACATTTGTTTGGGAGTCCACAAATGAAATAAAAATGATCACATTTATTGTATTTTACCCAATTGTTTCAAATGAATGAATATCCCTACTAATGTTATATACTAGAAGCTTTCAAAGGCGCTGATAACTTCCATTAGAACTATCAATTAGGGATGTGAATCGTTTTTTGACGATTTAAAATATCGTCCGATATATTTTAAATCATCAAAAATCGTTAGAGCCGTGATACAATAACAATTCCCCCGATTTATCGTCAAAAAATCGTAAATCGGGGGAAGGGGGAGGGGAAGGGGGAGGGCGGGAAAACCGGCACACTAAAACAACCCTAAAACCCACCCCGACCCTTTAAAATAAATCCCCCACCCTCCTGAACCCCCCCCCCAAAATGCCTTAAATTACCTGGGGTCCAGAGGAAGGGTCCCGGTGTAATCTTTTACTCTCGGAGTTCCGTGCGTTGTAGAAATGGCGCCGGCACTACCTTTGACCTGTTATATGACAGGTCAAAGGTAGCGCCGGCGCCATTTTGTTTTTTTGTCCCCCGACATCAGGAGTGTAGGAGATCGCTCCTGGACCCCCGCTGGACCCCCAGGGACTTTTGGCCAGCTTGGGGGGGCCTCCTGACCCCCACAAGACTTGCCAAAAGTCCAGCGGGGGTCCGGAACGACCTCCTGCAGTCGAATAGTGTTGCCGTACGGCCGGCGCCATTTTGCTGGCCAAAAGTCCCTGGGGGTCTGGAACGATATTCATTCATTTGAAAGGCCCCCACAAGACTTGCCAAAAGTCCAGCGGGGGTCCGGAACGATCTCCTACCGCGAATCATTTTTCTGTACAGAAAATGGCACTGGCCATACGCTGTATGGCCGGCGCCATTTTCCATATGGAAAAACAATTCGACTGCAGGAGGTCGTTCCGGACCCCCGCTGGACCCCGAGGGACTTTTGGCCAGCTTGGGGGGGCCTCCTGACCCCCACAAGACTTGCCAAAAGTCCAGCGGGGGTCCGGAACGACCTCCTGCAGTCGAATAGTGTTGCCGTACGGCCGGCGCCATTTTGCTGGCCAAAAGTCCCTGGGGGTCCGGAACGACCTCCTGTCATATGACAGGTCAAAGGTAGCGCCGGTGCCATTTCTACAATGCACGGAGGTCCGAGAGTAAAAGATCACACCGGGACCCTTCCTCTGGACCCCAGGTAATTTAAGGCATTTTGGGGGGGTTCGGGAGGGTGGGTGATTTATTTTAAAGGGTCAGGGTGGGTTTTAGGGTTGTTTTAGTGTGCCGGTTTTCCCGCTCTCCCCCCCCCCCCACTGGACCCCAGGTAATTTAAGGCATTTTGAGGGGGTTCGGGAGGGTGGGGGATTTATTTTATAGGGTCGGGGAGGGTTTTAGGGATGTTTTAGTGTGCCGGTTTTCGATTTACACGATTTACACGATATTTAAAAAACCCAAACTGCGACGATCCGATTCCCTCCCCCTCCTAGCCGAAATCGATCGTTAAGACGATCGATCACACGATTCACATCTCTACTATCAATGATGAAGCTGGGCTCTCAACATAAAATATATCATCAGCATATAGCACTATTTTATTTTACAAACCATGCCATCTAATAATCCCTACACACTCTGGGTGGTTACTCAACATAATTACGAGTTCCATGGTCAATGAAAGTAGCAGGGGTGCTAGTGGGCACTCTTGCCACTTTCACTTATTCTGATAAAGCCTCTGAGATAGGGTACAATTAACTTTAATTTGAGACTTAAGATTCTGATATAAGATTCTTACCTACTTCAGGAAGTTTAATCCAAATTTGAAGTTAAAATTGGAATACAAGTATTATAATTTGACTCTACTGAAAAGTTTTTGCTGTTTAAAGATACCAAGAATTTTTTTTTTGTATATTTGAACATGTGTTGGCCTCTCATGAGAAAAACCAGTAGATTATAATGGCACTGGAGATTTTTCTGATTACAATTAGTTTTTTTTTCTATGTATGTATTCTTATTTTTCCCATTGTTTCCTACTAAGTCATGGAAAATAAGCTGTTCAGATCATGTATAAATGAGGTTATGATGATATTAAAGTATGTGCAGGTGCTTTTGGCTTATTGACCTTTGTGTGAGCAGATGTTAGAGCTCTTTACACTCAATGTGGTGTCTTTACTCTTTTTAATGGACTGACATCACCTCTTTGACTTTATGGGGTAATTTTGTAACATTCTACATATATGTCACCAGTTTTCAAGAAGGATTTATGCACATAAATAGTACTAAATCTACCTGCATAAATTCAACTGCTAAATCCTCTGATCACATTTTCTGTGAAAATATACACACATTTTTTTAAATAAAAAAGTATGCACATAAATCCGACTCCCCACTTCCTCCCCAGGAATCCCTCTGGTTAAGCTGGATAAACCTAATATTGCTTTAGTTATGTATGTAAATTGTTGCACCTTTATACTTAGTTGCTGCACATTTTCAAGGGTAAACACTTGTTCCAAAAAGCAGACAGTAAATCCTTATAAATAAATAAATAAATACCTACATCAAGCAATTTTGTAAAAGCCATCTCTGTGCAGAATAACAATTTTTGTTTCCTTTGAAAATTATCTCTATGTCCAAAAGGGATAATCCGACTCAAGCACAGGGAAAGAAGGCAGCTAAAGCATTCCATGGCATAGAACTGGGTGAACCCAAAATGCTTCATTAAGAGCTCATTATTGCCTTATTCGCTGTGATTAAATGGTCCATGCAGTCTCCGCTCCAACTTTGAATAGCCCTTTATTTTTATCTGCCAATTTTTCAAATAGCTAAATGCCATGGGTTCCTTTCTACCCTTTGGGTTAATTGAGTCTCTTCATGTTTTGTTGTAAAATACAACTCTAGTGTATAATTTATTTGGGTAAATCAAGTGTGCTGGAAATATTCTTGCTTTAAAAGAACATAGAGCTTTTAAAAAATGAAACAACTTGCAAAGAGATTTTGTATGTACCATTTCAACTCATACAAGAAAAATCTTCCTGTTCATTCTCTTTTGCTAAAATTGTCTGTTTGCCTCAATGAGCTTCTCAGTTGATACAGTTAATTTCTCGCCTTTACCAATGGCCACAAACTATAGTGCTTTCCTGATTTCCTGTAATATTGTAGGATATTTCGTAAAAATGAATGTGACTGGAAGTATTTAAAATTGCCACATAGCTGAAAATGGGAAAAATGCTAATTTTACATAGCCTTCAGCAACCTGTCAGGCAAATTAAAGGGAAGCTTAATTTAAAAGTAATGTAAGATTTAGCAACCCTGCTCTTTTAGATGCAGATGAATCAGCTCATTTAAGCCTTTAAAAAATCTGCATCAAACATGTTTCATCAGAATGGTCCCTTGTGAAAAGGATTTAATTGTCTCATCTTAGTTCTTTGAGAAGTAAAACGTACAGTGCACAACCCAACATATAGCATTAACCATTTTCTATAGACTGTAGTCAATTCTGTGATCTCAAGTTGTGCTGCATGCTGACAGATTGTATTAACAAAACGATTGCAATGTAAAAAGTAGAGATTTAGCTGAACGTTCTTCTTGTGAGTACTTCAAAAATAGGGCCTTTCTCTAGCTATTGTATGCATGTGTTGTGCTTGGAGGTGGACCCTTGTCCTGGAACAGTGTAGAATGGCTCCCTGGTAGGGAATAGACTTAGTTTTTGGGTACTTGTCAGGTTCTTATGGCCTGGATTGTCCACTGTTGGAAACAGGATCCTGGGCTTGATGGACCCTTGGTCTGACCCAGTATGGCATGTTCTTATGTTCTTAGGGACTAGGAAGCACCTTCCCCCAGGGGATGGAGCACATGAGGAGACAGAGGCTAGGATGAGCTTCACCACTGGAAGCCCGCTGCCCGCCCCCCCCCCCCCCCCCCCGGGTGGAGCCTGTAGGGACCCAGACGCTTGGACTTAGATGGGCCTCGCAGGGTCTCCCAGAGAGGTAGGCGTGCTCATGAACAGCAAGGGAGCGCGGTCGGTCACTAGGCTGTAGGTCTGGAGAACCCAGGAAGGCCAGTACAGTGTAGGCGATGAGAAGGCAAAGGACAAAGCCAGAATCATGAGACGTGGTCAATGGCAGCAGGGGTCAGAATCCAGGGATCAGTCCGAGGAGTAGTCAACGAAGCAGGGCTCAGGTTCCAGAGGTCAGACGAGGTCACAAGGCAGGCAGAGGTCAAGATCCAGGCAGCGAGCAGAATGGTCAAGGAGCAGGCCGAGGTCAGTACCAGAGAGACAGACCGAGGGTAATACCTGGGGAGACAGGACAGACAGATGCTGGAACAGAAGGATGCTGGAACAGTAGGAAGCTGGAACAAGACTAGAACAAGACTGGGAGGAGGAACAGCCTAGTGGTTAGAGCAGTGGGCTACAAACCAGGAGACCAGCATTCGAGTCCCACTGTAGTTCCTTGTGACCTTGGGCAAGTCACTTTACCCTCCATTGCCTCAGGTGCAAACTTAGATTCTAAGCCCTCTGGGGATAGGGAAATACCTACAGTACCTGAATGTAAACCAGTGTGATATCTCAGATTGAATGTTGGTATATAATTAATTAATAAATAAATAGTACTGTGAACGCGGAGGCAAACTAATACACTTACAGTGCTGACCTGATTGCCAAGGATGTGCAGGCAGGGACTTCCTTATATTGTACGTTCAATCAGGGTGCACGCACGTAGGGGCGTGGCCAACACCACTGAGGATGCCAAACTCAGGCGTGTGAGGCCTGGTGCGCAGTGGAAGGCCTGGTGACCACTGCCGCGGGACGCTGAGGCCTGGAGGTACCCGCGGCCGCCGCTGGAGAGGTCAGCCCGTGACCTGCAGAGAAGTTAGTGAGGTGAGCAGGCCCATGCGCGGGCTGGGTGTGGACAGGGCGCACAACAGGATTTCAGTTAAAATTACAAAAGGAGCCAGCACTAAGGTAGCCAATAGACTGTATGTTATAAAGAACAGGCTAATTCAGCCTTGGTTTTACCTTAATGCATGCATTGCATATATTTGTTCTGATTTTATTAGGGAGACCAATGGGAAAAATCAGAACTACAAATCCATGCATACCATAGGGAAAAAACAAGACTAGATGAGCCTGTTCTTTATGTAACCCTGAACTCAGGGAATTCATTAAGATTCACAGGATCAGACACAAAACATTTTAGGGCTAAGCCACAAACACATTCACAACCAACTTTCTTTCAGTGCCATTCAGTAGATTATTTGTCGGGGGGAGGATAACTTCCAGACCCAAGCCATTAGTTAAGTGAATCACCAAATGGATTTTAAAGAATCAGAAGAACAATATAAAGTCTTTACTGAAGCACTTATGAAATAACAGGAATTTGACACCATGCAGTCATCGGGACCCGAGGAGGAGCTACAGGAGCATGCAGGAGCTGGGAGAGAGGCCTGCGCGACCGGCGCTTGAGCCCATTGGGGTAAGGCCATTAGTCTCTCGCCCTACCGCCGTGGGCCCCCGCGCCGACCGCATGGATGCACAGGCTCCATCTTCTTTCCTCCTCTTCCTCACAGTCAGTCCCTCCCACTGCGGGCTGAACCCAACAACGCAGTTCGGCCGACCCTATCAGCTAAAAGTCGCGCTGCTTACCTCATCCAGGAGAGACCACCGAAAAATTTAAATCACCGGCGTGCTTACAGGTGCCACGCGCCGAAGGAGCGCGACAAAGGGGCCCGCCCCTTTGTACGCCCCTTCGTGCAGCCCTGTAGGGCTCCACTGAATTTCCACTACAGCTCACCGCATCAACTTCCCTCCCAACAAGACAGTTGCAACAGACTCCGCAACCCCTCAGAAAAAATCGTCATACAACTGTAAGTTCTTCGAATTTCCATACTGTTACCTTCAACTTATCGGGCAGCCTTTCACAGCATTCACCCTTCACCAACGAGACCTCTCTAACATACATTCTGATGCCCCAGCATTCTTCCAGACAATCCCAGTCACCAACATGAACAACAGGAAACCATGATACACCCCCACAACTAAGAACTCTGAAACAAGAGCTTAGAAGAATGCAACATGCATGGCGAAAAAATCCATCCCCATCCAACATAGAGGCTCACAAAGCTCTCATGCACCACTACCTGATATCCATACTCCAAACAAAGAGGGATTTCTTCTCACAGAAAATCCACCATCTCATATTTGACCCTAAAGCATTATTCTCTCTCGTTTCGTCTCTCACCAAACCTTCACCCACGACCATCCCAGACAACAAAGCGGCTAGCAAAGCCTCAGAGCTAGCAACTTACTTAAAAAAAAAAAATCTCCGATCTGATCAGACCATTAAAAACCAACAACATTCCTCTGCCCCCACCCTCTTACTCTTCATATACTCAACAGAACACAAGCCTGGAAACTTTCGAGCTGACGTCAACATTAGAGATTTAAACAGTCCTAAGGAAAATCAAACCGGCTTCGCACCCCACAGATGCGATCCCTTCCAACTTACTCATCGCCATTTCTAAAACCATCGCCAAACCTATCGCCAATATCATTAATTGTTCACTAAAGCAAGGATTAGTTCCTGACCCCTTGAAACTCGCAATTCTTAAACCACTGCTGAAAAAACCCAACCTGTCTCCAGACATCCCATCCAACTATCGCCCGATCGCTAAACTCCCTTTCATCTCCAAAATTCTAGAAAAAATAGTTAATAAACAACTCTCAGCATACCTGGACGATAACAATATACTAGCCCCTTCGCAGTTCGGCTTTCGAAAAGCCCGAAACACTGACGCTCTCATTAACAGACACTATTCTTTTTAACCTTGATAAAAAACAACCCAGCCTACTCATGCTCCTTGATCTATCAGTCGCGTTCGACACGGTGAAACACGCAATACTCTTAGACCGACTAACTGACATCAGAATCAAAGGCACCACTCTTAGCTGGTTCAAGTCCTTTTTACACAACAGATTCTACAAGGTCAGAGTCAACAATAATGATTCACACCCTGTCTGCGCTTCTCTGGGAGTCCCCCAAGGCTCATCCTTATCCCCCACCCTCTTCAACATTTATCTTCTATCGCTCTGCCATCTCCTCTCCGCACTACATTTACGCAGACGATGTGCAAATATTCATCCCGGTCACCGTTTCTCTACAAAAAACCCTAGAATTCTGGAACAACTGCCTTCAATCCATCAACAACCTGCTCATAAGCCTTAACCTGATTCTTAATACCAATAAGACTGAAATACTCCTCATCTCACAAGACAATAAACTTGCAATGTCCAACTCACACTTCACTCAACCATCCTTTTCCTCACAAGTCAGAAACCTTGGAGTCATCATAGACAATCAATTAAACCTAAAGAGATTCATTAATAATACCACCAAGGAAGGCTTCTATAAATTGCAAATCCTAAAACGGATCAGACCACTCCTCCACTTGCAAGACTACCGCTCAGTTCTCCAGGCAATCATTTTCTCAAAAATAGACTACTGTAATTCACTTCTATTTGGCCTCCCAACTAACACCATTAAACCTTTACAAATGCTCCAAAACGCTTTGGCTAGGATTCTGACTAAGACCAACATAAGAGAGCATATTACCCCCGTCTTGAGGAACCTACACTGGCTCCCAATTAAGTTTAGAATCACTTACAAAGTTCTATCATACACAAATCCAAACACAACCTCATCCCACTGGACCTCAACATACCTTTTCGACTACATGCACCATCCAGACCGGTAAGAGCAGCCTATAGATATTCTCTCCTCGTTCCACCCATCAAAACTGCTCTAAATAAACGAGCTCTTTCCACAGCGGGCCCTGCAGAATGGAACTCTCTACCTCCTGAGCTCCGGCAAGTACAATGCCCGATCACCTTCAAAAAGAGACTCAAAACTTGGCTATTCGAACAAGCATTTATTAAAGCCAAGAATTTACGCTTACCTCACCTAACCATGCTTCAGACTCTCCATCAGTTTACCGATAAGATTATATAGTAGAGTAACATTACAACTATACATTCCTTAATTACAATTATATACCCCATGCTCAGTATATTAAATTAATCAAATACACAGCCAGTTATATAGCCAAGCTAGCAAAAGAATCGTATTATTATATTATTATTTATACATTTGGTCTTATTACCCTGTTGAATCCAAGTCTTTTTCCCCTGTTTAATGTAACCACATTCTTACATGCCTGTTTATTGTTATAATGTAAACCGAAGTGATATGTAACTTTGCTACATGAACTTCGGTATATAAAAATGTTAAATAAATAAATAAATAAATAAATAAAGATAAATACCCCTGTAACAGAGAGGAGGGAACACACAGTTGCTTATTTGGTATGTTCCCTCCTCTCTTTTACTGGAGTCCCCTTTATTATATTTTTGAAACTTAGGACTTCCACTAGCTATTTAAACTGACATTTAGGGACCACCTCTCTATTCAATAGGGAAAGGGATGGGATAGGTGAGGCCTAATAGACAAAATAGCATTGTATAAGGTTTTGCTGAAGACTACTGCCACTCAGTATGGTGTCCTCAGCTTTTGCAGGTATACATAGAGGATCCAGGGGTAGATCCAAAGTATTTCCATTAGTAGTCCAATGCATAGAACAAGATTATGGATGACACTGCAGAGCAGCACTATATCTCCTACTTTGGGTGGGGCACACATTAAAGCTCCACCTGTTCAATGACACAGTGGGTAGAACATAAGGCCTCATTGTACCTCATCTCTGCTAATGTGTTGGGAATGGTAACAGGGCAGAGAAGCCAGGTCCCACAACTGTACCCAGAATCTCCTGCAGCAAAGACAGCTTTAGGGTGTCAATCACAGCACAGTCACTTGGAGATCTGGCTGGCAAACCACAGCATGCTATAAGACAGTGGTAGCTAGCCTGCAGCTTAGTCTGATCCTTAAAAGCCTGGAATTTGCTGTCAGAGGGTGGTTAGTAGGGATGTGAATCGTGTGCCCGATCGTCTTAACAATCGGATTCGGCTAGAGGGAGAAAAAAATCTGATCAGTGGTGATGTGAATCGGAATCGGTTCCGATTCACATCGTTAATTTTTTTTAGTGAGGCCCGACCCTTTAAAATTGTGATGGCAAGAAAAAGGCTCAGACAGTCCATGTTGAAAGAGTGAACTCAAAGGGGAGGCACCCTAAGGGCCAAGGCAGCAGAGTTCAAGTTATGGCCCCAGACAGTACATGTTGAAATCATGCATTCAAAGGTGGGACAACCTAAGGGCCAAGGCAACAAAGTTCAAGTGATGGCACAAGGCAGTCAAGTTGAAAGAGCACACTCAAAGGCAGGACAACCTAAGGGCAGGGCAGCATTGTTCAAGTGAAGGCCCTAGACAGTCCATGTTAAGAGTGCACTCAAAGGGGAACAGCTTAAGGGCCAAGGCAGCAGAGATTAAGTAGCAGCCAGCAGGACCAGGACTGGAGAGTGTAGCATGGAGCCTGAGGACTAAGTGAAGACACAGCAGCATGAAGGCAGGAGCCCCAAGAGAATCAGCAGCATTGAGGCAGCAGCTGCATGAGCTGAGTTCAGATCACCAGCATCAGAAGCAGGAGATGAGACATGATAAGAAGAGGCAGCAGCTGGACTGTGACTGGAAGTCATATCAAGGAGTCTGGAATACAGGCAGAGCATCAACGAGGGCTTTAGAGCTAGGCAATAGGACCACAGTGGCAGACAGTAGACCATCCCTTCTGCTAGCCAGCACAGGAACTCTTTAGTGAAGTTGGGCCGAGTAGGCTTCTTCCATATAGCTGGCTGAAGAACTCTGTAGTGAGTATGGGCACAGAAGGCTTCTTCCATCTAGCCAGCACAGGAACTCTGAGAGAGGATTGGTCAGGCTTGTTGGTACAAATCTTTTTATTTGGCATTCAATGCCATCACCTCTACTGCTCATGGACCCTTGCCACTTCATGGCTTGACACTTGGGGTGGCATGTCTTTTGGGAGCCTACCCCTTGGGCATCTATCAGGCTGGGAATTATGCGGGGTATGGAGCCCTGTATTGCTGGGAAAGACACAGGTGGAGGCTCGAGCATCCTTTGAAGGATTTGCATGAGGACGTTGGTCATTGTGTTGATTGATGTGGCCAGTATTGTTACACCCTGTGTGCGTGCGGCAGTCTGATCCCACAGAGCCTGTTCACAGCCCTCCTGAGGTACACTAGCTTGGCCTATATCTGGCGTAGATATATTCCATGCCTCCTTTCCAGCTGGTCCAGCTACTTGTGCATCGACTCCTCTGTTTTTGGTGCTGGTGCCAGTGCTGTTGCTGCTTGCAGTTCTCTGCTGGTGGTGTGGAGTGATGAAATTTGGGTGTCTAAATGTGGCATGAGGGGGCTGCCGGGATGCTCCTGTCGAGGGCCTGGTGCCTCAGGCTGGCATCGTGGTGTGCATACTTGAGGTTGTGCTGCATCAACTGACTCCCAGTCCAGGATGGGTTCCTCCATGAAGCTGGAGATATTCAGGGACACATTCAGTGGACTGGCTGAGCCCAGAGTTTCAAGAAACTGCATAGACTCCTAAGGCTTTTCCTGCTGTTCTTTTTCCATCTCCTCACTCACCTGGGTTTGGGCATCTATCACTAAGACCCTCTGCAAAATGGCTGGTGAGTTGTTGATCCATGGGGCTTGATGGCTGGGACCGGCAGCTTCATGGGTAAGAGCTATGGATACAAAGAAGAAGACATAAGTACCAAAGGCAGAAAGTATCCTTTTTGCATTTGGCATCAGAGGCACATTTTGTATGTAAAGCATTGTGAGCATCTTATGCCAAATGATGGGGCAAATGCAATACAGTGTGCTCAGCAGAGCGCAGTGTATAACATGCAGTTGGACACGGGTTAAATAGGCGCAAAACCACCCCTAATGCAATAGAGGGATTAGCACTTATTTAACATGCGTCCGACACGGAGTGAATGAGATAGCGCTCATCACATGCAAATGCATGCGAATGAGGCTATTACTCATTCATTCCAAATGCAAAAAAAATAAATATCGTCTCAGATGCACATTTATTCCTCAGCTATTAACGCCTGCCTGGAGCTGTTATGTTCGTGGATCCTTGGGCTGGCTGAGACTGCAGGTGTCATGCTGTGGATATCCACAGTAGGTGTCTCAGCCGGGAGGCAGCGCTGAGGAGAGACTTTGAAGATGGCTTCACCACTGGAAGCCCAAGGTCCCCCCAGGAGGAGCCCTTAGGGACCCGGGCCTCTTGGTCTTAGGTGGACACTATGCGACCAAGGATCAGAAGAGCAGCCTGCCGAGGTAATCCAACAATTAGATGGCACCCAGGAGGTCAGGAGAGACTTCACCCTTGGAAGCCTGCGGTCCCCCCGGGAGGAGCCCGTGAGGACCCGAGCTGCTGGGACTTAGGAGAACTCTCCGGGTGGTGATGAACAAGTACCTGCGGCAGTGGGAAGAGATGAAACCGAAGCCCAGGAACAAGCCAAGGTCAGGAGCCAGAAGTCGGATATTGTTTGCCAAAACAAGGGACGGAAGCAGGGGCCGGAGTCAAAGAACGAAGCAAGGTCAGGAGGCAGGAATCAGACATCAGGAACAAGCAGGAAATGGGAAGCAGGAAGCACAACTAGCTACTCCAAAGAGTCAACCTCATTGCAAGGCACTGGCTAGCTGTGGCTGCTGGGTTTAAATAACCAGGCAGCATCTGACGTCAGCAGGGAGGCATCCTCTGTTTTCCCACACTGGCCCCTTTAAATAGAGAGCCCCTGTGTGCATGCGTGCCTAGGGGGCGGGGCCAGCAGCGGATCACCTGTGGCATCTCCCTCGCAGGGGGGATGCCGCAGTAGGCCGCATCTCAGGCCTGGGAGGCCGCGTCTCAGGTACAGCAGGCCAGAGGGGGGCTCCCACGGAGAGAGTGGACTGGGTGGTGAGTGGAGATCCCAGGGCACGACCCGGGATCGCAACAGGAGCAGGCATTAATAGCTGAGCACATTGAAATAAAAGTACAGAAAAGCAGAAAAAACAGCTTTGTTGTACTTTTTCTTAAAATTTTTTATTTTCAAAATGATATATTATTCACAAGAATACTTCCTTGTACAGAAATATTGGTACATCTCCAAAGATGTTATCAGACAAAGAAATACATTGCTATAAACATTATCTGCACCATAATTATAAGAAATATAAAGAGGCAGAAATAGAAGCGTCAAAACATGAACTACAAAATAAAGTAATGGTTACGTTGGGTAGTGCCCAACTTATATCTATGCTGAACCACTAGAGGAAACATTTCGGGTGTGCGCATTCAGAAAAGCTTTAAGCTGACTGGGCTCAAAGAAGACATAATTTGTATTTAAATATCTTATACAGCATCTACATGGGAAGCTCAAATTAAATCTGGCCCCCAGTTGAAGTGTCTCAGCTCGCAACGCTAGAAAACTTTTTCGATGCAATTGTGTTGTCTTAATCACGTCTGGGTAAATCCAAATCTGACCTCCGTTAACAGGAGGTTGTCAGTTTCTGAAGAAAAATGTCAAAATATTATTTCGATCAGACAAGAAAGCAAATGAGACCAATAATAGCCTCCTCTGACTAATTTCCATATCCTGTGACATTTCTAATATTTGTGAAATATCCAGTGTCAGTGTCTGTCTTATAGCTTCTTCCTCCGCCTGGTCAGCTTGCTGGAGATAATAAACTCTTATGATTACTGGCATTGCAGACTGCAGAATTTTCAAATTTTGCTGAATGTACAGCTTAAACATCTCCAGAGGATAAATCATATTTATTACAGGGAAATTCAAAACTCTAAGCTTGTGTGACCTCAGAGCATTTTCAATGTTCTCAAGTCTCCTATTATTTGCTAGATCCGATTGAACAAGCTTTTGCTGTATTACATCTACAGCGGAGATCTTGCCTTCAAGATTTTCCACTTTCTCATTAAATGTAGAAATCAAATTTATATTCAAGACAGTTTGATTCTTTGTTTCATTAGTTACTTGAGAAAGTGATAATATTGAGGATTCTATTGAATTTAAAACGTTCCATATTCCCTCTAAAGAAATTTCCACTGGTCTTTGCAGATTCAGCCCAGGAATCCTACTTTCTGATTGTGCAATTCCCATTTCCACCTTTATGCCAATGCTCAGTTCAGTACCTTGAGTAGAGATCATTGCTACTGCACGATGTTCCTCCATAATGGAAACTTGTTCAAGTTCCCCCTTAGTTCCTGTAGAACTCATCACATCCTCTCCACGATGCCCCACAATAGTCTCTGGGGTCCTCTCCCCCCCACCCCCCACCCCCCGTTGCTGCGGATTGAATTCTCCCTGTGAAACACATAAAGAACTTTCTATTGTAGTAGAATTGGAGAGGACTCATCTGTTTGTCCAGGGTGAGCAGGCCTGTTCGGCACACCAGGGCTCAGAGTGGTATCGAAGGTCAAGGGGGACAGCGCACGCTCCAGCATCATCACCCCAGCAACCAAGCCCTCTGATGAGGAAGTTGTGGCTCCTGCAAAGAAGCCTCTGCCGGCCACTTTGAAAACCGATGCCAATATGCTCTGTGTCGATTTTCATAACCAGAAGACTGCAGTTATGAACACCGATGCCAAGTTTATCGGCATCGGTGTTCATAACCGGAAGACCACCGGTAACCACAGGGTTGCGTTAGCAAGGAGGCATTAAGGTCGCGCAAGCGACCTTAGCTCCTCAATGCTAGCACAACCCCCTAATTTGTTTATTGCATGGCGTCCCCCTTGCGGGCACCATGCACACATTAAGAAAGCGGATGCTGAAAAGTCAGTGCCCGTTTTCCGCATTTAATATTGCATTGGCCCCAATGTGTACAACCATTGTAGACTGTCCATTTACAGGATAGGTGAACTTTTCGGGTGCGGCTCGCATGGTGTCCAGCAGCTCAACCAAGCCTTCGAACACATCCAGTCCCTGCTGTTGCACAAGGTCTTCCTCATGGATGTGAGAATGATGGGACAAGAGGCTCCTCCTCTGGTCTGGCATATGTATTTATTTTGGCTTGCTACTTTGCCTTCAACTGCACCTTGATATCTCAGTACCTGTGGGACACCTGCTCCCTGCTGCATTGGACTCCACTGTGCCTGGAAATTACCTGAGCTTTGATGCACCAGATCTGGCCCTTGGCTGCCTTCAAGGTCTTGGCTGCCCAGTTGTCAAATAGCATGGCATAATGATCCATGACCCCTGCAATCACCATCTCATTGTCCTGCACACTGAACTTGAAAGCCCTGAGACAAGGGTATCCTGCTGCCTGGCTCCCAGAAGTGGATGCCACTTCCACTTCTGGAGAGTTATCCTCCCTTTCCTCACTGCCCCTCCTACTTTCATCTCTCCTCCCTTCCATCCCCCTCCTGTCCCTGTCCTCCAAACTCCCTTCCCCTCTGCCCTCTTTCTCTAGCCCTAGCCTGCCATCCTCCTTCCTCTGTCCTGGCCTGCCTATCCCCTTCCCCTCCCACCTCCTCCTATCCCTTCCCTACTGCCTATCTCTACTCCTGTCCTGTCCCTACTCCTTAATCCTTTTCCTCCTCCTAGCACTCCTGCACTCTCCTCCTTCCTCCTCTCCTTTCCTCCCTCCTCTCCTCAAGCGTCTCCTCTCCTCACATCTCTCATGCTCTATCCTTACTCTTCCTCATCACAACTACCACTCCTCACCACAACCACCACTCCTCCTTACTCCTCCTCACCACAATCACCACAACTCCTCAATTCTCCACTCCTCCATTCTTCCTCACTCCTCCACAACCACTCCTCCTCACTCATCCACTCCTCCAACACCACCACTCCTCCTCACTGCTCCACAGAAAAAGACTAAAAGACAAACGTGACCAACTAACAAAAACTTTCACTCACAGAAAAAGACAAAAGACAAAGGAACAGACAACCCGATGAGAAACATAAAACAAAGGGCACAGCACTCAGAAATTGCTAGCCTAACTCCTATTCCATCCACTTTCCAAGAACTCTCCTCTCTCTCCCATGCCTGACACACTCTCACAGAGGCAGCTGCAGGAAACCAGGATATATAAACTGGAAAAATAATGCGACACACACTAATCAATGCTAGCTGTGTAACATGTGATACACTGACACAATCCGGTACACGCTGCCACAACGTGCAACACGATAACACAACTCACTTTGCGTTACTTGCTTATGCGATGCGGTAGAAAGGAAATTAGCCTAATCACACCCATTTGTTTTTTATCATGGGTGCTATTTTTGCTATATTTATAGCAATTTGATGAATTTAGGGGTTAACTTGTTCTGAAAAAGTAATTGTTTAATGATGGACTGATAAATAGTACCTAAGATTAGTGTATTTGACCAGCTAGAAATGTGGCTATAAAAAATTTGAATATTTCCACATAAATATGGTACCCAACTCCTAGCATCAAAAGAAGTCAGGTGTTTGATGACATGTAGTCAAGATGCTGCTGATAGAGCAGATCCCTGAGGTATGCCTGTGGTGACGTTGAGCCAATAAAATAATCCATGCTATAATTACACAATGTTGGGTTCCATATTAGGTGCTACAACCCAAGAAAGAGATCTAGGCGTCAGAGTGGATAACACATTGAAATTGTCTGCTCAGTGTGCTGCGGCAGTCAAAAAAGCAAACAGAATGTTGGGAATTATTAGAAAGGGAATGGTGAATAAAACGGAAAATGTCATAATGCCTCTGTATCACTCCATGGTGAGACCGCACCTTGAATACTGTGTACAATTCTGGTTGCCGCATTTCAAAAAAGATATAATTGCGATGGAGAAGGTACAGAGAAGGGCTACCAAAATGATAAGGGGAATGGAACAGCTCCCCTATGAGGAAAGACTAAAGAGGTTAGGACTTTTCAGCTTGGATAAGAGACGGCTGAGGGGGGATATGATAG
The DNA here is from genome assembly GCF_901001135.1 of Rhinatrema bivittatum. Classification (NCBI taxonomy): domain Eukaryota; kingdom Metazoa; phylum Chordata; class Amphibia; order Gymnophiona; family Rhinatrematidae; genus Rhinatrema; species Rhinatrema bivittatum. The sequence goes on from NC_042615.1 coordinate 175,689,567, forward strand.
AGATGTTTAAAATTATGAGAGGTCTACAACGGGTAGATGTGAATCAGTTATTTACTCTTTCGGATAGTAGAAAGACTAGGGGGCACTCCATGAAGGTAGCATGGGGCACATTTAAAACTAATCGGAGAAAGTTCTTTTTTACTCAACGCACAATTAAACTCTGGAATTTGTTGCCAGAGGATGTGGTTAGTGCAGTTAGTATAGCTGTGTTTAGAAAAGGATTGGATAAGTTCTTGGAGGAGAAGTCCATTACCTGCTATTAAGTTCACTTAGGGCCAGATTTTCAAAAGCATTTACTCGAGCAAAACTGGTTTTTGCTCGAGTAAATACACTTTACTCAAGTAAGTGGGCTTTTCAAAATTGCTACAATATATGCCATTGAATTGTCCATAGGATTTACTCAAGTAAGTGCACTTTACTCGAGTAAATAGCTTTTGAAAATTGCTACGATAGTATGTCACATTTACATGCGTAACTCCTTTGAAAATTACCCCCTCAGAGAATAGCCACTGCCATTAGCAATGGTAACATGGAATAGTCTTAGTTTTTGGGTACTTGCCAGGTTCTTATGGCCTGGATTGGCCACTGTTGGAAACAGGATGCTGGGCTTGATGGACCCTTGGTCTGACCCAGTATGGCATTTTCTTATGTTCTTATGTTCATGATGAGACTTTCAATTTGATCCTTATTTGCTGAGAACAGTCTCTCCTTCTTTAAATATATAGCCTTTGTGTATATGCATTAGTAGGGTATCTAATGTGGTCCTACACTTATAACATGAAGTCAATTGGTAACTTGCATATAACCAGTAGTCAGAATATGCACTGTGCAAAAAAGAAGAAAAGTTACATTCCACAACTGCTGTAAAAATAAAAGTGTGAAAATGTCTAGATCTCCAAGAAACAAAAGATTATTTAGTGTTTGGACCTTGAAGGACATTTTTTCCTTTCTGAAAGATGACTGCCAAAAGCCTGTGGAGACATGTACCATTACAATATTTTTATAATATGTGGGGGGTTTTTTGTATTAGCAATTTTTGGATTTTATTTAATTTTCTTTTCTTTTCATGGCATATGTGCTTCACACTTTTGTGGGTGTTGTAATATAAAAAGTTTAAATAATTAAAAAAAAAAAACTGAAGCATGTCATTATGAAAAATAAACAACTTGTGATGTGCATTACTGTACCTTATTTAGTGTGCATCCCATTAGTTGTGATAGGGGCTATTCAATAATGTGTGTTAATGTGCATCAGAAGTTGATAAATAAGCCATCTATGATTCCTAACTTCTGTTTCTGTTTAAATGTATTGAAAAAACATTTGGAAAGTATAGAATGGTCCTGTTGTTTTCATCTGAGGAGTACCAGAGCTATCAGTAAAGACTTCGACCTTGAGCACTTTCAATCTCCTGGCATTAAAAATCATTAAAGTCATCGATTGGATCTAAGTAAATTTAAAGGCTAAAATGCATTTAAGGTCTAATCACAACCGGAGCTCTGCTGAATTACTGTACTTTAAAGCAATTTAAAGCATCTGAGGATCAAGGGATATAATGATGCTAAAAACATTATGGGTAATGACTGTCCAACTTTTCTGATCTGTAAAAATGTGGAAACAATTTTTTTTGTTTTTAGAGAATATAATGTAACCACACTGCAGTGTACTTGTTCTCATGGATAGGACCATAAAAGAATTTGAAAACTCTTTGGGGAATGAACCCCGGCTAGCTCTTTTCTACTTCTTCATCCGGGCAGATGAGGACCATGCCGGAAATATAGAGGCAGGTGTCGGAAGACAGATATTACAGAGGGGGCCGATTCAACACAAATAACTCATCAGCAGTGCAAACATCCTCCATAAGAGCCATGAAAGAGGGCAGCGCCACCAGCATAGATGGTTCCACGGTGGTTAACTTGTCATCTATTGAGTTAACATGTGCCAAATTAGATGAATTGAATCAAGGTCTGTCTTTTGTACCTACCACTCGTCATTCACAATTTGAAAGCAGAATTGACATTCAAAAATTCATACATAAATTATGTTTGAGGTTATATTTCCATAAACATCACAGTAATGCCACAGATGATTCAGTGGTTTTTACCCACTCCAATTGGAATCCTCCCAGCCCCATCGATACGGTCATACAAACATTCCATCAACTTGTTTTACAAGATCTTACACAATTTGAAGCTCAACATCCTAGGTAGTCTGACAATCTCACTACACCACAGCGGCTGGCATTATTTCTATTGAGTTCCTAGTGTCCTTAACTGACACGGTGCTTACCAACAATTATTTTTTATTTGGTCAACAATTTTACCATCAAATTCATGGTATCCCAGTGGGGTCCCCATTGGCGCCGGCAGTGGCAAACTTATATGTAGCAGATTTTGAACAACATTATGTTTATGGCTCTATATGGTGGCAATACATCAAAGTTTGGTGTCAGTACATCGATGACATTTTTGTCTTGTGGGAAGGGTCAGAAAGTTGTTTGGAACAGTTCACTAGTTGGATTAATACTGTGGACATTCATTTACAGTTTACAGCTCATTATTCACATATGAAAGTTACCTTTCTGGATGTTGAAGTTACATTGAATAACAATCATATTGCCACCACAGTTTATTAGAAGCCGACAGACAGAAACAATCTATTGAGATTTCATAGCCACCATGCCAGAAGTTTCAAAGTTAGTTGCCTTCCTGTAAGCCAATTCTTTAGGTTTAGGAGGATATGTTCCACCTACGTGGAATTTGAAAAACAAGCAGAAATCCTTAAAAAGCGCTTCCAGAGCAGGAAGTACCCTTTTAAGGCAATTCAGCGAGCATATAAGAGGGTCGGCCCCTGTGACATAGTGAGGGCAAAGGTAGCGCCGGCGCCATTTTGAATATTGGCAATACGGCCCGAGTGCAGGAGGTCACTCCCGGACCCCCGCTGAACTTTTGGCAAGTCTTGTGGGTGTCAGGAGGCCCCCCCAAGCTGGCCAAAAGTCCCTGGGGGTCCAGCGGGGGTCCGGGAGCGATCTCCTGCACTCGGGCCGTATTGCCAATATTCAAAATGGCGCCGGTGCTACCTTTGCCCTGTCACATGGTAAGGGCAAAGGGCCATCGGTGCCATTTTTATTAACGCAGCCGATGGCCCGAGAGCGGGAGATCATGCCGGGACCCCCCCCCCCCCCCCACTGGACCACCAGGTAATTTAAAACATTTTGGGGGGGTTGGGAGGGTGGGGGATTTGTTTTAAAGGGTCGGGGTGGGTTTTAGGGTTGTTTTGGTGTGCCGGTTTTCCTGCCCTCCCCCCTCCCCCTCCCCCGATTTACGATTTTTCACGATAAAGCGGGGGAATTTCTATTGTATCGCGACTCTAATGATTTTTGACGATTTAAAAAATATCTGACGATTTTTTTAAATCGTCAAAAAATGATTCACATCCCTAACTGCTATTAGTCACATTGACTAGGGAATACCCACTGCTATTACTGGCATCAGTAGCATGGGATCAATTTAGTTTTTGGGTACTTACCAGGTACATGCAGTCTGTATTGGCCACTGTTGGAAACAGGTTGCTGGGCTTGCTGGACCCTTGGTTTGACCCAGTATGGTGATTTCTTATGTTCATATGTTCTCATTTTTCCAAAATACATTTTGCAATTTTTTTTTTTTCAATAGGTAGCTCCTTTATCTTCCATCACTGCCATACATCAAAATGGCTCTCTCCACTGGGGAAGATGTGCTGGGGGTTAATTAACTCCGGTGCCTTCCAAGAGAACAGCTTCATTTCACAACTGAAGAAATAATATGGATAAGAAGACCTCTAATGCCTAAGCCTGACCCTGGACTGAGGCCCTGTTGTCAGGATCCGGTCTCTGTACTCGGTGTTGGATGTTGGTATCGGGTCTGGTTTGGGCACCAGCGTAGGCCAAGGCCCAGGCATTGTGACCCAGATTCCTGGTCAGATCCCAGCAACAGGCCTGGATCCAGGCTGAGGCCCTAGCATCAGGACCCAGTCTCCAGACTTGGTCGCGGTGTGTAACCTGGGCTTAGCATCTGGCCTACTGGTCAGGTCCCTATTAGGCAAAATAAACATTTGCTGAAATTAAATTAATGAAAAAATAAGCCCCCCCCCTTGAAAATGAAAATAAAAAGAAAACAAACATTTTAAATCCTACCTCTAGTAAGGATTGTAGAGCTGAGTAGTTCATGTTAGTGGGAAGAGTAGATAGACTATATGGTCTTTTTCTGCTATCATATTTATATATTTCTAACAAAAGCTAGCTACTGTAATATACTAAATGTTGCCCAGTCACAGAAGAGTTTGAAAAGACTCAGTCCAGAAATCCATGGCAAGGCTTGGGTCCGGTATTGATTGTGGATGAAATATTGCCCTTACTTTCTGTGTTCTACAATGACTTCCAATTAAATATCATTCCAATATATATGTCTTTTAATGATATTTAAAGCCAAGTATGGATTTTAACCATAAAAATTTACAGGACAAGTTGAAACTCTAAGCCCCTTCCTGACCACTTAGGCAATTACAAAAAGAGTTATTATCAATACATAGAATAACTAAAGCATTCTGACAAAAACTCAGGAAGGGCCTTTCAAAATATTTTCTCACATATATGGAACCATGAAAGAGTGTTCCATATGCATTGGTTCATTTTTTAAAAGAACCTTAGAACAGGACAAAACTTAACAGCATTTTATCATGATCAAAAGTCCTGATTATTTAGACATGTCTTCATCATTACAGATTAGTGTGCCACTTTCAACCACTTTAGCCAAATTATTTATTTGAATGTTTTGTTGCTTGTGATCAATTATAGAATAGTACATTTTCTATAAATATCTCTAAAACTGAAATTCTAATTCTGGGCCATTTTCTCTCAACCAAAGTCCCTAAAACAATCCTTTTTGAAAACTTACAATTTGCAATAAGTTGTAACTTGGGGATTAATATTAGGCATGTGCATTAGTTTTTCATGAATTAGATCATTTCAACAAAATTGTCTAATTCGGCATGGTTTGGGGACACTGAAAAATGAACGGAATTTTTCCGAAATTTCGGAAAAATTTGTAGTTCATGTTAGTGTGAGCTAACACGAAAATTGGGACCAATGAAAAAAAAACCCTAACCATGGGAAAAATGAAATTTCCCGTGGGGGCTTGAACACGAAGCCCGAACTGATAAAAATAAACAATGCGCATCTCTAATTAATATTTACTTTTCTTCAATGCATGCATAGGTGGAAAATGTAAAGAATAGGGATGTGCATAATTTTAAAAATAAAACGCAAAACACGATGAATAAAGCAAATTCATTTTATTCAAGGGACCCTGCTTGAAACAACCCCTGAATGAAACAAACCCTATTTGTTAATTTTGTTTTAAACTAAATCATTATGCCTATGTCTAGGCTCAAAGCTGGGGCCTCGCCTTGTTTATAGGCCAAGGTCCAAAGCAAGGGCTGTAATGCCAGAGTCTCGGCGGAGACATGGGCTGACAAGAGAGCCTCAGCTGAGACCCCATGAAAATTAAAAAATAAAATAAAATACTTATCTGCCCTTTCAGGTAATCCGAAGAAGGCTGAACTTTGGCCTAGGCCAGAATGTGAGCCAAGGCCTGACACCATGACCCAACCCAGAAGCCAGGATCTGAAGTCAGGGCCTTGGACTAGGCTGGATTCCGAACCTAGGTCCAAGGTCGCAACCCACCTTGGTGGCCGAGACCTGAATCCGGGACCTCAGCCCGTACCAAGGCCTGATGCTGGGTTCTGAAGCCCGGGCTTGATGCCATGACATGACCCATAATCCTGGTCCTGATGCTAGAGCCTCAGGCTGGACTCAGGCCTGATACCGCAACCGGACCTGGATGCCCGGTCCTGACACCTGAGCCTCAGCCTAGGCTGGAGCTCAAGCCCAGGTCCAATGCCATGATCCAATCCAGAGGCTGGGACTGAATGACGGGACCTCAGCCTGCACCTAGACTTGATGCTGTGATCCAACCCGGAGGCCAGGTCCGAAAAGTGGGGCCCAGGTCCAACACCAGGGCCTTGGCCAGGAGGCCGGGTCCTGATGCCTGGGTCTCAGCCCTAGGTCAGGCAAGGCCTCAGAGACCCATCCTGGAAACTCATCTTCGGCGTTCTCTTCTTTCTTCGACTCTTTAATGCCAAATGACAGCATCTGGTGGGCTCGCGCCAAAGCTAATTAATTCTGGTGCATTGAAATGTGTGGAGCCGCCCCTCTTCGCAGCAGGATGCCGCCTCCCACGTCAGGGCCTGCGCAGAGGCCCAGCTTCCTCCTGCATTCTTCAGGGTCGCTGTCCATGGTCCTGCAGACTTCCTCTTCCAGCCTTCTAGGGGAGGGCCCGCATCTTCTCTCCAGAGTTAAAGGGCCACTAGGGAGTGGTCCCTCTGGCTCTACCTGTGAACTACTCCCTGGGCATCATCTGCTTAGCCCGGAGGTGTGATGTGATCAAATTTCCTTGTTCCTAATAAAAGTCATACTGCAGCATTTTGTAATAACTTTAATGGTTCTAAGTGACATGCGAGAATGCTGAGTAATAGGGAGTTACAGTAGTCTATGTGTGAGAAAATTAGAGTGTGTAAAATGGTTTGGAAGTCCTCACACTTTAGTAATGTTTTTAACCGATGTATACACAGCTTGTCTTAGCATTCATTAATTTATTGATGTGATTTTTTTAGAGTAAGGTTTTCATCTATCTGGATCCCTAAATCTCATACTTGATCTGATAGAGTAATTTGAAAATTACCCAGGTCTAGAGGCAGAGGTTTAACCATAGAAAAATCTCTACTTAACCAAGGAGGAGAAAGACGATGACGAGGAGCTGGAATCTGTGAAGAAAAAAGCAAGTGTGTGTCATGTTGTGTGTTCACATACTGCAGAGTATGGTGTGCAAAGGGACTGAGGCACATAGAGCCCTTGTCTTTTGAGGGAAAAGTGAAGGCACAGGGAAGAATAGTTAGATATGAGATATATATTGCTGTAGGCTTCTGTGTGCTAGTGGGTGAGGGCAATAAATGTGCAATAGGAGTTCAGATCACCATTAGAGACATATGTAGCAAGATATATAGACTTGTGATGCTACACATTGTTGTATTGGACATGAGCCATTTTAATTACAGAGGAATCCATGTTTGAGTGGGAGTAAAATCCCTGAAAACATGGCAGCTAGGCTATAGGTGTCTTTTCTAAACACTTTCAAGAGAATGGAGCCTGTGACACTAAGATATGTGAAGGACAATTAGTATAAGGAGAAGGATGATACCAAGTGTGGTGGGGGCGAGGGCAAGTAATGTAGTTGATAAAGAGAGGATAAAGATGGAGCTTGTTAACCAATCCAAACTGCCATGACGAACACCTTACCTCCAGCTCCATCCCACCGAGCATGCAGCCAGTCCAGCCAGTGTCTCCACTTCAGGTGTAGCTCCATGGCCTTCTTCTTCAAGTCCTCAATCTATAGGATGGTTGCTGGCAATGTACTGGTATATTAATACTTATGGTTACTCATTCAGATGGTACATGGTTGCTGGCAATGTACTGGTATATTAATACTTATGGTTACTCATTCAGATGTGAGTAGCTGTTCCACACTAATTATCACCCCTAGTAACCCTTCTATGCATGGCCTGACCCTTACCACACTATTAGCCCCATTCTACTTACCCTAGGTGCAGAGCTGTATTTATGCTAGATTATTGTGCCTCAGATCCCTGCGCTCTTCTGCCACATAGAAGAGGTTAGTCTCGTTGGCTACCACAAGGGACACCAGGCGTTGATGTCCCTGGTGGTAAAATTGGGCTGCCATGGAAGATGAGGCATTTTCTGTTGTACACTCCTGTGGATCTGAAAGTGGAGTGGTGCTCAAGCATGCATGCCACCCTCACATGAAATGCGCCTACAACATATGTTATGTGCATGTCATGAGTGCATTTTGCAAAGTGTGCGCATATTTTAGCGTGCCAAAAAAATTCTGTCCCGCGCACACGTGTGGTTACATAAAAGTGCATGTGAGAGCATGCACGCTTGTTTTAAACTTGATCTTTCAGGATGCAATCTGCAAAAGTGTAGGTCCCAAAGTAGAAATGTTTCTGTCGCAGATCTGCCAAATAAACTGATCTAACCAAAGGAACATCTAGTAGGTTCTTGCTGGCAGTTCATTAAGAGTGTGAGGCTCTACAGATTTTTATCTAAGTGACGAAATAAGCATCTGTGTCACTGCTTAGTGCTTTATGAACTAATGTTAACATGTTAAATTTATTGTGTACTTCAGTTGGTAACCAATAAAGAGAAGCAAGACATAAAGAAATATGACCCCTTCACAGAACCAATTAAAACCCTTGGAGCCACATTCCTCACAGTTTACAATGCTTTAATTGTAGAAAATGATAGGCCCTCCAATGCTGAGATTGCATTATCCAGGTTAAAATGGCAAGAGCTTTTAAAACCGTCTTAGGTTTGCAAAGCAAGTGCAACTTGAAGAAAGAACTCTTTACCAGGGATGTGAATGGAAAAAAAAATGTTTTCGTTTTTAGTTTATTTTCAGGAGGATTTTTTCCCTTGAATTTTGGTTCATGCATTGCCACTAATCAAAATGGCGTCGATGCCCCTTTGCCCTTACCATGTGACAGGGTATCTGTGCCATTGGCCGGCCCCTGTCACATGGTAGGAGCACTGGATGGCCTGCGCCATCTTTAAAGATGGCGCCGGCCATCTTTACTCATCAGCCCCTATTATACTATAGGGCTGATGAGTAAAGATGGCCGGTGCCATCTTTAAAGATGGCGCCGGCCATCCAGTGCTCCTACCATGTGACAGGGGCCGGCCAATGGCACGAATACCCTGTCACATGGTAAGGGCAAAGGGGAATCGGTGCCATTTTTTTTTAGAACAGCTGATGCCTGGGAATGGGAAATCTCTTCCCGAGGCCCCCCTGGATCTCTCCTCTCCCCGAGGCCCCCCTGCATCTCTCCCCGAGGCCCCCAGGTAATTTTAAAAGGTTTTGGGGGGGTCGGGAGGGTGGGGTCGATTTAAAGGGTCGGGTGGGTTTGTTTTTTTTAGTGGCGTGGGCCTCCCTAAAAAAAAAAGGGTTGGGAGGGTGGGGGGTCGATTTAAAGGGTCGGGTGGTTTTTTTTTTATCGGGCCATCGGCGCCATTTTAATTAGTGACAGCCAAAATGGCGCCGATGGCCCGAGAGCGGGAGATCACGCCGGGACCCCCCCCCCACTGGACCACCAGGTAATTTAACATTTTGGGGGGGTGAGGGAGGGTGAGGGAGGGTAAGGAATTGGTTTTAAAGGGTCGGGTGGGTTTAGGGGTTGTTTTGGTGTGCCGGTTTTCCCGCCCTCCCCCAAATAATTCCCGTGCCCTATTTAACGATACAATACAAATGCCCCTGACGATAAATCGGGGGCATTTGTATTGTATCGTGCACTCTAACAATTTAGGACGATTTTAAAATTATCTGTTGATAATTTTAATTGTTCAAAAACGATTCACATCCCTAATACTTAAACAGATTGGATGGAACCAAAGAATAAAGTACAGAATACAGTGACTCATTCACATTCAACATAATCTTAATGGGAGCATAGGGCACATCAAGAGTCCCAGAATCAAAATAATAAAATGAAAAGCACAATGCACAGAAGCACAGAAAGCATGCAAGAGGGAGTGCACAGCACCTATAGAACCAGTCTGGAACGTTTAACATCCCCCTTAGATGACATCATGGGTGGGTATCTCCTTTACATGAGAGATGAGGAGACCATGCTAAAGGGTGCAGGACTGCACTTTCCGTTATAGTATGGAGTCCTTTGTTATTGTTATAAAATCCCCCCCACTTGCACAGCTCAAACGCGACTTTCTGCAGCCATGTGCCTACTTGCAAAATTAGGTGCACATGTATGACCGCCTATATTTTATAACGTACACACGTATGTGCGCATATGTTATAAAATTGCCATGTCTCTGGGTGTGCACCGGTGCATCCATTTGAAAGCTACTGTCCCTTTGTTTACAAATGTACTTCTTTGCTGTCATGGATTTCCTTGTGGAGTGTCTTCTAAAGAGCATCTTCCTCCTCCAGGTCCAGCTTGTCCATGCTGTCATTTTCTTTACTGGTGAAGTACACTATCTATTTATATGGTTGAACCCCCAACCACTTTCATTTTTGGCCCTTTAATTTTTGCCCCATCTTCTGGCTGCTCCTTCTCCTTCTTTACCACATCTTCTGCTTCTTGGACAGGTATGGGAGCCATGAGCTCTGTAGAGTGCCTGCCTCTTTTATGTCCCTTCCATTTCCCGTTTCTTCCTCTACTTCATTTTGAAATCCCAGCCCATTCTTTGACCTGACAGAAACTCCACAGGGAATTTCCCTTTAAACATTGGCTTGTCAGTCTATGGGTACAAAACAGGCCATGGCCACTGAAAATTGTCTTCATTAAGAAGAAGTAAGTTCTTTCATTGGAAATGCAGGGGGTGGGAAAAATGGTTGAATAGCAGAGTTTTCTTACTGGTTTTCTGAATACATCTCATTTAGCCAAGTATTTGTTCTAGGGTAATTTTACAATCTATATAATATTTTGGGAGAAAACAGCTACAGAAATCAGAAAGGATTTGTTGTCTATTGATTGTTTATGCTAAAAAAAATAATAAAGGTTGAATACATTTATGTTTTAATATCTGGGAAACATTTCTGGGTGCTTGGATATCAAGAACTATTAAATATTTCTGCTCATAATAACAGATAGATATTAAATATGTGCATTCGTTTGAAAATGAAATTATTAAAGCAACAAAACACCCTTTTTGTTTTGTTTTCAAATCCTTGCTGATTCGTTTTCATTTTTATTTGATTTGGCAAGTAGTGAACACTATTTCTGAATTGCACACACTATTTCTGAATAGTACAAGATATAAATTGCAAGTACTGCATGCCATTCGCAAATAGCACCTCTATTTGCCAAAATTAATAGAAACAAAAAAAAATGTAAAAGCCCCCTCAATTAAATGAAATTTGGTTGAAAACCTCCCTCCCAAAAATGAAAAAAAAAATGATGAGGTTTGTACAACTCCATATTGTATTACCTTTTCCTTAAAATTCATTCATAACAACTGAATGGATAGTTCCTTACTAGATATGCATGGTTGATGGAATATGTTTGACATTCAAAATGAAGTTGTTAATGCCCAAACATATAGAAGACTTTAGAAAATTTCAGAAAATCTGGAAACATGTAGATCATTCTATATCCCAGATACTAGAACTATTTTTGATTATCATTGATAAACAATGTTCCTCAACAAGGGAGCATTATTCTTTCATATGAGTTAAAGTTTCGCATACTAAATGGAAATTGTGTATACTATACTAATTCATGTGAATTCCATCAAATTATATGGACATACAAAAAACCATCACTCTAAGTTGTAGGGTCATTCATCAAAATGAGTTAACTCCATAACACATGCGATGGAATTGGTATTGCATTGCGCAAATGCACATTTTTCATAGGGGTGGGACTGGGAAGGGGTTTGGGTAGGATTAATGTAAATGAAGGGCATTTTCACATTGTGCAATAGCGTATTACATGCTTTTAATGCTGGAAATAACTACACACCTTTTTTCCTGCCATAATGCAATTTGCAATAAGGTTGCAAATTGCATTTTGGGCTTGAGCAGGGAGGGAGAGAGAGAGCCTCTGTGGAGGCTGTCACAGTATTCAACTATTTATGTCACTATAGGAGGGCTAGCTAATACATCGAGGTGAGGTTTTGGTGGTGGTTTAGGTTTGGGGGCCAGTTTTACATGCAGCGTGAGACATACAGAGCCTATCAAGCTAGGATGAGAGAGCATTGTAGAAATCTCAACGTTGTTAGACTTTTCTCACACCAAATGACATCAAATTATCATAGACACACACCTTTTCTTTCACAGGCATTATCCATGTGAAATTATAACCTTTTGATGAATCTAGGGGCTGGCTTGTTTTCATTGTTACTTGTATGGTGAATAAAGATTCTTAAACTCAAGGTCTAAATAATACATTTAAACCATACCCTTTCATGTGGTTCATTAGCCTTTTTCTCTAACCTTTTGCTTATTTACATTTTCAAACACATTTTGCTAGAATATGTTTGACTATATTGAAAACATGTATCTCAGCAATCTAGTTTTTTTTTTTTTTTTTTTATTTAGCAGCTAGTAAGCATATATTGATTTCTCTTTTTAGGTCAGTATTAAAAGTATTGACCTGGAACTTTAATGTTTGCAAAACAAAGCCAGAATCAATACCGCAACCTAAAGGATCAGAAGAAATCTTTACATCAACTAAAAAAGCAGAAGCTTCTTTCTGCCCCAAGACATGATTAAACTTGACTGTCCTGAAATTTTTCACTATGGGATCTCTTCATTCTGTTTCTGTTCTGGAGCAAGAGAGCGCTTACAAACACATTTCTAGCTCCTACCAAAGGATTATATTTTTCCATGAAAGTTTGGCTGTGTGACAGTTGCTACCACCACTCTATCCTTTGAATTATTTCTTTTTATTTCTTAAATACTCAGTTGATGCCTTAGTGTACCTTAACCTCCTGTTTCTCAGCTTTCAAAAATCTGATGGTGTTGTTTCCTCTCACATGCAAGTGGTAGCCACTGTGTATTATTTCCATTTCTGCTGATCTGAACTATGACAGAGAAATGCAATTGTACTGTTATTGAATTCTGCTGTCAGTAAAACTAAATTAACTCCTGTCCTTTCATGACCCTGTGAGATTTCTATCAGTAGTTAGGAACATATTTGCCAGCCTTCCTGATCTGAGCTGCATTTTTCCTCAGATTTTCTCTCATGTATTCCATTATAAATTACTTTTACCTTTATTATTGCCATCATTATTAAGTTTAGATATATATATATTTTTTTTGTAATTTCTGGCCTGTTTATTTTTCTGCAGATTAAGGGCTGATGAATTAGGCAATGAATATTTTCAAGATCGTAGCAACTGAAATGCACTGTTATGTTAAGGTTTATCCATTTTTTCAGAATAAATATATCATGGTCAGATTGTCTTCCATAATAAATATATATATATAGGCACTTGAGGTTGGTTTGGTGAAGCACCTTCTATTGGTGTAAGTCAGTGACAGCTGAGTGCAGGTAGGAAAACTCTGTCTTCTCTCCTGTCCGTGAAAATCCTGCCTTTCATAGAGGTGAGACCTGAGGCTAAAGGGGGTAGGGACCTGCTATGTGGATGGAAGGAGGCCTGATGTGTTGGGGACGAATACCTAAGGGAGGAAGATTTCCTGATGCACTGAAGTGTGGGAGGATGCCTATCAGGATGAGTGGCTGATGCTGTAGGAGTGGGTAGGTTTCGGACATGTAGAGGAGGACTATACTGCTCAAGGAGGGAGGTCAGGAGGGTATCCTTTTCTCTGTGCTGGGGTTTGGGAGAGGAAGTACCATGTGCCAATTGCACAAAACTGAATGGGGTGATTAGTTTGGGGGATTTCAGGCTTTAGTATGCATAGTAAAATTTTAACAACTGGTCAGAGGCAAGTGTTACATGTTTACCCTTTTCCAGGCCTATAGAAAACCGAAGGTGTGGAGAACATATATGCTATTTCCTGTAGACCCTGATAAGTCTTACATATGGTGCACCTTACTGGCAATACACTCTCAGCTATTGATGCAACATAGAGCAGGAATAACATGCTACTTGGTAATCTCTGCCTGATGCTGTGCAACCTGGATGAGGTCAATCCCACCCCCCTAATCCGTGACAGGTTGGCAATTCTCCACACCCACCATGCCACATCCAAACCACCTAAGCTATTCCAAATTGAAGGGCTGGGTGGGAAAACCGCCAAAAGAAGAGACTGGTGGGCAGGCTGGAACATTTTAAATAGTGCTTGCCGGCACCCTCAGCCTCTTCCCCCTACCTTGTTCCAGAGGCAGGAACCTCCCTGGTTGTGGCCTTTCCTACTTAACCATGGTTGGGTTGGCTCCTATTTAGCAAAAATGTTCTTACCTCCTCCTGATGCCTATTAGCTCTCATTGTGAGCACCTGTGACCAGAGGGATGAGGGAGGAGATGAGAGTAACCACGTTAGAGGGAAAAAGAAGAGTGTGGCGAAAGCAGAAAAAAGGAAAGGGAATGAACAAAGAAAGGAGAGAACAGAAAGAGGAGGGAGGGAGGATATAGATCCAAAGAAGAGCAAAAAGAGGGAAAAGGAGAGTAAAAAGAGGGGAAGAGAAGAGGATACAGCAAAGGAATGGGGTTGGAAGGAATGGAAAATGTACTACTTCAGGGAAGATTAACCTATGGCCCTGCACTAGTTCTGACTTCTGGGTGAAAAAAAACGAGGCCCTATGCAGATGAGGGAGGAAGTAGAGCGCAAGCAAACCTCAGGGGCCGCTTGAAAAGCCACAATTTGAGTGAAATACTGTCAGAGGAGTGCTTATCCTGCCTGTCTACCTCTGGCTACTTTTGTAGCAAAACAAAAGAACTAGATATTTACTGTGAAGACTGGGACCCATTAGGCTAAAAGAGGGAGAAAGCACACGTGGGACTTTTTGTGTTTTGTGGAAAAGGACATTTGTGAAAGGGAAAGGGGGTGAGGGAAGAGGTAGATGACAGTAGTAGGAAGGGAAAAAGATGGAGAATAGGAAAATATATTAGTATTAAAAAGCAGGTCATTCATCAATCTTTACAGGTATGTGTTTTAGTGCAAGAAATCAGTTTAGAACCTGATTAACCTTTCGTGTAGGTACAGTAGCTGTTACCAATCATGTGGGTCTCTTTATTTTCTTTGGCTAATGTTATTGGTGACAGCTACCTGCACAAAAGGCAGATTGATTTCTACGTAGGGATTTCTAGCACTATTTTGTATAGTAAAAAAAAAAATACTTGAATATTTTTTATGCTTCTGTGTCATCTTCCATCTCCCCTTTCTCCTACCACCACTAAGCTTATAATTTCAGTGAGAAATCTAAAGATCCTCAGGTATGCTTATTTCCCCATACCAATTCCTCTTTCCTCTTTAAATATTTCTGTCTAAAGTTGTCAATGACAGCAAAGTTCATGTAGTCTGCCCAATTCCTCTTCCTATTACAATACTGCAGATGCTGCTTGGTCTCCGCCCTTTTGCCTTTTATCTCCTCCAACCACATCTTCAAGTTCTTGTCCCATACTTTCCTGGGTTACAGTACTGTTATTGTTTCCCTTACTTGCATAAAGGCCTCTGTAATAAAATGAGAGCAAAAAATGTGAACTAAATGTTAGCTCACATTTTCTGTACTCATGTGGTAAAAATCAAATTAACTCACAGTGCAGTAAGCTAATGGCATGCTAATGCGTCATGAATTTTAAAAAAGTGTCTTAACCTGAAAATGTGTGCAAAAGGGCACATTTAGCGCATATATTTATGTGCCCTATTGTAAACCGTTGTGACGGATCCCTCTTAACGTCGGTATAGAAAATATTTAAATAAATAAATAAAAACATAAAATATGATTTTTGCACATATCACATGTTTTCCCACTCAGAAAAGATGCTATTCACACAAATTGTGTTTTCTGGGCATAAGCCATGATTTCTTTGAACAAATGTTTTTTTTTTTCATGTTTGTTTTTATGTATTCTGATGCTCAGTCTTGTTACTGTGATCCACTTAGCATGGCAAAATGCAATAATAGGCTAAATATAAATGTTTCAAATACTGTAAATAAATATTTTATGCACATTAACCATATTTTGCTCACAAAAGCATATTTTCTGCATATAAAACATGTTTTGTAAGCAGAAATCCTGGTTTATGTGCAGAAAACACAATTTGCAAATATGTCATGTTTTATATGCAGGAACCCTGCACCACAAACTCCCCAGAGATTAACAATAGCTCCACTTCTGACCAAGAGTTAAATTTCAAGCTTTTAAAAATAGGAGTAAAGATTACCCACTTCTCTACATCGAGGGTAACAACAAATGGATTGATTAATATGGGATTTACATGAAGGAATGTTAATGTGTATGCACGTATTTGCAATGGGTTGTCCACGCATTTTTTGTGCATACATTTCCTTCTTAAATCAGGAGTAAAAGCTTGATATTAGCTTGCATAGACATTTGCTCTCTGTTTTTTGTCAGGGACATAGGTAAGTTATTCCATGTATCTACAACTCTTTCCATGAAAACATGAATTATTATATATTATCCCTGAATCTACTTTTCTCTAGCTTCATACCATGTATATTTATGACATTTCCCAATCGGTATATTTACCTCTAAAATGATTTAATTTATGATGAGAATTCCTAGGCATAAGGGGGTATCATCCACTCAAAATCAAGACTTAGCAAACTTTCTGGCAGAAATGAATGTGCATATTATGGCAAATAATCACATTCTGTGGTTATAAAAGGAAATTCAGAATCCTGGAGTAGTTGCGAAAAACTGGATTAAAATTATTTACATGGGTTTTAGATTGGCCCCCACTTTGAATGGCATAATCCATTCAATATTAGTTTTGTTAAATTTCCACGACCTTCATTATACTTTTTTCAATATGCAATTATGCATGACCAACATTTGGCACTGAACAGAGGAAACACACTGAGTATATTCCTGTTGTGATATCAGCTTGAATTAATGTCAAGAAACCAATAATGCTTGCCTACACTTATCACCATATTGCCTGTTTTTAAAATGTTCAAAACAACTATGCAAACATACTCCACAGGAGTAAAATAAAGCAGAGAAAAATAATTATTTGATGGTTCAAATGTAATATGATATTATATTGACATTACAGACAACAATCATCATTATTTTATAAAGGCCCATATAGATGCACAAGGCAAAAAAAAAAAAAAAAGCAAACATTCATCTTCTTTGAATATTTTCCTTAGCCTTCCCTTCCTTATGAGCAGCACTGTGCATCAGGTTGGGATGTTACCTTCATAAACAAAATAGTAGGGATGTGCAGAGGGACCACATATGTTACATTCGGTATTCGTATTGGTGAGGGGGCAGATACGTTGCATTCGGCAAGGGGGTGCCCCGATCCGTTCATGCGTTCCATTCTTATTTGTTACCCCGGCTAAAATTTAATTAACTATAAACCCCCCCTCCTGACCCCCCCCCAAGACTTGCTAAACCTCCCTGGTGGTCCAGCGGGGGTCCAGGAGCCATCTACTACACTCACACCATCGGCTGCTGGTATTCAAAATGGCGCCAATAGCCTTTGACCTTACTATGTCACAGGGGCTACCGGTGCCATTGGTCAGCCCCTGTTACATGGTAGGAGCAATGGACGGCCGGCGCCATCTTGTGCTCCTACCATGTGACAGGGGCCAACCAATGGCACCGGTAGCCCCTGTGACACAGTAAGGGCAAAGGCTATTGGTGCCATTTTGAATACTAGCAGCCGACAGCCCAAGTGGAGGAGATGGCTCCAGGATGCCTGCTGGACCACCAGGGACTTTTGGCAAGTCTTGGGGGGGGGGGGGGTGACTCCTGACCTCCCCAGGACCAGGGAGGTATGGGGTAGAACCAGGGAGGTATGGTGTAGAACCAGGATTGGATCAACCTGTCTTGAAACTCTGTAGCCAGTTGGCAACCCTAAATTCAAGAAATGGTAGAATGGAGCATGAAGCTTCCAATTTTTAGAAATACTTGCTATTTTGTAGGGGTGTTCATTCGTTTCCAACGTATTGGCAATCCGAAACATATAGGGTCCTATTCGTTGTATTCGTGGGGAAGTGAAACATATCGCGATCCCCACGAATACAACAAATCTTCACAGAATTATTCGGCCGTCTAAAGGTGCAAATTTATACAAACCCCCACCCTCCTGACCCCCCCCCCCCCCCGCAAGACTTGCCAAAACTCCATGGTGGTCCAGCAGGGGTCCAGAAGCCATCTACTGCACTCACGCTGTCGGCTTCCGGTATTCAAAATGGCACCGATAGCCATAATAATATTGGGAATTATTCTGATTTCTCTATAGCATTCCCTAAGAAAAGCAAGACTATGGGGTAGATATTGAAAACATGATTTACAAAAACAGGCATTTGTCAGCTGTTAGTATTATTCATGAGTATTTCATATACCGAACATAAAATATGCAATGTTAAAGACCATTATAACACCCATAAGCGTAGAGGTAATTGGTTGCTCATATAGATAAACCTGATCGTGTACAATCATTGGTCTCAAAATGCTTTTTAAAAAGTATTACTTTTGTAGATAAAATCAATTAACTGGGATAAATCACTTCCCTCAAGTGCTTCCATTTCAATTATCCAGAAGGAGCACTAAGTGAATGGATGGATAAGGTAAATCTTGGTTATATTTTGGCTTTTTTGTTGCATTGCTCTTTTCCTATCTTTTTAGTTTTTATACACTGGTGCCACTGATGCCCCCACTGCTCCAAGTCAGTCTTGCTTAGGCCTTAGGATGCTTCCACCTCTGCTTTGGCTTCCTTCTTTGTGCTTTCCAAATCATTTTTTCTTACTGTAACTGCTGAATCTTGCCATATCCCAGCCAGCAGCTGGGATATATCACCAGACACTGTCTCAGCTACAGCTGTCAGTGACTTGCTTACCAGTGTATATCATCGTCGACAGGCAGCACAGGATGTCGAATGGCTATGGTTCAAGGAGAGCTGGTCACCAAATAGGAGCTTGTGAGGATTGCCATCACCTCTGTGCATGGAGGTGGAAAGAGTCACCTCCACCCTCAGGCAGCACTGGCTTTCAATTCAAGGGTCCTCTGACCACAAGCACGGCAGCCATGCTGGCCAGAGTCCAAAGAAAGGCAGCAGAAGGATGAGGTTGAGTACTGGAGTGATAGCATTACATTATTTGACTTTCTTGTGGTCCCTTCTGCAGAATGCATCTCTCACAACCAATATAATTACCAGAAGGTCCTCAGGACCTTTGCTTGTAGTGCCTCTTATAGCCAGTTTAAAGTCAGTAGGCCATCCTGTGGAGGTGGGCGTGATGTGTGTAAATGTCACTGTGGTTTGCCCCTTCCATACCTAGCTTGTCTCCTGTTGCTCCCACTTCTCCCAATTACTTCTGCCTAGAGATGCCACATCAGCAAGCAGGTAGCGCAGCATGATTGGGTAATTTCCAGGTTCTTGTGGCCTGGTTTGGCCTCTGTTGGAAACAGGATGCTGGGCTTGATGGACCCTTGGTCTGACCCAGTATGGCATGTCTTATGTTCTTATGTTCTTATGATACTTTAGATGGACCTTGCCCACCCAGTTATCTTTAACAGTATCATGCCCTCTTGGACATTTTCTTCAAATTATATTACCTTATGGTTCTTGTGATTTTCGATCTCATCTTTGATGGATTATACTATAGCAAAAATAAAAGCTGTAGATATACATCACCCAGAAATAGGATTGTGCTCCTCCATAATTAATGTTTCTGAGGTAGAAGAACTGATGCAGAAGAATATAGGTGGGCCTGGACCGAATGGCCAGAGCCCACCAATAACCGATTTGCCGCCCCTCCCCCACAGGGGACGGCATCCCCTCGAACGGGGAAGGAGAGGTGTGCGCTGAAGCGGCAGCATCGGCGCGCGATCGGGCCATCACCCGCTCCTCCTGTGCGCGCAAAATAATGGGGCTATGCCACGCCTACCACGGCCAGCGCACAGGAGAAGATGAGGCGCCGCGGGCCGATGACATCAGCAAGCCAGGCAACAGCAGTAGGGTAACTTGCCGTCCGGACTACTCGTCAGGAGGCCCCCCCAAGTTGGCCAAAAGTTCCTTTTGAGCCCAACGAGGGGTCCGGGAGCGAACCCGAGGGGAATCACGTGACGCCGCGTCACTCCGACGTGACGCCGACGTCACGTGCTCCTTGCAAAGGAGTTCAGGAATGGCGTCCTGACCCCGCTGGACCACCAGGGAATTTTGGTAAGTCTTGGGGGGGGGGGGGGGGATTAAGGCGGGTGAGGGGTTTAAATTTTTATTTGCACATATGGACATAGACTCAACTTATGGAATTCTCCATATGTCCATATTGACCGCAAATGGGACCCCCTTTCGACTTATGGACTTATGAACTTAAACTTTTGGTCTGCACATCCCTATTAATAAGTATACTTCGACTACACAGGTAATTATAATAAGAATACTTAAAGACATACAACTCAACGGTCCCCACTAAGGGGAACCCTCCTTCACAGCTATGTAAAGGAGGGTTTGAGAGTTGCCAGGGAGAGGCAATATTCATGGACTGGTCAAAGTTTACCAATGGGAGACAATAACGAGGGACTGGAACTTTTGAGGATGGAAACATTTAATCATGCTCTACGGAATGCCATTTTGGGCAGTGCATTTTACAATGTTCTACGGGATTCCAGGCCACAGCTTATTTAGGAAGTGGGGGACCCGAGGGAAGGGTTCACCCTACCTCGTGTTTTGGCGGTTACCCGGGCCGGTAGGGCATATTCCAAGTGATGCCGGTGACATCACAGGACGGCGTGGTAGCAGGTCATCGCCTTGGGCATCAAAAACGGTTGTGGCATGGAACGTGCCGATGGTCAGGGCCCCCTTGCTGGCAGACAAGGCGGGGGGCCCAGGGAGCAAGACTGCCTTGCTTGGTACCTACAGCGGGCAGCGGTGGAGACCTCATACCGGCTCGGGTAACCAGGGAAGTTTTATTGATCTGTTAAATAAAGCTGCGGCCTTATTATACCAACGACAGTTCTCTGTGTGGTTAATGAGTATAAAGTGAATGTTTATGGGATTAAGGAGAGTAAAGTAACAAAGGTAGGGACGACGGACATGGGGGTAAAGTGGCGGCTGCTAGAGTTAATAGGTGGGCCTGGACTGAATGTCCAGAGCCCATCAATAACCGATGCACCGCCCCTCCCCGACAGGGGACGGCGTCCCCTCGAAAGGGGAAGGAGAGGTATGCGCTGAAGCGGCAGCACCGGCGCGCGATCGGGCCATCACCCGCTCCTCCTGTGCGTGCAAAAGAATGGGGCTAGGCCATGCCTACCACGGCCGGCGCACAGGAGAAGATGAGGCAGCGCGGGCCGATGATGTCAACGGCCCTTTAAAGGGCCGCGACGAGGACAGGACCCCCCCCCCCTTTTTAGCCCCAGCGCGCGCCCAGAAATCCCACCCACCCACCCTAAGAAAATCATTTTGCTGAAATGGAGATTGTTTGTTTGTAAAGAGTGAACGTACAACGAAAAGATTAACACTGTAGCATGTTCAGCTTGCAATATTATAAGTGTACATTCTTATAACTCTTTAACTTAAGAAGCAAATAGCATAATTATGTTAAGCACACAATACGTAAGTGTACAATTTTTTAACTGATATACTTATGCAGCGGATAACATACTTATGTTAAACATGCAATATTATAAGTGTACATTCTTATAACTGATTCACGTAGGCAGCAGGTAGCAACCTTATGTTAAGTATGCATTATTATAAGTGTGCATTCTTACAACCGATTAACTTATGCATCAGATAGCATGCTCATGTTAGTTAGTATAATTCAAACGCTATTCATGGCTGGGGTTATTGTCGCAGCTATTTGGGAGAGGGCGGTTACCCGGGCCGGTAGGGCATATTGCAAGTGATGCCAGTGACATCACAGGACGGCGTGGTAGCAGGTCAACGCCTTTGGCGGCGAAAACGGTTGTGGCGCGGAACGTGCCGATGGTCGGGGCCCCCTTGCTAGCGGACAAGGCGGGGGGCCCAGGGAGCAAGACTGCCTTGCTTGGTACCTACAGCGGGCAGCGGTGGAGACCTCATACCGGCTCGGGTACCCAGGGAAGTTTTATTGATGTGTTAAATAAAGCTGCGGCCTTATTATACCAACGACAGTTCTCTGTGTGGTTAACGAGTATAAAGTGAATGCTTATGGGATTAAGGAGAGTAAAGTAAC
Source organism: Rhinatrema bivittatum (assembly GCF_901001135.1). NCBI lineage: Eukaryota > Metazoa > Chordata > Amphibia > Gymnophiona > Rhinatrematidae > Rhinatrema > Rhinatrema bivittatum. The sequence continues at coordinate 175,711,507 of NC_042615.1, forward strand.
AAAGGTAGGGACGACGGACATGGGGGTAAAGTGGCGGCTGCTAGAGTTATGTTTCCTGGATTCCCTGAATCATAGGATATTAAACAGTTGCTAAAGAGCATTTTGTGCCTTTAGTCAGTAGCATCTTAACTTCCAGTGAAGACTGACTCTAAGCCCAAACAGCCAGCTCCATCATGATGCTATATGAAAACAACATCAGGCCTCCAGGGATCCCCTATGGCTTTTACCTGCCTAGGGCTTTCTACTAATTTTGTTGATGCCCTTTGTCTCTTGTTTGGATCCTTGAGGTATTCTTACCATTCTGGGTTTCAGCTTTGTGCCCCTCATGCAAGATTTCATGCAAAATTTTCAGTTGATTTGATCTTTTATTAATGCCTGGGTAGGGGGGTTTCCTCTTTTGGTGCTTTCTTCCCCCTTCATAGAGACTTGAGCTATTTTTGCCACACTTTATGCTGATTTTCTTCTCTCTTACAGTTGTTAGGGATTAATGCCACTGTTGATGATGCCCTTTGCTCCACTTTTGCATTCTTGGATTAATCTGGCCACTGGTGTTGCTGTTTTGCTCCTCTGAGAGTTCCTTGGAGAACTCTTGCCACTCTCATACCGTTTTGCCCCATTTCAGGTCCTTTGGCTATTCTTGCCACTTTTGGTGCCTAGTTGACATAGACTTGATGCACTGATATGCCTTTGCCCTTCTGATGATGTCTACCCAACAATTTCATTAGAACTGATTAAAAAACCCATTTTGGGATCTCAAAATAGCCTGCATTGCATCATCATTTGATTATAATAGTATACAAATGAATGAATAAAACAAATGATTGTTTTTTGTTTGAACCTAACCAAACCAATGACTGTGACCTCCAAAATGAATGAATGAGCCGAAACACATTTTTTTGACTCTGCACATTCTTAACATATGATAGTTAATTCCTCTTTGAGAAACGGTGTGGTTCCAGCTAAACATAAATATGCAATTCTTTGTCCCCTGTTGAAGAAATCCACCTTAGATCCACAGGTTTTAGATAATCCTGACAACTAGAGATGTGAATCGGAACCGGAATTGGTTCGGATTCCGGTTCCGATTCACATGTGGGTTTTTTTCCATCGGGCCCGATCGCGTTTTGTTTATCGGCTGCGCCCCAGCTGATAAACAAAAAACCTACCCCAACCCTTTAAAAGTAACCCCTTAGATTCCCCCACCCTCCCGACCCCCCCAAAACCTTTTTACAGGTACCTGGTGGTCCAGTGGGGGTCCTGGGAGCGATCTACCACTCCGGGCCATCCTCCCGCTCCCGGACCGTCGACTGAGCCATCGGTGCCATTTTGATTAGTGGCAGCCGACGGCCTGGGAGCCGGAGGCTGGCCCGGAGCGGGAGATCGTGGGAGATCGCTCCCGAGACCCCCACTGGACCACCAGGTACCTGTAAAAAGGTTTTGGGGAGGTCGGGAGGGTGGGGGAAGCTAAGGGGTTACTTTTAAAGGGTCGGGGTGGGTTTAGGGGTTATTTTTGTGTGCCGTTTTTCCCGCCCTCCCCCAAAACGATAAGGGAACCCCCACGATCAATATCGTGGGGTTTTCCTATCATTTTGGGGGAGCCCCTGATTTCTGACGATTTTGAAAATATCGACGATATTTTCAATCGTCCGAAGCCCGATTCAAATCCCTACTGACAACTGCTAATTTGCCCTTTTTGTCTAAAATGATGTGTTGCTTCTGAAACTGTTCAGTTCTTGGAAGACAAAGTAATCTTTGACTAGTGTCAATCTAGATTTTACCTTGTTTTAGTACAGTAACTGCACTATTATCTCTTTTAGATGATTCATTATTCTCTTTGGCTCAAGGTAGAGATTCAGTGATTATACTTCTCGATTTTAATACAGCTTCAACACTGTTAAAAACAGCAATTTGTTAAGATGCTTATGGGCATATTGTGTTAGGGGTACTACTCTTAGCTGTGCTCACAGCAGGGTTTTTTTTATTTTGCTATCTCTCTGGTTTCTGTTACTATTTCTTGCTTTAGCCACTCCTATAATCATTCAGATTTCTCTTTTTCCTGGTTGTAGTACATGTCAATGGGGTATTGCCTAGGTGCAGGATTCCTATGGGGGGGGGGGGGGGTATGTTGGGAGATGACTATTGAGGGGTGTGTTGATGGTGCACAGTTTTGGGGTTCCTGAATATTCGAGTGGGGTGATTGGTGAAGTTTGAGGGTGATTCCTGCCTATCAAAAGGGTTGAAGGCACTCAATGGAAGTGAGCAGGTTTCCTGACTCTTGGGGCTTCATTGTGTTCAAGGTGGGGGGGGGCATTGGAAAGGAGCACACTTTCTCTTTACTAGTATTCAAGGGGAGAGGAAATACCCTGCCTTTACTAGAACAAAGTGAAAAGATGGTTAACATAAGGGATTTAAGACCACAGTGTTCATTATAAATTGCAACACCTGGTCCAAGACATGTGTTAAATATTTGTCTTTACCAGGTTTATGTCAAATAATGGGTGTAGGTTTCTGTAAGGCTTTAAAGCCTATTTGTTTATGATGTTCCTTCATTAATAACTGCTAATTTTATTGCTTACACTTTAATATAATATATATATATATGCATGTTAAAGGCCATATTGGATAGCACATCATTTTTAGTGAATGCAAAATGGCTTTAACATCAATATTAAACTTTATTGCATAGGCCTTTAAGTGTTTCCATTTAAGGGCCATCATTATTTGCTTTTATTTTATATTTTCTGTGAAATTGTTTTAAATTTATGATTGCCTCAGTATTTCAGTGAAATGTCAAAAATAACTTCTTTTTATAGTAATATAATTTTTCATTTCCTTTTCTGTATTTTTTTTTTTTTAATTTTAATGGTAAAATGGACTTTCTTCTCTTTCAACACCATCCATTAACTATTCAGAGTATTGTCCTGGTGCTATGCAAAGTTTCAAAATAATCACAAACTGCTAAACTGGAACTGACACATCCTGGTAAAGACATTGTGGCAGCTAATATGTGGCATACAGAGCTGTACTTTTCAATTATTCAAAAGCATATAATTATAAAATGGATTGCTTTCTTAAAAAAAAGCATTGAAAACATTCACAATTTTTTGTTTTTTTCAGCTGGCTCAGTGACTGACCTTATACAATGTGAAAAGAAACTGAAATATATCTTCCTGGAAATGAGTGTCATTTTCAGTCCACATATTACTTACACAACATTTATTTCAGAAGTTTGAGTGGTACCTTCTTAAATGCCTGCGTGTCTGTATTGATTATGTTAACTGGTGAAGAAACATTTGAATTATGCTTCCTTCAATTGATTTTACAAACTATGTTTTGTTTTGTTTTTTTAACCTCTTGACTTCCCTGTCCTAAGAATGATCTTAATAGATTATGCTTATATAGAACACCCAAAACTGCTTTGAGGGATATATATTTTGAGATGCCACTGGAAATGAGAGCATCAGGTTGTGAGAATCATCGATTGGACAAAGTGGAAACATGCTTACAGCACAGCTGTTGCAACTGATGACAGCAGTGAACAATCACAGGAGATGTCATAATATGCTCTTTAAGGAAACAGATAACATGAAGTTAAATTTGCTAGAACAGGTGTAAACACAGTTTGTTTTATTAAACAAGTAGGTAGGTGGTGTTCTATGCAACTGCTTTTTTATTTTCTTCTCAAATTAAGGAGGCTACCTCAACAGCTAAGTAGGATTGGAATTTCCATGTAATTTTTATCTCCAATGGAAATTACAGTCACTGACCTTCCTCTATTACATTCAGTGGAACTAAGCAAGCATACACATAGCAACAGCCTGGAGAAACATTCACGGATCATGTTCACAACAGGGATTAAATATTAAGGAGCTTGTTATCTGTGTCCTTACTGAGTTATAATAGGTTAACAGCCTGCAAATCTCAAAGAGGTGCTAAAGGCCTGTCTGCAAAGCCTATCAAATTCCAACTTTTTAAACTAAAACTCCTCCTATCTTCTGAAGATAATTGGCTCTCTCCCATGTATTTATTTCCTCCATTTGGAAAGAGATTGGAGAAAAATGTACTCAGCAGTATTTAATTGACTCTTTGTGCTGACCAAGGTTTTACCAGAAATATATTGTGCTTCCTTGCATTTCTTCAGTTCAGCTTTGCTCATTGGAGAAATGGAGTGGTTGGCAGAATTCAAGGGACTAGAAAAAATGCATAGTAAGTATTTGTTAAGCTCAAATCCATCATTCAATACACTTCAAAAAAAAAAAATAGAGGCGTATAAATGTGCCAATGCACAATCTATTTGAGGCATAACTGAAAATCATTTTGGTTGAAGCGGGAAATCAGGATATGTTTTCTTTCTACAGGAAGCATGTTAATGCTGAAATAAAATGTATGCACATAAAAACAGCACTTAACTGAACACTCAGTCATTCTATGAGGTCAGGACTTAACAGGCACATATTTAACTAAGCCACATTTTTCTCAACAGGAAACCAAAAAGTACATTGTATTTTAATTATTGAAAAAGGGTTATGAGTTTCTATAAGTTCATTTGAAGTACTGTCTAGTGACATATATTAAAGCAAAGCTGAAAAATGAATCTTTCAAATTACAAGCATTAGTCTTCTGTTAGCAAAAATGTGTTTTTATTATAGGTATTTACTTTCCACTGGTCTAAATAAAAGTAAAGAAAATATAAATGTATAAAATAATCTGTCCAGTCTGAAATAATTATATAATGCTAGTTTCTTGTTAAGCAAAAATGGCAGATTGCTTTTTGATTATTTCAAACATGCAAAATTATAGCAATAGGGTTTACTTAGTATTCTCATTTTTATGATTCTAGGATCAGTTAAATTAAATTGCACATACAGTAGATTCTCAATGCAATTGCTACTAATTTCACAAGGCATCAAGTGGCTAGCAAAAGGTGTATTTTTTTCTACTAGGATATCTATCTACTTAACATATGGCACATCGTACCTTTGGCTTGGTTCCTTGTCACCCCCATCTCACCCCATCTTATCCACCATCTTGTGAAATGAACAAGGCCATATCATTAGTTTTTGTGTAAATGTCATAAACACAACTTTTTTCATAAAACATTTTAAAACTGTTTTAAACAATTATCAATAATTAAAAAAAACCCAATCAATTTTCTAGATAAAGAAACTTGCCAGCTGAAGGAGAATATCTACCATAGCCTTCACTTGCTTTCCTACACATCCTGCACATCTCAGACCATTTTGCAACTGGGATGGTGTATAGTTTATACAAGTAATGCTGCTCTATGCTGTTTCTTGACCCCTTGATGCTACTGTATCAGTCCTTCCTTATTACATGTGACTGGGCTCATTCTCTTACTCAGCCTCAGCTTATCCAGGGCTGAGCCTCACCTAAACTGTTCTGAGTAGGACTAGATGCTCCATTTTTCAAGCATCTGAGTCCCACATTTTACTGAGCTCAGACATTCTCAGTAAGTAAGCACCTGAACTCCTAACACCCCCAGGTGCCCTTATTCTTCCCAGAACCTGGATGCCCTCTTTTGTGATACCTTCACCTCTTCACTGATGAGATCCCATCACCAGGAGGGTTCAGTGATTCCTCACTTGGGCTGGATTACCACCACCTGGACCAATTTAGCTGGATTATAGAGCTGATTGACTATTGAATCACTGCAATAAAAATGTCCAGCGCAGGGGCGGATTCCCGCTGATGACCGGCCTGGGGATTCGCCGCCCAGGCCGGCCCAGGAAATACCACATGGTCTGCCGAGCGTGGCTCTGTCGCGGCCGCGCTCGGAAGACCACGTGACTGGAGCGACCGGCCCACTGGGAGATGCCCAATCCCCCAATACGCCAATCCACCCCTGGTCCAGCGTAATGTTGCTTAAATGAACCTCATTGTAGTGAGAAAGCAGCACAACTCTAACTTATGCCTTCATGTCTAATTACACAAACCCCCCCCCCACACACACACACACACTAACATCCTATGCAAAGTCCCCTACCTCATTGTTTTAACTTTTTGTCTGCTTTTTCTGATGCCAGTTGTTTCATCGCCCCCTTCCAAATAAATCAGGGAATGACACAGGGACATATAATACCCATGCATCTCCATATAGCTTTTAGAAGGGCTAAATCTTTTTTCATCTTGATAATGAGATTAATATTTTTTCTGTTGCCAGATTATTATGCCCTGGATGTAGCAGTAGCAAATCTGTCCTTTGCCGTTACCCAAAATGTGGACATTAATTGGTACCAAAGAAGACCTCTCTCACCATCCACTGAATAGCTACTATTTCCCATGAGATGGCCATTTGTGTGCTATGTTGTTTATTTTTAGTTTTTATCTTTGCCCAATATATGAATATCCCATGATCCATGTACTCATTCCTATTTTACACTTGCTCCCATCTGAAAAGATAGAAATCATTAATTCAATTTCTGAAATGACTGTTGGATTTTCATCTCTCAATACCTGTTATTTGGGATTCTGGCATGTTTTTGGCCCTCAATCGTAAAGACGTGGAAGATATAGCACTCAGGATAAATTCCTTCCATGACAAACTTTCTAGGAATTTTGTATATGGAAAAGTGATAATCAACTGCCTTCCTTGTATCAGGAAAACATTCCTCTCCTTCAGCCTATCCATTAAGAAAGTAATTTTGAAAGGGACTTCTGTGGGTAAAGACCCTTTAGAAAACTACATAACCAATATTAGGGATGTGAATCATTTTTGAACGATTAAAATTATCGTCAGATAATTTTAAAATCGTCCTAAATCGTTAGAGTGCACGATACAATAGAAATGCCCCCGATTTATCATCAGGGGCATTTGTATTGTATCGTTAAATACGGCACAGGAATTATTTGGGGGAGGGAGGGAAAACCGGCACACCAAAACAACCCCTAAACCCACCCCGACCATTTAAAACCAATTCCTATCCTTACCCTCCCCCACCCTCCTGAACCCCCCCCCCCCAAAATGTTAAATTACCTGGTGGTCCAGTGGGGGGGGGGGGGGGGTCCCGGCGCGATCTCCCACTCTTGGGCCATCAGCGCCATTTTGGCTGCCACTAATTAAAATGGCGCCGATGGCCCGATAAAAAAAAAAAAACCACCCGACCCTTTAAATCGACCCCCCTTAGCCTCCCCCACCCTCCCGACCTTTTTTTTTTTAGGGAGGCCCGCGCCGCTAAAAAAAAAAACCCCACCCGACCCTTTAAATCGACCCCCCACCCTCCCGACCCTTTTTTTTTAGGGAGGCCCGCGCCGCTAAAAAAAAAAACCCCACCCGACCCTTTAAATCGACCCCACCCTCCCGACCCCCCCAAAACCTTAAAAATTACCTGGGGGCCTCAGGGGGCCTTGGAGAGAGATCCAAGGGGGCCTCGGGGAGAGGAGAGATCCAGGGGGGCCTCGGGAAGAGATTTCCCATTCCCAGGCATCAGCTGTTCTAAAAAAAAATGGCGCCAATGCCCCTTTGCCCTTACCATGTGACAGGGTATCCGTGCCATTGGCCGGCCCCTGTCACATGGTAGGAGCACTGGATGGCCGGTGCCATCTTTAAAGATGGCGCCAGCCATCTTTACTCATCAGCCCCTATTATATGGTAAGGGCAAAGTGGCATCGGAGCCATTTTTTTTTAGAACAGCTGATGCCTGGGAACGGGAAATCTCTTCCCGAGGCCCCCCTGGATCTCTCCTCTCCCCGATGCCCCCCTGGATCTCTCCCCGAGGCCCCCAGGTAATTTTAAAAGGTTTAGGGGGGGTCAGGAGGGTGGGGTTGATTTAAAGGTTCGGGTGTTTTGTTTTGTTTTTTAGCGGCACGGGCCTCCCTAAAAAAAAAATTAGCGATGTGAATTGGAATTGGAAACGATTCCAATTCACATATCTTAACGATCAGATTTCCACCCCCCCCCCCCCCCCCAGCCGAATCTGATCGTTAAGACGATCTGGCACACGATTCACATCTCTAACCAATATACATATAAAAATGAGTTCATGTATACATTTATGTGCAAAGAGAAAAGGTATTCCAAAGGGTGGATCCTGGGTGAGGTTAGGGCTTATAAGCATACTTTTGATATGAAAAATATACTCAACAAAACTATGCATACCAAATGTTCTTATTTTTGCTTTGAAAAGTAGTATAAAGCAGGAGTCAGCACTCTATTGCAGATATGCCATGAGTGGCACATGAGGCCATTTTTAGTGGCACGGCTGCATGCAGGTATCTTGCTAAGTGGTTGCGATACCCCTCCCCCCATGCCAGCAGCAGGTGTTGCGTTTAACCGAACATCATCTCTTGGTGCCATGGGGCCAATCTCACAGCTTTTATCTCAAGACTGGCTCAGTGGCAGCAAGAAATGATGTTTAGATAAATGTGACTCCTGCTGCCACCCACCCTACAATCTGGCAGGGTACCATGGAACAGGTGGTGGTAAAAGAGACAGAGAGGACCCAGTGGCCACCAGTAGACCTCATCCCACTGGCAGCTGAAGATTGAGAGAGGCCCAGTAGGCTATCATAGGCCCTCAATGGCCTAAGAGAGAGGGAATACTTAGCTGCCACAAAAGAACCGGATCCCACTGGTAGTGGAAAAAGAGGTCCAGGCCCTGATAGTGTGTGTGTATGTGTGTGAGCTTGTGAGTGAGAATGTGTGTGTGTGTGTGTGTGTGTGTGTTTGTGTGTGTGTGTGTGTATGATTGTATGAAGGGGAGAGAGAGATTGTATGTGGTAGAGAGAACACGTGTGTGTGACTGCATGTGGCAGAAAGAAGAGAGAGAGAAAATGTGTATGTGATTGCATGTGGGAGAGAGAGCATATGTGTGTGATTCCAAATGGGAAAAAGAGTGTACATGTATATGACTGAATGTGGGAGAGTGAGCATGTGTGTGATTGCATTAGGCAAGAGAGTATGTGTGATTACCTGTGGGAGAGAAAAAGAGCATATGTAAGTGATTACATAAGGGGGATAGAGAGAGAAAATAGCATGTGGGAGACAGAAAGAGAGAGTGTGTGTCTATAATTGAATGTGAGAGAGTGTGTGATTGCATTTGGGAGTGCAAGTGTGTGTGATTGCATGTGGGAGAGAGAGCATGTGTGTGATTGCATGTGGGGGAGACAGAGAGAGATAGGCTGGTTTTGAGATTGCATGTGGGAGAGAAGAAGAGAAGGTATGTGTTGAAGAATTAGGTGAAATTACTGTTTTAAGAAAATTGCCCCATGTTGACTAGTAACTGAAATAAAAAGGCCTGAAGAGAAACAAATGTACTTGTTATTAAAATGTTATTACCAGCCCAGAGACAGAATGGGCTGGAGGCTGGAAACAGCATGGGAGTGCAGGGCAAATGTGGGATACAAAAGTTATAACAAACAAGAGAAAGCGCTACGTGAGCAGAATATGCGACATCTGAGATGTGCATGATGGGAAAGTTACCAGCTGACGTAAGTGATGAGCGAAGGGAGGAGGGCAAATTATGTGAGCCATGTTTATCAGTGTACAAAAGGGTAATGCAAATTTAAAACAATAAGTAAATGGCATTGCATGAGAAGCAGAATGTTTTTGTAATCGGCTACGTTTACTTTCTGAAGGGAAACACAATCTTCTCGTTCCCTTCGGTTTACGCTAGCTGCTATTTGCCATTCACTATTGCTGTTTGCTGTCTTGATTTATTTTATGCATGCAAGAAATGAACAAAGCCTGTCAGCTTTTATAAGATCTTTAAGCTACTTAATAAATGTTATCTTTAGAAACTGAAAGTGTGTTTCATCACTGGCTATCTCTCAAGAGAGAAACCAAGCAGGTTAAATTCAGGGTTTTAACATTTTTTTATGATCCCATTCAACATATGGTAGAGAATGCAGGGCACTGCTGGGCACTGCAAGGTATGGTATTATTACTTAGAGAGATAAGGCTGAGCATGATGTAATGATGTGAACTACCTGGGAGATATGAGTCTCAGGTATTGATTTGAATTCCCCGAGAGCTATGGGCTTCGGGTAATGATTCTGTGAACTCCCTGAGAGATATACACCTCAGGTAATGAGTACTGTTTAGTAATGCCTGGTAAGATGCAGATGAGATTGAGGTAAGCAAAAAAATTGAAGAAATAGCACTCACCATCAAAATAGGAGTAAACATTGCAGAATTAGTTGAGGTACAGGGTCCAACTAATCAAGACCTAACGGAGCCACAGGCATGATTAGGCACCATGTGAGGTACATGGTCCACGTGAGTATTTTTCCTTTATATATGTGAGTATTTTTATTTACATTTATTGTAGCTTAAAGTTGGCATTTGTTCTTCCTACGGCATTCTAAGTTTAAAATTTATTATGTCACAAGATACAGGATCCCCTAGTCTCCTAGCATCAGAGTTCAGGAACCATGCTGCATTCACTCTCCCTTTCCCCTTATGAAAGCAAAGAATTAGAATTTAACCCTTGGTTAGGCTATAGTACAGGGAACCTTACATTTACTGTCTGGTTTTTTTTTTTTATTATTCTTTATTTATCACTTTCACATTTTACAAAAAATCAAAATTTTGCAAAATTAAGAAAAAACAGATAGGATGGAATATTACAGATAACATATCTGGAAGTAAAAACCATTTACAGGCAATATAATAACAATTCCACTAATCTTAATTTTATAAATCAATATACAATGTGACCAAAACTCTAGGATCCGAAATCTTAAGAGAGACAATAAGGAAAAACTAATAAGAAAAAGAAAAATGAACGGCATCTAACAACCACTTTATGAATTATTGGGTGTAGATGTAAGGGGGATTTTTGAAATAAGAAAATCACTTAATTGTTGAGGAGTGAGAAATATGTTAACTTCAGGTCCTTTCTTTAGTATACATTTGCAAGGAAACTTTAAATTAAAAGTGTATCTCAAAGTAATTACCTGCTGGCGAAGGGTTAAAAACTCCCTTCGCCTGCCCTGAGTAATTGGAGATATATCAGGAAATAATTTTACTTTTTGCCGTAAAAAGTGGTAGGAAATTTTCTGAAATAATTTTTCATTATTGATTGAATATCCAGAAGCGAAATTACAGAAACCAATAATGTAGCCCTATCTTCTATTTCTGCTGCTGAATTTCTAGAAATTCAGTTAAATTCTCTTGTACATTTATTCTATTTGCTGCATACATTGCTTTAGGTAAAAAGAAACATTTATTTATAGCAGGTAAATGATCTTCATCAAAACCAAGAACCTCCTTCAGAAACCTCTTCAAGGAAATGTATGGGTGTTCTCCCAAAACTCGAGGAAAATTTAAAATCCTTATATTTAGATGTCTGGAGGCATTTTCTAGTGTTTCTATTCTTCTTGCCATAAATTGGTTATCTTTACAACTGCAGCTTTAACCTTGAGATTTTCATGATCTTTTTCTTCCAATTTCTCTACCTTCTTGGACACAAAATCAAGTTTCTGCTGAAATTCAAGCAAATTTTGGGTACTCTGAGAAGCCAACAGTTCCACTTTTTCACTAACTCGATTCACCACCATAGCCACCCCCACCATCAAGTCCCATAACGCAGCATTAGTCACAATTTTCGGGTTGTTCTGGGACTTTTAGGGGATAACAGCATGGGGAGTTACCTGTGGCAAGGGCAGGAAATGTCCACAGGACTTAACCCCAGTGCCCCCTTTCTCCTTGTCCAATAAGATGATCCCGCAGTGGGGTTTGCTTCGCCCTGGTCGGCTAAGCTGGTAGTCAGCGCGGGAAGCACTGCATTCAGCGAGGGTAACTCTTCCTGCGGCCCGGAAGAAGTTCCTCCTTCCAATGCACCGGGTTGAAACAGTAAACCCATTCCCTTGCCGGTGCTAACCTCAAAATCAGGACTCAGGCTCGTCTCTTCCAGAGCAGCTCTTCTCTCTGCCGAAAACTGCTCCAAGGACTCTCGACACCTGGAGGAATTGTAGTTGAGGAGGTAAGATAGCGCGTTATCTCCTGAGAGAACCGCCGAAGATGGTGGGGGGCGTCGAGGGATTTCCCTGGACGTTCCCTTTCCTCTTCGGTGGCATATTGAGAGTAAAGTAACTTTTCAGTGGAAAACAACAAAGGAACTCAGAACTCAGCTCCTATCGTGCCGCCATCTTGGATCCTATCGTGCCCTACTGTCTGTTTTTATAGTTTGTAACAAGTTTGTATGTTGCTCATAGTAGCTAGTTTTGTTTGAAGACTGTAGTTTCTCAGTCCCGTCTCTTGTTTATTTAGGAAAAGAATCTATATGGTGGGATGAGGTGAAACATGCAGTTAGTTTCTGGGTTCCTTTCTCTTTGTGAATGGAGTGGATGTTTGAAATTGATTTTATACTGAGTTCTGAGATGAGATAAAATTCCTTTTTACTTTTTCTACTTTCTGCCTTTTTGATTTTTTCCCTGTATTGTTTTTCCTTGTTTCAGAATTAAAAATAATTTTTAGGGAAGTTAATGGTAGATTTAATGGAACTTATAGCATTAAGATAACATTTTGATTTGATTTCAGAGACCGTTAACTGTCTTTTCCAGAGAAGGGTGGCAAATATTACCAATGGAACTGTTTGGGGCACATCAGAGCACCTCTATTAAGGATATTGACAATTTGATTGCTAAAGGAGCAATTACTAGTGTTAAAGTTTAGAACGTGAAAGGACACTGGCAGTTAAGGGGTTAGTAGTAGAATCTTAGCAGAGAGAGAGGGGGGGGGGGGGCTAGTAGAGGAATACAGAGCAAAAAAAGTAGTTCTCAGGAGAAGAGATGAACGAACGGAGAGAAGAAAAAAAAAACTCCATTCGATGAATTGATCCTTTAGTTTAGAAACAAATTGGTGAGGAATTAAATGATATTGAGAATAATAATAATAATAACCTTGATTTGGCAAGAATGTTTATCATACTGACAAAGCACCCCCCCCCCCTCCCCCGGCCCTTTTTTGCAAATCCACTTCCAACTTTTACCCTCACTAGCCCCTTTCCCATTTTCTTTCCCCCAAGCAAGAACCAGCAATACCTACGAATGCATCATGGAACTCTGTATATAACCTTCTCTTGTTTATTATTGTTTTTTACTCTCTCCCCGCTCCCAACCTATGTTACTCCCAGTTGAATCCCTCCTATTAATTTTATCTAGCCTTCGCTTTGTTACTGCATCCTTTTGTTCTCTGTTCTTTGTAAAGGCAACGTCTATATATATACTTTGGTTAGTAAGTTACATGTAAACCGGCACGATGTGCAAACGGTTGTCGGTATATAAAACTGTCCAAATAAATAAATAAATAAATAAATTGTATATGAATTGCCTTTGTGTCAAAATTACAAGTATGCACTAACAATGATTTGCTATTTCACAGAGTGGGAGAGAGGCTTTCCCCGTAGTGAAGATAGATATCTCAGTAGCAAAGATTCTACTAAGCTTAGTATTATTCTACACCATGACTTGTGGTAATGCCTCCTAGAGGCATAACAATAGAAATAAGAAAGTAGCTTTATGACCACAATTTGCTGAATTAATATTAGAATGTTTAGTTTCAATAGAACTGTAATTTCACTGTAACCATTAATTTAATTTTACTGTATGCTAGGCTTTATATTTTTCCAGGTTAAAAACAGATGAAACACTTGACGATGACATTTTCCCCCAGTTTGATTTCTTTTCATTTTTAAACAGATCTATTTTTTTTTTCTGAAGAGGGATTGGATCACTTGCCTGCAATGGGCTTTGTTCTATCCACGACAAGCCCCTACTTCAAAGCATAATTTTTCTCCCTTTCAGATCTGCACAGGACATCCTCTGCCATGGAAATCCCTGACTGAGATGGTACAGCTGGATGACTTCCCCTTTTGTTGGGCCAGTCTTACACATGCTTTACAAATAATTTCCTGTTCTCTTTCAGATAAAGACCCAGAAAAAGAACCTCCTGAGCTTCCTATTGCCATTGGAGACTTGGTTTACTGATAGATCTTCGTTCACAAGACTTGGAAGAATCCAGTATATCAGGGACCTTACAAAGTTGTTGCAGCCACTTCTACCACTGTTTGTTTGGAAGGAGACACTGTTTGGACACACATAAAGGACATTAGACATTAACCGTTAAACATTTGGCATTGGTCAAAGGACAATGCTACCTTTGGTACCACTTGTATGTATTTTCATGTGTGTGTTTCCTCTGACAATCGAGCTTCCCATTGGAAGAGCCCCTTTCCAAGGACAGACTAACCTATGGGTTCAAGACATTCATGAATTAGTTAAGACTCTACCTTCCCACATTACAGATTGTATTATTTGTACTCCTCATCCTAAGGCTATTTCCCATATCCCTGCCATTACCTTACCAGTTCAATTATGCCACATACTAGGATTTGTAACCAACCAGAATGCCAATAGTACTTTACAGTATTTAGTAAAGACGCTTAAGGTATTATAGACCAGTCATAATAGGCTTCATTTTATAAGCAGGATCGCTGGATGATAAGCCTTATATTTAATCATCGGTCAGAGTCCCATTTTTTATATTTTTCTTATGCAATGTGAAAATCATGCAGTATATATAATTCCAAACACTTAACTTGTGAACATCGCTGAAGCCATAGATTGTCAACACGCCTGACATGGGACCATGTTTCGAACGCTCATCGTTCTTTCTCAAGGGCTGGAGTTCAGCATTGTATTTGTAGTCCGTCTCAATTCAAAACACTGAACTCTAGCCCTTGAGAAAGAACGATGAGCGTTCAAAACATGGTCCCATGTTGGGCATGTTGACAATCTATGGCTTCAGCGATGTTCACAAGTTAAGTGTTTGGAATTATATATACTGCATGATTTTCACATTGCATAAGAAAAATATAAAAAATGGGACTGACCGATGATTAAATATAAGGCTTATCATCCAGCGGTCCTGCTTATAAGATGAAGCCTATTATGGCTGGTCAATAATACCTTAAGCGTCTTTACTAAATACTGTAAAGTACTATTGGCATTCTGGTTGGTTACATTAGTTATCTGCCACCGTACTTCAACCTGCGACAATCGGGATTCATGTGAGTTATTGTTGACATACTAGGATTTAACACCTGTGACCAACATAACATTCCCAGGACCCATTAGCAGGGAAAACATGGACACAATATTTGGGTAATATTGCACATCCCCCACTCACTGCTGATTTACCTAGAAATGGTTTAGTTTGCCTTAGTAATGTCACTTCCCCAAACCCAATTTCTTGCAATTACACCTATTGCACACATAATAACACATAGATTATTCATAAAGGAACTATTTTACCTAGACCCCGCATCTTTGACCTTCTATAGAAATATAATTGCTCAATCACTACCCCTTCCCTTTCCGGAAATTCACCTTGTGTAACATGTCTAATGAATTTAACAGAAGCTGTACCACTGACTACAGCAACTCAGTACACCCCTACTTTCGATACCACAAACATTGCTTGCAGAATCCTTAGACCTGAACTTAACTCTTCTTTTGTTCCTTGTGTTCTACTAGGAAGACAATTTAATTCTCCCTTTGTTTATGGTCCTTATGACAGTGCTATTGGAGTCATTTTCGATACAGCCTCAAAGAACAAAGGGAAGTACAATTCTTTGAATTTTAAGAAAAATGTAAAAAAGTTAAAAATTAATTTGCAAAAGTTGGAATAATGGAACTATGATTAAAAAGGACCCATGAAGGTGTGAAACACAAGTGCATACTTGTAGCACCGGGAGTGTTATGAAGGTCCCAAATTCATAAATAATTTGTGTGGAAATATTACGTTGAAAAAACCATAGCACCTAAAAAACAAAAAATTGTGATACAAAGTATTTTTCTTGATGTTACTCAGATCGTTGTTCAGTGGATAAACAGACACGTTTTTTTATTGGTAATTGAAATCTCCCATTATTACTGCACTATCAATTTGTCTACCTTCCCTAATTTCTCTTAGCATTTCACTGTCTGTCTCACCATCTTGGCCAGGTGGATGGTAGTATACTCCTATCAATATACTCTTCCCCAACACACAAAGGGCCAGATTTTCATATCTACACGCGGGTGTAGATTTGTGTGCGCAACCCGGCGCACACAAATCTCCGCCTGATTTTAAAACATGCGCGCGGGGGTCGATGCGCACAAGGTGGTGTACACTTGTGCACCTTGCACGCGCCAAGCCCTAGGGGAGCCCTGATGGCTTTGCACGCAAAGCCCCGATGGCTTTCATAGGCCCGGTGATGCATGCAAGCCCCGGGACATATGCGCATCCCGGGGCTTGCGTGCATCACCGGGCCTATGAAAAATAGGCTAGGTCCACACAGGAGCGGATTTATATTATGTGCGTAACCCTTTTAAAATCCGTCCCAAAGGATTTCTACCCATATTCAATTGTGCATTTAGTCTTATGCAGGATGTTTGTCCTGTTGGACTCTATGACATCACGGACATAAAGTTCCACACCACCTCCCGGATGCTCCTCTCTGTCATTGTGATATAATTTGTACCCCAGTATAGCACTGTCCCATTGGTTATCCTCCATCCACCATGTCTCTGAGATGGCAATTAAGTCTATGTCAAAATTCACTGCTATACATTCTAATTCTCCCATCTTACTTCTTAGACTTCTGGCATTAGCATACAAACATTTCAAAGTATGTTTTTTGTTTGTATTTTCATTCTACTTTTTAATTGATAGGGATAAATTAGAATTTTTAGCTCAGGTCAGTTTTTAGTTACAGGCACTTGGACTACTTTTCTTATTATTGGAACCTCACTGTTGGGATTCCCTAATTCTAATGCATCATTAGTATCCTTATCTATCAAGTTTTGATGGAGAAATTTAAAAATTGATTATAACATTAATTTTATAACTAAAAGAAATAATTTGTTTTGTCATCATAAATGCCTTTTAATGATAAATTCATTTTTAATGATTTATTAAATGTGCCTTTCAGCAGATTTGTATAAAAATATATAATTTAATAAATAAAGAATCAGCAATTATATATAGACTATGTTTTTGAATTAGGTCATATAATGACATTGCCGGTGTAATTATAAAGCAATACTTTCATAACACGGTTTAATATAATTACATACTCATTATTAACTGGTATATATTTAGAATTGATTCTGAACATATGAGAAAGTTTGATTACAATAGTTCAATGCAACAATGGTTAAATTCTCATTATAGTGTTTTAACAATAAAACAATCATTTATTAAATGTTACACTATTTTACTATATAAAGGAATGTACACTCCCAAGAGGATTTTCTGATAAAGTGTTTGAGTTAATTACATTCTTTACCGCTAGTAAGTAATTAAATTTGTTTTATTATTTTGCTGTGATTATGGCACTTAACAGAAAATCATTGCACTAAAGTTGACCATTTTTCCATTTTATAATCAATTTTTAAATTTCTCCATCAAAACTTGTTAGATGGTATCACATTTTAATCAATTATGTAGAAGTTCTGATTATAGAACTGTGTTAATTATTTTAAAAATGTTTAGCTGTCGTTTCTATTTATATAAATTAAAAGAATTCTCTGAAAATATGGTATCTCAATATAGAATATTTTGTTTAATCACAAATGCATACTTAATATTTGTTTTTATGTTTTAAGTCAGTTGTTTAATTTGGCCTCCTTTGGTGTATTACATGAATTGATTTGGTCTGTAATAATTGTTCTCTTCCCAGTTTTATGTATCAACACATATAAGAACAACCATATAATTTTGTTCTAATATAAGAGAATCAAGGTAATATTTAAATTACATTTCTTTGTTTACAAATAATGGATCAATTCAGCTGTAACTGTGTATATGTGTACTTTAACAATTTGTGTCTAATCGTTGGTTTTCAACTTCTACTTGATGTCTAATTTTATTTTATTTTGATTTTTTAAATATACACAAGGTATTCTTTTTATTTAATTAAATTAAATTATGCTTGCTTTTTCAGCACCTGATGCAGCCGTTTAGGCGAAACTCAGCCGAAGTTGGGCATTTCACTTAATCATATTAATAAAGGAACTTCTTTCCATGATGTACGGTCTTGCTTTGTTTTGTTTGGTTCTGGTGGAATCAGTGGCAACAGAGGTTGCAGCGGTGGTAGTATCTGCTTTAAAAGTAATGTTAAGCAAAGTTTCTGATAAAATTGCAGATCTTAAAAATTCATTATCTGAATTTGTCCCCTATATTGATGCAGCAGAAGGCTGCATCTTCATCCTGGAAGATGATTCAGTGACCTCTGAATCTAAGGCCTGGATTCACCATTCTGTCGTAGAATGTTGAATCCAGTGAAAACGGGGAGGGGGGCGGGGGGGCAAAGTGGGGGGTGGGCCTGTGAAAGCCGGCAGTCATCGCACCACCGCGGTGTTTTCGGTGCCGGCTTTCACACCCAAGAGGTCCACCATGAAAGGTGGTGCTATTGGGCATGCTACTTGCGACGATAACGTGGCTTACCTTATCACCGCCAGTGAAGACATTGCCGAGTCCATCTCATCGCCGCCCTGAATCCTCCCCTTGCCCCCGACTCCGCCTCGACTCCGCCCCCGCATGTTATCGCACACGAAAAGAGACTTTTCCCGTGTGATAGTGGCTTATCGCACGTGATAAGTGCTACAAAATGACCCCCTAAATTAGCAACACTGATAGCACAAGAAAATTAACTTGATGCTTTAGAAAATCGGTCTTTCAGAAATACCATTTTTGTAGGCTTTAGTGAAAACTTAGAAGAGAGAAGTCTAGTGGAAGTGTTAACCACATGATTAACAGAGGCCTTGAATTTACCTGAACTTAAAGGAGTATTAATAACTGAATGGGCACATCACTTGGGGAGGAGGAAGGAAATGATTCCTGTCCCCAAATTGTGGTAGCGAAACTTTTAAATTTTGTTCAAAAACAGATTAATATGCAAGTGTATCATTAAAAATCTGAGCTTTTATACCAGACACAACATATTAAAGCATTTCAGGATTATTCTCTTAAGGTTTCTCATACAAGGAAGGAATTTTCAGCAATTTGCTCTACTCTTAACTCAAAAAAATTACATTTCATGCTCCAGTTTCATGTACTGAATGAAGGTTTAATGCAAATATTTGAGACTGCAGAGGCTGCAAGGAAATTTATGCTGACCATTCAATAGATTACAGGCAGACACATAGATGCTGAATTAATTTGCTATTTATAAATAGTTTCCTGGTTTGGGATTTATGTTCCGGGTTTGAAATGTTTTGGGTAAGAATTCTGTTATACAATGAAGACTACAACCATTCAAACTTCTCAGTATTGGGAAGTAAATAAGAGATAGTTGCTGCGATTACCTGGATCAGTCTCACCCACAGATAGCCATAAAAACTGGCTGGAACAAGCAGAACATGATCTGCAATTTATGAGAAAACAAAGGAAGTAGGCCTAACAAAATGACTAGAAGTCAATGGCAAGATGGATTACAATTAAAACAACTCTTCATTTTGTTATTTGATTTCTAAAATACAATTGGTTTGAATAGCCCAATTGGATCTGATATCATCATTGAAGGCTGTCAGCTGAATATTTGTAAGACTATTGTTTCATTTGTATAAGAGTTTAGGCCATTAATATTAGGTTAGGCACATTTATTATCAGATAGATGTAAGTTTTCAAGTTTATATTTATAAGGCTTTGTCGCCACAGGTTAACAAAATAGGGAGACTGGTGCCTGAACAAAGTGAATTGGCCTCCAGCTCTAGAGAAAGTGCTCTATTGAAGTAGATTGGGAGGGGCGTGGTGGGAGATGGGAGGGAAGGGGTAAAGAGTGAAGGAAGGGGGGAGTCTAAGGGGACATATGGGAGGTTGTAAATATGACTAATTGTTTGGGACCATGTGAGGACGAGGTACACAGGCTGGGGGCATTTCCTCAAGTATTGGTTTACATGTGTCTGCTCAAGATCAATAGATTTATATGGTTTACTGATGTGAAGCACTGGAATATTAACTTGGAATGTCTGTGGAATAGGATCTGTTGTTAATAGCAATAAAGAGATCTAAAACAGACATAGCATTTTTACAGGAAACAAATTTAACAGATGCAGAACACAGTAAACTGCACCTACACTGTGTGGGACAAGTTTTTTCTGCCTCATTTGGCTTGCATAGAGTGGGAACGGCTGTTCTGATACACCATTAGCTTTCTTTTCAGATGCAAAATATAAGTCAAACCCAGATAGAAGATTGTTCATTGTAGAAAGTCTTTTATATGGGAAACCTATCATATTAGGTACTGTTTATGCTCCAAATTTATATACCCATAACTTCTTTGTGAAATTGATAAATCTCCTTATACAAAATTCCTATCTTCCTATCATAAGGAGAACAGATTTTAACATAATTTATGATCCTGCATTGGATAAGACACCTACAAATACTCTGGCCGCCATTTCTCAAAAGAAGGGGATTCCCTATCTTTGAATTTATTAGATATTTGCAGTTGTTTACATTCAACAGAGTGAGATTACAAACAAATATATATAGGGCACATGATATTCAATCTCAGTTGAATTATATTTTATTGACTACTTCTATTTTCTTACAACTTGGCCTATTGGAAATCTCATACCATGCATCTGTGTGGATTGATTTAGAGGGACTAACACCACAACCTCAGTATGGGTTTTGGAAGTTTTCTTTATATTTATATGAGGACATGCAATTCCAGGAATATTTACAGAAGAAATGGGCAGATTTTGAGTCATTTCATAAACAACATTACTCATATCCCTCATTGTTTTGGGAAATGGCTAAAGCAGTATTGAGAAATGAAATTATTGCATACAACACACACAAAAACATATAATGGCAAAAGAAATTCTAAGGCTAGACTGTCAATTCAGAGCAGATAAAAGTTGTTTCATAGAATTTAAACTTTGGACAATAAGATTCAATTTTTGCCAACACAAGTACTCTTATTCATCAGAGAACTAAAGAGAGACTTCTATACTATAAATATAGATTAATTTCATTCAGGAATAAACCTGGATGGATGATGGTGAACATAGTAAGAGAAAAGCTAGGAACAAAATTATATGAGATAATTCTGCTACATTCTATTACAGAGATTAGTCAGATAATCTATCATTATTAGAAAGATTTTATACAGTTGAGCAGAGAGACTTTACAACAATGCAAGCTTTTCTGTCATTTTCATCTCTACCTGTAATTGACACAAATCATTTAATGGTATTGAAATTCCCAATAGGCACAAATGATATGGGGAGCAATTAAGCAAGTATTTTAAGTCACCAGAACCTGATGGGTTACCAGGAGAATTTTACAAACTAATTCCAAATTAAGTCTGCCATCCTCTGAAGAAAGTTTTTGATTCCGTTTTAACATTTCAAGAGATGCCTTATCAGTCAAACAGAGCCACTGTAATTGTTCTGCCTAAACCGCGTCATGAGATCCCACCTCTCCGGGGGTATACAAACCTATCTCATTTCTGAACTATGATATGAAGCTTTTTGCTAAAATTATGGCAGATCGATTAGCATCTTTTTTTAAAGATCTGGTAACAATAGAACAGGTTGGTTTTGTTAAAGGTTATGTATGTCTAAGTTATGTATGTCTAAAAAATATTATCTACTATGCACCAAGTATCCAGATGGGCATTACTTTCTCAGCTAATTAGTTTTGATGTCAAAAAGGTTTTTGATAGATTGGATTTGACATTTTTTCTTGAATCATTGAAATCTGGTGGATTTGAAGGCCATTTTTTACATTTTTAACCCTATTACACAAAAGCCCCAAGAGCTAGAATTCATCTTAAGCAGAGGAACTAGAGAGGGATGCTCGCTATCACCCTTATTATTTTTTTTTTCGTCTTTAGGCCTTTTATTGCAAGATATTATTCTAAATCTCCGCAGAAAGGCTATCATAGTAGGTTATCAGCAATTCAAATCATCAGCATTTGCGGATGATCTCATAGTGCATGTGCTGGGGAAGGGGGGCTTTGGGGCTGCCTAATCTGAAATTGTATAATAGGGCAGCAAATGTATGCATATAGGGGACTGGCTGCAAGTAACTAGTTATAATATATCCTTTCAGTTTGAATCTGATCTGGTGACTCCTTTTTCATTACCATTTGTGTTGCACGTGGCCAGTGACCCATTCATTTGAAAAATCACTGCTTGATTGTCCCTCTGCAAAAATCTTGGAACTGGTTTCTCTGTAATCTTTGGCTGAAATGCACGATTTATCCCTTTTTGCCTTTGGAGAGAAATGGTAATTTCCCACTGGGCATGCCAGGGGGAAATATTTTGGGGTAGAAACTATGAGAATTAATAGTGTTAGGCCAATTGCTGAATGATCAAGGGGAAATTCTTAAATGTGCTGAATTACAGGAATCGTTTAAACTCAGGAGAACCATCGACTTCTCAAACCTTCAAGCTTGCCATTATGTGGGTTCTCTAGCTCGCTGTGAGTTGACTAAGGAACATTGGGCACTTTTACAAGAGTAGTTTAACATTGAAGATCCCAGAAGACACACTATATACTAGGGATGTGAATCGTTTTAGGACGATTAAAATTATCGTCCGATAATTTTAATATCGTCTTAAACCGTTATGGAACACAATACAATAGAGATTCTAACGATTTATCATTATAAATCGTTAGAATCGTGAGCCGGCACACTAAAACCCCCTAAAACCCACCCCCGACCCTTTAAATTAAATCCCCCACCCTCCCGAACCCCCCCCAAATGAGTTAAATAACCTGCGGGTCCAGCGGCGGTCCGGAACGGCAGCGGGCCAGAACGGGCTCCTGCTCCTCAATCTTGTTGTCTTCAGCCGGCGCCATTTTCCAAAATGGCGGCGAAAAATGGCGGCGGCCATAGACGAACACGATTGGACGGCAGGAGGTCCTTCCGGACCCCCGCTGGACTTTTGGCAAGTCTCGTGGGGGTCAGGCGGCCCCCCACAAGCTGGCCAAAAGTTCCTGGAGGTCCAGCGGGGGTCAGGGAGCGATTTCCCGCCGCGAATCGTTTTCGTACGGAAAATGGCGCCGGCAGGAGATCGACTGCAGGAGGTCGTTCAGCGAGGGTTCCGGCGCCTCGCTGAATGACCTCCTGCAGTCGATCTCCTGCCGGCGCCATTTTCCGTACGAAAACGATTCGCGGCGGGAAATCGCTCCCTGACCCCCGCTGGACCTCCAGGAACTTTTGGCCAGCTTGTGGGGGGCCTCCTGACCCCCACGAGACTTGCCAAAAGTCCAGCGGGGGTCCGGAAGGACCTCCTGCCGTCCAGTCGTGTTCGTCTATGGCCGCCGCCATTTTTCGCCGCCATTTTGGAAAATGGCGCCGGCTGAAGACAACAAGATTGAGGAACAGGAGCCCGTTCCGGACCGCTGCCGTTCCGGACCGCCGCTGGACCCGCAGGTTATTTAAGTCATTTGGGGGGGGTTCGGGAGGGTGGGGGATTTAATTTAAAGGGTCGGGGGTGGGTTTTAGGGGGTTTTAATGTGCCGGTTTTGCGATTTTTAGATTTTTCACGATTTTTCACGATATTTTACCCCCCCCAAACGGCAACAATACGATTCCCTCCCCCTCCCAGCCGAAATCGATCGTTAAGACGATCGAGGACACGATTCACATCCCTACTATATACTTTCTTTATAAAATGTTTGTACAAATAGAGGGTAATTAGGATTTTACACCACTAAGACATAAATGGGCAGATGAATTACAAATACAATTACCTATGAAGGTATTTCTTGCATGTTTTACTGGTGTAAAAAATATTTCCAACAATGTACAATTAAGAGAAACAGTTTAAGTTTGTGACTAGAGATTTTATTTCACAAAGACAGGCTTTTCTGGCACATACTGCAGTTTCAGATGCATGTATAAGATGCTCTAGTGAGGTAGACAATCTTGGCCACTCCTTTTGGTCTTGTTCTAAAATACAAATATTTGGAGGAAAGTATACATACATGTGGATTGGATTACATTACAATATTTGTTATTTGATGCATCCTCAGTATCCACTTCATATTGCTCATCTTCATAGCGACTGTGGATACAGAAGGTTTTGATGTTGTCCAGATTGATCATACTGCACTTTTGAAGATAGTCATCTATCCCATTGCTCACCTTCTGGAGGATTAAAATACACAATCTATTAATTATGGCATGGATGTCCTGTAAGTCACTCAGTCCCTGAAGAAAGAAAACAATTTTGGATATTTGGCTTACATATATTTCAAAACTTCCTCACAGAACCCTCAGTCAGATCTTAAATGACTTCTAGTTGAGAGATATGGTCTATATTCTATATCCTGGATCATATTATTAAAAGTATTTCTATGTGATAAAGGGGAGGGGGTAGAAAAGATGGGATGACTTGGGGGGAAGGGAGGCAGGGGACTTATATGGTTTCAGCCTGTATTGAATGGTCGGAGTTATCTGAATTTGTACTTTAAAAAGGTGTGTATTCTTCAGCGTTTACCAAACCAGTGATAGTTAACTTAGAATCACTCTGGGACTTGATTGCCAGATTGTCCCAGACATTTCAAGATTAGTCCTGATGACTAGACTCTGTTTCTTTGAAATTGGACTCTGTTGACCAATTCTCCAGGACATGTTACTTCCATCCAAACCTTGGGGAATGATATTAAAAACATACAAGCTGTGAATTCTTCTATGATTCGTGAGCACCTGTCTTCTTTTCGGAGGCTGGAATCTTTAGAAAATTATTCAAGGCATTTGAATTTGAGAATTACAAATTTTCCTGAAATTCTTGGAGAAATTCCATGTTTCTTCCTTATAAGCAGAAGTCTAACCAAATACATCCTCCTCAGAATCCAGTGCATCTTCCTAATTTATCAGTTTTTTTGGAAAGTTCAGCTGTGGAAGACATGAGAGGGCTATACTTTTGATTTCCTTTTTTTCAGAACAGGATTTAAGTTTTGTGATGAAGTTTTATTTTAAAAATGTAAATGTTTCTTTTCATGGGGGCTTTGTCAGATTTTTCATGACTTAGCCAGAGCTACACAAGAATGGCTAAAGCTTTTTTGGAGATGCACCTTGAAGCTCAGGCTCTTGATGCAAGTTGTCTATTACGTTATCCATGTAAAGGTATAATTAAGTTGAATGCCAATACATTTATTATTTTTATTCCATATCAATTGAGTGACTTCTTGAATGCCAGAGTGACGAGTCGGCCATGTAACTCAGAAACTTCATAAGGATTTTCTGTTACTTTATAGGTACATATTTTATGCTGTCCATAGTTTTAATATGCATAACGTTACATATGCCGCCGCGGCAGACCCGTGGCATGGTCCCCTCATCTTTCCTCAATGACTCCATCTTCTGGTTCCTCCTCGCTGGTGGCGGTGGGCCATCGGCTCTGTCCTTGGGTCTCCCCCAGTGCCTCCGGCCCTGCCATGGTCCCTGGCATTCCCGGTCCTGTTGCCACTTCGTGTCAGGCATCTCCATGTGGCCCACGGAGAGACGCTGTTACTTGCACCGAGCTCCTCCCTAGGCGTGCACGCGTGCACCACTGAAGTTTAAGTAGAGACCATGGCAGGAACCTAGCCACAGCCCCGCATGATGATGTCTACACTGCTCTAATACTTAAGCTCAGGCTCCGCTCCCTAGCGTTGCCTTTGCAACAGGTCTCCTCGCTGATTGCGTACTCGTCGCTTCCTGAGATTCAACTCATCTCTGTGTTCCTGTTCCTTGTTTGTTCCTGGTTCCTGTTTCCTCATTCCTATCTCATTCCATTCTTCGGATTGACTACATGGACCTAACTCTCCTTTGCCTGATCAAGCCATCAACTCTCTCCAAGCCCGGACCTCTGCTTTGCCTGACCACACCATCGACTCTCTCCAAGCCCGGACCTCTGCTTTGTCTGACCACGCCATTGACTCTCTCCAAGCCCGGACCTCTGCTTTGTCTGACCACGCCATTGACTCTCTTCAAGCCTGGACTTCTGCTTCGCCTGACTACGTTATTGCCTAATTCAGATTCAGACCTGTGCTTCGCCTGACTACGCTACTGCCTATCTCCAGACCCAGACTTCTGCTTCCCTTGACTACGCTATTGCCTATCTCCAGACCCAGACCTCTGTTTTGCCTGATTATTATTGACTATCTTCGTTATCAGACCTCAGCCTTGCTTGCCACAGCCTTTAGATTGCTGCCAGTTCAGACTCAAGCCTGTTCTTCGATGCCTCTTCAGCTTACTCCCTGGATGTGGTTTATTCGGGCTTCGGCCTGCTCTTGCTCGAGCACCCCCTGTCTGCTCTCATTCCATTGGTGCTCGGGTTTCCAAGACATTGCCTTGTTCAGAGTAAGACTGTACCATGTGTTACTTGCAGTCTGTGGGATGCATCAGACTTTACTGTGACTCTATACCGAGGCCCACCTAAGTCCTGCTGGCCCCGGCACCCAAAGGCTCAACCCGCGGGGAATGAGGGCTGGTATAGGTGAAGCTCCAGTGGCCTCTATTAGCCCACTCCGCCTGCCGATGGTGGGGACCTGTAGGTCCCTACCTAAGGTTTGCATCAATCCCACCTCGGCCCAAGGGTCCACCTCCAATGCAACACATAATTTTTGCTGTATCCTCTATTCTCTTCTTTGTTTCCATCTCCCTCTTTTCTTATGTCTCGAGTTGGAAAGAATAATTGATTATCTATTTTGATAGTTTGTTTTTTTTTGTTTCATGTTGTCTACAATATATCTCTCATATTTCTGTGCAAAGTATTTCTTTACTTTGTAAAAATTTAAAAATTAATAAAAAAGTTTTAAAAAATGGAAACTAATATTAAACTAAAATTAATATTCAAGAGATGTGTGAAAGGAATGTGGCGGATCAGAGTGCTGTGGATCAGAGTTACTTGCCCTCAATTTAAATCATGGCACACAAACAGTTACCTACCCCTTGTTACCATTCAGCAAGGCTCCAGCAGGCTCCCGCGGTATGCAGCTTGACGGCATCGCTCGACTCGGCGTGGCACCGCATGACTCGCAGCTTGACTCCGCCCCCTTTTATTGTCAGTGGCCTGTCTGGTAGTTCTCGTGGTAGTGCGGGAAAAAACTGTATTTAAAGGGAGTTCTCCAGCACATCATTGCCTTGACTACAGGCTTGCTTGCGCTGGAACTTCGGTGGTTTTCCTGCCTGGATTCTTGTCTGCTGCTTGTCCTGACTCTTTCCAGCTACTGAGCTTTCTCAAGACCTTATGTGAGTTTTGTCATCTAGTTCTGGCTATGAACACAGCATACCCTGTCTATTCACTATCTATAGTCTCTCTCAGTTCAGCAACCCTGGGATCACTGTTCCAGTTCCTGAGGGACTTCAGCCCTGCCGGGCATATCAGCTCACTACTGCCACCTCTGGTGGTTCTACTAACCTGTCTAATAAAAGAACTATCTGTGTCTGTCTCCATACCCAAGCCTTGCCAGTGGTCCCTCTCAGGATATCCTCCTGGGGGTGCAGTCATCTGCCATCAGCCCAAGGATCCACATATCTACATTCCTCTACAGCTGAGTGCCCTCTCCAAGCACTCTCCTGGTATCAGTTTGCTAACTCCTCCCTTCTTGAGGAATAAAGCATAACAGATTGCTAACTCCTCCCTCTACAGGAGCTAGTTCATAACAGTTTGCTAACTCCTCCTACCACGGGAGCCGAACCGTTACAGGAAGACCTTGGGATACCCCGTTTCTTATTTTTTAGATGTGTTTTTCTAATGTTTATTTCCTTTATTTAAATGAAATAAACAAAATAAACATTAGATGAGATGAATTTTTGGGAAACCTCCCCTCAAAAACAAAATGAAAAGAGAAACAAACTTTTACTTCTTCCTACTCCTAGCAGTTTCATGGCCTCCTTCTGCACCTCATTTAACTACCAAGTTCTCACCTTTTTCCCCACCTGACCTAATAACTGAGTCGTTTGACCACTATAACATTGCATTGTAAATATCCCTGGTGTTGCATCCGTTGGTGCTAGAAGGCTTCGCCCCGTTTGCCTCACCTTGTTCACGGCTCCTCCCACATCCCTAGTGAAAATGGTTGCCACCACATCTACTAGCCGACCTCTCCGGCGTTCCCGGAATGGCTATGGCGCTGCCTCCCACCATGTTCCTCGCAAGGGCCTACTAGGGTGTGCGCTCGCACGCCACCCTCGCCTTTATTCCAGCAATGACGTGAACCTCGGGGGCTTTCCCCTCTACTGATGTAACACCATCCGGGTATATAGCCTGTACTTTGTTGCTAGCTCATTGACGGGCCGATACAGTACAGTGCACACTGTACCGTATTGGGTTAACAGTGCACTTCGATGGAGCGCACTGTTAACCCTCTATTGGATGTTCGTTTTCGACGTGCTAGCATTACCCCTTATTCAGTAAGGGGCTGAAAACGTGCGCCCAACCCCCCGAGCCTAATAGCCCCCACAACATGCAAATGCATGTTGATGGCCCTATTAGGTATTCCCGCGCGATTCAGAAAACAAAATGTGCAGCTAAGCCACACATTTTGCTCTCAGAAATTAGCGCCTACCCAAAGGTAGGAGCTAATTTCGTCGGGCTCTGGGAAAGTGCACTGAAAAGCAATAAAGGCTGCTTTTCTGTGCACCCTCCGAGCTTAATATCATGGCGATATTAAGTCGGAGGTCCCTGAAAGTTTCCAAAAGTAAAAAAAAAAAAATTGAAGTCTGCCCACGGCTGTCGGGTTGAAAACTGGACGCTCAATTTTGCCAGCGTCCGGTTTCCGAGCCCATGGCTGTCAGCGGGCTCGAGAACCAATGCCAGCAAAATTGAGCATCGGCTGTCAAACCCGCTGATAGCCGCCGCTCCAGTCCAAAAGGAGGTACTAGGGATGCACTAGTGTCCCTAGCTCCTCCTTTTGCCTGTTTTTACCACCGGGCCTAATTTGAATAGTGAATCGCGCACATAGGAGAGTGGTCTGTGCGCGCGCTGGGAGAGCGGTCACAGGTCACTCTCCCGCGAACTTTATTGTATCGGCCCATGAGTTAGCAAGGACTTGGTCTCGGCCGGTCTAATCTACTCTGCCACTTCCATGCTGCCACTGGAAGCTCTCTCTCTGCCCTTCTGGGTAATTGCTAACTTGGGTACCCGCTCCTCGGGGGCCCTCTGCTTTATTTCAGGTGCCTTACAGGGATCAGATACTCGCTTCTCGAGGGCCTGCTCTCCATGCCTTGGTGCCTGTACCATCTTCTTCGACCTGGTGGAATCACATAACTACATCAACCATCTAGTGAGTAAACTAACTCTCAGTCTATCTCATCCACAGTACTGTCTTTCTGGGAAACCTACACCGGAATTCCCCTTTACCAATGGGGTGAGAAGGTTCCCCTCTGCCAAGGGTCCTGAGACTACTACATCCAGACTACCTCACTACTGCCACCTCTGGTGGTATACTTCAAGCTGTCTAATAAAAAACTAACTCTGTGTTTGTGCATCCTGCGTTTAGCCCAGTACTGTGGCGACTCATGGGGCTCCTCCCTGTGGGTGTGGTCATCTGCCAAACACTACCCAAACACCGCTTAACCATAACACCTGGTCATTGTTCAATGTGAAATAAGGCTCTCTGCTACCTC
The DNA here is from genome assembly GCF_901001135.1 of Rhinatrema bivittatum. Lineage (NCBI taxonomy): Eukaryota > Metazoa > Chordata > Amphibia > Gymnophiona > Rhinatrematidae > Rhinatrema > Rhinatrema bivittatum. The sequence continues at coordinate 175,741,091 of NC_042615.1, forward strand.
AAGACTCTTGGATGTTGGCCATGTTATGCAATGACTGCCCTGTATCAATAGCTAGACCTAGATGAGGAAATGGATCGGTAAAATAGGACTTTATTGAATCTTGCCCGACTCTGGACGAGTTTTGCTCAACGAGCTGCCTCAGGGGCTTAAGAGCCACTTAAATTGGCACCATCACGAACACATTATTACAGAGAAGCATGAATATCTCGTATGCTACAGTTGCATATTAGAGAAATATTCATCAGCAGAAATAAACTATTGAAGTGGTTGTAAGACCGCCACTTTGTTTTCACTCTATTGACAGCGGCAGGCTGGAAAAACTATGGCACATAAAATCTGCTGCTCAGCAAAAATATTTTCGGTCACATAACTGTGGCCCTGGGTCACATAACTGTTCATACTGTGAGCTATATTAGTATGCACAATTTGGAAATATTTTCTTGTTACCTTAGATAAGTCAATTGCTAATTAAATCTCATAAATACCAGTTTCACACTCCAGTTTTCTTTATTGCTGTTTGTTCTTGTAACACAATAGAGCTAAATTGTTATTACTTCTGCAAGAAGGTGAAATTTGTCTTGTGTCCATGTGAATGATCTTTTGAAAGGAAGGATTGAATTTGCATAATTATAAGTGACACTCTTTATTTTCTGCTGAGCAGCAGATTTTATGCGCCATAGTTTTTGCAGCCTGCCGCTGTCAATAGAGTGAAAACAAAGTGGCGGTCTTACAACCACTTCAATAGTTTATTTCTGCTGATGAATATTTCTCTAATATGCAACTGTAGCATATGAGATATTCATGCTTCTCTGTAATAATGTGTTCGTGATGGTGCCAATTTAAGTGGCTCTTAAGCCCCTGAGGCAGCTTGTTGAGCGAAACTCGGCCAGAGTCGGGCAAGATTCAATAAAGTCCTATTTTACCGATCCATTTCCTCGTGTTCATTGCTAACAGCCATCTTGGATTGGCTTCTGGTTTGTTTCTTGGGACCATCAATAGCTAGACTGCCTTTAGTAGAATTGAGAAAAAGCAAGGATATGGTTTTAAAATACATATTTATTTAAAAAAAACTAAACAGCAAATCATACCTGAGTAGCACAACATTTGATTTTAGAAATGGGGAAATGTTTCTATCTGTTTACATATCATCATAAACTTGAACTTTCTGGTAATTAGGATAAATCATGAAGAAATACATCATTTACCACATTATCTACACCACATAAATTGTTGTAGTTATATCTATCATTCTAAGATGCTAAAAAAAATATGTTTACCCTGCAGGAAAGATATTTATCGTGAAAAGACAGTCAAAAAATGCATGGAAAAGAGCTCAGCAGAAAATAAAGAGTGTCACTTATAATTATGCAAATTCAATCCTTCCTTTCAAAAGATCATTCACATGGACACAAGACAAATTGCACCTTCTTGCAGAAGTACTAACAATTTAGCTCTATTGTGTTATAAGAACAAACAGCAATAAAGAAAACTGGAGTGTGAAACTGGTATTTATGAGATTTAATTAGCAATTGACTTATCTAAGGTAACAAGAAAATATTTCCAAATTGTGCATACTAATATAGCTCACAGTATGAACAGTTATGTGACCCAGGCTTTAAAATGAATACTGATGACAGAAAACCTTTATGAGTGAAAGTGCCATTAAGTTACAAAGGCAGAATATACAAGTGTGCTTCCAATATCAGCAGAGCATCAATTGTTTTCCATTAGTGTGGAGCATCAGTTTGCCTCCAGCGGTAGAAGCTTCATCATCATCATCTTCATCAGGTATTATCTTTGATGATAAGGTTGGAAACACTTTTGCATTAGTTCTCTCTATGCTTAGTTTTTACTTTTTCATCCACGGCTGTAGGTTTTGAACATTTTTTATTTCATTGTCCCAGACTGCTTTCTTTTCTTTCCTCTCTTTTTCAAATAACATAATAGCTAACTTGCCTCCACATTCTCTGTGTACCTGGCCAACAAATCACATTTTCTTTTTGGCCAAGACTTGTATAGTTCTCATCTCATGTACTCTTCATTTCAGATCATATCTTTCCATCCAGCCTTTTGAATTCTTTGATGATACCTCATGTCTAATGTATATGTATATTGTACATGATCACTTTGGCCCTGATTTTCAAAATGACGTACATGCACAAAACCCTGTTTTATGTGTATAAGTGATATTTGAAAATCAATCAGGGGCCAGGACATGTAAAAGTAGATGCATAATCTCAGTTTCACTTGCCTCATATGGGTTCTTACAGATCTGACATAGTACTTTAGAAATGGTGCAACTCCATCTGCACAGGTTTTAAAATGTGAATATCCACACCCCTTTGAAGTAAGTGTGTACTTTGTAATAAGTGGGGTATTACATGCATACTCAGGAATTTTAGTATGCACATACTGTTTCACAAGCATGCACACATTTCTGGTTTTGCTGGGGTGGGTTCATTCCAAAATGAGCCCCTCACTGCAAGAAAGCCAATCTTCACCACCAAGGATGTGGTTAGGATGGCATCCCTGGTGGTAAGGGACTGCTTCTCCATCCAGGGTATAAAGCGAGATGCCAGGACCATGAGAGAGGCTTGGCTGGCACTCTGCAGGAATTAAACCACAAAATCTTCTATTCCTGTGATATAAGTACCTCAAGAAAAATAGAGGGGTTGGGAGAGTGGTTGGGGGTAACAATATCAAATATCAGAAGGGACAACCAATAGTCACAGTCACAGTAGATCAAGGGTTTACTGGAATGAATGGAAGCATAACATAGAGGAGGTCACAGAACCAGCAACAATTAACTAAGAACATTTTATTCTTACTTGTAAACTGAGGACATTAAGATGAAGGCCTGGGAATTGCATTACCTGGTGGAGGACTGGTTGCAACAGCTGCATGCCAGGCAGGCAGAAACTGGTGCTAAGTAGGGATGTGAATCGTTTTTCAACGATTAAAATTATCGTCCGATAATGTTTATATCGTCTTAAATCGTTATAGAACACGATACAATAGAAATTCTAACGATTTATCGTTAAAAATCGTTAAATCGTGTTAGTGCGCACTAACTCGAGTTAGTGCGCACTAACTCCCCGTTAGTGCGCACTAACTCGATTTAGTGCGCACTAACTGAAAATGATACAAATAAACACTTTCCAGGTCACTGAAGGTCAGTTAGGAATGAATATGTGTTCCTATTGGCTGGCTGCCCTCTTATCTATTGATGTTACCACTGAGGTGATGGTTGGGGGGATGGGAAATGGAACTGGAAACTCACGAACACCAACAGAAAATGAAACAAAGTGTTGACACTTCCCAGGTCAGTAAAGGTCACTTAGGAATGAATATGTATTCCTATTGGCTGGCTGTGCTCTTATCTATTGATGTTACCAAGGTTTCCACTGAGGTAATGGTTGGGGGGATGTGAAATGGAAACAGTTGCAAGCTTGACATGTGATGATCAGCACTCACGTGACTAGAACTTGTTTGTTTATTATTTTTGTTAGCAGGCACGTGAAATTTGCCAATCACTGTGCATTTTAGAAAGGTGGTCCTGGCTGGAACTGTACACAGTTCAAATATATGTAATTGATTGTTGGTAAGTGTATTTTTTAAGTAGCCACAGTGGCACCAGTATGTTTACTTATCCTCCTACTTAACTCACTAGCTCAGCTTTGTAAGAAGGGCTTCTCTGCTTGTGTGTTGCTTTTGTTTGGTGTGAGGGATTTATTTTAAAGGGTCATGGTGGGTTTTAGGGTTGCTTTAGTGTGCCGGTTTCCCTGCCCTCCCCCCCACTGGACCCCAGGTAATATAAGGCACTTTGTGGGGGTTCGGGAGGGTGGGGGATTTATTTTAAAGGGTCGGGGTGGGTTTTAGGGTTGCTTTAGTGTGCCGGTTTCCCTGCCCTCCCCCCCAATGGACCCCAGGTAATATAAGGCACTTTGGGGGGGTTCGGGAGGGTGGGGGATTTATTTTAAAGGGTCATGGTGGGTTTTAGGGTTGCTTTAGTGTGCCGGTTTCCCTGCCCTCCCCCCCACTGGACCCCAGGTAATATAAGGCACTTTGGGGGGGTTCGGGAGGGTGGGGGATTTATTTTAAAGGGTCGGGGTGGGTTTTAGGGTTGCTTTAGTGTGCCGGTTTCCCTGCCCTCCCCCCCACTGGACCCCAGGTAATATAAGGCACTTTGTGGGGGTTCGGGAGGTGGGGGATTTATTTTAAAGGGTTGGGGTGGGTTTTAGGGCTGCTTTAGTGTGCCGGTTTCCCTGCCCTCCCCCCCACTGGACCCCAGGTAATATAAGGCACTTTGGGGGGGTTCGGGAGGGTGGGGGATTTATTTTAAAGGGTCGGGGTGGGTTTTATGGTTGCTTTAGTGTGCCGGTTTCCCTGCCCTCCCCCCCACTGGACCCCAGGTAATATAAGGCACTTTGTGGGGGTTCGGGAGGGTGGGGGATTTATTTTAAAGGGTCGGGGTGGGTTTTAGGGCTGCTTTAGTGTGCCGGTTTCCCTGCCCTCCCCCCCACTGGACCCCAGGTAATATAAGGCACTTTGGGGGGGTTCGGGAGGGTGGGGGATTTATTTTAAAGGGTCGGGGTGGGTATTAGGGTTGCTTTAGTGTGCCGGTTTCCCTGCCCTCCCCCCCACTGGACCCCAGGTAATATAAGGCACTTTGTGGGGGTTTGGGAGGGTGGGGGATTTATTTTAAAGGGTCGGGGTGGGTTTTAGGGCTGCTTTAGTGTGCCGGTTTCCCTGCCCTCCCCCCCACTGGACCCCAGGTAATATAAGGCACTTTGGGGGGGTTCGGGAGGGTGGGGGATTTATTTTAAAGGGTCGGGGTGGGTTTTAGGGCTGCTTTAGTGTGCCGGTTTCCCTGCCCTCCCCCCCACTGGACCCCAGGTAATATAAGGCACTTTGGGGGGGTTTGGGAGGGTGGGGGATTTATTTTAAAGGGTCGGGGTGGGTTTTAGGGTTGCTTTAGTCTGCCGGTTTTCCCGCCCTCCCCTTCCCCTCCCACTTCCCCCGATTTACTAGTAAACTAGTGTGTTGTCTTACACTAGCCAGCCACTACCCCTGTGTTGGTGCTGGACTTGCAAATGCACGTGAGCCTTAAATTTATAAATAAATTGTTTGTGTTAGTAGTGCAAGTATAAGTAAATATAATATTATGGGGTAGCCTAGTGTCATTGGCTAGTGGCTGGCTACTAGCCACGCCAGTGAGCCACTAGTCAGATTACTAATCACACAGTGACCTGTCACTGACTGACGAAGTCACTCACTAACTGTATTTAACCCTTCTATATATCTTATCTATTAGGTGCTGCTCAGTACACTGCTGTGCCAGCTTACTTGTTGGTACTGGACTGGACTTGCAGCCATAACGTTTTAAAATGTTTGCTGGTAAGAAGAAGAGTGCTACTGGAAAGAAAATTCCAGTCAGTAGGAAAAAACTGCGATTTGATGATACCCCTTCTACTTCAGCGAATGTAAAGGAGCAAGGTAACTTGCAGGACAAGGAAGGAGCAAAATCTGGAAAGGTGAAAGTGAAATCTGTGCTGCAGCAGCAAAGTTTATTGATGGATGAAGTGCTACAGAAAGTGCTGAATAGAGAATCAGAGGACTCTGAGTCTGAGGAGGAGGATGACAATGATGATATTCAGGATGAGGAGAAGAACACCGCCAATGACAGTGATGGTAGTGATGATGAATCAGATGATGGTAGTCCGATTGTCAAAAAAACCACTGTCAGCGCCAGTAGTATCCTCTCTAGTCCTAAACCAGTTGAAAATTTGCAGGTTACTACAAGAACAACTTCTGCTACTTCTACTCCTAGTACTACTACTCCTACTCTGATGACAACACTGACAAGAAATGTCCAGCCTAGAGTAAGGGACAGTAGAAAAACATCTAAGGTTTGGAATCATTTTAATGTTACGGATGATTGGAGATGTGCTCAATGTATCCATTGTAAAAGGATGGTGAGCCGTGGAAGAACTATTGGACATCTTACTACCACCAACATGAAATATCACCTTGAAAGAGAACATAAAGCAGTGTTGCTTGCAGAAGAAGCTGCAGGGAAGCCAAAGAAGGAAATTACTTCAGAAGATTGTGTGTATGTGAAGCAGAAGCAGACTTCTCCTTCTCCTCTTCCCCGGCAGCAGCGGCAAGCTACTGTTGAGCAGATGGGGTGGTGTCCTTCTTCAATTTCACAGACTAGGAAGCAAGTAGTATCCAAAGTGGTGACACGACAAATTGCTGTAATGATTGCTGTGGATGATCAGCCACTGCAGATTGTAGAGAATGATGGATTTCAGCAGCTGATACATCTGTTAGCACCTGACTACAAAATTCCTTCAAGAACTACATTTACCCGTCAGGTGATTCCTTCCCTGTACTCACAATGTCGTGCTGAAATGCAGATTGTGATGGCAAGGGCAAAGGGAAGGAGCATACATTTCACCACTGATCTTTGGACTAGTAAGAATGCAACACATGCATATTTGTCTCTAACAGCACATTGGTGGCAGCTGGATGAGGCATTAACTGACAGCACAAGCACAAGCAGTGGCAGTAGCACCAGCAGCTCCAAAAAGCTTTCTCCAGGATACCGGTGGGCTTTACTGCATGCTCAAGTGCTAGACCAGAGACATACTTCTGAAAATATCTTACAGACAATTCAGGGGATGATGGAAGGATGGAAAGGGCTACTTAGAAGCAGTGATATGGAATGTTTAAATGGATATATCATTACTGACAATGCTGCCAATATGATTAAGGCTCTGGAGGATGGTGGATTCAAAGGCATCCGATGCTTTGCACATACACTGCACCTGGTAGTGAGGGATGCGTTGGGGCTAAGTGCCAAGGAAGTGCAAGGTACTAGTCGTCAAGCCCTGAAGCGGTTGATTGAAAAGTGCCGCAAAATAACTGGGCATTTCAATCGCAGTGTGAAAAGTGGGAAGGAACTCAGAGAAAAACAAAAAGCAGTTAGGGCACCATTGCATAACCTCGTTCAGGATGTGCCTACCAGATGGAATTCCACCTATCTTATGTTGGAGAGGTTGTCTGAACAACAGACACCTCTGCATGATTTGGCAATGGAATCTGAAATTGGATTGGAAAATCCACTTGGATGTCAGGACTGGACAAACATTGCACAGATGGTGCATGTCCTCAAGCCTTTCAAAGAATATACTGATGCACTGAGTGCAGCTACAGCCACGTTAGGTGATATCATTCCTGTAATATATGATCTGGAGCAGGTATTACAGGAATTTCTGCATCAGACAGATTTGTCGAAGGAAGTGTTGCAGCTTGTGAGATGCTTAAAAGAGCAAGTACAGAAAAGGTTGAAACCTCTAATGGAGAAGGATAGCTATATCTTAGCTACTATGTGTGACCCAAGTGTGAAAGGCAATGTTGCTCTCAAGTGCAATACTCTTGCATCCTGGACACATAAGTTGATTGAAATGGTTCAAAAGATTTCAACTCCTCCCACTCCATCCTGCTCAGCTGCTTCCAGTTCCACCAGCTGCTTCCCTCCCATGATGACAACCCATTGTCCTCCCAAATTTCATGAAACTGGTCCTATTTCAAAAGCAAGAGCAAGATTTGTCACATTTCAGAGTGGTGGGGCTGCTAACCAGCAGCACCTGCAAGAGAAGGTTGCAGAAATTCATGTGAAGAATTTTCTCTCTGAGCCAGTTGAGAGCATGGAGTCAGATCCCCTGAGATATTGGGCAGAAAAAGCTTCAATGTGGCCTTATCTTACCAGAGTAGCACAACACTTTCTTTCCTGCCCACCCACCAGTGTGCAAAGTGAACGAGTATTTTCATTGACAGGGAATATTGTGAGTCCACTCCGTGCACGTTTGAATCCAGACTTAGTAGAGGAATTGGTTTTCATCAAAATCAACCTTCCGCTGCTTCATAATGTGAACATTCGCTGTGACTGGGAGGAGGAGTGAGTCTCTTGTCTAGGATGGGGATGCAAGGTCGTTTGGGAACACAGCAGGATGGAGCATTCAGCAGAAGCACTGCCAGTGCCTCATGATAGAACTGCCCCTGCCTCTTCACCTCAGGTGTCTGCTGTGCTGTTATCATCTATCTTGTCAGCTTGATGAATAAGGACTTTGTATGTGCAAGAAAGAAACCTAAGTTTGTGTCTATCAACTGTGTGCGCTTATTTAGCAGCTGTTAGAAAACAGGCAGTTAAAGTACTTTTGAGTTTTGACCATAGTCTCTCTAAGCAGTTAATGTATATCATACTGTGATGGGGCATGGTTTATTTTTCTGGCTGAGACAGTTTATAGCTCAGCTTACCAAACCGGTCCTGGGGATTCCACAGCCAGTTGGATTTTTAGAATATCCACAAAGAATTATGCATGAAATACATTTGCATATCATGGGGACTCAGTATATGCAAATTTACATCATGCATAAAATCCTGCTGAGTGAGTGGTTATTTATTTGGAAAACCCTGGTTTGTAGGGACCAATTTGTCTCACTCTCTAAATAAAGCCTGACCACGTAAGTTAGTGCCTAAATCAAAACCATCTCCAGTTGTGTCATGAGTTACCTAACCTCCCTGTGGTCAGTAAAAGGTTTCTCTGGCCGAGATTTAATTATTTCTCCCTGCGGAGCAGATACATGTTAAGTTGAATTTTCAAGTTGCATTAATAAAAAACAGCATTTACGTGTTTACATAAATAGCATATACTTCTTTATATACATATAATACAACATGAGTAAATCTACACGTGTGAAAAAAGGGATGGTCTAGGTGTTCCCAAGTGGAGGCCAACATTTATGTATGTTAGTCGCTATTTTATAAGAGATTTACTGTATGTGTAGATTTGGCAGCTTTATATTTACTCTCGCTCTTTATCTGGAGTAAGTGATAGTATAAGAAGTCTTAACAGTCAAATCATGACTAGGTCGTGGTCTGGGAGAAATGGGGGAAGCTGAGACTGATCTTGATGAGTTGCAGATGGACTGGATTGGAAACTGAAAGACTAATTGATAACACTGGTAATTTTATTGCTGTGTGCATGTTAGAAAATCTGTTGACTATAAATCCCAATTTATAATAATTTTAATAATTGAGTCCACTAATATTTCTCAAATTTAAAACATTTTATTAACTACAAAACTATAACGAAATTAAATAACACTGTTATAAAAATATAACTTTACAATGACAACATACCAAAAAAAAATTATGTGTTTTAGCACCCAGTACTCAAGGATGTGGAGAGGAGAATGGCAACCCAAGAGGAGGATCCTGCTCTGGAGCAGAGGGCAGTGGCATCTCCTCCTCACGAGGCATCTCATGAGGAGGAGATACCTGTGCCCTCAGCTCCTGAAAGGCCTCCTCCATGGCTGACAGCCTCCTCTGCACATCCTTGACATCTGCCCTGATGCTGTTTACTCCCTGCAGGAGCTCCTTCAGCATGCCAAACTGTGCATGTGCAGTACATACGCAGCTTGGAGGAGATCCTGCAAGGAGTACAGCAGCAGTGCTGGTGCTGGTGCTGGTGCTGCTGGGCCCGGCTGTGGCTGCCTCCATCCTTTGGGCACTGGCAGTGGCACTGGTGGCTGTGGCTGCCTCTTCTTGCCCTGTAAAGAAATGTAAAAAATTCTACATAAGATATAGAACAGGGGTGGGCAGTTATGGTCCTCGAGGGCCACAAACCAGTATTGTACGCACCAGCAAGTTTACAATATTAAAATACATTCAACCCCTTAGTTTACTAAATTGTAGGGTTTTGGAAAAATGAGTTTATAGTCTACAACCTCGGAGAAGGAGAGTGGAGGGATATCATTCTAGATAATTAGAGATAATATTATATAAATATATACATAACATACATCTATCCCACCCTATATAACTGACTGATCACAAACAATAATTTTGATTTTCTGCCTCAGACAGATACTAGACAAACTACTACTACTAGTACTACAACATACATACTGGCCCTGTGGGCCAAAATACAAGCCATTAAGCCCGTACACACGTGCTACATTAAAAAAAAATGTTTTTCAGTTCATTTTTTAACATGGCACTCTTCTACAGTTCTTCTTCCTCACTCATCCTCTTTCTCCCACTGCCTCCCTCCCCTCTCACAGTGACTAATACCCCCTTCCCTCAGTCTCACATTTATCCCCCATTCACATTTGCAGCATGTTGGTCAATGGTCAGGGCTCAATTATCTAATAATATATAATACCTGGCCCACCAGTGACGGTTCGCTCCGTCCTCCTCTGCTGACAGCTACTGGGCCCAGGAAGCCCTGCCTTGTCCCTGCTGGTGTGTGGTTCTGTACGAAGACACAGATCAAATTTCACAGAACAACAGTTAAAATTTAAAAAAAAGGAATTGGAACTGACACAAACAATATTAAACACAAATTCCATTACAATTAATTGAATAATATTTGTGTACTTGTGGAGTATTCTCAAACAGCCTACCAGGCGAAGGACGCGCTAAAGTCAGGCGGACCTCCTCAAGCCAATCACCCTCGTGAAGTCTCAGATGCCGACCTGAGAATTAGAGGTAGAAAGGAAATAGAATAACATTAATTGATTAATAAATTAATTACAAACACAACATGCCCTGCTAGGTTATTTTTTTATGCAATATATAACATTTAGTAATAAAAAAAAAATTAGCTATCTTTTAATGTGGCATTCAAAATTCCCAAATACAAATCACATCATTTCAAAATGATAAATAAATATAAATAAATATAATACACCACTAACATTATCTCTCACCTTTCTTCTTGAGATCTTCGATCTCACGCGGGTAAGAGGCTCTCCGGCAGAACTCCTCCTGGAGAGCCACCCAGGCTGCAGACTGCCTTTGAAGGTTAGGCCTGCTGCCTGAGGGGGTGTAGAGATGCTCCTCATCCAGGAGGAGTAGCCGGGTTAGGAGGTCCACATCTGCCTGTGTGAACCGTGGCTTCCGGGACCTAGCATCACGATCGGCCTTTGAGGAGGACGGTTGGGCTGACTCCCTATCATGATCCATCTACAATGAGAAAATAAAAAAGAAGATGAAAAAAAGTAAGTTCAGAAGCTCAGACTGGAAAGGGCTGAAGTATCCCACCCTTCACATCCCCCACTGCTGGTATATGGGAGAGAGAAGGGGAAGGGGAGGGGGTGGGGGGAGGTGAAGGGGCAAGCAGCCCCACTCCCTGTGAGGGATGGGAAGGGAGAGCCAGCCCCACTCCCTGGGAGGGATAGGAAGGGAGAGACAGCCCCTGAATGCAGGGGCTGTCTCTCCCTTCCCATCCCTCCCTCCCCCCCCCCCACCACTCACCCACACACTATTCACTGGCTGGGACATGGGGGAGGGGAGGAGTCAGGGTCAGGCACTGTGTGCAGGAAGATCACAACACCCCTGGTGCCAGGGTTAGGGCACTGTGTGTGCAGGAAGATCCCAACACCCCTGGTGCCAGGGTTAGGGCACTGTGTGTGCAGGAAGATCACAACACCCCGGCCCTTGAAAATAAATCCCCCACCCTCCTGCCAGGGTTAGGGCACTGTGTGCAGGAAGATCACAACACCCTGACCCTTGAAAATAAATCCCCCACCCTCCTGCCAGGGTTAGGGCACTGTGTGCAGGAAGATCACAACACCCTGACCCTTGAAAATAAATCCCCCACCCTCCCGAACCCCCCCAAAGTGCCTTATATTACCTGGGGTCCAGTGGGGGGCAGGGCGGGGAAACCGGCACGCTAAAGCAAACCTAAAACACACCCCGACCCTTTAAAATAAATCCCCCACCCTCCTGCCAGGGTTAGGGAACTGTGTGCAGGAAGATCACAACACCCCGACCCTTGAAAATAAATCCCCCACCCTCCTGCCAGGGTTAGGGAACTGTGTGCAGGAAGATCACAACACCCCGACCCTTGAAAATAAATCCCCCACCCTCCTGCCAGGGTTAGGGCACTGTGTGCAGGAAGATCACAACACCCTGACCCTTGAAAATAAATCCCCCACCCTCCCGAACACCCCCAAAGTGCCTTATATTACCTGGGGTCCAGTGGGGGGCAGGGCGGGGAAACCGGCACGCTAAAGCAACCCTAAAACCCACCCCAACCCTTGAAAATAAATCCCCCACCCTCCCGAACCCCCCCAAAGTGCCTTATATTACCTGGGGTCCAGTGGGGGGCAGGGCGGGGAAACCGGCACACTAAAGCAACCCTAAAACCCACCCCGACCCTTTAAAATAAATCCCCCACCCTCCTGCCAGGGTTAGGGCACTGTGTGCAGGAAGATCACAACACCCCGACCCTTGAAAATAAATCCCCCACCCTCCTGCCAGGGTTAGGGCACTGTGTGCAGGAAGATCACAACACCCCGACCCTTGAAAATAAATCCCACACCCTCCTGCCAGGGTTAGGGCACTGTGTGCAGGAAGATCACAACACCCCGACCCTTGAAAATAAATCCCCCACCCTCCTGCCAGGGTTAGGGCACTGTGTGCACGAAGATCACAACAACCTGACCCTTGAAAATAAATCCCCCACCCTCCCGAACCCCCCCCAAAGTGCCTTATATTACCTGGGGTCCAGTGGGGGGGAGGGCGGGGAAACCGGCACGCTAAAGCAACCCTAAAACCCACCCTGCTATGGCCGGCGCCATTTTCCTTACGAAAAAACGATTCGCGACAGGAGATCGCTCTCAGACCCCCGCTGGACCCCCAGGGACTTTTGGCCACCTTGGGGGGGCCTCCTGACCCCCACAAGACTTGCCAAAAGCCCAGCGGGGGTCCAGACATTCACCACCACCTAATAATAATGAATTATTAATTCAGTGATATAACAAATCATTTAAAAAAAATTGAGTAGGTTAATATAAGAGATGACTGTAGTAGATTGAATATAGATCTGATGTTTCTGCTCTCCTCACAGCAAAGAAAAGCAACACACAAGCAGAGAAGCCCTTCTTACAAAGCTGAGCTAGTGAGTTAAGTAAGAGGATAAGTAAACATACTGGTGCCAGTGTGGCTGGCTACTTAAAAAATACACTTACCAACAATCAATTACATATATTTGAACTGTGTACAGTTCCAGCCAGGACCACCTTTCTAAAATGCACAGTGATTGGCAAATTCAACATGCACTAGCATTTCAGGTGCCTGCTAACAAAAATAATAAACAAAGAAGTGCTGATCATCACATTACTTTTTTTGTCAAGCTTCCAACTGTTTCCATTTCACATCCCCCCAACCAATGCCATTACCTCAGTGGAACCTTGGTAACATCAATAGATAAGAGCACAGCCAGCCAATAGGAATACATATATTCATTGCTAAGTGACCTTTACTGACCTGGGAAGTGTGAACACTTTGTTTCATTTTCTGTTGCTGTTCGTGAGTTTCCAGTTCCATTTCCCATCCCCCCAACCATCACCTCAGTGGTAACTTTGGTAACATCAATAGATAAGAGGGCTGCCAGCCAATAGTAACACATATTCATTCCTAACTGACCTTCAGTGACCTGGAAAGTGTCTATTTGTATCATTTTGAGTTAGTGTGCACTAACTCGAGTTAGTGCGCACTAACGGGGAGTTAGTGCGCACTAACTCGGGTTAGTGCGCACTAATCGGAAAAAACGATTTTTAACGATTTTTTAACTAAAAAATCGTGCCTAAGACGATTTTCTTGCCCTGCCACACGATTTCTATCGTTAAGACGATATGGAAAACGATTCACATCCCTAGTGCTAAGTTCCTTAATGTGCATTATGGAGATGTCTATTTCCTGCTTCCATGATAGGCCATACTATTGCTCTGCCACTGAACAATAGCCTGTCACAATGAATAGCTGGAAGAATCCTTCATGAACATAAAGCTTCTTCTTTCTATAACCTATAGGTGTCCATCCAGTGATATGACGGTCACCGCACTACTCCTGGGTCATGGCCTGCCATTTCATGAAACACTACTTTTAATGCACTCACAGACTAACTATGGAAGAAATTCCATAAACCTTTACCAGGGATTTTCTCTGATTCCCTTCCAACAAGAATGCCTTGAAATAGCATCATAGTCATTGACATATAGCATATAGCATATGCCAACCCATACAACTCAGCCATTGAGGCAACTTCAGAGATCTTATCACTAGGTAAGCAGCATGCTATTATGAACTGCTGTACGGAAGCTAACAAATCTCAGCAAATCTTTATATTTATTTATTTTTATTTTTAATATACTGGAGTTCCTGTAAAAGATACAAATCACTTTGGTTTACATTTAACAGCAAAATAAACACTATGGGCTTAGTATGGGTACCCTAGCCCTTACAATCTCCTTAGCAGATGGGTACCCCAGCCATTACTGGGTGAGGGAGGTAAGCATCTGGCAGTGCAGCTTCCCCATGGTTAGGGTCCTTCATTTTCAGTTTAATCCAATTTTTACCCATAAGTTCCCAGATTTTTCCAAAGATGACATTCTGTTGAAACCAATATTGACCCTAATTTTAGGTTGATTAAAATGCTGCTCCAATGTTTCAAGGCCTCCATTCACTACCGGAAGCCAGTGTGGACCAAAGAGCATGCTGTGTGTGTTTTAAGTCCCAACCTCTACCAGTGAAAGCGCTCATCCAATGCTGGCCATGTCATGTTTCGAGTCCCACCTTATCACCCTCCAAGCAGCCAAGGTACCTGCAGTCTTGTGCTACAAATGTATTTGAAGTAATCCCTGTCCCACCAAAAGCACTTCCCGGCAACTTGGGCAAGCTCCCTGATCCTGCACAAAAACAGAAGTGTAGTGCTGCAGAGTGCAGGAGCCTCAGTAAGCATATTGCTGAAGGAGAGAGGAGAAGCCAGGAACTACCACCAGTACAGATGAATGCTGTTGCTATTTGAAGGATTGGGGAGGGGGAAATTAGATTCTTGGCAGGGTGGGGGTAGGGGAAGAGCATGGGATGCTGCTGAGTAGGTGATTGGGAGAATCTGCTTAATATTGTTTTATAGTCCAGGTTTCTGACCACCAAAATAAACTCTGATATTTTCCTGGAAATATGAGTCATTTTTCTCAACTGATTTTCTCCTGTTTTTGTTCTTGTCAAAAAAACAAACCACCTGATAAATTCCTGTGAAAAATAAAAAATAATGAAAAATGAAAATGAAGGTCCCTACCTATGAATCAGGCCTATATCCCAAGGTTGGAGAGGCAGGTTCTTTGGGTGGAACACCAGAGACCCAAACTCTAGTGGCTACAGAGTTGGCAGGTCAGAGGATGGGGAAGGACATCTGCAAGGTACAGACATCATAAGGCTGGTGGAAGTGGTAGAGCTTGATAGCAGCTCGATTGAGAGTGCATCAAACTAGGTCAAGAGTACAATGTATAAATCTCATCTTTGTGTACTTTTCCTCACTCCAAATCACATCAAATCTTCACTGACTAATAAATTAAAAGATAATTAAACACCCTACCTATTTCAGAGGGGAGATAACCTATCTATCTTATTGTATAGACAGATTGATGAATTAATTAGCAGAATTCTGGCAAAGATATAAATAATATAAAAAATTACATATATCTGGAAAAAGGTCAGATCAGTGGAAGTTACATCCAAAAACCACAACTCTAAGAATAACTTACTCACCAGAAATTGTATCTTATCATTTTTAAGATATAACCATCATAATAGGGCACATGTCCTATTGTGTACAAGACACATTCAATAACTATGCCAATATTTTGTAATCATCAGTCATTTTAAATTGATTTCTTGTTTTTTTCATCAATAAAATTCACCCAAATGTGTTTCAAGTGTCCAAATAAATATCTTTCTTATCCTGATTAACAATGTTTAGAAAAAATTACTTAGCTGTGCAAGATGAAAACCATATTTCTTGTTTTGTTTCTTTGAATTAAAGTCCATTCAATGTCTCATTTATTCTTCTTTTTTACCAAGACTATCAATGCTATCAAAGGTAACATGAGTCAGCTCACTTAAGTATTAATTTATATCAACAGATATTCTTTCTGGGGCAGATTTTCAAAGGGTTACAGGCGTAACATATGCGCGTAACCCCCGAAAAGCTGCCCCTGCGCGCGCTGAGCCTATCTTGCATAGGCTCGGTGGCACACACAAGCCTCGGGACACGCGTATGTCCTGGGGCTTTGAAAAAGGGGCGGTCTGGGGCCGTGGACGGGGCCGCGGTCCTGGGGCAGTCCGGGGGCATGGCCGGGGGCGTGGCGGTGGTCCGGGGGCGTGGACAGAGGCGTGATGGCTGTATGGGGGCAGTCCAGGGGCATGGATGGAGCGTGATGGCGGTCCGGGGGCATGGCCAGGGGTGTGATGGTGGTCCGGGGGCAGTATGGGGGCATGGATGGGGTGTGATGGCGGTCCGGGGGCGGTCCGGGGCAGGACCGAGTGCTCCGACACAGCGGCCTGTGCCGGGGCATGGCATGCCGGCAGCCGGCCGGCGCGTGCAAGTTATGCCTGCCTCAGACAGGCGTAACTTTTGGAACAAAGGTAAGGGGGGGTTAAGTAGGGCTGGGGCGGGTTAGGGAGGGGAAGGGAGGGGAAGGGAGGGGAAGGTGGGGGGAGGCGGAAGGAAATTTCGGAGCGGCCAAAGAGGGAACAGAGGAAAGTTGTGCGCCTCGGTGCGCGCAAGTTGCACAATTGTGCACTGCCTTGCACGCGCCGACCCTGGATTTTATAACATGCACGCGGCTGCACGTGCATGTTATAAAATCGGGCATACATTTGTTTGTGCTGGGTTGCGTGAACAAATCTACACCCGTGTGCAGGTTTTAAGATCTGCCCCTCTATCTTTTAACAGGTCCTTATATTAGTTATTAGAGTGACACTCACTCATACATTCATCTACCAGTGTTCCCTAACTATTTTTCCTAAGTTGGTATTTTTCTACTTGGCCTCAGTACTAGCAGAGGCAGCACAGTCGATCTCCCTCAGAAATTCAACACAGCTCTCCCACAGTATTCTAAACTGTCCCAGATATCTACATACACAGAATTCCTACTTTTGGTGATGTCGTCTTATAAAATAACACTTTCCCTATCGTTTTTTACCAAATGAGAACATGTATTTGAATTTAGACTATTCAGGTTATGAGCACAAGGGATAGGGATATTTTTGGTAATCTTTACTTTTATATAATTTACTAAAATGAGCTAAAATCAATTGTGCTTTAATTACATGAAAATATCATTGGGCTGACTTCTCAGTATCCTAACCTCTGATAACGATTCTATTGTCATGGTGCTTCGTTTTAAACTACTTCTCTAATGACAGTTTCCCTGATGTTTTATCTGATGGAGCTCATTTTATTTGATGAACAGGATAAAAATTCAAAATAAAATTAAATATATTTACTCAAATAAAATACAATTTTCCTCAAAAATTAAAAACTAAAAGATTTTAATCTCATCCATTCCCCATTCATATATTCCCGGGGCATCCATTCCCATAGAACCCCTTCAGAACCCATTTGTTCCTATATTTTAAATTAAAAAGACTTTATGTTAATCTAAAGAATAATTTAGGATTCCTGACATCTTCTCAGATGTTTAACTTTCCTCAAACACATTTTCCCATGTCTGTAATCCTTTTTATGTTTCCTATGAACTTCTTCTTTCACTGAGTGAGATATCTTTAAAAATGAAAACTTTTAAAATCCAATTTTTTTCATGTTTTTCAAGTTATCAAAGCTTCTCCACCTGACCACCACCTTTAACTGTACCAGATTTAGTAATTTATATACAGCTTTACCCCTCCCCCCTCCTTAACACTCTGCCCACAGCTGGTTTGAATCCTACCTCAACAACAGACACTACAAGGTTAGAATAGGTAATAAAGAATCCACACCCATTAACTTAACTCGGGGAGTCCCTCAAGGCTCATCCCTCTCCCCGACACTATTCAATATTTACCTCCTACCCCTGTGCCAACTCTTCGCTGACCTAAGCCTCACCCACTTTATCTACGTAGACGACGTCCAAATCCTTATTCCCATTACAGAATATATTCCAAAATCCCTCAAGATCTGGGATAACTGCCTCACCTCAATTAAACACCTTCTTACAAGCCTTAACCTTACCCTTAACACATCCAAAATGGAATCTCACCTGACTACCACAAATCTACCCCTCCCGACCTTCCTGTAACTAGCGCCCAACATGAGAGAGACCTGGGTGTCATTTTAGACAACCATCTGAACCTAAATAAATTCATCAACACCACCATGAAGGACTGCTTCTACAAACTCCAAGTACTAAAACAATTAAGACCCCTCCTCCATTTCAATGACTTCCAATGGCTTATAAAGGATCCCTTTACATTCCCTCTCCCAAATTTACCCATCATATTTTCATGAAAGAACGTGTACTGTCTATAGCAGGAACTTCTTTATGGAAGTCAATGCCCCCGGAATTACACCAAGAACACAACACCCAGAACTTTAAGAAAAAAATACAAACTTGGCTATTCAAACAAGCCTTCACATAACTCCTCCTTGCTACCCCTCTCTACTCGCCATGGCATTTAACCCTCTCCCACCCATCTGTAGATTCCACAGTATTATGGTCCTCCACCTAATCATCCCTCACACTCCCCTTCCCCCTCTTTACCTCCCCCCAAACCACTTTTCCATAACCTCCTAGCTTATTTATTCCTTAAGTTTGAGCGTTAATTGTAAACACATTGGTTTTGTTACTAGTCTCTTGCTTATCTGTTCCTTATACTACCAAGTTCCAGTACTCCATGTTCCATGTAATTTCTATTTCTTTCCAAAGTTAATTTTACACCTGTTCTATGTAAACCGATGTGATATGTAAATGAATGTCGGTATAAAAAAGTCTTAAATAAATAAATATTAATGAGCATATTTATGCTTCAAACTTAGGTCTAGATTTCTCATTCTGCTATAAATTCAACAGAATGAAGATCCGAGGCCAGAAAAGGGGCAAGAGAGGGTGAAAGTGTGCACCCAGCTGCATCACAGTGATGCATTTTTGCCTACTGCGGTTGCAGCCACAGTGCACACTATCGCCCCCATAGTGCCCCTGAAAAAGGTGTAGTTATTTCCGGCGATACTGCCGGTGATAATGCGTAAAACATTATTGCCTGCAGGGCAACTGGCTCCCACATTTTTAAATGAGGCCCAAACCCCACCCAAACTCCTCCCCTTTCCTTCATTTAAATTTTATCATTGTGATGCGGTCATTATCCCATGTGTTAGGGCTTTATCACATGCGATAAGGTCCTAACACATGAGATAATGACCCATCACATTTTGAAAAATGACCCTGTTCAGTGGCAGCCTCTCCACCAGTTGCCCACTTGAATTGCCAAATCCACTGTTTTTAACAATAAAAATTGCCTGTACTAGGGATCCAGTGATATCATTGATAACATCAGCGAGGTCTGTACTCTCAGTATCCTATTGGGAGCTTTCCCAAGACTCCTGGCACCATGCTCATTTAATTTTGGTGTTGGGAGCTCAGCAGCATCATAGGAGACCCTCAGCGGTGATGGCACTCACTTTAGTCATCTTCTCTGGCCCCTCCCATGTTTGTGGTACCTCAATTATTTTGCCTCTGGGAACTCCCACATTCTCGCGATACCTCTCACACTGTCTGCCGTGTCCAGAAGCTCTGGGCCATGTCAGGAAAGACACTGAGTAGTTGTGTCATTCACCAACTGCCTGCTCCATATTTATGACACTCAGCCTGCCTCCCACATGGCACTTTTTCTTTTTAAATTTTGGCTGACATAGCTTTCACTTGCCTGCCCTGCCCCCAGACCTCCAAAATTTAAAAAAAAACAAATATTCGTCCATAATCTCCAGGCCCCATAGTCAACATTGGGACTCCTCCATAAAAATAGTAGGCAAACATAACCAACATTGTGAAGCACAAAATCAGGCAGAGTATCAGGCACACCACTCACCACCTGAGATTCAGCTAATTAAAATGTTATTTTTCCACCCATCTACGTTAATTTGTTGATATTTATGCAAACATTTATTTTAATGTTTAACTTTTTTATATTTCATCTTCTTATGCATGCAAAGTACCATGTCATAAGGATGTGCAGAAAAAAAAATTGTTTCATTCATTAGTTTTGTTAAATTCATTTCATTAGTTTCAAAATAAAAAAAAAATGTTTATTCATTTTATATGTTCTTTGTTTGCCATTAAAGTCAATGAGAGAAGCATTGCAGCCTATTTTGGTCTCCAGAATTGGGGATTTTCTCATCAATTCTCATGAATCTTGTAGGAAGAAATCATCAGGAGAAAAGAACTCCAAGCACCTAGCCTGTGGCAAAGTGGCACCAAAAGTGGCATAAATAGCCTAAGGCTCCATAAAGGGGAAAACGGGTACCAGCTGGAATATTCCAAGTTATCATCAGAAAAGCAAATAAGAAAGCTATTGTGGGAAGAATACCCCAAGGCTCTAAAATAGGGAACCAGCAACCATTGATGGCAGCATGAGAGGCAAAGTGGCTCCAAAAGTGACATAACATAGCAACATATTAATGACAACAGAAAAAGACCAAAAGGCCCTTGCAGTTTGCCCAGCATGCCATGCAGGTTACGCCCATTAGTCTCTTAAAAGTAGCAGCTGCCACTCCATGCAGTTAAATCCAAGACTTACAATAACCCATAAAAAAATTTACTGCTAGCAACATTTTAATTGGGTTCTCTCCAATTGGACATTTCATGGTAGTGACTCTCCCGCTTCATAGGCTGAGTGAGAAATTTCAGCTAAAAGGGTTTTGGGTGTTAATAAGAAGGTCACTATCAGATTTTATCAAAGTACCGAATGAGGGAGGGAAAATGTGACTGCTCTTCTTCCTGCTGGGTATTCTCCAAGGAAATATAGGGCAGAAGTCACCCAGGCAGTCTCCCAGGCATAAAGAGAGAAGACAGAGACTTAAAGAGAAATATATTTCGAGGGAATCAATATGATGTTAAACTTAATTATCAAACATTTTCAAGTTATTGAAACAATTGCAAGTTAGAAAAAAACAGCAATTTGTCAATGCTTTGCACTTACAGTTTGAATTAGCAACACTGATATAATGTTTCTCTATTTTTTATGGAACTCTCTGATCCTGTTGGGAGCAAGTTCTCCTAACTGTATAATAAACTAACCAGCTAAGTATATTTTGTTATTGTCTGTTATATTTTCTCTATAAAGAATATATTAATTAGCGTTATGTAAAGAAATGTGAGTCTTTGTCTTTGAATTATGTTTTCAGGTACAGCAGGACAAGATCACCATTCCCAGGTTGCAGATAAGTGAAGAAAAGGTGGTGATTTTATTTTCTTGATTGTCTGTCTCTGTACGTCTATGTTTAATCTTTTCTTTCCTCACTGGCTCTTTCCATGAACTTTCCATTTTCTGTAAGTCACAAATTTCCTGTTTTGTGTGCTCTTCTCTTATGTGAAACAATTGTTTATCTTTGCTCTTTTAGTGTCTCTTTCATTCTCTGTCTCTCTGATTTTCTCTGTAATGCTGACAGTTTCAGTCTAACTAGACATTTGTGATGAGTGTACACTTAGCTTGAACTTAGAGGAAAGGAATCTTCATCCCCTCTACTGCTGTTAGCATATATAGCTTGACAGATTGCTGTTAGCTAATGTGGATCGAATGATTAGATGGGCTTTGATTGACACGTTCTGAAGAACTGCAACCGGTCTGTTTTGAGAGCATTGTCTACTGTCATGAGCTGAATTGCCTCTCTATTCTTTAATTAAAATAATAGAGTGTTCCTTCAATATACTTACCCCGCTTCTCTTCTGATAGTGTACTATGAATGTTCCCTTAGTGTATGTCCTTGTAAACCTATTGAACTGGGCTAGCTATTTGTGGACAAGAAAAAAATAATGTAATCTCCCTACTATAGCTAGTAAACAGAGGAATTCACAAACTTGATGTGAGAGTAAAAAAACAAAACAAAAAACTCCTTGATACACACTTATCCTCTTCATCACAAATATGCACATCCATTCACTTTACTTTGCCCATTGACGTGGTTTATTAAAGGAGGAAATAGGTAAGTGTTCAATGTATATATATGCTCTTTTGGTAATATCCCTCTGTGATCAGCGCCTTCCTTTATGCTTGTTGCGTCCGATGGTCGCAGATGGCTGCAACCGCTCTGCATTACCTCTTTTTCTCCTCTTTCACTCTCCTTGGGCAAGATGGCTGACTCCGGTACCGAATGCCAAGGGTCTTGGTGTTTCCAAACGAACATGGGCATCCCAGTCCACCATGCACACTCCCATGGCCTCCTAGGGTGCGAGCACGCACCTCTCTGATGCTCAAATATACGTCATGGCGGGAACCTCGGGGGCGGCCCCACCGCATGATTTCAGTACCTCAGATATAACAAGCCTCCACTTCCGCTACCACCTTGAGTTAGCAAAGACTTTGGTTTAGCTACTCTGACCACTCTAAGCTGCTTAGATGCTGCTATCACTCCAAGGGCCTTGCTCCAGCAGAAGCTCTAGACACCCGCTCCTCGGTGGTCTCTCGCTTCCAACTTCCCTTCAGGGTCCTCACTAATTAAAGACAACCGCTCCTTGGGGGTATTTTTCTCTCTCTACATTTCAGGATATCGGATATCGGGTACTCGCTCCTCAAGGGCCTACCAGCCATCATATCCTGCACCACGGCCCTTCGGTCCCATCATTCCACCATCATGAAGATGCCTTCATTCTGTTACTACCTCTACAATCCAGTGCTCCAGCTCTACCCACTAGCTGCAGGGTTACACGCTCTGTGGGCTCCCGCCTATCATGACCATTTGGGTGAGACTACACCACTGAGCCTGTTGAATGTACTGCAATATCATGAATCAGTGCCTTACCTTCCTGTTTCACCATCTACCTACAGCAGAACAATAAAGACTCTATCCCTACTGTGTCTGCTATCTGAGTTCAGCTTATCACAGTGGTTCCCCACAGGGCCCCTCCCCGTGGGTGGAGTCATCTCCATTGCGACCAAGGGTCCACAATGCCACAAACACAACAGATTGCTAACTCCATGGACTCGGCTCAGCTCGCAGCCCTACAGGCCATCCTTGGCCTAGCCCAGTGGATCATGGAACAACAAAAGTCTTTGGAGAACCTAGCTACTGCCTTCAATCAGTTACATGCTCAACTGAACTCCTCAGCTCCTCCTGTGAAGGAATTGCTATCAACAGTGGTAACCCTCAAGACCACTGTGCCTTTATCTACACCTACCCGTTTTATGGGCGAAGCCAAGATGTGCAGAGGATTTGTTAATCAATACAGCATGCATTTCTCATTACAGCCTACCCACTGCCCCACTGAAGCTTCAAAGAACACTTACATCCTGACGTTCCTAGAAGGACAAGCCCTGGCCTGGGCTTCACCGCTATGGGAACATGAAGATCATATTCTGAATGACCTATCAGGATTTCTAAAGCTTTTTAAGTCTATGTTCGATGACCCAGCTTGCCAGACCATCACTGGATTGGCCTTGTTCAACCTTCAGCAAGGTAACAAGCCACTTACAGACTTTGCTATTGAATTTAAGTCTCTAGCATCTGAACTACATTGGGACACTGGATGTTTACATGCCATATTCATGGAGGGTCTCAACTCTCGCATAAAGGATGAATTAGTGGCTCGTGATTTGCCTGATACCCTTGAGACCTTGATGGAACTGGCGGGGAGAATTGACCGCCGTATCCGCGATCGTACTCAGGAGGCTAAGAGTCCATGAAAGATTACAGTGGGGGCCAACCATCCTAAACCTGTGCCTGTTGCTTCCGGCTTACCGTCTGCACCTCTAGAGGAAGAAGAGACTATGCAACTAGGCCAAAGCCATTTGACCTCTAAGGAGAGACATTATCGCAAGCACATGAGGTTGTGCATGCACTGTGGACAATTGGGTCACGCCATCCAAACCTGTCAGTTGGACCGTTAGATGATCGAGGGGTTAAAGGGGCACTTAGAGAAGATAAGGCCATCACGGAAAGATTAAATGATTTCTTTTCTTCGGTGTTTACTGCAGAGGATGTTGAGGAGCTACCCGTACTGGAGAAGGTTTTCATGGGTAATGATTCAGATGGACTGAACCAAATCACGGTTAACTTAGAAGATGTGGTAGACCTGACTGACAAACTTAAGAGTAGTAAATCACCTGGACTGGATGGTATACACCCCAGAGTTCTGAAGGAACTAAAAAATGAAATTTCAGACCTATTAGTAAAAATGTGTAACCTGTCATTAAAATCATGCATTGTACCTGAAGACTGGAGGATAGCTAATGTAATCCCCATGTTTAAAAAGGGCTCCAGTGGCGATCCGGGAAACTAAAGACCAGTTAGCCTGACTTCAGTGCCAGGAAAAATAGTGGAAAGTATTCTAAACATCAAAATCACAGAGCATATAGAAAGACATGGTTTAATGGAACAAAGTCAGCATGGCTTTACCCAAGGCAAGTCTTGCCTCACAAATCTGCTTCACTTTTTTGAAGGAATTAATAAACATGTGGATAAAGGTGAACCTGTAGATGTAGTGTACTTGGATTTTCAGAAGGCATTTGACAAAATTCCTCATGAGAGGCTTCTAGGAAAAATAAAAAGTCATGGGATAGGTGGCGATGTCCTTTCGTGGACTACAAACTGGCTAAAATACAGGAAACAGAGAGTAGGATTAAATGGACAATTTTCTCAGTGGAAGGTTGTGGGCAGTGGAGTGCCTCAGGTATCTGTATTGGGAACCTTACTTTTCAATATATTTATAAATGATCTGGAAATACGACAAGTGAGGTAATCAAATTTGCAGATGATACAAAATTGTTCAGAGTAGTTAAATCACAAGCAGATTCTGATAAATTGCAGGAAGTCCTTGTGAGGCTGGAAAATTGGGCATCGAAATGGCAGATGAAATTTAATGTGGACAAGTGCAAGGTGATGCATATAGGGAAAAATAACCCTTGCTATAGTTACACAATGTTAGGTTCCATATTAGGTGCTACTACCCAAGAAAGATATCTAGGCGTCATAGTGGATAACACATTGAAATTGTCGGTTCAGTCTGCTGTGGCAGTCAAAAAAGCAAACAGAATGTTGGGAATTATTAGAAAGGGAATGGTGAATAAAACGGAAAATGTAATAATGCCTCTGTATCGCTCCATGGTGAGACCACACCTTGAATACTGTGTACAATTCTGGTCGCCACATCTCAAAAAAGATATAATTGCGATGGAGAAGGTACAAAGAAGGGCGACCAAAATGATAAAGTGAATGGAATAGCTCCCCTATGAGGAAAGACTAAAGAGGTTAGGACTTTTCAGCTTGGAGAAGAGACGGCTGAGGGGGGATATGATAGACGTGTTTAAAATCATGAGAGGTCTAGAACGGGTAGATGTGAATCGGTTTTTTACTCTTTCAGATAATAGAAAGAGTAGGGGGCACTCCATGAATTTAGCATGTGGCACATTTAAAACTAATTGGAGAAAGTTCTTTTTCACTCACTGCACAATTAAACTCTGGAATTTGTTGCCAGAAGATGTGGTTAGTCAGTTAGTATAGCTGTGTTTAAAAAAGGATTCAATAAGTTCTTGGAGAAGAAGTCCCTTACCTGCTATTAATTAAGTTGACTTAGATAATAACCACTGCTATTACTAGCAACGGTAACATGGAATAGACTTAGCTTTTTGGTACTTGCCAGGTTCTTATGGCCTGAATTGGTCACTGTTGGAAACAGGATGCTGGGCTTGATGGACCCTTGGTCTGACCCAGTATGGCATGTTCTTATGTTCTTATGTTCCTTTTGTCTGGAAAACTGATGGGCCTGGGAGCTGCAGGAGGATGTCTCCTGGGCCTTGCCTCTCCTACTCCTCCATTATCATTACCAGTATCTCTGCTTTGTGGGGGTCTCAAATTTCAGACTCTCACGCTCATTGACTCCGGTGCAGGAGGTAATTTTATTCTGAAGCACTTGGTTGAACATCTACGTATTCCTAGCACACCAATAGCTAAGCCCTTGATATTGTGATCCATCCACGGAGCACCACTTCCTGGAAAAGTTTCACTGATCACCCAGGCCATCGGCCTGCATACTGGAGTTCTACACACAGAATCAATTTCCTTCTTAGTATTGGAAAAGGCTATGCATCCGGTGGTATTGGGGCTGCCGTGACTTCAAGACCATATGCCACAATTTAATTGGACTACCTTGGAACTGTCCCAGTAGGGACATGACTGTCATGGTCGATGTCTTGCTGAAGTTTCACCGCTCATCTGCATGCCCACTACCCCATCATTACTTGGCTTACCTCCACAAAGCAAGCAGCTGATGTTCTTCAGCCACACAGAGAGTTCGACTGTGCCATAAATCTGAAGCCAAATTCAGAACCTCCCAAGGGAAGAGTCTACCCTCTTTCAGTAGCTGAGACTAAAGCTATGTCTACCTATATACAAGAAAATCTACAAAAGGGATTTATCAGACCTTCGAAATCACCTGCTGGTGCAGGATTCTTTTTCTTTGAGAGAAAAGATGGCACCTTACACCCCTGCATCGACTACAGGGGTCTGAATGAAATCACCATCAAGGACAGGTACCCCCTGCCCTTAATATCAGAACTGTTTGATAGGCTCCAAGGAGCCAAAATATTCTCCAAATTAGTCCTAAAAGGAGCTTACAACTTGATGTGTATTCGAGAAGGAGACAAATGGAAGACTGCTTTTAACACCCGTGATGGACACTTTGAATTCCTCGTCATGCCCTTCGGTTTAAGTAACGCTCCTGCAGTCTTTCAAAATATGATGAATGACATCTTACGGGACTTAACTGTATCAATGAGTAGTAGTATATCTCGATGATATACTGATCTTTTCTCAAGATCTGCAAAGTCATCAGGAGGATGTTAAGTAGGTCCTAAGATGTTTGCATGAGTACCACCTTTACGCTAAGCTTGAGAAATGCAAATTTCACAAAGAAGCTGTACCCTTCCTGGGATACATTGTCTCTAAGAATGGTTTTCAAATGGACCCCAAGAAACTTGAGAGTATCTAGGACTGGCCTCAACCCACAGGCCTGAAGGCATTGCGTCGTTTCTTGGGATTCATCAATTACTACCGATCCTTTATTAAAAACTACTCATCATCGACAGTCCCTCTAACTGCTATGACCAAGATGGGAGCCAACCCTGCCAATTGGTCTCCAGAAGCCATCTCAGCCTTCCTGACGCTCAAAGAGGCTTTCCAAAAAAAGCCATGTCTCTGCCACCCTGACCCACACCATCCTTTCATCGTGGAGGTCTACGCATCCGACGTTGGTGTGGGGGCGGTTTTAAGTCAGTACAGCGAATCCAATGTACTCCATCCTTGCTCCTTCTTTTCTAGGCAATTCTCACCTGCTGAGATAAATTATGGGATAGGAGACAAGGAGCTTCTCGCAATCAAGTTGGCTTTTGAAGAGTGGTGTTCTTGGCTAGAAGGTGCACAACATCAAATAGTGGTATACACTGATCATTAGCAACTAGAGTACCTTCGACCTGCTCACTGACTCAACCACCACCAAGCCAGATGGTCTCTGTTTTTCAACAGGTTCAACTTTCTTCTGAAGTACCGTCCAGGAGAGAAGAACACTCGGGCTGACGCCCTATCATGATCCTTCTCACCTCAGGATGTGCCGGATGAACCCCATCATATCATAGATCCTGAAAGGGTGGTTCTCGCAGCCACCCACACGGTACCTGCCGGGAAGACGGTGGTGGCCAGAACTTTAAGAAAAAAAACTGTTGAAGTGGGCACACAATTCCCGTCTGGCAGGGTATCCAGGACAGAGTCGCACCCTAGCTATGTTGCAAAGATACTATTGGGAGCCAACCATGAAGAAGGACGTACAAGCGTACGTGGGTTCCTGCTCTGTCTGTGCCAAGCAAAAGCCACCACCCTGGAGTCCATGGGGCCTATTTCAGCCTCAACCATCACCAGATGAACCAGGGACCCATATCACTACTGATTTTGTAGTGGACCTGCCATCATCCAGCAGCAATAACACCATATGGATTACAGTCGACCGTTTCTCTAAAAAGGCACACTTCGTAGCATTACCGGGATTATCCTCTGCTACTGAGTTAGCAAAGCTCTTCATTAAACACATCTTCCATCTTCATGGGATGCCTAAACATATCCTATCTGACAGGGGAGTGCAATTACTACAAAGTTTAGGAGAGCATTATGTCAAAAATTTGACATCGGGTTGGACTTAACCTCTGACTACCATCCTCAGTCTAATGGACAAACTGAGAGGATGCATACAACGCTGAAACAATTTCTGCGTTCTTACGTCAACTCTAGACAGAATGACTGGGCTGAACTACTGCCTTGGGCAGAATTTGCCATCAATTCATATCCTGCTTCTTCAATGGGGTCTTCCCCTTTCCAGCTTGTCTACGGGAGACAACCATTACCTCCATTGCCAATTCCATTGTCAATAGCCTCTCCTGCTGTGCAGGCTACCGCAGCAGAATTATCTCAACTTTGGAGGCAGACGAAGGAGCTTGTCCTCAAAGCAGGACAAAAGGCAAGGAGAACCTATAGTGCACATCATCAAAAGACACCCCAGTTTCAGCCTGGAGACAAGGTTTGGTCAAGCACCAAGGGCCGGATTTTAAAAGGGTTACACGCATAAGGTACGCACATGACCCTTTTAAAATGCCCCTGCATGCGCCAAGCCTATACTGCATAGGCTTCCGGCTCGTGCAAAGCCCCGGGACATGCATAAGTCCCGGGGCTTTCTTGGGGTGGGCTTATTGGGGGCGTGACGCAGTCGGAACGTCATCCGGAGGCGGTGCCGTGGGCGTGGTTTCAGCCCAGGGCGTTCCAGGGGCGTGGCCGTGGCAACCGGACCAGACCCCGGACCGGGACATGGTGCACGGCAGCCGGCCCGGCGCGCACAAAGTTACACCTGCAGGCGTAACTTGTGCGACAAAGGTAAGGGGGGTTAGATAGGACTGGGGGGGTGAGTTAAGTAGGGGAAGGGAGGGGAAGATGGGGGATGGAAGGAAAGTTCCCTCCGAGGCCGCTTCGATTTTGGAGCGGACTCAGAGGGAACAGGCAGCGCGCGCAGGGCTCGGAGCGCGCAAGTTGCACAAATGTGCAACCCCTTACGCTCGCCGACCCCGGATTTTATAAGATACATGCGGCTACACGCGTATCTTATAAAATCCGGTGTACTTTTGTTTGCGCCTGGTGTGCGAACAAAAGTACACGCTCGCGCAATGTTTTAAAATGTACCCCCAAGTACCTTCAACTTAAGCTTCCTTCTGCAAGATTTGCACCTCGCTTTTTGGGACCCTTCACCATCCTATGGTGATTAACAAATCTAACATACAGTCTCAAACTGCCTCTATCAGTGAAAATACACAATGCATTTCATGTATCTATACTAGGGATGTGAATCGTTTTTCAACGATTAAAATTATCGTCCGATAATTTCAAAATCATCTTAAATCATTAAAGAACACGATACAATAGTAATTCTAACGATTTATCGTTAAAAACTCATTAATCGGGTTAGTGCGGGTTAGTGCGGGTTAGTGCGGGTTAGTGCGCACTAACAGAAAATGATACAAATTGACACTTTTCAGGTCAGTTAGGAATGAATATGTATTCCTATTGGCTGGCTGCCCTCTTATTTATTGATGTTACCAAGGTTCCCACTGAGGTGATGGTTAGGGGGATGGGAAATGGAAACGGTTGGTAGCTTGACAAAAAAAGTAATGTGATCAGTCAATGTGACTAGAACTTGTGCCTATCCCTGATACTGGGAGTGTTGTGATCTTCCTGCATACAGTGCCCTAACCCTGATACCAGGAGTGTTGTGATCTTCCTGCACACAGTGCCCTAACCCTGATACCAGGGGTGTTGTGATCTTCCTGCACACAGTGCCCTATCCCTGATACCGGGAGTGTTGTGATCTTCCTGCACTGAGCAGGGATATGACACTGCGTGCAGAAAGATCACAACACTCCCGGTATCAGGGTTAGGGCACTGTGTGCAGGAAGATCACAACACCCCTGGTATCAGTGATAGGGCACTGTGTGCAGGAAGATCACAACACTCCCGGTATCAGGGTTAGGGCACTGCTGCGATGCCTGTAATAACTAAGGCATATTATTTACCTCAAGCTGAAGAAGCGCCAGGCGGAAATTTGTCTCAGAACATTGCTTTGGACCTAACGAATATTCTTGAAAACTTGCAGTCCACTGATATTTTACAAAGAGGAGCTCTGTTGGTGTCTTTTGCTTTTTCTTCTGACTGTAATAATGTACTTAGAGTTTTCTTTCGCAATCATTCTTTATTATATTATGGGTAAAAGTGATAGATATATCCTGTAGGGATGTGCAGACCAAAAGTTTAAGTTCATAAGTCCATAAGTCGAAAGGGGGGGTCAATTTCGGTCAATATGGACATATGTACAATTACATAAGTTGAGTCTATGTCCATACGTGCACCGATTCCCTAAATAAAAATTTAAACCCCTCACCCTCCTTAATCCCCCACCCCAAGACTTACCAAAACTCCCCAAGCTGGCCAAAAGTTCCGGGAGGGTCCGGAAGCGGACGCGCGGGGAATCACGTGACGTCGCGTCACTCCGACGTGACTCCGACGTCACGTGGTCCACCGCGGTTCCGCTCCCGGACCCCTCGTTGGACCCAAACGGCACTTTTGGCCAGCTTGGGGGGGGCCTCCTGACCCCCCCAAGCTGGCCAAAAGTGCCGTTTGGGTCCAACGAGGGTCCGGGAGCGGACGCGCGGGGAATCACGTGACATTGCGTTACTCCGACGTGACGCCGACGTCACGTGGTCCACCACGGTTCTGCTCCCGGACCCCTCGTTGGACCCAAACAGGAGGCCCCCCCAAGCTGGCCAAAAGTGCCGTTTGGGTCCAACGAGGGGTCCGGGAGCGGAACCGCTGTGGACCACGTGACGTCGGCGTCACGTCGGAGTAACGCGACGTCACGTGATTCCCCGCGCGTCCGCTCCCGGACCCTCACGGAACTTTTGGCCAGCTTGGGGATTTTTGGTAAGTCTTGGGGGGGGGGATTAAGGAGGGTGAGGGGTTTAAATTTTTATTTAGGATCAACAATTGCGATTTCCAACGTATTCAACATAGCTATGTTGAATAAGTTGGAAATCCGATCGTTTTCGCCTCATCACTTTTTTAAGTTAAAAAAAAAAATTACGTTGCGTTTTACATATATGTTGAAAACGAATGCACACCCCTAATATCCTGATCTCACTAGAGTTACCCAACTTCGCAGGAAGAAATTCCTTTCTATGTGCCCTGAGGTGTTGTCTAAGGGGGTCAATTTGTTTTGCGAGATCCTTGTAAGTGTTATATCAGATATCTTGATGTTAATTATATCTTTTTTGAACCATCCCAACTGCTGTCATTCTTAGATTCGTACCCTCAGTAGTCACTCTTATTGTCCGGCCTTATAAATGTGATACTGGTATTTATCTTCTCATCATGCTTTTTCTATAATTTCATGATGATATATATTTGCTTTTTTTTCTTTTTTTTTTTTTTTCTTTTTTTCTTTAAAGATGGAGTCGGCCATCCAGTGCTCCTACCATGTGACAGGGGCCGGCCAATGGCATGGATACCCTGTCACATGGTAAGGGCAAAGGGCCATCGGCGCCATCTTTATGAGTGGCAGCCGATGGCCCGAGAGTGGGAGATCGCTCCCCGCACCCCCCCTCCGGACCACCAGGTAATTTTAAAAGGTTTTTTTTTTTGGGGGGGGGGGGTCGGGAGGGTGGGGGAGGCTAAGGAGGTCGGTTTAAAGGGTCGGGTTTTTTTTTTTTTATCGGGCCATCCACGCTATTTATATTAGTGGCAGCCAAAATGGCGCCGATGGCCCGAGAGCAGGAGATCGTGCCAGGACCCCCCCCACTGGACCACCAGGTAATTTAACATTTTTTTGGGGGGGGTTCGGGAGGGTGGGGGAGAGTAAGGGATTGGTTTTAAAGGGTCGGGGTGGGTTTAGGGGTTGTTTTGGTGTGCCGGTTTTCCCTCCCTCCCCCCAAATAATTCCCTTGCCCGATTTAACGATTTTTGATGATAAATCGGGGGAATTTGTATTGTATCGCGCACTCTAACGATTTTTGACGATTTAAAAAATATCGACAATTTTTTTAAATCGTCAAAAAACGATTCACATCCCTAACACACACAGAAGGTTCAAGGCACAGCTTTCAACCATGAAGGTCAGTTACAGGAGGTAACTTTAAAGTTTGCTGTACCACTGGCAGCTCCAATCTGCTTTTCCATAGAAATCCAGAAAACCCGGGGCTTTTTGAACCAGTGCTGCATGCACTTTACTATACAACCATCTTTATTTCCTACTGCACTTTCTAAGACCACTTACATCCTTTCGTATTTGGATGGTAGAGATCTGTCGTGGGAATCTACCTTGTGGGAATGCAAGGTCCCCATTTTGCAGGACATAGAAGGATTTATGGACTTGTTTAAAGGGCAACTAAAAATGGACATACAAACAATTAAAACACATACATATAAATATTAAACCACATACATAAAAAAAATTTTCACATACATAAAAAAAAAAAAAATTTTAAATTAAAATATGTGTCATAAAACTATCTTGTGTTAAGAGACATAAAATCAAAACAACTACATATGCATAAGAATGTTGTTTAGTATTTGCATTAATTTTTTTGTCTGCCATACATGTATGTTTTCATTTACTGTATTGTATCCATAAGTACACACATACTCTCATACACATATATATGTAGTTGTTTTGATTTTATGTCTCTTAACACAAGATAGTTTTATGACACATATTTTAATTTTAAAAAAAAAATTTATGTATGTGAACATTTTTTTTATGTATGTGGTTTAATATTTATATGTATGTGTTTTAATTGTTTGTATGTTCATTTTTAGTTGCCCCTGAGGCAGCTCTGTGCAAGGGAGCGAAACTCGGCCAGAGTCGGGCATTTTAATAAAGGGCTTGTTATCATCCGATTCCTATTGTCGTCACTGTTACACAGCTCACTGGATCGGCTACCGCTTTGTTTTTTGGGTCTGGACTTGTTTAAATCCATTTTTGATGATCCTGCGCGAACCTCTGTTGCTTATTTATTTATTTATTTAATTAATTAATTAATTAACATATTTCTATACCAGTCTTCATGAAGGGATTCATATCAGGCCGGTTTACATGGAACTTAGGGGAATAACTAAATTAACAAAAACAAGAGAGCCAAAGCAAAAGTTACATATGACAAGGAGGTTGAACTTGGGGGCTAGAGTAGCCAGGAAGTAGAAGACAACAATTAACTAGAGGTAAATACATATGAATAGTACTGAGACTAGTGCGATTGACCTATCAGTTCGGCTGAGTCTGTGTTGAACATTTTAGAAATTAGGGGAAGGCTTGGAGGAAAAGCCAAGTCTTAAGTTTTCGTTGGAAGGTAAGAAGGCAGGGTTCCAGTCTTAGGTCAGTCGGCAATTTGTTCCAGAGGACTGGGCCCGCTGTGGAGAATGCACGCTCTTTGGTGGAAGTTAGGCGGGCGGATTTATTTGGTGGGACTAGTAGAGTTCCTTTATATGCTTCTCTGATGGGTCTTGCGGATGAGTAGAGTTTGAAAGGGATCTGAAGGTCTAGTGTCAGTTGATTGTGGATGGTTTTGTGGATTATAGTGAGTGTTTTATGTAGGATTCTGTATTTTATTGGCAGCCAGTGCAGGTTTCGGAGAATAGGGGTGATATGAGCTCTCCGGTTGGTGTTGGTTAGGATTCTGGCTGCTGCATTCTGGAGCATCTGTAGTGGTTTAGTGGCAGAGATGGGGAGCCCCAGGAGTAAAGCATTACAGTAGTCAGTTTTAGAGAATAACGTTGACTGAAGAACGGTTCTGTAGTCCTGGAAGTGAAGAAGGGGTTTGAGTCTTTTTAGAACTTGAAGCTTATAGAAACAGTCTTTAGTAATATTGTTGATCGATTTCTTTAAATTCAGATGGTTATCTAGGATTACTCCTAAATCTCTTGCTTGAGATATCTGTGTGTCCGGGACTGATTGATCGGTGTTGGCAGAGTGCTTGTTCTGCTTTAGTGTACTTGAAGCAAAGCAGCAGATCATTGGCTGAATTAGCCATAGAATTCAAGACTCTTGCGGCAGAACTCTGAGGGGACCCCAAATGTCTCAAGACACTCTTCTGCAGAGGTCTGAATACTCAGTAAAAGGACAAGTTGGCCGCTCGCCAGACACCTGACTCGCTGGATGAATTAATAGCCTTGGCCACTCGGATTGATCATCGACTCCAGGACAAGGTAAAGGAACTCCGGCCTACGGTGTTACCAGGGTTGAAACAGGCCAGTGCTACCAATGCACCTCGAATGGTTCCAGTAACTTCTGCTGCCGATACAGATGAACCGATGCAACTTGGTCATGGACGCTTGACCTCCAAGGAGAGATTTCAGAAGAAGCATGGCCTATGCAAGTACTGTGGTTAGTCTGGCCATGATGTCCCTACATGCTCCATTTTGTCTGATAAACGGACAGGCCTAAGTCCTGCAGGAGGACTGTTCTTAGGCCTTACCGTGTCCTCCCCTCTGCTCTCCCAGTCTCCTTGACCTACGGACCAGTCATGGTTCAGACTCCTGCCTTGGTGGACTCAGGGGCAGGAGGCAACTTCATTCTCAGACGTCTAGTGGAAGACCTGAGGAGTCCTTTTGTCAAATGTGAAGATCCATAATTGCATTATAACTTTGTGGGTTTTGGACGTTTCTCAATATTGCCACTTCCAATGAAGATCTTCGTGATGTCCCCAGTAGTTTTACCCTTTGCTGTTGATATTCATTATGCTTTCAACGTTCAACTTGGCTCGAAGGTGTTTAACATCAAATCCGTATTCACGGATCATAATTAGAGTATCACTGTCATGCTCGGTCCATTCGGAAGATGTGCCTGAAGAGCCACAGCATATATGGACCCGAAGAATATACCCTTAGCATCTAGCCAGTCTGTATCCGCTGGCGATGCCATCAACTCTCATCCAGCAACATCTACAGGAGAATCACCAATTGAAGTGGTTTCTGGATGTTCTCTATCACCGCCATTTCCACTGAATCCCTCAGTGACGTCCAGAGCAACTCAATCCTTTGCTGATGATATCTACAAACAAAATTTTTCCAAGACTCAAGATCCAACTGTCATCGATGCAGAAGACGACTTAGAGATTAAGATCAAAGAGATTCTGGATGTTCATATAAGAGGCAAGAATTTTGAATATCTTCTGATATGGGAAGGTTTTGGCCCCGATATCATCTCTTGGGAGCCTCAGACCAATATCTTGGACAAAGAGATGCTTCATCAGTTCCACCTCACGCATCCTTCAAAACCAAAGCCTGGTACCCGAAGAGATCGCCCTTTGAAAGGGGGTACTGTTGTGACCGTCGCTGCCCAACATCTTCACTCCGCCCTCTTTACCTTTGTGGTGACTCCCTCCGGGGTTGAAGGATGGCTGGCTGCCGTGGCATCTCCCTAGTAAAATTCTCTGGTGTCCCCAGACTGGCTCGACGCTGCAGATCTGCCATGTTGCCTGAAGCCTAGGGCGAGCGCATGCACATGCTCCAATTGAAGTACCAGCAAGGGCGCGAACCTCAGGGGCGTTCCCCTGAGATGACATCATCCACTTATGATATTTAAAGGTCTCTGTTATTGCTAACAAACTGAGTTAGCAAGGATTCGTTCTAGCTACTCTGCCTCCTTGGACTTACCAGAGGTACCCGCTCCTCAGGGGTCTCACTCTCTCTTTGCCTTTCAGATACGGACAGGAACCGGTACTCGCTCCTCGAGGGCCCACGTACCTGACTCTCTGCTGATTCTCTTATGCCTGGAAGTTATAGCTACCTACATCATTGTGAGTTGCCATTGCTCTCTCAGAGCTTTTTCTGGAACCAGGTACTCGCTCCTCGAGGGCCTACCCTTTCCAGCTGCTGAGATTTTCCAAGACCATTATTCTGAGTGTTGTCATCTAGTTCTGTTCATGAACTCTGCATACCCTGCCTACTCACTGTCTACAGTTTCTCAACAGCTCAAGCCATCTTGGAATCGCTGTTCCAGTATCTGAGGGACTTCAGCCCTGCCGGGCACTTCAACTTCCCTATCTGATTGCTCCTCCCATGGCAACAGGTTGTCAAGGCCATGGACTCGGCAGAGTCTCTTGCCTCCAGGGCTTTACCGGGTTTTGCCACCACAGTCCAAGTACATTGCAGGGCTTTGGAATCGCTAGCCTCTTTGGTGGAAGAGCTTCATTCCCAGCTGAAAGATACAGCTCTGGCCAATCCCGTGGGCCTATCGGCCTCTATGCTACCCAATGCATTATTGGCGCTCCCTGCACCTCCTCGATACAACGGGGAATCACGCTCCTGTCGTGGCTTCCTCAATCAGTGCTTCATGCAATTCACACTGCAACCCTCCTTGTTCCTGAAGGAAACCACCAAAATGATCTTCATCCTTTCCCGCCTGGAAGGGAAGGCTCTTGCTTGGGCTTCTCCTTTATGGGAACGCTCTGATTCCATGCTTTCAAAGCTATCCAAATTTGTTGCTCTCTTCAAGCAGACCTTTGGAGACCCAGGCCGCCAATCTGAAGCCAGCCATAATCTACTCCACCTCTGTCAAGGGTCACGGACCCTCTCTGTGTATTTATTTTATTTATTTATTTATTTGTAGATTCTTATATACCGCGGTACATATAGTTATACATCACCTCGGTTTACAGTGAAACAATAACTAGTGTATACGGTGGAGTTCAGGACCCTGGCTACTGAGCTCAGGTGGCAAGAAGATTGTCTGCAAGACATCTTCCTAGATGGACTCTCCAGCACACTCAAAAATGAACTCTCTGTCCGTGAGACTCTCACGTCACTAGAGGACTTGATTTCCCTCACCAGGAAGATCGACCATCATCTCCAGCAAAGGCGCCTAGAAGTAAAGGCTTCCCACTCTCCTACCACGTCCCATGCGTGTCCAGAGTCCTCCAGCCAAGACACCATTACCACCACCTCCTCCCGTGGTGGAACCTATGAAGGTGAACCGTGGGCAACTGTCTCTGACCGAACGTCTCCGTCTCCGTCGGAAGGTCTTTCCCTTTACTGTGGCACTTCCAGACATCTTCAACAGTCCTGTCCAGTCCGTCCGGAAAACTGCAATGCCTGAGCCCAGCGGGGGTCCTGAGCTTAGGTGCTACTATCACCAGCCCCCAACTCCTGCTTCCAGTCTCTCTGGGCATTGAGGCACACTCCTTTGCCACCACTCCTCTTGTCGATACAGGAGCAAGTGGCAGCTTCATCATAGATGACATTGTCAAGCTTCTGAACATTCCTCTTCAGCCATTAGATATGAGCCTTCTCATCACCTCCATTCAAGGAGAACATCTTCCAGGGCTCATCACCCATCAAACAGTGACTGTCCATCTTACCATGGGAACTCTCCACGAGGAAGAGATGTTCTTCTATGTGTTAAAATGTTCCACACATCAAGCCATCCTGGGGATGCCCTGGCTCCAGGTCCACGAACCCCAGTTCGATTGGCATTCCCTGCAGTTGGTGCAGTGGGGTTCCAAATGCCAGAAGACGTGTCTACATCAAATATCTCCAGTAGTGTCTGTCTTGAAGTCTACCACTCTATCTGGTTTGCCTACCCAGTATGTTGAGTTCAAAGACGTCTTCTCGAAGCAGAAGGTGGATACCTTGCCTTCGTTATGCAATTTCAATTGCTCTATAGAACATCTGCCGGGAACGATGCCTCCCAAGGGCAGAACTTACCCATTGTCTCATCTGGAAACCCTAGCCATGTCTGAGTATATCAAAGAGAACTTAGAAAAAGGGTTCATTCATCCCTCTGATTCTCCCACTGGAGCGGGCTTTTTCTTCGTCAAGAAAAAGGATGGCAGTTTACACCCTTATATTGACTACAGAGGGCTCAACACCATAACCCACAAAGATATGTACACTCTGCCCCTTATCAGTGAGCTGTTTGACCGCTTTCAAGGGGCACATATCTTCACCAAGTTGGATCTGAGGGGTACGTACAATATGGTACGCATCCAACCTGAAGATATCTGGAAAACCACATTCAACATGAGGGATGGTTACTATGAATATACCGTGATGCCCTTTGGGCTATGCAATGCCCCAGTGGTTTTTCAATGCCTTATGAACAAAATACTCCAAGACCTCTTGTACTCATTCATAGTCATGTATCTTGATGACATCCTGATCTTTTACAAAGACCTTGACTCCCACTGAGATCATGTTCCGATCGTCCTCCAGTGTCTAAGAGAAAATCATCTTTATGCCAAGTTATAAAAGTCCCTCTTCGAGCAAAATTGTTTACCTTTCCTAGGGTACATCATATCTGATTGAGGTTTCTCCATGGAGCCAGATAAAGTCCATGGAATCCAAGACTGGCCCCACCCAGTAGGCCTATGGGCCTTACAACGTTTCCTTGGCTTTACTAATTATTACAGGAGCTTCATTGCCAATTATTTTACCCTAGCTTCTCCACTCACCGCCATGACCAAGAAAGGGCTAACACTCGTGTGTGGACTCCCAAATCACAAGCTGCCTTTCAGATGCTCAAAGAAGTATTCTGTTCCGGTCCTTGCCTTCAGCATCCAGACTCAAGACACCCATTCGTTGTCGAAGTTGACGCCTCTGCAATTGGAGGAGGAGCCGTCTTATGTCAGTTTTCTCCAAAGGGTAAATTGATACCTTGTTTATTCTACTCACACAAGTTCTCTCCTACAGAGCAGCACTACACCATTGGTGACCGAGAACTTCTAGCTGTCAAGTTGTCACTCCAAGAGTAGCGCCCCTGGTTGGAAGGGGCACAACATAAATTTACCATTTTCACCGACCATAAGAATCTTGAGCACCTTAAGGAAGCTCAACTCTTGAACCCTAGACAAGCTCGATGGATGTTCTTCTTTGAATGGTTCAATTTTGTTCTACATTATCGCCTAGCTTCCAAGAACCTCTGTGGTGATGCACTATCAAGATCCTTCAAACCAGAGGATGTTCCTGATGTTCCCAGACAGATCATAGATTCTGCCTGTGTATCCCTTGACCTGTCCACTACAGTTCCAGTTGGTAAAACTGTCGTTCACGTAGATTACGTGAATGAGTTCTGAAATGGGCCCATGATTCCAAGTTGGCAGGACACCCGGGTCGTAACAGGACCCTAGAGATGTTGCGGAGATATTACTGGTGGCCTAACATGATGCAAGACTCTCGTAACTATGTAGAATCATGTCCCGAATGCACCCAACAGAAGCCGCCTACCGGATTGCCTTGGGGCCTACTCCAACCACTTCTAGCACCTACCGAGCCATGGTCCAGCATCTCAATGGACTTCATCACAGACCTGCCTCTGTCCCAGAACAATACCGTAATCTGGGTCATCATCGACCATTTTTCGAAAATGGGCCATTCATTCCCATGCTGGGCCTCTCATCGGCCCCATAACTAGTGTTAATGGCTGTAACCTCTGACTAATTAATCCAATGAATACCAGCTCCAAACAGGTATAATAGTAAAGGTTTTATTTATTTTTATTATTTTATTATTTAAGGTTTTTATATACCGGCATTCATGATATAATCACATCATGCTGGTTTACAGTTGAACAAGGGGGGGGGGGTTGCAAAAAATTAAAACTGGAACCTGTGCAAAGGAAGAGAGCAGTTACAATGAACAAGGATGATCAAACTGGGAGAATAGAGAAGTACAGTAGAAATTTAACGTCATATAGGGTTATTTACAATGACCTGGTGTGGCTGCAATATGGAAATTGAAGAGATGAAATTTAGGAGGAGTCCGGAAATGCTTGTTTAAACAGCCAAGTCTTGTCTTTTTCTGAAGGTGGGGAGGCAAGGCTCCTGTCGGAGATCAGGTGGAATGGAATTCCAAAGTGAAGGTCCAGCTGTCGAGAAGGCCCGTTCTCTTAAAGTAAGATGCCGAGTGGATTTGGTGTGAGGTACCAGGAGAGATCCTCTTTATGCTTCTCTGGTAGGTCTTGAGGAGTTATGTTGGCTGAGCGGGAATTGTAGGTCTACTGGAGGAAGGCGGGGATTCCTCCAGGAGCAGAAGCAAATACAAAGCAAATGGTGTATAATTCAGAATCTGCCCAGTGCTCTAGCGTGCGTGCTCAGCAATATAAGGGTTTGGGTCTGCCTATGCCAGATATCTGCATAATCACCACCCCTTACCTTAATAGCCAATCAATAAATTTTAGCATGTGTGTGTGTGCTCTTACCATGGGCAGGAGCCTCTTGTTATCAGTAGCAGAGAATAAGACCAAGTTAAATTTTGTTTTCCCAGGAATGATGTCATCTTTAGTTATCATAGTGCTTCATAGTACTATCAATCTACTAGGTGTAATTCAGAGCTGGGTATTCTTACACTAGCCAAATTGTTCCTGAAACACATTTTCTGTCTCCATGGACTCCCAAAGGAAATTATATGCAACCGAGAACTACAGTTTGCCACCAGGTACTGGTGCTTTCTATGCAAAAAGTTCAACATTGCCTTGAATTTAACGTCGGCCTGTCACCCACAGGCCAATGGTCAAGATGAAAGGACCAACTGGACCTTGAAAACATTCCTTCATTCCCAGGGCATTGAGTGCTCCAAGCGCACTTCTGATGCCCATAGATGTCCTGCTCCACTTTTCCGTCCTGTCAGAAGGTGTGGTTAAGCATCCAACACATAATGTTGAGAATCCCTTCTCATCCCCTGGCTCCTAAGTATATCGGCCCGTTTCCAGTGCTTTGAAGAGTGGGAGCAGTGTCTTATCAACTCCAGCTACCTCATGCCATAGGCATCCACAACACATTCCATGTCTCTCTGTTGAAACCTTTGGTCCTCTCCTGGCCCTCTCTTAGTGATCCTTCACCTCTGTGGATCTCTACCAAACCAGACTCGTCACTCCAGGTAAGAGAGGTCCTTGATGTCTGTCGGCGTTGAGGTAGATGGGAATACCTCTTAGCCTGGGAGGATTACAGGGCTGAGGAGAACTTGTGGGAACCTTCCAACAACATCTTGGATAAAGAACTCCTCAGAACCTTCCATAGGACCTATCCTGAAAAGCCACGAACGCATAGAGGGAGGCCTACCTAGAAGGGAGGGTACTGTTGCGCACCCTATCCACACCCGGCCCGCGCATGGGCCTGCTCACCTCGCTAGGTCCTCTGCAGGTCATGGATCGGCCTCCCCAGCAGCAGCCGCAAGCTGCCTCGGCGTCCCGCGGTGGCGGTCACCGGGCCTTACACTGGATATCAGGCCTCATGCCAGAGTTCGGCATCTCCAGTGGCATTGGCCATGTCTCTATGCACGTGCACGTGAACTGCCCAGCCTCTTGTAGGGCCAGGGGTGGGTCCTATCTCCGCAGCATGCCTTGATTGAATGAACGATATAAGGAAGTCCCTGCCTGCACTTCCTTGCCTTGGCAATTGGGTCGGCACTGCAAGTGTACTAGTTTGCCTCTGCGTTCACAGTCTTGTTCCAGTCTTGTTCCAGCCTTGTTCCAGCGTCCTTCTTTTCCAGCACCTGTCTGTCCTTTCTCCCCAGGTAGTACCTCCGGACTGACTCTCTGGTAATGACCTCTGCCTGTTCCTCAACCATTGTCTTCGCTGCCTGGATTTATTTATTTATTTATTTATTTACAATTTTTATATACCGATGTTCATTTCAAAGATATCACATCGGTTTACAATAAGGTACAATAGGTAATTCACTATCCCCTAAAAGGGCTTACAATCTAAACTTTTTGTACCTGAGGCTAAGAGATTACAAAAATAAAATCATCAAAATCAAAGTTCTTAACAATTAAGCAAAAGGTATAACAAGGAGCATATTAAACAAATAACACAAAGGGGAGTGCCCCTTTGTCGCACCCCTTCGGCGCGCGGCGCCTGCTGGCTTGGCGCCTTTCAAACTGCCCGGATCCATTTGCGATGATGTCAGGGGAGGGGGCGGGTCTCAGAATCATGGCTTTCCCCCACATAAATCTCTTCTCAGTTTCAAAGACAGTTTTTTCAAATTTATTTTGTCTTTTTACCTTGGATGTTAGCTGTTACAAGGTGATCAGCACTGGTGGGTAGCCCTCCCCATCACAAGTGCCTGCTGGCTTGGCGCCTTTCAAACTGCCTGGCTCCATTTGGATCTTGACTTCTGCCTGCATTGTGACCTCGTCTGACCTCTGGAATCCTGACCCCGGCTTCGTTGACTACTCCTCGGACTGATCCTCGGATTCTGACCTCAGCTGCCATTGAACACATCTCCTGATTTTGGCTTTGTCCCTTGCCTTGTCATCACCTACGCTGTACTTGCCTTCCTTGCTCCTCCAGACCTACAGCCTAGAGTCTGACTGCACTCCCTTGATACTCGTTGCACGCCTCTCTACTACCTCTTCAGGAGATCCTGCGAGGCCCACTAAGTCCAAGCGGCCCGGGTCCCTACGGGCTCTACCCGGGGGGACCGTGGGCTTCCAGTGGTGAAGCTCATCCTAACCTCTGTCTCCTCCTGTGTTCCACCCCCTGGGGGCAGGTATTTCCTGGTCCCTACCAGGGAGCCGTTCTCCACTGCTCCAGGACAAGGGTCCACCTCCAAGTGCAACAAATTGTCTAGGTTTCAATTAAGCTCCTCTTCCTTGAACCATTCAGTATCTCACGCCCATCTCCCATAGAGAATGCAGAAACCCAAGACAAAATGTTTTACAATGGGCTCTGTCAGAATAAGGCTTGTGATGAAAAGACATCCAATCTCCCCACTGTACTCCCTATATAATGCTTTTTCTACATTAGAGAATGAAGAAACCTCAGCAATAGTGGAAGTGATTTCTAAAAGTGAATTCACCCAATGCATCCAAAAGCCCTGCATCAGAATCAAATGTCATAAAAGAAATCTGCTTCTGCTGGGAGACTCGATCATTAGAGGAAACAATTTTTGAGCACGTTTTGATGGTGACTCAATAGTTGAATGCATTCCATGATCCTCTGCTAGTAGAAATGCAAATCAGAAACTGGAAGTCATTGAAGAAGAATTTTGATGTCAGTGTTATCATCCATCTGGGGACCAATGACTTCAGTAGAAATAGTATCTTTGAAGTAGAACAATATTTCTAAAATCTAGGCAAGATGATAAGACACACTGCAAAGACTATTGCCTTTTCAGAAGTATTACCTGTTCATGGAAAAGGAAATGAGAAGCTATGCCATATAAATAATTTCAATTCCTGGCTCAAAACCTGGTATACAGAAAATGGTTTTGGATACATAGGAGGCTGGGGTCCTGTATGGAGCAGTAAAATGCTATATGGTAAGGATGACCCATGTTTTCTGTAGCAGGAAGGAGGATGCTGCGTGACAAATTCAGAGCATATATTATCAGACATTTAAACTAAAGAATGGGGGTGGCAAAAGATGGCCAAGGAAATGAACATATCACCACCAAGCAATACAGGATGTGGGAGGAGAAAATAAAATCTAACAGCACAAAAAAGCAGAAAAGGTGCATACGAAGTACAACAAATCAAGGGGAAACAATTGGAAAGCTATGA
Source organism: Rhinatrema bivittatum (assembly GCF_901001135.1). Taxonomy (NCBI): domain Eukaryota; kingdom Metazoa; phylum Chordata; class Amphibia; order Gymnophiona; family Rhinatrematidae; genus Rhinatrema; species Rhinatrema bivittatum. The sequence continues at coordinate 175,784,729 of NC_042615.1, forward strand.
CTACAAATGCTCTTAGTTAGGGCAATAAAATCCCAGACCTGCACGCCCTAATGGTAGTGGTGGACTTGGACATTGTTGCTCTCATGGAGAAATGGTTCACAGATTTTCATGATTTAGGATATGCCATATCAGGCATACAGAGAGGACAGAAATGGGGGAGGAGTAGCTCTTCATGTCAAGAACAATATCCAAGCAACTGAACTGCAAGGAAATTGGGGTAGAGAAGAAGCATTATGGGCCATCTTAATAAAGATGATGGTTTAACCATTTTTTACTGATGTGGTTTACAGGCCTCCAATTCAAATGGAAGAACTGGACAGAGATCTGGTTGAATATATCCAAAAGGTGGGAAATAAAGGAGAAGTGCTGATTTTTAGAGGCTTTAATATGCCAAATATAAACTGGAGAATCCTTTCTATAGAATCTATCAGAAGGAGAGAGATAGTGGATGCACTGCAAAGGGCTCTCTTCATACAAATGTAATGGAACCCTGGAGAGTGGGTGTTATACTCAACATAGTGCTCACTAACTGTCTCTAATATCAGGTGGATACCGCCTCAGCACCAGTGATAATCAAACAGTATGGTATGACATTGCAAATAAGACATGGAGAAGTCACACGAAGACCCGAATTTTGCATTTCAACAATACAAACTTTGTCAAAATGGGGATGTACCTAGAGGTAGAACTAAACGTCTAGGAGAAAATGGGAGATTTGGAACAACAATGGGCCAAACGTAAAGGAACAATTACAAAAGCAACAAATCTATATGCTAGAAAAGTAAACAAAATTAAGAGAAATAAGAAATCAATCTGGTTCTTTAAGGAGGTAGCTGACATAATAAAAGCAAAAAAACAGCATTCAAGAATTATAAAGGATCCCAAAAAAAAGAACACAGGTAAAACTTAGGGAGACAATAAAAGTAATCAAGAAAGCAAAAAGTATGGCAGAAGAAAGAATTGCCAAAGAGGTAAAGTGAGGTGACAAAACATTCTTCAGATACATCAGAGAACAGAGAAAGGTCCAAAGAGGTATAGTGAAATTGAAAGGTGATCAGGATCAGTGTGTGGAGAGAGATGGATGAAGGAATGGTGGAAATATTAAACAAATACTTCAGTTTCGTGTTTACTAAAGAAGACCCCAGAGAAGGACCATCACTAGTTAACAAGACTGTGGAATAGGGTGGAATAGATGAAACTTCATTTACAGAAGAGAATGTATGGGAAGAGCTAGGAAAGATGAAAGTGGAGAAAGCCATGGGGCCTGATGAGGTTCATCCCAGAATACTGAGGGAGCTCAGAGATGTGCTGATGGGTCAGCTGTGTGAACTGTTCAATAGAACCTTGGAAACGGGAGTGGTGATCAGTGATTAGAGAAGAGCGATGGTGGTTCCACTTCACAAGAGTGGTAGCAGAGAGGAGGCTAAAAACTACAGGCCAGTTAGCCTCACCTCAGTGGTGGGAAAATTAATGGAGAATCTGCTGAAGGAAAGGATAGTGAACTATCTCCAATCCAGTGGGTTGCTCAATCTGAGACAGCATGGATTCACGAGGGGAAGGACCTGTCAGATGAATCAGATTTTTCTTTTTGATTGTGAAAATTGGATCAGGGAAGAGTACTCAATGTGATTTAATTGGATGTTAGTAAAGCTTTTGATACAGTCCTACATAGAAGACTCATGGGAGTGAGTGACAAGGCGGTGGCATGAATTACAAACTGGTTGATGGATAGAAGACAACGTGTTATAGTAAATGGAACCTTATCTGAAGAGAAAACAGTGTTTAGTGCTACAGGGATCAGTGTTGGGACCAGTTTTGTTTGCTATCTTTGTGAGCGACATTGCAGAAGGGATAGAAGGTTAATTTTGTCCATTTGTGGATGATACTAAGATCTGCAATAGAGTGGACATGCTGGAAGGAGTAGAGAGACTGAGATGTGATTTAAGGAAGCTTGAATGGTGGGCAAAGATATGGAAGGTGAGATTCAATGCCAAGAAGTCAAGAATCATGCAACTGGGATGTGGTAATCCAAAAGAGCTGTATGTGATGGAGGTGAAGGGCTGTTGTGAACAGAACAATAGAGACACCTTGGGGTGATAGTGTCTAGCAATCTGAAGACAGCAAAGCAATGTGACAAGACAATAGCAAAAGCCAGAAGAATGCTGGGCTGCATTGAGAGAGGAATAACTAGTAAGAAAAAAGAGGTGACAATCCCCTTGTACAGGCCCTTGATGAGGCCTCACCTGGAGTACTGTGTTCAGTTCTGCAGACCATATCTCAAAAGGGACAGAGACAAGATGGAAATGATCCAGAGAAGTGTGACCAAAATGGTGGTGGGTCTGCATCAAATGACTTATGAAGAGAGGTTGAAGGTCCTAAATATGCACATCCTGGAGGAGAAGAGGTGCAGGGGAGATATGATACAAACCTTCAGATACCTGAAATGTTTGAATGATGCACAATCATTGATAAACTTTTTCCGTTGGAAAGAAATCAGTAGAAATGGGGTCACAAAATGAAACCACAGGGAGGACAACTCAGACCCAATGTCAAGAAATGTTTTTTTCACAAAAAAGGGTGGTGGGTGCCTGGAATGCCCTTCCAGAGGAGATGGTGAAGACAAAAACAGTAAAAGATTTCAAAGGGGCATGGGATAAACACTGTGGATCCCTCAAGGCTAGAGGATGGGAATGAAGAAAAGAGTGCATGGGGGTGGCTTGCTGGTGTGGCGGTTACTACCTTTAACCAATAAGCCTTTATGCTGTTGATGCAACTCCAACATTGCTCCCTGCTTCACTGGCAAGAGGTAATAGGGAATTGGATTCAAATAGCAACCAATAAGGGCCCTGAGTTTGACATTCTGGGAAACTGATAATAATAAAGGTGGCTTGTATGGCCAGCAGTTACTACCATAAGCTTGCTGAGCAGACTGGATGGACCATCTGGTTCTTTTCTGCCATCAATTCTATGTTTCTATGTTTACAACTATGATGATGTTAAAAATTACCCTCTTTACTAAAAGTCCAGCATTCACTTCTTTATCCTACCACTGAAGATATAATCACTCAGTAGCCTTTTGTATTGCAATAAATCTAAGTTCCTCCTAAGTAAATCCTTATAGTCCCAAAAGTTATTTTTATATTCCCAACTCATTATTTTACATATCCATGTTTGTGTAATCCAACTATCCAGATATTTATATTATTTAACTGTTCCAGTTTTGTTCAATCAGCAAATATATCTATAGTGCTGCTGGTACTCTTTTTCAATGAGTATTATCATTTACTGTACAACTTCTTAGTGTTCAAAATCATTCCATAGATCTTACAGGTTACACATAATCTATGTATCATTTCTTGTAGATCTTTTCTTAGATGCCTTTAGTACTGCATCAGCACATCAAATATTCATCAAGTTTATCACAGTGATATTTATCATTTCCTTTTGTTCCAGAACTTCTGAGATTAAAAATTCACTGTATAATTATATGGAGAAGCTTCATTCTTGTCTAACTCCTTTTTTTATTTCCATATATTTCATGCTCATGTTCTGCTTGTGACTGTTTCATTCCAGTACAAATTCATAATTAATATCAGGGCATTTTTTATTCAGGGGGTGCTTGTCAATACTGGGTACTGGCACCTTTTTCCTCCATCTGCTTGATTTGCCCTGTGGTCCCTCAAAAAAAAAAAAAAAAAACCCACATGCTTCCTGCATGTAAGTACAAGCACCTTTTTTTTCCAGACAGCAAGCACTGATTAATCTGATTTCATGTTTAGCTATATCAGTGCAAATGAATATATGGTCCCCTCACTAGGTAGGTACTTCTTCCAGTAAAAGGCATATTGATAGTGGCTGAATAATGTCTTGGAATAAATCATTTGCTATTGCACTCCCCTATAGAAGTTACCACAGTGGTTCAGTCTAGGTTTGTGTTAGGGCAGTCCAATATCATTATGTTCAGATGGATAGGAGCTGAGAGTGAGAGAAATCCAGTCTCTCATATACTTCAGAGCTTGAGGAAGGGGGAAAAAAAACCTGCTTTTGTTTCTGTTGGTTCATGCTGTCATGAGTATAGAGGGACAAACAAACTGTTCCCTGTGTTGGTGCTTCTAATACTGCACTATAAGTTCCTAGGGAATACAGCAGTGGGAGGTACAGTATCTCTCTTTAAGTAGTAAACCTATCTCCCTGGATCTGCTTTTCCATGGGGGATCCTCATTCATGGTGAACGAAGATCTAGACAAGAACAGCAAGCAGGTGCCTGTGTGGAGGTAACAATTCAGTATGGAGATAAATAGAGAAAAAGAGGGAGCTGCCCATTTGTACTTTGATCAAGTGATCCAGGACTCATAAGGAATCTAGAAGGAGGAAGGAAAAAAGGTGTATAGACAAAAATCACACCATGGAGAATCAAGTAAAACAGGGTCCATGGAAGACAGGAGCCCAGCATCCATCCAAGCAAGCATTAAACACAGTAAAAGTTGCACAAATGGTTGCAACAGCATGTACTGAAATGCCTTTGTGAAATCTCAATGGGGCTGATGTAATAAGCTGTGATTTTTGTGTGCATTATTGCAAGGGTTTTCCCACACTAATCTTATGCTTGTATGTCGTAAAGCATTTAGTGCCAGAAAAACCCATGCAAACATTTGTGGCTGGTTTAGTGCAAGCCCATGCAAATAACATGTAGAGGAGGCTAATATGTATTTAAAGGCATTACAGAGAGCCACATTAGCGGGAAGAACTGTTAGTCTGGATTTTTTTACACTGGTCTTTTAGCAACTGGGTCAGGGCAGGAGCAAAAATTACAGCACCTTTCTATCATGCCAACTGTGACTGATTCTGCTGCATATTTGAGTATATACAAAGCACTTATATTGGATTTCCTTGTCAGACATGTATTCCCCATCAGAAACCAGGCATTTATCTATGCAAAAGAGCACACATCACTGTAATATATTAATTGCAATTGTGTAGAAACAAGGCATCTTTTAAGTTGAAGCTTTAATATAAGCCATGGTTTTGGAAACATGTTTGCCAAGAATGAAAATCCAAAACATGGTTTTTAAATAAAGGAACTCTGCAACTTTAGCACTTATTTTAGTGCCTGTTTTTCTTGTAACTTTCTGCATCGGGGCTTTAGTGTGGATATTTGAATGAGTATTTGGTCTAGCTTAGATATTTTTGCACATATCTTATTTGCATGCTGTTCCTTTATTACATCCCATGGGGGCCACCTGTTTTTCCTGCACATACTCTAAAAAATACCTGCTAAAAAAACAGCGCCAATTTCAGTGCGGGTCTTATTACATTGGCCTCAAGATCTACATTTTGGATTTCCATGTTTAAGACTGAACAAATTGCAACTTTGTATATTATTTTCAACTGTTTCAATAAAGGCTAATTTTGAAACAAGGGCCGGCTCTAGGGCAAATGATTTCCTGGATGAACATTATCAATGGTGCCCCCCACCCCCACAACTTTCATATATTCTACCTCCTTCTTCCATTGTCCCTTAATCCATTCTCTCCCTCTTTTTCCCTTTCTTCAGGTATTTTCTCCTCCTTCTCCCACCTCCCACCCCATCCTATATCCATTCCTTCCCCTCTGTCACTTGTTCCAGGAATTCCCGCCCACTTCACCTATATCACATACCTACAGGCATTCTAACCCACCTTCCCTCACCTCACCTTCCTTCAAGCATTCTCTCCTCTTTCCCCAACATTCTGTCCTCCTTCTTCCCATCCTTCTCTCTCCTCTCCCTCCCTCAAGGTGCTCTATCTCCCAACCACCACATTTCCTCCCACCAAACATTTTCTCTGCATTCTCCCCCGCTCCCTCTAGGTATTCTCTAAATGTACATGGAGTCAATATTCAGCAGCATATTTAGCCAAATAACTCACAGGTTTTCTGACTAAATGCCATCTTTTCAATATTTCCCCCACATACGCAGTTAAAGTTTATGTACAGGGCATTCTGGAGGCATGCCGGGGCAGAGTTTAAATTGTTATGCGAGTCTCTGTTTAGTGGACCCTTGGGCCGACCTGCTGGAGACAGGGAAAGGTGGTCAATGTCTCTAGTGAATAGCAGGCCGGGAGGCAGATGTTCAGGCAGGACGTAGATGCTCTTCACCCTGGAAGCTGGTACTCCCCCGGGAGGAGCCTGAAGGAGCCCAACTGCTGGGACTTAGGTGGCTTCACCCTTGGAAGCCGAAGCCCCCCCAGGAGGAGCCCGTAGGGACCCGGCCGCTGGGACATAGGCGGGTTGTGGATCAGGACAGGTAACTGGAACCAGACTAGGACAGTAGCAATACTGTAACTGGGTATGGGTTCTGGAACCAGACAGGAACTGTAGCAGGATTCGGGTACTGGAACCAGGCAGGAACTGTAGCAAGCAGGCAGGAACCAAACAGGTAATGTAGCAGGAACGGAGCGACGAAGCAAGGTAAGTCACTCCGGGGCATAGCGTAACAGGAAACCGGGAATCTAACCCGGCAAGGCAAAGACTGGATGGCCGCGGCCGGCTTATCAAGGCCGCGGCGTCTGATGTCAGAAGTTGGGCGGAGTCACCAGTGGCGGGAAACGGCCTAGAAAAGCGCCCAAGTGGCGCGTGCGCACGCCTAGGAGCCGGGCATCCACGGGAGGGCTCGCAGCAGCGTAGCCCCAGCTGGGACGCCGCCAACCAGGCCGCAAACCAGACCTCTGGAAGCGGGAGCAGGTCCGGGAACCCGGAGGTAAGGGCTTGGCCGCGGTGCTCGAGGCCAAAACCACAACATAAATAGCAAGATAACTTATGTGATTAACTCTAGTCATGCTGCGTTCTGAAGATAGCAGGATAAAATTATAATGCTATCTTTTTTTTTTTTTTTTAATTTTTTATTTCTGAATTTTCAATAAAGAACATACATTAATAATACATTAAATGTATACAGATCATGATATTCCATAGAATTATTATTATGAATAAAACTAAAGTAATAATATATCTCATTCACTGTTTTTTCTCAAAGTATTACCAGTGAAATGGAATTTTACATGAGCGATACTTAGAAATCACAACATTATAGAGAATAATGCTATCTTTAAGATAGCCAGCTATATTCAATAATGCAGATACACCACTAAAAATACCTTCAAAATTAGCTGGTTAATTTTGCAATCCAGCCAGTGACTGAATATTCCCCCCAAAATATAAAAATTCTACACTCATCTCAAGAAAAGTAACATAAACTCCCTAGTATTAGGAACTACGGAAATAACACAAAACCAAATATAAAAAAAGCATTCCAATCCTATATAGCAAACTTGACATTCCAAAACAGCATTATCTCCCAGGACTCTATCAGCAAAAGTCCTAATTATGAAAGGCAGTACTGCACCGTGCCGTAGAAGACTAATGCACTTTCTTTTGGGAAAATAGAATAGGTCAGACAGAGATCCTTATACAGAAACTGAACACTAGTAAAATACCTCACCTCTATCACACTGTAGATTAAGGGACCCCTAGCAATAAAAATATAAAGGCATAGTCATTTATTAAGCTGTGATATGGTTATAATGCTGTTTATCATGTGCTATAGACATATCTTGGCAATATCATGTGATAATGGTCAAAAAAAATGCCCTGTGCAGATGAATTGCTTTTCATGAATTTGTATTTATAAAATTGTATAATGCATACCATGTGGTTCATGCATAGTTAATTTGATGCAAATGGAATAATGCGGCTGGTCAAAACTATATCCTGGAGTTGTAGCTAAGTTTTCTCCAGAGGAATTAGGATGATGACATGCCTTTTGATGCCTCTGATCATCTACCTAAAAAGTCAAAAAGGCCAAACTCCCTCCCTCCAAGTGCAAACATGACTTCCTGGGGGTCAGTTTGGATCCCCGCCCACCCACACCTAGGGAGGCAGCAGTGACCCCCAAAATAAAATAAAAAGCAATGCCCAATTCCCCTGTTGCAATAAAAGCCCCTGTCCCAAATTCCTGCCTCCCCGAACCCCTACAACAAATGGCAAACTCTCTGGGGTCTATTGGCCCCCATGCATACCCCATTCTTAAAAACAGGCCCTGCTGGTCTAGGGGGAGGCAGCCACAGCCCCACCCCTACCTCCAGACCTCCCCTGTACCTTTGAAAAGATCCATGGTAGGCTAGTGGGGACTCAGAGTCTGGTCGTCACCATATTTCATATGATAGGGACAAAGGCCGATCAGTGCCATTTTGAGAGCACAATAGGCTATTGTTGGTGGCAATTTATGGACAAACGGGAGGGGTTAGATTAAGGAGTGGGGTGAAGCATTGACGTACAATTTTAAAATATTTTTGTTCTTTAAGAATTGCTGCTACCTCCCTAGATAGTGGAGGGAGGGGGGATCAAAACGGAAACATTTTTGTACTTTGTGGGGAGAAATTTGTGCCTCTTAGCCCTTTAAGTCAATGGGAACCCTGGGCAACAGACTCAAGCAGTGCATGTGTTTTCCAGTCACTGCATTATTGCTTATCATGGAATTTTTCCATGATGCACAATAATGCAGCTATATTGCTGCAATATATTGTGAGACAGGGTCTTAATATTAAAGCCCCCCCCCCTGAGATATTTTGGCTTTCCCAAGTTAAAATATCTCAGCTTTGTAAGTAGGCCCTTAAGTTTCTGAAAATATACCCCATTATTTATATTAGTAAATTCTGAGATAGGGGCTAAAGCATAAATGCTGCTGGATGGTACCTTAGTCAATATGATGGTACTGGTCTCAGAGCCTAGAGATGCTCTAGGCCACACTGAACCATGAAGTAGTTTGATTTTAAGGCAAGGCAGAAGGATCTGGTGGGGGGGGGGGGGGGGGCAGCTAGGTTAGGAAAAGGTGATCGCTGGCCTTAGGAGGGGTCAGAGGCCTGGAGGAGGATTTAAAAAAATGGGAGTGGGTTTGGAAGGAAGGGGAGGGGTCCGTTGCTGAAACCTCTTTAGCTGCTTTTATCCACTATTAGCGTCACCTCAGAGGGTGTTGGGGGAGGGTCAGGGAGTCTCACTAGACTTCTGGGACTTTTTCTACACTGGTGCAGTGTGCTGTGAGAGCTCATCAGCCTCTTTAAGGACAAGCCCAGGAGCACTGGGATACATGTTACCATCCCGATGCTCCTAAGGAAAGTTAGCTACAACTGCAGAGTTGTAGCTAACTTTCCTGAAAATAACGCATCTTGTGATTTTTATGGCATGCCACAATATTTTATGTACATCTGATTGGCTAGTAATGAGCTGTTTTGCATGTATTTGCAAAGCATATGCATGCAAAGCAGCTCATTGTCATATCTGCCATATCAAGGGTGAAATAATGTCTGGTATTTAAAATACCAGCTGATGTAGCAGCATTAAGGCATTTACCACGTGGTAAATGCTATTTACCACGTGGTAAACACCTAACACAGCCAAGCAAATGAACCCCTTATTGTCTCTTCTAGATTTTACTTTCAAATAAATGTGAAAATATGTATTAAATGTTTATGAAAGTACTTGACTTCTAAAACATTTTCTTATTTTATTAGAAAATTGAATTTTACCATTAGTTTTTGTTTACAAATAAGTTTAAAGTACACATACATTGGGATATGTGGAATAACTTGACTTAAACTGCCTGCAACAATTATGGTAAACTATGCTTGAGTGTTAAAGTGACTCTGTTGACCAAAGGCTTCCAGATCTCCATAAATTACTGAATCCAAAATGAGACTCAGTCATATACAATATTGTTTAAAACAATGTAAAATTTCTTTAAAGCAATGTTACATTTAACTGAATCTCTTGTATGACATATTGTTTAAAACAATGTTAAATTTGATTGAGTCTCTTGTTGGATTAAATATTTTTTGAGAGCTGGAAACCACTGGTCAACAGAGTCACTTTGACACTCATAGCATAGTTCACCATTATTGTTACATTTCTCAAAGTGTGTGGTATATAGTAAAACAAACTACTGCAACTGAAACTAGTTAATCTTTCTAGAATGTACAGGAACAAGCAGTAGAATCTGTGAAACCACAAGTTAGTAAGGATGGGCATTTATTGTCATTTGTTTTGGTAGCTTATGTGTATAAATTACTTACATGAAGAACATTTTATTTTATGAGCATAAGTACAACCTGCATTCAGAAAAGAAAATCTCATATATGCAAAATCGCACTTATCAACCTAAACTACCAAAATGAATAGTATTACAAAGCATAGTGCTTTTTCTACTGCTGGACCAAAACTATGGAACTGGTTATCAGAAGCCTTAAGAATGACTTTGGACATCAAAGAATTTGAAATGAACCTAAAAACTTTTCTGATTAAACAGTCCTTTAGTAAATAATCGCTAACATAAGGCACCTTTAAAATAAATTCACATTCACCCTGTATGGCATGGTGCATTCAGGCACTTGCTTTCTACAGAACTGATTTTGTTTATTTTGTGTTTTGTTTTATTTGCCTAACTATATGAGTGTTACATTATTTTTACTATGTATGTTATTTTGTAAACCACAACGGGCAAACCTGTAGACTTCAGTATATAAGATTCTTAAAATAAATAAAATAAAAAAAAACAAACTATCAAAATAAAGGACAAAAATGAACAAACTAAAATTTGTCTGGATGCATATTCCTTTGAATTAGTGTTGCTCAACTGATAGTTTAATAGTGATGGATTACAGATATGCTGATGGTAAGGAAAACATGTAAACTGTGAAACTAATTTCTAAAGAACAGAGATAATGAAACTGTACTTTAGGAAGAATATCCTAAACTCCTCTAATATAGAAGTTCTGTTCAATTGTATATTCCCTATGGATTTCCAATAAGTACCATTACCTTTTACTTGAGGTCTCTAACATCAATTTTCTATCAAATAAGTTTCACTGCCAGATGGATTATCATGTTTACAAAATTATTTATTTATAAAGAAGTTTTCTCTAACTTTGTGATGCTTACAATTGCTTAGTTTAAGATAAAAAAAATCAAAAGAATTGATAGATTTCAGATTCTCAGCTTGTTTCTCTTTGTCATTTTTTTGTGTTCTTTTACTTTTTTCATTTGTCCTGGATTTTTACAAAGTGCATGGAATCTTACCTTTTCTGTACAAACAGAAGTATTGCAGTGAAATCTATTATTTTTCTTCAGTGTAAGTCAATGGGACACATTTCAAATCTGCCTGTATATCACTCAAAACATTGCTTTTAAAGTTGACTTGTAGAGAAATTTGACCTTCAATACATATAGGAGACAAAAAAATGGAAACAATAGAAGGGTTTATCCATGTAATTTGTGAGAAGAAAATGGTAAGACTTTAATGCAAGGTCAAATGCACTCCATGTGACTATATGTGTACATGAAAAACAATTTCTGCTAAGAAAAACTTTCAAATAGCTAGTTCCTATAACCTGCCAAAGGCAATAAAGGATTCAGTTTGAAGAGGCTTGTGAACAAAATGAGTTAAAAAATAAGGCTAACAGTGTGCCTACTTTACTCATTTTACTCTCTATTCCCTCATTACCAACTCTTCGGTACACATCCCCTTCAGATGATATACTGCATATCTGACTTAGGGTCAAGAGAGGCCATTGATGTCAGTAGAAAGAAAGATCAAGGAAGGACAGTTATTTACCTTTTCAAATAAGACAAAAACAAGGAGGACAATCCATGAAACTAACAAATCATAGAAAGTCATTTTAAACTCAACATATAATCAAGATGTAGAAATTGTTGCAAGGGGATAGGGTCAAGATGACCAGCATAGCAGGGTGGAAAAGAGGTTTGGACAAGTTCCTGGAGGAAATGTTCATAATACATTATTAGCCAGGTAGACTAAAGAAAGCTATTGTTATTCCTGGGGGGGGGGGGGTTCAAAATGTTATTTCATTTTTAGTTTCAGTATTTGGGGGGGTTTCCACCACAATTTTTTTTTTTTTTTTAGTTTAAAAGTTTTTATTGTGGTTTGAAAAAGCATACTGTAACAAATAACATAAATAGCACAATATTATACACCATCCGCAGAAACATCTCCTCGGTACAACAAGCATGATATACAATCACTAACATAGAAAATAACTGATTGCGCTTCACAAAACATATAGCTATATAAGGAGAAAAAATAAGAAGAGTAGTAAAAAGGAGAGAAAAAGAAAAAGAGAGAGAAGAAAAGAAGAAAGGAGAGCACCTGGAGAAGCACTTAGAAAAAAAAGGCGGTTTACCGGGGGATTGCTAATATGAAATTGAATAGAGCCAAGAGAGTCGTTTATAAAGAATTAATGTAGACGTCAAGCGGTTTCCAGACTTGGGACCATTTACCAAGATGACCAAATTTAACAGCCATGGCTTGCTCGTATTTAGTATATAAACAAACAGTATTCCACCAGAGAGGTTCCGATAGCATATCACTCCGTTTCCAGTTTGACAAAACATTATGTTGCCCAATATTGAGAAGGAAATCTAATAATTTCCGTTGTGGTAATGGGAGATGTATGTCTGGGTGAGCTCCTTTTAGTATAACCATGGAGTAAGAAATAGGAAGGCTCAACTGTAAAATAGAGGAAATTTTACCCCAAATCTGTCTCCAAAAAGTGAGTGTAAAGGAGCATTCGTATAACATGTGAGCTAATGTCGCCTTAGGAGCAGCACATGACCAACACTGATGAGAGCCTAAAAGGCCGGCTCGGTGGAGTTTCCATGGGGTCCAGGTTACTCTGTGAAGAGTAAACAAAGAAGTCTGCGTCAAACTGGAAGAGAGGGAGATGCGTGAGGAGACTGTCCAGACATAGTTCCACATTGATACAGTAACCTCAAGACCTATATCTGAGGACCATGTCACCCTGAGGGTGGATGATGGAGCTCTTGAGAGGCGACCTATGAGTTTATAAAGGCGTGACGCAAGATGCCCCATAGTACCGTATTTCTGATAAAACTTCCATAAGAAAGGGTCTGTATCTGAATAAGAAGAGTACAATTTATTATCTCGTATAGCGGCTTGTAATTGTCGCCAGGCAAATTGCTGGTTCATTGGTAAGCCAAATCTCCTATGCAAGTGTACAAAGGATACAAGATTTCCAGCCTGCACTACTGAGGAGAGTATCCAGATATTACATCGTTGCCATATTGGCCAGGATGGGAAAGTATCTCCAATTTTTATAAGTGGATTACACCATAAGGGAGCTAAGTTGGATAATTTCCAGCCTGCGGAGTCAGTTGGTCGCTTAGCATCCATTTCTAAAAAGGCGCTGTGCAGAGATCGTAGTATGTAATTAGAAGATAAGGAGGAATGTAGGGCCACTCCTGGAAAACAATAAGAAGGCAAGGGAGCTAATAGAGATTGTTCAATAAGTAACCAGCGTGGGGGGTCGACATGGTCCCGTTCAAAATCAAAATAATGATAGCCTTGTTGTAATATGAAAGCCAAGTGATAAGAATAAAAATCCGGGAAGTTCACTCCACCCTGCTGCCGGGCCCTTTTCAGTTTGCCAAGAGCTATACGTGGGACCTTGTTATTCCACAGGAATCACATTACAATTCTATCTACCTGTTTATAAAATTCTGCAGAAAAAAAAAACGGAATCATACTCAAGGTATAAGTAATTTTAGGTTCCAATACCATTTTGATTGTGTCAAGCCTACCCCACCAAGTTAGGTGCAGGGGAGACCATCTTAAAATAAGATCTTTAATGGCACTTATGATATTGGATTCACCATACGTCAGCGTCTCTTGTGGGTCCATAAAAAAATGAATCCCTAAGTATTTGATTTGCGTGGATTTCCTCTGAACAGGGAGGCTAAGATAATTCAAAACAGAGGCCAAGTAATTAAGTGGCAATAATTCAGTTTTGTGCCAGTTGATCTTATATCCGGACAAAGATGAGTAAGCCGAAATTAAGGCAAAAAGGTGTGGGAGTGAACTTTCCGGGTCCTGCAAAAACAAAAGGACATCATCTGCATATGTGGAGAGTTTGAAGGTGGACGAGCCAACAGATACCCCTTGAATATGTTCGGACTGTCGAATTGCTGTTAGTAGAGGTTCCAAAGCCAGGTTAAAGAGCAATGGCAAAAGGGGGCAACCCTGATGAGTACCTCTATGAAGGGAGAAAGTCGGAGAAATTTGTTGGTTTATATATAAAAATGCCTTAGGAGACGTGTATAAAAATTGTATCCAAGACAAAAAAATAGGACCAATGCCGTACCATTGCAGGGCGGCAAACAAAAAAGGCCATTCTACACGATCAAAAGCCTTTTCGGCATCTAGTGATACGGCCACTGTTGGGATAGAAGAAGAAAAAGCCGCCTGTTGAATATGCATGAACAATCTAGTATTATTAGTGATCAGGCGATCCTTGATAAAGCCAGATTGATCAGGGTCAACTAATACACCCATAACTCGGGAAAGCCGGGTAGCTAAAATTTTTGTGAATATTTTGTAATCTGTATTCAAGAGGGAAATAGGGCGGTAGTTCGCTATAGAGGTCTCGTCTCTACCAGGCTGTGGAAGTACCACCACACAAGCTTGTGTAAAAGACGAAGCAGAGTCATTATGAAGAAGAAAAGTGGAGAAGTAAATGAGAGATCAAAGTCTTCTGAAAGAAACAGTAAAAGTCCATTGTGATCCCGTCTGGTCCAGGCGCCTTATTTTGTGCCAGTAAGTTGATCGCAGAAGCGATCTCAGCAGATGAAAGAGGCGAGTCCAAAGATTCCAGTTGTGATTGAGACAAAATCGGATGTTGAAGTTTTGCGAAAAACTCTTGGAACATTGCTGGCGTAGGAGAGATTTCTGATTGATATAGGTGTGTGTAAAAATCACTGAACGCTTGTAAAATATCAGAGTCCTCAGTTAGTAAATCGTTAGAGGAAGAGAGAATCTGCGATATCCTTTTCGTTTCCGATTTCTTCTTTAAGTAAGATGATAATAGATGGCCACATTTATTGTTACCCGCATAGTATTGTGCTTTCATTTGCGAAACATGCAGCTGGACTTGAGAGCTAAGCAAACAATTATATTGGTATTTAGCCTTGACCAAAGCGGCTAAAGATATTGAAGATGGATGCCTGATATGTTCTGATTCGAGAGACGCAACTTCCTGTTGAAGAGTGTTTATAGCCGCCTGTCGTTGCTTAGACCGTCGAATGGAAAAGCTGATAATTTCCCCGCGGAATGTGGCCTTGAAAGCTTCCCATACAGTAGCAGATGAAACTTCTCCCAGACAATTGTTTTGGAAATATTCAGAGATCTTCTCTTCCAGAAAAGGCTTGAATTCAAGGTCCTCTAATAGAGAGGAATTGAAACGCCATTGCCTGTGAACTAACTTAGGATTACTGAGGTTACAGGTTAAAGAAATAGCCGCGTGATCGGATACCAAAATAGGATAAATGTGTGTGTCCAAGACTCTTGGTAGCAATGATTTATTAGTGAGAAAAAAGTCTATGCGTATGATGAATGAGGGGAAGAAAAGAAGGTGAAGTCTCTTCCAGTGGGGTTATTCAATCTCTATGGATCCGCCAGCCCATACGTGGAGATAAGATGTTATAGCGCTCTGGTTGATTTGGAAACAGAGATCTTAGCATCAGACCGTTTATCTAGAATAGGATCTAAAGGTTGGTTAAAATCACCACCTATGATGTATGAAGTAGAGTCCAACTGAAGCAAGTTCACAAATACATCCTGGAAAAATTGTGGATTATCGATGTTTGGTGCATAAATATTGAGGATAGTGAATTGCTCGTTTTGGATAAAGAGGTATAGCAAGTTCCACCTACCATCAGGATCCGCCAATTGGTCAGAAACAGTCGCTGTTAAGGATTTATGTATAAGGATAACAGTGCCTCTTTTTTTCTTGATCGCTGCACTGAAATATACTTGACCCACTCACTGTTGTTTAAACTTTTAAAGCTTCAGCTGTGGAGAGGTGAGTCTCCTGCAAGAGCGCGATGTCCGTTTTGATGGAATGAAGATATGTGAGAATCTTCCTTCGTTTAATTGGATGTGAAAAACCGTTGACATTCAAGGAGACTATTTTGAAAGACGAGATACTTGTCAACATTAGCACATAGATAACAGACAGGCCATCCATATGATATACATGATCAGCCGGTATACATACTGTATATATGTTAAAGAATTGAGAAGCGACTTCCCAGGTGCAAAGAGTGGAGAAGACATAAGAAAAAAAACCAAAAATACAAATCGTTCCATCAATACCTTAATAATGTACTAAATCAAAAATAGAGAGGACAGTGTTAATTCACACTGGCTTCACGTGAAAAATAAAACGGGCCTCAAGGCAGGCCAGGGTGTCGCCCACATCCCTTGCTCCCAGTACATGATTCCAAGCAAACAAAGTAAACAAAAGGGGACAAGCGTCACCCAATAAAATGGCAGCAGGAAGACTTTTAGGTCGAAAAGTTAAAGATGACAGGTACAGAATAACACCTGTAACCCATGATAGATTGTGAGGCAGCAAATAAAAATCGAGTCAGAATTCAGGTCACCATAGAAGCTGCAGAATCAGAGGAGGATAGAAAGTCCTCCAGTGCCTGTGGATCTTGAAAAATCTGAGTTCTGTTATTTAGGGTGACCCTCATTTAGGCTGGATACAGTAAACCATAACGCGCTCCCAAAGCTTGTAAACGTGGCCTCAAACTCAATAAAGCTTTGCGCCGATGAGAAGTCGTTTTAGCCAGGTCCGGGATAAACAAAATTGAATTTCCTTGATATGTGATTGGGGCTTTAGTGCGAGCCGCAGCGAAGATCTGCAGAACCTGTGGGTATTGCAAGACTTTAAAGATGATAGGTCTCGGGTATTTTGAATTTCTCAGAGGCCTAGAAGGTATACGGTGAGCCCGTTCCAGCTCTAATGGTTGCTCAAAAGTCAACTGTAAACATGCAGGTACCAGGGTCCCCAAAAAGAGCATGAGATTGTTACCTTCCGCTCCCTCTGGGATCCCCAATATCCTAATGTTGTTGCGACGATTTCTATTAGAGAGATCTTCCACGTCCGTTTTGAGCTGCGCCACAGTGATAGTGAGATCCGGGAGAGACGCGGTTGTAAGGAGCAAGGAGGATACCTGCGTTTCAGTATCATCTAAACACAGCTGAAATTCATCCATCCGAGCAGATAAGGTTTGCAGATCTGTGCGGATCGCAGTAGTGTTTTCGATATTAAGTTGTAACATGTCCTTTAGTTGTTTGAGCTCCGCTAAGACCAAATCGGCCGACGCAATGTTTTTCCCAGGGTTGGCCTTGTCCGGTGTTGGAGGATCTTGTTTCTGTCGCTTTGTGCCGGCTGCGGAAGCGAATGTCGCTTCAATTTTCCCCGTTTTAGCTGCTGCCATGTTTCAGAAAGGAGTTGGCCCCGCGCTAACTGAGAAAAAAATATTTCGAATCGTCCAAAAGAATTATTTTGGGAGCGAGGGTGCACGGAGCTTTAAGCGTGGGTGGCCATCTTGTGCGCTGCTCAGGAGCGCCCCATCTTCCACCACAAATTTTGTTTTGTTTAATGTTTATGTCACTTATTTATGTCACAAAATAAACAGAAAAAAAACAACAACAGAAAAAAAAGAAACGGGGCCTCCAAAAGCCTCCTGTCTCCACCACCTATTCCTCCCACCTGAAAAGATGCCAGGGCCAGGATCCTCCCCAGACCCGACTTACCTGGTCCAGAGGAGATCCGATTATGAGGCCTAGACCAGGGCAAATCATCAGGCTTGCATATTCTAGGCAGCAGTAGGTCACCATAAACTTGGCCTAGAACTTACACAAGGCCCAGGCTTTGAGCCCTGGTGCAGATGCTGGGGCCTTGGCTAGGCCTTGGCTGAGGCCAAGGGCTAGGCCCAACGCTGGGGTCTGGTCTGAAGACCAGGTCCCATCACCTGGGCCTGGACTCAAGTTTTATGCAGAAGCCTGAGCCAGAGGCCAGGTCCTGATGCCTCGGACACTGCGTAGGCCACGGTCCGGGCCCAGGCCCAATGCAAAGGCCCAATCCAGACACTAGTTTCTGTCTCCTAGGCCAGGGTACAAGCCCGGGCCCAAAACTGGTGCCAGGTACAGAGACTGGTCCCCAAGATCTAGGCTTGGGTCCAAACCCAGCCCGACACTGGGACCCAAACCAGAGGCTGAGTTCTGATGCCTGGGCCATGGTCTACGTGGGGGCCAGGACCAGAGACAGAGTCTCATCCCAGACCCAGGCCCAATGCTGGAGCCCAGGTCTCAAAGGTCCTCTTCATATGTTTTCTGTCTTATTTCTTATTCTTGAAATGACATCGTCCGCTGGGGACATGCTGGACTAAATGAACTCAGGCGCATCTTCTACAGTGGAGTGAAACATTTTGATGTATATCAGCTAAATGAACTGCTGTACATCAAAATGGCACACTCTGCTGGGGAGATGTACAGGAGTAAATTTACTCCAGTGCTTCCCTAATGGACGACATCATTTCAAGAAGAAGAAAGAAGACAAAAGACACCTTCACTCTAAGCTGAGGCCTCAGTATTGGAACATGGACTCCGAGCTTTGGACCTGGGCCTGGGCATACTCTACAATGAGACCCAGGCATCTGGGCCAGGGATCCCAATAGTGCTGGGATGTTGGATCAGGTAAGTGCAAAAATGTTTGGGATCTGGGCTTTTGTTTGGCTCTTAGCCAAGACCCCAGCTTCACGTCATGGCCTAAGCTGAGGCCCCTGCATTGGGTCTCTGCCTATTCCCAAGGTGAGGCTTCAGATTCAGGCCTAGGCTTTGGCCCAATGGGTGGCTTATATTTTTCTCCAGAATTTCAAAATGGAAGGAAATTTCAATGAAATTTTTTAGGAATTTAAATTGTTCAGTTTGAAAATGAAATAATATAACCCCTCAAAAAAATGGAAAAAAAGAAACAGGGCCTCCTAAGTCCTCCATCCCCACCACCCATCACAATCGAAAAAATACTGAGGCCAAGGTACTCCCCGGCCCCTACTTACCCATTCCATGTGGGATCTGATGATGAGGCCAAGGCTCTGGCAGAAGCCTTGGCCTTGCATATGCCTAAACAGCAGTAGGTTGCTGCAACCTTGACTTGGGCCCTACGCAAAGCCCAAACTTTGAGGCTTGGTCCCGATACCTCGTCCTAGGACCAACACTGGTGCCTAGACTGGATGCTGGATCCTCAGACTTGGCCAATGCCAAGGCACGGAACCAGACCCATTGCCGGGGCCGGGTGCAGAAACAATGTCCCAACCTTGGAGCAAGTCCTAGAGGTTATGTCCCAATGCTTTTGCATCAGCCTAGGGCAAGGCCTGGGCCAAAGCCTGATGCTGGGCCTGATCAAAATGATAGGTATTGGCCTCAGCCTAGGCTAAGGTACGAACCCAAGCCAGATGCCAAGGCCCAGATCATAGACTGGGTCTTGATGTCAGGGTGTCGGCTCAGACCGAAGCTTGACAAAGGAGCCCAGCCAGGAGTCTGGGTCCAGACACCCGGACATCTGCCTAGGTTAAGACGCAGGCCCAGATTCAATGTTGAGGCCTGGTCTGGAGGTCAGGACCCATTGCCAGGGCTTTGCCCAGTAATCAGGCCTGACGCTGGGACCCTGCCCAGAGGTGGGGTCCTAATACCTAGGCCAAGACCAGGGCCCAGGCCAAATGCTGTTGGATCAGCCTAGAACAAGGTCCGGACCCAGGCCCACCAATGGTGCCTGTCCAGAGATCAGGTCTTAACGCCAGGGCTTTGGTTCATACCCAGGTCCAAAGCTAGGGGCCATCACAGTGGTCAGGTCCTGATCCAAGGCTTCGGCTCAGATTCAGGCCCAAAGCTGATATCTCAGCCTCGGTCCAGGCTTGGAGGCTGGTGCCCAGACCTTGTAGCATCATCCTCTAATTTCTTCTTCTTTAAAATCATGGCATCCTCTTGGGTTGTACCAGAATTAACTCTGGCAGCTCCCTCTTCAGCAGAGGTCACCATTGTTTGGTATAGCAGTTCATTTAAATGGTGACCTCTGCTGAAGAGGAAGGCACTGGAGTTTATTAACTCCAGCGCTTCCTCAGCAGATGCCATTATTTTAATGAAGAAGAAAGAAAAGGATGATGCTACGAACCCTGGGTGCAGGCCAAGGCACTCTCATTAGAGCCCGGCCTTTGAATCAGGACCCGAGCCGGTGTTGGCTTAGACCAAGGCCCAGGAGTCAAGACACAGCCTCTGGGATGACCCCGACTTTGGTCACAGGTCTAGGCCAAGCCTCTCATTTTAGGACCTGGACTCCAGAGCCTGGGTGTCAGGCCTGGGCCCAACGGATGAGTTGGGTTTTTTTTTGTATGTTTTCAAAACAAAAAGTAAAAAAACAACAACAATATTTCAGCAGATTTTCAATTGTTTTGATTTGAAAACAAAATAAGACAAAATAGGAACTTTCATTTTATTTCCTATTTTGTTTTTTCCAAATACCCAATCCTTATAGCCATTACAAGTAATAGTGTGACACTGTATAGGAAACACAAATCAGCCATGCATCCACTCTCACCACTCTCTTTATCTCTCCTAATCATTCATCCACCCTCCCTCTCCCAGGTTACCTCCTTCCCCTACTTTTCCTCTTATCTTACCCCTTTTGGATTTCTCTCCTCTCTTCTACAATACCTTTGATGTCTCCACATTTTAAAACAAATACTTATTATAAACACCAATATATTGTAATCCTATCCCTGTGTGCAATCCTAACGTGATTAATATCATAAACTTATTTGTACTCTTTGGGGCAGGAACCCAGGCTAGCTGTACTACTTTCCTTCCTTCCCAGGGAGTAGGCTCAATAGATTTAGGGATGAAAGGAGTCCTCTCGGTGCCCAGTGCGGGATGGCTAATTCTCTCTCATTGACTTCCTTTGGTGATAGAATAATTAAGGTAACAGTGCATGCTGGGTTGTCAAATAAAGAATTGGGTCATTGTGTTAGTGAATAAAACGTAGGATGTCATAATGCCTCTGTATCGCTCCATGGTGAGACCGCACCTTGAATACTGTATACAATTCTGGTCGCTGCATCTCAAGAAAGATATAGTTGTAATGGACAAGGTACAGAGAAGGGTGACCAAAATGATAAAGGGGATGGAACTCCTCCCCTATGAGGAAAGACTAAAGAGGTTAGGGCTGTTCAGCTTTGAGAGAAAATGGCTGAGGGAGGATATAATAAAGGTCTTTAAAATCATGAGAGGTCTAGAACGGGTCAGTTATTAACTCTTTTGGATAATAGAAGAACTAGGGGGGCACTCCATGAAGTTAGCATGTAGCACATTTAAAACTATTCACAGAAAATTCTTTTTCACTCAACACACAATTAAATCCTGGAATTTGTTGCCAGAGGATGTGGTTAGTGCAATTAGTGTAGCTGGGTTTAAAAAAGCTTTGAATAAGTTCTTGGAGGAGATGTCCATTAGGGATGTGAATCGGGCTTCGGATGATTGAAAATATCATCAATATTTTCAAAATCGTCAGAAATCAGGGGTCCCCCAAAACGATAGGAAAACCCCACGATATTGATCGTGGAGGTTCATTTATCGTTTTGGGGGAGGGCGGGAAAAACGGCACACAAAAATAACCTCTAAACCCACCCCGACCCTTTAAAAGTAACCCCTTAGCTTCCCCCACCCTCCCAACCCCACCAAAACCTTTTTACAGGTACCTGGTGGTCCAGTGGGGGTCCCAGGAGCGATCTCCCGCTCTGGGCCATCCTCCGGCTCCCGGGCCGTCGGCTACCACTAATCAAAATGGCGCCGATGGCCCTTTGCCCTTACCATGTGACAGGGTATCTGTGCCATTGGCCGGATCCTGTCACATGGTAGGAGCACTGGATGGCCAGCGCCATCTTGTGCTCCTTCCATGTGACAGGGGCTGACCAATGGCACCGGTAGCCCCTGTGACATAGTAAGGGCAAAGGCTATCGGCGCCATTTTGATTACTGGCAGCCGATGGCCCGAGTGCAGGAGATCGCTCCCAGACCCCCGCTGGACCACCAGGGGCTTTGGCAAGTCTTGGGGGACCCTCCTGACCCCCACAAGACTTGCCAAAAGTCCAGTGGGGGACCGGGAGCGACCTCCTGCACTCGGACCGTCGGCTGCCAGTATTCAAAATGGCACCGATAGCCTTTGCCCTTACTATGTCACAGGGCTACCGGTGCCATTGGTCAGCCCCTGTCACATGGTAGGAGCACAATATGGTGCTGGCCATCCAGTGCTCCTACCATGTGACAGGATCCGGCCAATGGCACGGATACCCTGTCACATGGTAAGGGCAAAGGGCATCGGCGCCATTTTGATTAGTGGCAGCCGACGGCCCGGGAGCGGGAGGACGGCCCAAAGCAGGAGATCGCTCCCGGGACCCCCACTGGACTACCAGGTACCTGTAAAAAGTTTTTGAGGGGTCGGGAGGGGTGGGGGAAGCTATGGGGTTACTTTAAAGGGTCAGGTGGGTTTTTTGTTATCGGCTGGGGCGCAGCCGATAAACAAAACGCGATTGGGCCTGATGGAAAAAAACCCACATGTGAATCGGAACCGGAATCCGAAACCGATCCCATCTATTGTGAGAGAATTGGTGGCCTATAAGGAACTCATGCTGTCAGTGGCAATCAGACAAAGGAGCTGTGGGTTCTCCCTGCTGATGAAGATAAATAGATTTATGGTAGAGAAGTGTTGGATAGTATTGAAAAGGAGTAGTTTTCTCCCCTTCCTCTTTGTTCTGTCTCTTCATCACTTCTTTTGTTCTCTCTCCCTTTTTTCCCCTTACTCTCTCTTCGTCCATTATCTCTTACTTTTCCCGTTGCTTTCCTCCATCATTAACTCTCTCTCTCTCATTTCTCTTGCTTTATTTAACTTTGCATGCTCTCTCTCCCCTTTTTCCTTAATTGTCTCTATACAAGTTGCCCCTCTTTCCTCCTTTGCTTTCTCGCCTCTTTTCTTCTTATCTGTGCCCCTTTTTGTTCTTTGTGTTCTTACCTCCATTCTTCTCCCTCTTTCTCCCCTATTTGTTCTTTTCCCCTT
Source organism: Rhinatrema bivittatum (assembly GCF_901001135.1). Taxonomy (NCBI): domain Eukaryota; kingdom Metazoa; phylum Chordata; class Amphibia; order Gymnophiona; family Rhinatrematidae; genus Rhinatrema; species Rhinatrema bivittatum. Next base: position 175,807,743 of record NC_042615.1, read on the forward strand.
TTTGATTGCAGTCATGCTGGCTAAACAAGTAGCTATTGAAAAGAGTAGGAAGTGCTTGCATTTCTGATGATATTCCCACCCACCTGGCATCCTATTGGTTGCCCTCCTGCTGCAAATCACAAGGCATAGGGGGAAGCGGGAGCAACAGCACAGGAGACATAAGTGCTCTCTCCTGACTATTCATGATGAACTCCCATGCTGAATCAATAGATTTAAAGGACTACTGTTGGTGCCAGAAGTGCAGCATGAGCAGCTGTGGTGCCACTTACTTTAGAATTGTCCATGACCCTTTTGTGATCCATGGTTATGGTTGACAACCATTATCAAATTTACAGACAGTAAAAATGAGCAACAAATGACAAGTCTGTAATGTTCATAAAACATCACCAGTTATGAGTCTCCTGGGAGTGGTGTCCAGGCTCAGGCTTGTATCTCTAGTTTGCGGGCTCACAGTCTGTAGCACATGGGAGTCAGGACCTGCATCTAATATCCTGTTCAGCTGTGCAGGCTATCACAATACCTTTCTTCCCATCTGACACTGCTCCATCTGTTTCATGGTAAGTATCATGCAGAGAACTAGCTTCTGCAGGAGGTGCTAGCCCAGCACAATTCAAACTGCAAAACCGCTGGAGCACCAGGTGAGGGGAAAAGTATTAGCAGCTCCATGCATAGCTTAACAGGATGATTGGCTACATCTCTGTTGCTATGTGTCTTGGCCCATCTGTTCCTTTCTATCCTTCTGTGTTGGCTGCATCTTCTCTACATCAATTGCAGCATGTCAGAAAGCAAAAATGGGTCTTGCAGCATTATTCACTGGCTAAAACAGGGTAAGAGTCTCAAAGACTTTTGGAAACAATCCATGCCTCTGCAACTGAATTTATGATTCCTGGTTGGGTCAGGCCATGTCTGAGAGCAGAACCTAGTAAGCATATGGTGTCAAGGAGCAGTCAAAACCAACTATGACAGAATCTTATGCCTAACTGGGAGAAAACTGTTACAACAGTCCCTAGGCTGAAACATAATCCAGAAAATGTGTTGCAGATAGAGGGAATCATATTGCACATAAAGGGGTCAATTTCAATATAATAAGTCTAGCCTCTACAATATGACAACAGTAAAACATATTTTGTAAAAAATGAGGTAATCTGTAAAACTCTACCAAACTGACAGTAGAAAATATTTCACAAGATTGCAACCCTGGTCATGACCCACAGCTTGAAGACTTCTGGGCTAATGTATTGGAAATCTTAACCACGGGAAAGCTGATTTATGGTTGTACTCATAAAGGTAATGTAATGAAATTTAATTTCCCTTTCTTATTTTTGTGGAACCACAGGAAACAGTTGCATTTATAAATTGCTGATACGAAAAGATTTTATCCCATGCTGAAATGGTTGTATGAATGAGATGGTGTGTGGAGTGGAATATATATAGTGATAAATAATATGCAGCATTGTAGAGATTGTATAAGGCATGCTTATGTTAATATCAGAATAGCTCATGTGCCCTTCCATATTGATTTAAACCATACAGAGGTTTGTTGACCAGAGGTTCAGTTTCATGAGTTTAGTGTTCTGTTGACCTTTTCTAATCACTGCTCATATTAACAAACTAATATTTACTCACCAGAGCAAAATGCAGTGTGGTATCTGCATTAAGTTTAATCTTACAGCTGTATTATCAATAGATGTGTTTGTCAACCTAGCAGAATATAGGAATTGTGTCCCCTTTGAGAAAGTAAAATTATGAAACTTTAATTGTGTATATATCTTTAAAAGCAACAAAATAATTTAAAAATAACTTTGTTTGAAACACCACATACTTGCATCTCCTTTAACAAAATGACTTTAAGAAAATAAAGATATTGACTGAAGAACTTATAAAACATAACTTGTTCTGCCACCACTATATCATCACTTATTTTGACCATACATGTCTAGTAGAGTACTCTATCTCATGTTTTTCATTAGTATTTCCAGTCTATCTGTCCCCCTGATCTCACCAAAAATCTTCCAGAATAAATATGCATTTATTTAGGTTTAGCTTACACCTTTTCATTGGCAGATCAAGGCATTTTATATTCAGGTACAGTATGTGTTCCCTGGCCCGGAAGGTTTACAACCTAAGGGTTTGATTTACTGAAGCTTTTCTCCCAATCTGTGCCCATAGTGAAATTAGTAAATTAACCCCAGAAGTAATAGAGAAGGAAGTGACTTGCCCAAGGAATGCTGCAAGTTTTTAACTCTGGCTTTTTTGGATCTCAGCCCATGCCTCTAGCCATTAGATTATGCCTCAATTTCTCTATGATAGAGGAGTGGCCTAGTAGAGCACTGTGGAATTTCTGTGTGAAATTTCTGTGTGAAAAGAAAAGTTTCGGGGGTATATTATTATTCGCTTGACCAGAACGATGAAGCAGAAATGCTAACAGAAATTAAGAAAGACAATGGAAGATTTCAATTACTCCAATATTGACAGGGTAAACGTCTCATCAATGTGTGCTAGGGAGGTAAAGCTTCTGAATGTCATAAATGAATGCTTCATGAAGCAGCCGATATCAGAGAAGGAACTTGTTCTCAGTGGATCACAAGACCTGGTACAAAGGGTAATGATGGGGAGACTGCTTGGTAATACTGATCATAATGCAATCAAGTTTGATATAATCATTGAAGGGAACGTAAGAAATAAAATTACTGCAGTAGCATTTCACTTTAAAAATGGAGACTGATAAAATAAAGAAATTAGTGGAAATCTAAAAGCACAGATGTGAGGGTTAAAGTCTACATGAAGCATGCAGATTATTGGGGGAGAGGAGAGTACCAACAACGTGAGGAGCCCGGATACCTCAGAATTTTTCCAATTATATCTAATTACCTGCACTGTGGGTCAGGAGTCGATCCCGGCCCCAAGGAGGTTTTTTTGCACCAGTGACATCATCAAGGAGGGACCGGAAACTACAAAACCAGACCCTCCTGTGGAGCGTAGCTGCCACCGGTGCGCTGCTAAGCTGCGCGCACCAAAGGGGCACGCGGCTTTGTTGGACTTTTCACCATCCGGCTTGAGAGAAGATTTCGACAAATTTTGTGAGTTTGAAGATTATTTGCTTCACACTCCTTACTCCCCCACATCAGGAGAATTAGGTTTGAAGTCCATTATCAGAGATATGAATTAAGGGGATATCAAGATAATTCTTCCTTTCCTAATTGCCATTTTAATAATATGCCGCATATAAAAAAAAAGGCCTGGATAAGGGAGGCAATGACATCGTCTCCCCTGCCATCAACATCTCAGCTTCAGATATCCTCCTTTTTCTTGGTATCAGCTAATGAGATACTGGAGGCAAGGGCCACAGTGGAAGTCACTTTAGAGCGAGAAGTGACTCCACAGACTAAAGTCATCTCTTTAAGCCCCTGGGCTCCTAGTCCTCCTTCCCCACCAATTATGTCTCAAAAAAAATCTAACGGGCCCTCTTAAGAACGTAGAGGGTTTGATTGATCAAATAAATGTATTAAAGGAAGGAGTGGAGAATGGAGGCCAAGATGTGGGGGGAATAAGAGACCACAAGATTGACTTGGAAGTTATCTTACCATCTAACCTACCAGAAATTACATTGGAAACAGTATGGTCTACAATCAAATCCTTAGAAAAAGCAATTACTAGTCTGCCTCAACAGACTTCTAATTTTCAACAAAAAACACTAGATCTAGAAAACTCTATATGCAATGAAAAAATGAGTAATTAAGAAGAGCGAATGGTAAAGACAGAATCTCTTCAGAAAAATGTTAAATCTGAGATGTTAAATGCTAAGAAATTAGAATTTATAGAAAATACTTTAAAATACTCTAATTTGAGGGTTTAAAATTTTCCTTACTTGAAATTGATATCAGCTAAGGAAATGTTTGTAGATTACTTACAACAAGTTTTGAAAATGTCTAAGCAGGCTATACCAGCATTTGCTAAAATTTATTATGTGTCCTCAAGAGCTGGGTCTGGGAACCAAGTTTTGAAAATGTCTAAGCAGGCTATACCAGCATTTGCTAAAATTTATTATGTAACCTCAAGAGCTGGGTCTGGGAACCAATGGGGTAAATTTATCTGAAGTATTGGAAACTGAAGTATTGAACTGAAGTACTGAAATATTGGAAAACTCCATTGATATGGAAATTTCTTCTAGAGCTACATTGTATGTATCATTTGTGTTTCAATCTGAGAGAGATGCAGTATTAAGATTATTTCTTAGACATCGTACAGAGAAATTTCATGGCAGCAGATCTGGATCTATCTCAAAAAAATCTTTCCTCCTCAATTGTGTCACTCTAGCCAGATCTGGATAGATCCAGATCCTTAAGAATCACTTAATTTCTTTCTAAATCTAATTCTCCTGTATTGCTTAAAACCAATCAGATATTTGTTTGTTTACTTGCTGTTAAAAATGTTTTCCTAATGTTTCTGTTATTTCAGTATCTGTTATTTCAGTATCTGAATGCGTACAATCTTTTATTGTTTATAATGTGAAATGCATAAATTAAAAAAACATGCAGTTTATTTAATAATACCATCTTGAAAGTAATTTTCAGTTCAAAAATTAAAAATGTTTATTACACACATATATTGTTTAGAAAATTGACGTTATCGAGGAGAATTATCAAACTATTTACCCAAGTCAATAGGTATTTACCCAGGTAAAATGACTTGGCTCAGAATTTTACTGCTTTACCGAGCTAAAAGTATGTGAGGCATCTCATAGTTACACACGTTAGGCTGCATGGTGGGGAGGCATTCCTAGAAGAATGTTTTGTTAGGTGGGGGGAAGGAAAATAGCAGACATATATGGCATTATCACAAATGTGACATTTTAACTCCATAGCTGCCCAAGGAAAACAGCAAGAGTAAAATATGCAGCCGCTTTTAATATGCATACTGGGGCAGATTTTCAAAGGGTTTCGCGTGTAACATATGAGCGTAACCCCCAAAAAGCTGCCCCAAGCTGCCCCTGTGCATGCCCTGGGATGTACGTATGTCCTGGGGCTTCGAAAAAGAGGCGGGAAGGGGCGGGTGTGGGGCGTGGCGGTGGTCCGGAGGCAGTCTGGGGGTGGAACCGAGGCCTCCTTCGTTGCGCGCGCTGGCAGCACGGAGGCAGGTGTAACTTCTGCAACAAAGATCAGGATGCGGATTTAGGTAGGGCTGGGGGGCGGGTTAGGTAGGGGGAAGGGAGGGGAAGGTGGGGGGTGGCAGAAGGAAAGTTCCCTCCGAGGCCACTCCGATATCAGAGTGGCCTCGGAGGGAACTGGGGTTCCCTCCGAGGCCATTGGGGTTCCCATTGGGGTTCCCTTAGGTTGCGTGAACAATTCTATGCCTGTACGTATCTTTTAAGATCTGGCCCACTGTGTGCTAATTTTCAAACAGCTACTTGATTCATTTCACTTTGAAAGTTAGCATAAAGTTCATGGTAAAAGGGTCTGCATACTTTACACTGATGCAGGCTACTTGAAAATTGCCCCTATATGGGTACATGTTCAGCAGTGTTCTTAATCGAGAGTGTACATGCAAAAATACAGACATTCACACACAGTGTTAAATGATGCCAAACTACAAGCTCTAATGGCATGCCTACAACACACATACATTTTTTACATTGAAATGCACATGCATAGTGTACATTTCAAAATGAATCTGGAATATGTTTTCTAAGTAGCTAAAGGTATGCACATTATCAAAATATGTGCAGACATTCAGGCTGCTAAACATCCACTTAGATATGGCTGATTTAGGGATGTAAAACTATATTTTGCCTGGATAATAGGTGCTCTGTGTTTGAAATAGTTTTGCCCAGAGGATAGATCAATTGTATCTAACTATACATGCTGAAATTGCTTCCTCCCCTTTCCAAATACAGATGTCAGGAAAGCAAACGAAAACTGGAAAAAAGATAATGAATGTCATGCATATGGTAATGAAGGTGATAATGTGTTACACAGTTCTGATCAGGGATCAGTCTAAAATCTCATTGAAGAGGATTTTCTTCATCATTCCTGAGCTGTGTTTGATCTCTGAGTTACATATTTAGATATAAGCTATGAGTGTTTTTCGTCACCTAAGTCAACAAAAACTTTGCCTCTTGAAATTTTTCGATATCTTGAATATAGACAAATTTAATCCTAAGGATTTTTTTATACACTTAATCATACAACAAAATAAGTTAATGTTGTAGATACTGCTTTATATATGAAAAGCATTCCTTTCAGTGTTAAAGATCTCCTTGGTAGAGTCTGAATATATAATCTTATACAATCAAAATGACCTTCAAGTAGAAACAGGAAAAATGTGTTTTGCAAATTATAACCAGCTAAACAAAGCTGATTGTCCTTTGTTTAAGTTGATTACTGTTATGTTCAGTGTGGTCTTGAACTAGTAGTGGGCCCTTGGGTCATGGCAGTGAAGACTCCGCCCACATGGAAGAGCCCTGTGGGCCCTTACCCCCATAGGCAAGGACTCAGCAGTGATGGACAACAGAGGAAACTACTTTATTATACAGCCAATAGTGATCCAAGGAGCGGATCAATAGAGTCAGTCCCAAGAGAGTGACCAGCAGCTGGTCTGTCCAAGTAGTAATCCTCAGCATGGAGTAGTTCGGTGAATACCTTCTCTAGGCATAGCTTGTGCTGGCAACTCCGGTAGTGGTCCACAGCGCAGGGTAGGCCAGAAGCCGATGGGAAGTTGCACAAGACTGGAGGGATCCGGTAGTGGCCCGCAAGCGGGGAAACCCGAGAATCCATGCCACAAAGGTAGAAGAGCAGGTCTTGTACTCACGCCAGTACTGTAAACGTAGATGGAAGATCAGGCACCAAGGAGGTCTGAACAAGAACAGCAAGGGTCATCTGGGGACGATGCAGGAACTCACTAGAACAGATAAAGAAAGTAATGGCTCTCTGAGGAGTGGATAGCCCTGAGTGCAGCAAGGTCCCCGAGGAGTGGGTACCTAGGTCACCCAGAAGGATAGTGAGACGGAGTCTCAGTGTGACAGAAATAGCAGGACAGGAATTCTTGCTAACTCGTCTTCCAAGAAGTCAGCTGAGTTTAAGTACGGTAGGTGGATGATGTCATGCGGTGGGGACACCCCTGAAGTTCCCACCATGATGCGTTTAAGAAGGGGGCAGGCACGTGCACGTGTACCTTAGGTAACCCCGGATGTAAGATGGCTGCCGGGAGCTCCCACACTGTCCCGGGCACGCCATGAGGATCGGCGTGTGGAAGCAGAGGCTGCCATTCTGACCAGACTAGGAGCTAGGGATGTGAATCGTGTCCTCGATCGTCTTAACGATCGATTTCGGCTGGGAGGGGGGAATCGTATTGTTGCCGTTTGGGGGGGTAAAATATCGTGAAAAATCGTGAAAAATCTAAAAATCTAAAAATCGCAAAACCGGCACATTAAAACCCCCTAAAACCCACCCCCGACCCTTTAAATTAAATCCCCCACCCTCCCGAACCCCCCCCAAATGAGTTAAATAACCTGCGGGTCCAGCGGCGGTCCGGAACGGCAGCGGTCCGGAACGGGCTCCTGCTCCTGAATCTTGTTGTCTTCAGCCGGCGCCATTTTCCAAAATGGCGCCGAAAAATGGCGGCGGCCATAGACGAACACGATTGGAAGGCAGGAGGTCCTTCCAGACCCCCGCTGGACTTTTGGCAAGTCTCGTGGGGGTCAGGAGGCCCCCCACAAGCTGGCCAAAAGTTCCTGGAGGTCCAGCGGGGGTCAGGGAGCGATTTCCCGCCGCAAATCGTTTTCGTACGGAAAATGGCGCCGGCAGGAGATCGACTGCAGGAGGTCGTTCAGCGAGGGTTCCGGGGCCTCGCTGAATGACCTCCTGCAGTCGATCTCCTGCCGGCGCCATTTTCCGTACGAAAACGATTCGCGGCGGGAAATCGCTCCCTGACCCCCGCTGGACCTCCAGGAACTTTTGGCCAGCTTGTGGGGGGCCTCCTGACCCCCACGAGACTTGCCAAAAGTCCAGCGGGGGTCCGGAAGGACCTCCTGCCGTCCAATCGTGTTCGTCTATGGCCGCCGCCATTTTTCGGCGCCATTTTGGAAAATGGCGCCGGCTGAAGACAACAAGATTCAGGAGCAGGAGCCCGTTCCGGACCGCTGCCGTTCCGGACCGCTGCTGGACCCGCAGGTTATTTAACTCATTTGGGGGGGGTTCGGGAGGGTGGGGGATTTAATTTAAAGGGTCGGGGTGGGTTTTAGGGGGTTTTAGTGTGCCGGCTCACGATTCTAACGATTTATAACGATAAATCGTTAGAATCTCTATTGTATTGTGTTCCATAACGGTTTAAGACGATATTAAAATTATCGGACGATAATTTTAATCGTCCTAAAACGATTCACATCCTTACTAGGAGCTGCATAGAGAAAGGAGTTGAGCAGCAAAGGTCGCAGCCGCCTGCAACCGACGGGTGCAACAATTACTTTGCAGAGGTGTCATGGGACTAGCAATTTTAACCAATTGAAGCATAATAAAAAGATTAAAAGAAAGGACCACAATAGAAAAGATGTATCTAAATGCTTATTGCTATTCCTGTGGTGTGCTTAAGTTTTCAACCCAAAGTGGTCATTTATCTAAGGCTTATAGCATGCGATATTATGCAAATTAGGTTTTCAACCCAAAGTAGCTACACATATATTACCTGAATTTGTTCTTATTTATTTTCTCAGTCTAATCAATGAGATTTTGGTTAATTATATTATGTGTATTATTTAGGTCCTGCTTCATCAACTTTTTCCATTGATACAAAAAGGGGAAAATGTTTAAATGAATCAGACCCAAAAACGTTTTTAATATTTTATTTTCACATAAATGGAAGAAAGAAATGGAAGCAATAATCCATGATCCAAGACCAGGGTCAAGTCAATTGAGTCACTGTTATCTCTTGAATTTTCTACACTTAAAGCATGTCAACTAGAACCTCAGGGGGAATTAAACATCTTATGTGATAAGACCTCATATGTGCCTGTTCTCCTATACTATAAAAATAATACAGAATGGTTACTCATTAGAATAAGCTTGCATTCTTACTGAAAATCTGGTGATAAATGGTGAGTTTTCTTCAATTTCAAGTGAGTCATTAATTACATATCCGTTACTCCTCCTTTTTCTCAACCCACCAGAAATGCAAAGTAATAACCAAGAAACTGATATTCTCTATGCTTAAAACATATACTTATATAATTTAATAAAGTGTTACATGAACTCAGTGACTATTTCAGTTGCTTTTTCTTTGATTGTGAGTGATCAACTAAAAGGTACCAATCCAGTAACTTCAGTTACATCTGCTAGTCCAGATTCCTTACATATAACATAAAGATTTATGTGGTCTCAAAAATTAATTTAAAACCAAATCTATGGGCAGTTCCTATGTTGGTACAATAAATGTTACTGCAACCTGTAAAAAATCAAGTTTTTTCCAGGATCAAAATGGCTAGTAGAACTACATACATTTGTTAGAACAGAAAAATATGCTGCATCATTGTATTCTAATTCCTGAGCAGTGCGTCTCACACCTAAAAGGCAAGCAGAATAAAATCAAAACACTGATGAGAAATATATGTAATGCTTTCTGGAAATATATTTAATGGTTTCTTAAATAAAGGTAGTTATATGACAGCTTTATGACATTTTCAGTGGGTCTGCAAAGTCTTCCTAGAATTTCATCTTGAATAGCAATGAGCTGCCCCAAAGTTCATGATCTGTAGTTTCCCTTTGAAAATTAGCTGAAAAGTACACATGCTAAAAATACTGTTATAATTTAATATTAATACTATTCCCCAAAACATCCCTTTGTCAACGAAACCAAGTATACGCTCCAAGAGACGTTGTAGCCAAAATTTAAGTTAATTAGTGTTCAGAGAAATACACATTATGGGACAGATTTTCAAACCAGCGTGTGGGCGTACATGTGTGCGTGCTACCTGGCGCACACACATGTACGCCCGATTTTATAACAGGCGCGTGCAAGTTATAAAATCGGAGGTCGGCGTGCACAAGGGGTTGCACACTAGTGCACCTTGCACGGGCCGACGCCCGTGGGCTTCCCCATTGCCTTCCCCCTAACCTAACCTTCCTTCCCCTAACCTTTCCCCCCAAAAAAAATTGTTGTTAAACCTTTTGGTTGCGTGCACTGGCAGCCTGCCGGCACGCCATCCTCCAACACGGCGGCAAATGGTCGCTGTGTTGGAAGCCTCAGCCCCGCCCCCAGACTACCCCTTTTTTAAGCCCTGGGACTTACACGCATCCCAAGGCTTTATGTGTCTTTTGAAAATAGGCCCGGCGCGCATAAGCTCTATGGATTTACGCGTGAAACCTTTTGAAAATCCGGCCCTTTGGGGTACATTTTAAGACCTGCGCATGGGCATACATGGGCGCGTGCTACCCAGCGCTACCCAGCGAGCTACTCAGTGCTACCCAGTGCGCACACATCTATGCCCGATTTTATAACATGCGCACGCAGGAGCGCGCAAGTTACAAAATCGGGGGTTAGCGCACGCAATGGGGTGCACAATTGTGCACCTTGCATGTGCCAAGCCCGCGCCGAGCCACACTGAGCTGCGTTGCCTTCCCCCGTTCTCTTCCCCCTTAACTAACCTTCCCACCCCTTCCCCTAACCTTCCCCCCCTAGCCCTACTCTAACCCCCCTCAATTTCTTATCTCACCTGCCAGCACGCGATCCTCCGACACAGCAGCAAATGGCACTCCGCTAGATTTACATGCATAAAGCTTTTAAAATCTGGCCCTATATATTTTATAAATTGGACCCTCATACCACCCTGCGGATACTAGGGATGTGCAGACCAAAAGTTTAAGTTCATAAGTCCATAAGTCGAAAGGGGGTCCCATTTGCGGTCAATATGGACATATGGAGAATTCCATAAGTTGAGTCTATGTCCATATGTGCAAATAAAAATTTAAACCCCTCACCCGCCTTAATCCCCCCCCCCCCAAGACTTACCAAAACTCCCTGGTGGTCCAGCGGGGTCAGGACGCCATTCCTGAACTCCTTTGCAAGGAGCACGTGACGTCGGCGTCACGTCGGAGTGACGCGGCGTCACGTGATTCCCCTCGGGTTCGCTCCCGGACCCCTCGTTGGGCTCAAAAGGAACTTTTGGCCAGCTTGGGGGCCTCCTGACCCCCCCAAGCTGGCCAAAAGTGCCTTTTGGGCCCAACGAGGGTTCCGGGAGCGAACCCGAGGGGAATCACGTGACGTCGGCGCCACGTCAGAGTGACACGGCGTCACGTGATTCCCCTCGGGTTCGCTCCCGGAACCCTCGTTGGGCCCAAAAGGCACTTTTGGCCAGCTTGGGGGGGTCACGTGATTCCCCTCGGGTTCGCTCCCGGACCCCTCGTTGGGCTCAAAAGGAACTTTTGGCCAGCTTGAGGGGCCTCCTGACCCCCCCCAAGCTGGCCAAAAGTGCCTTTTGGGCCCAACGAGGGGTCCGGGAGCGAACCCGAGGGGAATCACGTGACGTCGGCGCCACGTCAGAGTGACGCGGCGTCACGTGATTCCCCTCGGGTTCGCTCCCGGACCCCTCGTTGGGCTCAAAAGGAACTTTTGGCCAGCTTGGGGGGGCCTCCTGACCCCCCCAAGCTGGCCAAAAGTGCCTTTTGGGCCCAACGAGGGTTCCGGGAGTGAACCCGAGGGGAATCACGTGACGTCGGCGCCACGTCAGAGTGACACGGCGTCACGTGATTCCCTCGGGTTCGCTCCCGGAACCCTCGTTGGGCCCAAAAGGCACTTTTGGCCAGCTTGGGGGGGTCACGTGATTCCCCTCGGTTCGCTCCCGGACCCCTCTTTGGGCTCAAAAGGAACTTTTGGCCAGCTTGAGGGGCCTCCTGACCTCCCCAAGCTGGCCAAAAGTGCCTTTTGGGCCCAACGAGGGGTCCGGGAGCGAACCCGAGGGGAATCACGTGACGTCGGCGCCACGTCAGAGTGACGCGGCGTCACGTGATTCCCCTCGGGTTCGCTCCCGGACCCCTCGTTGGGCTCAAAAGGAACTTTTGGCCAGCTTGGGGGGGCCTCCTGACCCCCCCCAAGCTGATTCCCCACACGTCCGCTCCCGGACCCTCACGGAACTTTTGGCCAGCTTTGGTAAGTCTTGGGGTGGGATTAAGGAGGGTGATGGGTTTAAATTTTATTTAGATCAACAATCGCGATTTCCAACTTATTCAACATAGCTATGTTGAATAAGTTGGAAATCCAATCGTTTAAGCCTCATCTTTTTTTTAAGTTAAAAAAAAAAAATAAGTTGCGTTTTCCATTTAAGTTCAAAACTAATGCACACCCCTAGCGGATACTGAGTGTAGCTTTTGCTGAGTATTTTCACGTTCGGGGTCACCTTTAATCATCGGTCCATAGTCAATGATTTTTAAATTTTATGAAAAAATCTTTTTAAAGTTTTAATAAAAATAGAGTAGAGGTACTTCCCTTTAGGAATTGCCTCAAGGGTACCCCTGCAGTATTCTATAGATCCTTGCTAGTTGACTTGTGGCCTAAATGAAAATCCATCAATTAAAGAGAAGATTTTATTCAGAAATCAGCATACTGAGCAAAGCAGTTCCAATTCAAATAGCTATTTTATATAAATTTAAAACATAACACTATTATATTTATAACTGTAAAGAAGTGGTCCTACTACCCCTCCTTAACCTGTTAAGAACCATGCTAGGTGCCTGACCCACATTAAAACCCATGGAAGGAGAGAGCTCTGTGGACAAGATCCTATTGGGTAGGATAAGAGTCAGAGCCCAGCTAGAAACAGGAGGCCTTGCATTTCCAAGAGAAGCCAGCTCCTGAAACCACTCTGTTGGAAGTTATGATGTGAATATATTGCTGGAAGGTAGGCAGTCAACTATTATTTGTATGCTGATTATTATAATTAAGTTGAAAGTTGTATGAAAAAAAGGATGGAGTCAGGGTCATTCCTGCCTCCAGCCTATGAAGTTTTGCTCAGCTCTCCCATAATAACTTATAAATAGATACAAGTGTGACCCTGGTCTCACAAATATGACATTTAGTTGGTATGGATGTAATCCTTAACCTCTAGAAAACTGAATGGTAATGCAATGAGCATTTAGATACAGTAGGGGTATAAAAGGTAGTGTGTTCTTTAAGCGATAATGATGTCATGCCTTTTTCATTTCTATTACATTATACAATTTATTTCTTTTATTAAATTAATTAGGTACTTGATCTTATTGATTGTGAAACAGACTCCCTTCACTAACTTCCATCATAAAACCCTTCCAAATACGCCCTTAGAACCTTTATAGCAAACCTGCCATACCATAAAAGCACTATCACCCAGGACTCACCAGTGCCGGTGGCAGGTACTAACGTTCTCACTCTCTTTCTCCCATCCTCCCCAATTGCGCCTTCAGTGATCCATTTGCAGATGCAATCTCACCCACACCTCTTCCATGCCCACCTCTGCAGCCGCCTTCCATTTTAACAAATGCTGCCCTCATGGTGATCTGTTGCACTCCACCTACTTCCAGTGCCCTAGGTGGCTGCCAAGTCTACCTAATGGTCCCGCCGGCCCAGGGACTCACACAGCAATAGCTGTACTGCATAATCGTGGCTTCTGCTAGCTAAAGTCCTTTGCACAACAGGTTCCGCTCCATACACACCTGGCAGATCCACTTGTCCTCTTTTCAGTAATTAGTCTCACTCTAGATTTCTGTTTTCCAAAATTCCAACATGTCTTGTCAGCTGTATACTTCTCCTTCATAACAAGTTAGTTTTTGTTTTTAATTTATACTTCATTAAGTTTATATCATCTCTTATGATATAAGACAAGAGAATCATATTACAATTATAGATCAAATAACTTTTCTTAAAGAAATACCTATCCATGAGCAAGCCCACATTATTTTCGGGACAAATTACACCAAGTAAATATAAACACAAAAGAAACAAAAAAGAGACACAATTCTGGAACACCTAAGCCCAGTCTCAAACTCAACATAAATTATTGTCTTATTGACTAGAAATACTTCTAAGTGTGTAGGAACTAAGAAAATGAACTTTTTATGATGAAAACAAATTAAACACTTACAGGGGAACTTTAGATAGAATGATGCTCCTATTGCCAACACACAGGATTTCAATTGAAAAATTGTTGTCTTCTTAACTGGGTTTCCTTAGAGGCATCTGGGAAAATTTGAATCTTTTGTCCATAAAATGCATTCTCCTTATATTTAAAATATTGACGAAGGAAAATATCCTTATCAGAATCTAGTGCAAATGTAATAACAAAAGTAGCTCTTGTTGTAATATTGTCAAATCATAAAATGTGACCCAAGCAGAACTCAGAACTAGATATTAGTAGTAAGATATAAGAACATAAGAACATGCCATAGGGCCTCATTTTCCAAGCTGCTTGCACGCGATAAGGGACCTTTTGCAGGCGAAAGGTCCCTTATCGCGTGCGATACCAGGATGGGGGCGGAGTCGGGGCGGAGTCGGCCCCGGAAGAGGAAGAGTCGGGGCGTCACGGGGCTGACTCTGCGCCGATGCCGCGTACAGTGAAAAGGTAGGTGCCTTTTCGTTGCCTATTTTGCTCCCAATAGCTACACCTCCTATGGTAGCGCTATTGGGTGCGAAACCAGCAGCGATCGCACCACAACGCTAGCGCAGGCCCGCTCCCTGTTTTGACCCCCTGCCCTTCATCTTTTAAAGTATCGCAGGCCTGCGATACTTTAGAAAATGAGGCCCATACTGGGTCAGACCAAGTGTCCATCAAGCCCAGCATCCTGTTTCCAACAGTGGCCAATCCAGGCGATAAGAACTTGGCAAGTACCCAAAAACTAAGGGCCAGATTTTTAAACCTGCGCGCGGGCGTAGATTTGTGCGTGCAACCCGGCGCGTACAAATCTACGCTCAGTTTTATAAGATGCGCATGTAGCCGCGCACATGTTATAAAATCCGGGGTCAGCGCGGCAAGGGGGTGCACACTTGTGCACCTTGCATGCGCCGAGCCCTAGGAGATCCCCGATGGCTTTCCCTGTTCCCTCCGTGGCCTCTGAGGGAACTTTCCTTCTGCCCCCCCCACCTTTCCCTCCCTTTCCCTACCTAACCTACCCCCCAGCCCTATCTAAAACCCCTCCTGACCTTTGTTGGCGAAGTTGCGCCTGCCTCTGGGCAGGCGTAGGTTGCACGCGCCGGCTGAGTGCTGGCACGTGAGCCCCCGGCACAACCACTGTGCCGGAGGCCTCAATCCCTCCCCCGCCCCGCCCCGCCCTGCCCCCGGCCCACCCACTCTCCACCCATTTTTTGAAGCCCTGGGACATACGCGCATCCCGGGGCTTGCAGGCGTCGCAGGACCTATGTAAAATAGGCTCGACACGCACAGGAGCGGGTTTTTGGGGTTACGCGCGTAATATACGCGCATAAGCCTTTGAAAATCTGCCCCAAGTCTATTCCATGTTATGTTGCTAGTAATAGCAGTGACTATTTTCTAAGTTAACTTAATTAATAGCAGGTAATGGACTTCTCCTCCAAGAACTTAGCCAATCCTTTTTTAAACACATCCCTTCTTCCAAACTCACAGCCCTCTTCTTAGCAAGCAAACAGAAACAATTAGATAAAAAGACATTTCTATTAGGAGAGAATTGAAGAACCTAAATTGCATATTTCTTAAATAACTCATTTCCAGATAGGAGGTGAGTCAAAGTAAAATTCAAGAGACGTAAATTCTTAGAACATATGGGGCGCAGATTTGTTCGCACAACCCGGCGTGAACAAGTCTATGCCCGATTTTATAACATGTGCGCGCAGCCGCATGTTATAAAATCCAGGGTCAGCGCACGCAAGGGGGTGCATAATTGTGCAACTAGTGCGCGCCGAGCCGCGCAGCCTGCCTCCGTTCCCTCCGAGGCCGCTCCGAAATCGGAGTGGCCACAGAGGAAACTTTCCTTCTGCCCCCCCCGCACCTTCCCCTCCCTTCCCCTACTTAACCCGCCCCCCAGCCCTACCTAGAACCCCCCCTTACCTTTGTTGAAGAAGTTATGCGCGCCGGCCGGAGGCTGGTCTGCGATCCCGGGCACAGTGGCAAATGGCCGCTGTGCCTGGAGGCTCAGGCCACGCCCGCCCCACCCCGGACCGCCTCAGACCACCCATGCCCCGCCCCTTTTTGCAAGCCCCAGGACATATGCGCTTTCTGGGGCTTGCGCATGCCGCCGAGGCTATGCAAAAGGCTTGGCGCGCACAGGTTGGTTTTTAAGAGTTACGCGCGTAACCCTTTTAAACTCCGCCCCATTCCGTTCTCCATTATCTCACATTTTTGTTGGATAATAAAATTATCCTTAATGCCTGCAAAAGAAGTTGATTGCAGAATGGAAACTACTCCAGCCTGAGTCATAACATTTGATTCCAGGTTAGAAATTCTTGTTTCTAAATCTGAAAGTTTCAAAGAAGCACCTAAGGTATAGTCCATATTACTGGTTCACAGCATTTGATAAAATATTATCAATCCTAGATGCTGCTCTCCATATGTCCCTTAAGGTTATTTCTCCTGGCTCATCCTACAAGTTCATCACAGGACCACCTCTAGGCAAACTTAACCCTTTGAACCCATTGTCCCTGAATTCAGGGATGGCCTAATATCAATATCAACACCTGTTATCCCGGTAAACCGGTATAATCACAAAAGGGTAGATTTTAAAAGGGTATGTGTATAAGTTATGAAGTGTAACCCTTTAATCCCCCCCTGCACGTGTCGAGCCTATTTTGCATAGGCTTGGCGGCGCACACAAGCCCCGGGTCACGCGTAAGTCCCGTGGCTTTCCAGGGGGGCGTGTCGGGGGCGTATCAGGGCCGATGCAAAATTTGGGGCATGTCGGGGGGCATGGTGCCAGCCCGGGGAGTTTTGGGGGTGGCCGAGGCTTCCGAAACGGTCCCGGGCTTGCGAATCGCGCAAACAAAAGTACGCGTGGGCGCACTTTTAGAAAATCTACCCCATACTGAATAACCAATACTAATATGAAAAATAGCGCATTCACAAAAATGATTGGTTTTCCCGAGGAAATTAGGTTGACGGGTTTATCGCCATAGGAACCTAGGGTTCAAAGGGTTAAACTCACTGGGTCCAGAATTGAGCAGCCCACTCTGTCGGGGGCGGGGGGGGGGGAGGCATTGTAGACTATGATGAGAATAGACCAGTTCCTCAGCTTTTAAACCTAGTAAGTTCCCGAAAGGACATTCTCCTTTGAATCCCCATGAATTTCCTGAGAGCCAACACTGCTCTGAGGACTGTCAGAAGCATGTATGTCAATGCTGGGAATCCCCAGTAGCGTACCTGGTGGAGTTTGAGGCATAAGTGCAGAGAATGCACTTCAGGAGAAAAGGAGATCTCAGCTTATTTGGTACTCAGATCTTGCAGTGTTGAATTAACTTTTTGGACATGCAAGTCCATAGGTCCGAGCATTCATGTTGGAGTTGATGCAGTCATTGATCTCCTCCCTTTCCTCTTTTTCCCTATAGCACTAGGAGCTAAAAAAAAAAAGCATAAGAGGTGCGCGGCTTAGGTGCACTGGTGGTGGCGCACCATTATTTAAAGGCCCCAAGTCCAGATGAAACCAACATGATGTGCCTGCAGTTCAATCTCCCCCAAAGGCGCCAGGTCCCAGGTAAGGAAGGCAAAGGTCCCGCAGCTGGTTAGTTTTCTAATCTCATGTTTTTTCTTTTTAAGAATGGCATCAGCACTTAGCCCACTTCTAATGACACTGCCATGCCACATTACATTTCCGATTGCATGGTGTTTGTATGTAGTCTGAAATAGCAAACTGTTTCTCTAACCCCCTTCTCCACCCAGTCACCTTTCTGCAAATGCAATATCAGGGAATTTTAGAATTGTGGTCACCCTTAGATTTGGTGTGGATTGGGGAGGGGTGAATGCATCCACTCTCTGTTCCTCCCCCCCCCCCCCCACCCACACACATAGATTGTTTCACACACTTTTTCTCTATTTTCCCCTTTCAGGGATGACTGCAACACTCTCCATTCCCCCTCCCCCTTCCCCAGACCCCAGGACAAACCCCTTTCCTGGCTATAGGCACACAGAGCTTGTGCAAGGGATATCACTCTGTAGAGAACAGTGTTCTGCTTCCTGCCCCAGCTCTTCCCTACCAGTCTGCAGGGTAGGAGAAAGTGAGTGGGAGGGGGATGAGGGAGACAGAGGCTGGAACAGAGCAGAGGAGAAAAGAATCTCTCTGTTTCCTAATCTAGCCCCTTCCTCCTGTCTTGGAGGGATCAGGAGGGGAGGTAGAGAATTTGGAGTGGACAGAGTAAAACAGATTGAAGGACAGTTCTATTCTTCCTAATACAGTCCTTCCTTCTTTTTTTTTCCCCTTTAGACTGTAAAAGCAGCATTGTCGCAGCACCTACTGGCAGTGGCACCCATAGCCAGGTCATATTGCCCAAATGGTAGCTACAGTTCTGTGATCACACAGTTCCCTTGATAGCAGGGAAATTAGAAGACATCATAACAGTTGACAAATTATATAGGAATGATTTACAAGGTAGGTGTTACTTAACCATGGTTCTTAATCTCTACTTAATAAGTTTTTGCACTCTCACTGCTGAGCCTCACCATCCAACAGTGAAATGCTTAATCTACAGTACTTACTTTCGGTGATTTGCATGAAGACCTCCACATTACGAGGGATCCAGTCAGTGCTTACACCTGCTTTACAGAGAGCTGGATCTATTAGTCCTGCATCGTGCTCAAAGAGTTCAGATAAGACATCCTTTCACTTCAGCAGGAGAATTCACTAAAAAGAGACTCCCTTCACCAAAGCATGCTCAGGGAACTCCAGACTGAGCCATTATTTGATTCAACACAGAAGAGTGACTGGTTCATGCCAATTTGCTTAGCAACCATGGATTGCAAACGCACACTGTTACATTTCTTCTGAAAATATAAACTGCAATCCTACACATGAAAGTGGGGATAAAACAGGATCATGCTGGTCTGATGTGAAAAAACAGTCATTTCTTTATATGTACATGTAATGCTCTCGAGTGATCAGATTTTAACAATAAATTTGTGTTGTTAGAAGGAAGAGCTTTTTCTTTAGAAATATAAATGCTCCAATAAAAAAATCCTACCAGCTCCATGTCTTCTGTTTTAAAATTATTGCTGGAGATTTTGATGAATGGTCATTCAGTCCCATTAAGTACAACCTGGTGCTGCTTGACAGACTAAGGAACATTTTTATTTTCTCCCATCTGAGTCTATGGAGTAAAAGATGAAACAGTAATTCAAGCTCTACATTTCCTTTGAAATAATTTGAAACATTTGAAGTATTTACACTATGTTAGATACAGCATAAAAGGTTTGAAAAATACTGGCATTTTGTAAGAAATCATTTAGCTCTACAGCCTCTTTTGGAATCCGTGAACAAGTATTTTTCAGAATGAAGCTGAAATCATTACATTCATCATCACTTTTTTTGGTATGAATCAGCTTTCTATAAAAGGATTGTGACATTTCAAGCTCCTTTTTTGGTGTAAGCACTTACAAATGAATGATCGAGTACACACAATAAAAATACAAATTTGATTTGAAATACAAGAAATTCCACATGAGGCGTACAACATACAGTAGTGTATACAGGTGAATTATTGTACATTTGTATCCAAAAGTAGACTTATGGGTAATAATGACAATGAATCATTTTCAGACACAACTAAAACAATGGATCTACTTTTTTTTATATCCAGTAAAGACTTCTATATTCCTCTTTTTTATGTGGAGAGTCAAAATTCTCAGCTTTGTAATAAAATAGTGAAAAATTTGACTTTGAAAGGGCAAGTTTCAAATCCATTTACCGGAGGCACTGTATGAGATATAGTAGAGTGAAAAGACAGTCAGAGTTATTTGAAAGTCTGTGGCAGTGGGGCAAGAGGGAGTTGTGCTCCCTCCTGCCCCAATCTTTGAGGCTCTTGCCAGAAGGTGTAGGCAGGAGGGTGACCTTCTAGGGCAGGGGTGGCCAACTCTGATCCTCAATAACTTACAAAGAGGTCTGGTTTTCAGGATATCTACAATGACAATGCATAGCATAAATTTGCATACATCCTTCTACTGCATGAAAATATAATCTCATACATATTTTTTGTGGATATTCTGAAAATCAGGCCTGTTTGTGGCCCTCAAGGGCCAGAGTTGGCCACCCCTATGCAAGGAGAAAGGGGGGAGGCAAGGGTATCAGTCAATCAAATCATTCAGGGCCCCTGGTCTTGTAATATATAGCAACATGAAAAAGACCACTGAAATGAAAAAGCAAACTGAACCAAAAATTGAGGGACTGCACATCCCTACAAAAACAGCTAGAGCAATCAGAAGACATAATGGGGTAGATTTTCAAAGGGTTACACGTGTAATATACGTATGTAACTCTTTAAAACCTACCCCTGCGTGTGCCAAGCCTATTTTGCATAGGCTTGGTGGCGCACACAATCCCCGGGACATGCATATGTCCCGGGGCTTTGAAAAAGGGGCGGTCCGGGGGTGGGGCCAGGGGCAGGGCGGCAGGCCAGGGGCAAGGCCGGGGGCGGGGTGGCGGCCTGGGGGCAGTCCAGGGGCGGTCCCAAATCCTCTGGCACAGCATAACTCCTGCAATAAAGGTGTGGGGGGATTTAGATAGGGCAGGTGGGTGGGTTAGACAGGGGAAGGTGGGAGGGAGTGAAAGGAAAGTTCCTTCCGAGGCCGCTCCGATTTCAGAGCGGCCTCGGAGGGAACGGGGAAAGCCATCGCGCCTCCCCTAGGGCTCGGCGCGCGCACAAGGTGCACAAGTGTGCACCCCCTTGTGCTCGCCACCCCGGATTTTATAACATGCGCGCATGTTATAAAATCGGGTGCACATTTGTGCTTGCCGGGTAGTGCGCACAAATATACCTCGCGCTCGTAAGATTTAAAATCTGCCCCAATGGGTGCGATACCAGTGAAGGAGAAGTGTGAAACTTATGACCAGAAGAAGAGAAAGATAATCTCCTCCTTGGAAACAAAATTAGATGAAAAGGTTAATCACTGTATACTCCTGGGGAAATTCTGCGCTCAAAAACTTAAAATTCTGCAAAATTCTGCACATTTTATATTGGTCAAAATTACACAATGTACATGACAGTCTTTAAGTGATTACATTTTAAATTAATACAGAAAATCGTTATTACTTAAAAGATGCAAAAGTTTAAATATTTTGAGCAGAATTCCCCTAGAAATTCACCGTAAGAGTGTCCCTTCCACTTGCTCTCCCTACTCCTCTGGCCACTTTGCCCTCTCAGGCCACAACTCCTCCACCTGTCAGTATCTCTCCCCTCCTCTTCTAGGCTAAACCCCTTCCACTCTATCGCCAGTCCCAGAGTTTGACCCCATTCTCATTACTTCCCCTCCCTCTGTCCCTCCCTCTCTCACACACATGCTCCCTCTCCTAGTACACATACACATACCCTCTTACAGGCTCCCTCACTCTCTTGCACACACACACACATCCCCTCATACAGAGTCCCTCTCACTTGCATATACACCCACACAAGCTCCCTTTCTCTCACATATATCCTCACACAGGCTAACAATGTCTCTCGCTCATGCACACAGGCTCTCCCTCACACATACACAATCCCTTCACACAGGCTACTACCCTCACATACACACGATCCCTTTTTCATACACACCTGCTCCCAATCTCTCACACACTGTTATTGTTTGTAAGGTTTTGGGTGGACCCTTGGACACTGTGGCAGATGACCACGCCCACAGGGGGAAGTCCCGTGAGGGGCCACAGGTCAGGCTCAGCTTTAGGACACACAAGCAAACAGAGTCCAGGTCCAGGCAGGGTCTAGGCAGGCGGCAAGCAAACAGAGTCCGGGTCCAGGCAGGGTCTAGGCAGGCGGCAAGCAAACAGAGTCCGGGTTCAGCCAGGATCAAGGCAGGCGGCAGCAAACAGAGTCCGGATCCAGGCAGGGTCAAGGCAGGCGGCAAGATTGCCTTTGCCCTCACTATGACGGCGATCAGCCCCATTTTGAGTATTGGCATCGGACGGCGATTTTGAGTCTCAAAATGGCGCTGATCACCTTTGCCCTCACTATGACGGCGATCTGCGCCATTTTGAGTATTTGCATTGAGTATTTTTGTCCGGCGTTCAAGGAGGTCGCTCCCGGACCCCCGCTGGACTTTTGGCAAGTCTTGTGGGGGTCAGGAGGCCCCCCCGAGTTGGCCTAAAGTCCCTGTGGGTCCAACTGGGGTCCCGGAGCGACATGCCATCCGATGCCAGGACTCAAAATGGCGCCGATAGCCTTTGCCCATACTATGTCACGGGCTACTGGTGCCATTGGTCAGCCCCTGTCACATGGTAGGAGCACAAGATGGCGCCGATGACCACGTGACAGGGGCTGACCAATGGCACCGGTAGCCCCTATGACAAAGGCTATCGGCGCCATGATGAAACTAGCACCGAGGCTGTGAATGAGTTCCCGGACCCCACCGCAGGACCACCAGGGAGTTATGGTAAGTCTTGGGGGGGTCAGGAGGATGGGGGGTTTAAATTTTTATTTAGGCCGAATAAAATAGAAATCTGTTTAATACGTGGGGAGTCGTGATGCGTTTCGCCTCCCCACGTATTTAACAGATAGCAAAAAAAAGTTGCGGATTACAAATCCATGGAAAACGGATGCACATCCCTAGCGGCAAATGGCCATTGTGCCGGAGGCCTCTGGCCCCACCCCTCCCCACCCCTTTTTCGAAGCCCCTGGACTTAGACGCATCCCGGGGCTTTACGCGCATTGCCATGTCTTTGTAAAATAGGCTCGGCGCGCGTAAATCCACCTACACGTGTAGATCCTATGGATTTACATGTGTAGGGCTTTTAAAATCTGGCCCTAAGATTTTCTGCTGTTTCCTTGTCCTTCCTGACCACGTCTTTTACACATGGTCATCTAGTGCCTTAACTTACTCCCTTACAGGCTTTTTACTTTGATTGTATTTGAAAAAGTTATTACTTATTTTCACTTCTATAGCAAGTTTTTTCAAATTATCTCTTAGCCTGATTAATTACTTTTTTACATCTAATTTGTCAGTGCTTATGCTCTTCCCTATTTGGGTCTGTTTTTCATTTTTTGATTATGCTCTTTTGGCTTTAATTGCCACTATTCAAATATACTGGCAGTCATTTGGTTTTCCTTGACCTTTTTGAATACATGGAAACATTTTGTCTGGGCCTCAAGGATGTTTTTATGTTCAAAATTCTGATTACTTAACACAATTGAGCAACAACCAACAACAACAACAACAAGGCAGTCACATTGTATAAAAGCAAAGGGAAATATGTTTAGAAGGATACATTAAATCGGCATACCAGAACCAGCAGAAAAACTCTGCACTTGGGACCACATCTTATGAGATTATATTAAAGTACTATTTTGTTCCACAGCTACCAATTCATATTTAGAAAAGATACATACAAAATTTCACCACATATTAATATCTGTTAAAGAAAGGTAAGTTCAACTGGTTAAAATTAACTTTACAGCAATAGATATTAAAAAATCTGTTTCTTCTGACAGGAAGTTAACTGAACATCTAATACTAGAGATTTTTTAATGATAATGTTATATGAGAGATCCACTTAGACATGTAAAATTTAACATATATGATTCCACACTGAGTCCAAAAATTATTTAGATTGGGACAATTATTTATCATATGGGAGAAGGTTCTTGACTCAGTAGAACAAGACCAATCATTAGGCACTATTTAATTCTTAATTTTATTAAGCTTGACTGGATTCCAACTGACCTTCTTCAGTCATGAGTGCTGACCCATATCATCAAGCCTTCAGTCCAGGTGTTCTGAGTCTCTGATCCTGTGCCACCTGGGCTCCCAATCCAGTAAGCAAATTTCATAGATTTATTTAGTAAAAACAGGCAGAGGCATTACTGCCTTTCCAGTCTTTCAACTGCTCCATCGATCTCCTCCCAGGCAAGATGCCTCCACCAGGCAGAGTATACTCACTTCCATTGCCAGAGACCATATCGTATCTGAATACA